>NC_084828.1:12953887-13578887 GCF_033115175.1 Lepus europaeus | reverse complement strand
TCAAAGACCTTACAAACACAGCCAATAGATTTGCCCTGCAAATCAAACTTGAGGATTAGGATCTAGTCTCCAAATATTCAGGGTAGTGATTTCATGCACAATGATACACTTGATACCCATTACCTGCACCAAATCATACTCCCTCTCAGCCACAAGACATTACTGTCAAAGCACAACATGAAGGGCAATACAGGAGTAACCACACCAACCGCCAGGCAACCCAGTCTGATATCATAGTCAGTATTATTCTCCGGGGATGGATGCTTGGCAAAAGTTATAGAAAGTGAATGATACATAATACCCCAAAGCGCATTTCACCTGTCTGCCAAAAGTAACTTTCAGTTTGTCATAGAGCAAAAGGTAGAAAACCCATTACCTTAGTCTCACCATGGCCCCATTACTTACCTTATGCTTGTCCCAAATGAAAGGAAGCATAGCCCTCCATTAGTAAGGGATGAAAAACATGTCAGTTCAGCTCCTGAAAACGGGAGCAGCTGTGCAGTGGACACATCATCATCTGCTCCTTACCCTTCCCTTCCACCTATGCACACCAGCCATCGGGGGAAGCTCACCATCATCTGTACGGTGAGGATTCTGTAGCCACATCTGTATACATCTATATGATTCCCAGGGATAAGAAGGCTAGAAGTGTGCCAGAGATCAAATCTGCACACAAAGAGTACACAAAGAACCATAGGAGAATCTGGGTAGAAGCAGCTCATGACTAATCAAATTTGGAAAGATCCTAGAATGAGGTTCCAGAAACCTAAACTGAAATCCAAGGCCAGAAGCAGGTGCATGCAAGCCAGTAAGAAAGAAGAGAAGAGGGGAGTGGGCAGGACACCTACAGTATAACTGATTCTGGTTCACCCTGACCCTCACCATCCCCAGCCCTGACAAAGGAACCTAGAGAACTTTTCAGCAATCAGCACTATCAACAGCAAATGAGCTGACGGCTAGTGGAATGCCAACACAGCCCTTCCACACCTCGGTCTGTTATAGACAGTCTTTATTTAATTTCAAATGGAGCTGCACTAATGCTTAGTTACCTAGTCAACAGGTTGGGATGAGAAGTACCCAGGCAAACAGAGCAAAACAACATACCACGTGTCTGAATTCATTGGCTCTCTGTTTTACATTGTGCGTGTACTCTTTCTCATTGTGAAGAAATCTCCATAGCAACAAAACCTGAATACTTTATACCAATGGGTGGATGTGGTTTGAGTGTATCTCCCACCTTTCACAAGGGTTCCTATGTTGAATATAGATCTGCATTAGCAGGTAGTAAGAGGGTAGAAATGTAATGAGACTGTGGTGTTTAGGGGTGGCAACATTGGGAGGTATTAGGATTAGATTAGGTCATCATAGTGAAGCCCTCACAATGAAATCCTGTGGCTTTATAACAAGTGAGGGGACAACGTTGTGGCATAGTGGGTGGGTTTCTGCCTACAACACTGGCATCCTGTATCAGAGCACATGTTCAAGTTCTGGTACTCTGCTTCCAGTCCAGCTCCCTGCTCATGTCCCTGAGAAGGCAGCAGAAGATGGCCCAAGTGATAGAACACCTGCTACCCATGTGAGAGACCCAGATGGAGTTCCTGGCTCCTGGGGCTCCTGGCTTCAGCCTGGCCCAGCCCCAGTCATTGCAACCATTAGGTGAGTGAAGCAGCAGATGGAAGGTTTCTCTTTGTCTGTCTGTCTGTCTCTCTCTCTCTCTCTCTCTGCCTTTCAAAAAATATAATAAATCTCTAAAGAAGGAGGAGTAGGAGAAGGAAGAAGGAGGGTCAGGAAGAAGTAGGACATAAAAAGAAGAGGGAACGAACCCAGAAGACACATACACTCCTGGTCTCACATCACCCTGGGACTCTGCCAGCAAGCAACACTATGTATGGCCTCTTGGCCTTGGACCAGAACTATAAGTCAAAATAAAACCCTTTTCATTAAAACATATCCAGTCTGTGGTACTGTGCTCCTGGAACAGAAAACAGACTAATACACCTTGGTATTCAATCCAAGCTTACACACAGATTATGTCTAATAAAAATAGGGGTTTTTTTCCCCCTCAATAAAGGCCATGGTTCTGAGTGCCCAGAACATCTGACAGGCCTCATGCATTGTCCTGGGACTCAGGCACAGACAACCAAGAGACCCCTCTAAAGCAGCAAGGGCACCTGCATCCCATGGGATCACTGTGGTAGTAACTCTATCATTTACCACATCTCAGCCTAGACACCACTGGCACATGTGTGGCTGTTTTCTGTATCTTCATGGAGTATTATAAAATTCTAACTTCAAATGATAGTTTATCAATACTACTATTCTGGTCATTTGTCTTCTCTAAATTGCTTCAGGGGTCCCAAATGAAGAAATGAAGAAGAAAATCCAATGCTCAGCTTCAATGAATCCATGAGCTAAAACCAAAAATAGCTACTCTATAAACTGTCATGGGAGCCTTCTCAGTATTATTGGAAACTTCCTGCAAAGCTTTATGTTACAAGAATTAATTTTAAAATGCCTTCTTTTGATTCAAGCTCAGTTGTTTATATTATGTTAAAGTGATTTTAACCAACTTGATGTTAACTTAACAAAATTAGTTCAATTATTTCAACTTCATGAAAGGTCTTAAGAGAAAACATTTAAGACATCTTAATAACTTCCAGTTTAATTTCTTAAAGCTCATTCTTAAAAGGGTTTTAATATTTCAAAATAATTGATGTTAAGCTTTGCAAATAACCTTTTCTAAAAACTCAGGTGAATAATTTTTGCAATTTGTTACTGTTTCTAGTTCAACAAATTATTCATTTGAACTGGCTGAGCCACACACATAGTATATTTAATTAGAGTGCCACCATGTGCCTTGATTTTAAATCCAAAATATCCCAATCCAAAATCACTCTGTAGGCTTCAGATTTGTTGCCAGGAGTCTGAAAATCTAAAAATAGCAACCAAACTTTCACATCACAAGGCAGAGGACAGCATTTCAGGAAAGCGTGCAAGCTTCAAATAGACTCATGAACACATCCATAAAGCTGACTATGAGCTGATAGATTTGATCTTCCTCAGCATCATTGTATTTATAATGAAAAAAGGGACATTGGGTACATATTTAATAGAATCAAATCATTGAGAGAAAAGAAAAGTTGTAATGATAAACTACATACAGTAGCAGCAGAAGAAAAATAAAGCAAAATTGGCAAAATACAAGTACTAAACTCCTCCATATTGTAATATCCCCCAAGGAGACAGTATTAAGAGAAGGGGCTTTGGTACCTCTTATGAAAGATGTACTGAGAGAGAGCCCCTGCCTTCCTGTCATGTAAGGACACAATGAAAAGACCACCATCTAGAAACTAGGAATTGGGTCCTCAACAGTCTATCTGCCTGGACTCAGCAGCCACTGGAACTGTGAGAAATAAACTATCATTGCTTGTAAGACACTTGAGTGACGATTATTTTCTTAGAGCAGCTGAATGGACTAAGACACAATGTATGGGTTTTTTAGCATCATGATTTTAAAATAGAAGCTGCTAAAAAGTCAAGAAGTAAGAGGGAAAATTTGAAAACTGCCTGGATATTTGATAGTACTAACAAGTTAGGGTCAGGACTAGTGTTATAATGTAACAGATTACACCACTGCTTGCAAGAGTTCAAATCTTCGCTGCTCCATTTCTGACCCAGATTCCTGCTAATGCACCTAGGAAAGCAGTGGAAGATCACCCAGGTTTTTGGGTCCCTGCACCCACATAGGAGACCTGGATGAAGCTCCAGGCTCTTGGCTTTGGCCTGGCCCAGCCCAGGCCATTGCAGCCATTTAGGGAGTGAACAAGCAGAGAGATCTCTCCATTGCTCCCTGTCTCTCTTTGTAACTCAGTCTTTCAAATAAATAAAATAAATCTTAAAAAAAAAAAAAAAGTTGGGATCATGGGGGCTGATGTTGTGGTACAGCAGGTTAAGCTACCAGCTGGGACACTGGTATCCCATATCAGAGGGCCAGTTTGAGTCTCCGCTGGTCTGCTTTTGATCCTGCTTCCTGGATAAGCAGTGGAAGGTGACCCAAGTGATTGGGCCCCTGCCACCCATGTGGGAACCACAGATAGAGTTCCAGGCTCCTGGCTTCGATCAGGACCAGTCTTGGTCATTGTTGCCATTTGGGGAGTGAATCAGTAGATGGAAAATCTCTCTCTCTCTCCCCTCCCTATACCTTTCAAATAGATTAATAAATAGTCTTTTTAAAAAATTATGGTGATAATGTTAAGATACAGTGTATTTTTCTATACACAAACAAACCAGACAATTGGTTTTTGGATGCTATCACAACAATTAAATGCTAAATAGTTGAAGAGATAAATATGTATGTCAATATATGTACTCTGACTGGATATTACACAATGTATACATGTACCTAAACATCACATAGCAAACCAACAAATATGTGCGATTTTTAAAAATTATGCTCAGTGTGGCTTTTGTGTGTTGTTATCTTTAGTGACCTATACTGATACAATTCCAGAGGAGATGATATGGTATCTGTGATTTTGCACCAAAACAATCCAGTGTGACTGCGTGCATGTGTTTCTGTGTATAGTGACTGTGGGTGAAAACAACCTGGGGGCCATGAGTTTGCAATCTTTACAACTAAGGATCTCATGAGAGTCTATACAGGGTTCACTATACTATTTTCTACTCTTCTCTCTACTTACAAATGTTTGAAACTGTCCATAATAAAAAGACTTTTTTAAACAGCGTGTACAAGAAGTACTGTGATTTGCAGACACAGAAAAATGCCTCCGGGTGGCCCTAGGGTATGTGTGGCCTGCAGACATATTTTGTTTGGACTGTGGACTGTTCAAAAAAATGTTATTTCCTTTCTGATCCAACATTTAAAAATAAGACTTCACATAAAAATTAAGATTTCCGACTTCTCTTGAAAAAATGAGGAAAGATCTGGCAATCCTGGCCCCTAGCAGCAAGGCCTGAAACAGCAGCCCCATCCTGACTTACTTGGCCTCCCTGGGCTGTGGTCAGCTGGGTTTGGCCCTCAGTGCACGGCACTCAAACAACAATTCAGTGCCAACATCAAGCCAAACTCTGAAGAATTAACATGTTCCCTTATCAGTCGCAACTACCAGAGATTTGTTTTCTGACCAGCAACCCAAAGTTCCTGACAACAACTTCAATACAAGTGTTTCGAGGGTTCCAGTTTATATTACACCCAGTGGTGATTGGAAACATATGGGCAGGCAGCACTCTGCAGAAGAAAACCCGAGAGTTTCTGTCATTTACTTGGCTGGAGGACATCCGGCCAGTTCTGCCAACTTTCCTTATCATGCAGGCAACACGACTGGCTCCTGTCTTGTTCCACAGATACCAACCCCAACAGGCAAAGGCAGGAAGGGGCCAAGAGCTCATTTCGTCCCTTCCTCCTCATTTTATGAGAGTTTAGCCAAAGGAGGTTGAGTAATCCACCCCAACCATTTTCCAAGGGGTCCCTGGGGGCAGGGATGGGGATGAAAATGTAACATGAGATGGAGAACTGACAGCTCCCATATACACCCCAGTTACTGGGAAACAATGAGTTCCTACATGTTTGAAGCCCCTTCAAAATACGTTTCCAGCATGACAATGGAGCAAATGCAACATTCCTTGGGAAGAAGACAAGGATTTCAACCTTGAAGAGAACCACTTGGGTCCTGGTATTCCTGCGCACTGACTACTTTACGTATGGTGCCTCTTAAGGAGTATCTTAAAATCTGATCCATTGTTTCTTACTCATAGGGTAAACTCTCATCAGTCAAGAGAACAGATTGGGGTAAGAACCGGTAAGTTCTTCTAACTCCCCAGGTTCTCTGAAGACTTTTGCACCCGAAGTTCTCCATAACTACTCTCAAACTCATTCACTCCTTCCTCTGGCTGAGTCAAAGGAAGCTGACAGGATATGGGAGCCACCATATTTGCAGAGTGCACTTTGCTGTGCACTTAGGTTCTTCCCAAAGTGAATATAGAGTTAATAAAAGCCTCTTTCTTGAAATTTAATTAATTTGACTGCAGGCAAGCCAAAAAGAGGAAAATTAAAGCAACCTGGAAGGCCGGGAGGTTGTGGGTGGCGTAGTAGGTTAAGCCTCTGCCTGTGGTGTCAACATCCCATATGGGCAGCAATTCGTATCCCAGCTGCTCCTCTTCCGATCCAGCTCCCTGTTAAGGCCTGGGAAAGCATGGAAGATGGCCCAAGTGCTTGGGCCCCTGCAGCTGTGTGGGAGACCCAGAAGAAGTTCCTGGCTCCTGGTTTTGGATAGACTCATCTCCAGCCATTGCGGCCATTTGGGGAGTGAACCAGCAGAGAAAGGCCTCTGTCTCTGTCTCCTTCTTTCTGTCTGTAACTCTGCCTCCTCTCAAATAAATAAATAAATCTTTAAAAAAAAAAAAAATGAGCTGTTACTCTAAGCTCATTATCCCCTAGCTCCACCCCATGGACTGGCACATCTTGTTCACCTTCTCATCACTTCCAGTATGCTGAAAATTAACAATTCTTGCCTTCCACTAAAAATGTAGGGAGATGCACTCTGACTGGGACATCCAAGCTCGACCAGCACCACAGCTGTCACCGGCTTTCTCGGAATCAAACAATGGACTTGAGGAACTCCTTTCAGGGCCAGTGGTCAGAGGTTTTATCACATTGGCCTGGTAAATGCATGAGTTATGAATCACAAATTGCTTAACACCACTAGGAACTGCAAAGCTCAGAACTGAATCCCCACTGTGGAATATGAAGGCGTTGGGGCCTTAGGGGAGAATCTGTGGCCAAGCCCTGCTCAGACAGAACTTGACAACCATTCAGAATGGTGGGAGAACAGCCAGTGAAAATCAGGTTGGCGAGAGAACACAGAAATCTAGATCAAGACAGCACCACAGAAATGAAGAGATGGAAAAAGGGGGAAGTGAAGGCAGGGATGGAGAAGCCAGGGAGCTGGAGTTGGCTACAACCAAGATGACACGAAAGATAGGAAATTACCTTTATTTCACTTGCATGAAGAGTATTTTATAAGCAGCTAACAACTGGTAGGGACTATGCCAAGCAGTGCAGATACAAAAGGGAGCAGAACAGGAAGCAGGATGGCCTCAGGAGCTCTCTTTTGTAATGGAGGAGCAGAGATGAGAGATGCTGAGTTTGAGGTGAAGTCCAATGGGCAGAATAAACTATAGACAGTTGATCTAAGAAATTATCAAATTAAGACATTTATCTAAATAAATGTACTTACTTCTCCCTCATCTTAAAAGTCCCTTTTGTAAGGGGCCAGCATTGTGGCCCAGGGAGTTAAAGCTACCTGTGACACCAGCATCCCAGATTAGCACCAATTCAAGTGCTAGCAGCTCTGCTTCAGATCCAGCTCTCCGTTAACGTGACTGGGAAAGCAGCAGAAGATGGCCCACGTGCTTGGGCCCCTGCACCCACATGGAAGATCTAGACAGAGTTCCTGGCTCCTGGCTTTGACCTGGTCCAGCCCGCCAGTTAGTGCTCTCTCACTCTCTCACTCTCTCTCTCCCTCCCTTTATTTCTCTTTCTCTCTTTCAAATAAATAGATGTCTTGAAAAAGAAAATCCCCTCTCTAGGGGTGAGCATTTGGCCTAGTGGTCTTAGCACACTCACATCCCATATTAGATTACCTGTGTTCAACATTCAGCTCCACTCCTGATGCCAGCTTCCTGCTAACAGACACTCCCTGGGAGGCAGCAATGATACCTCAGGTAGTTGGACATAGATTGATTTGTCACTGCAGGCATTTGGGAAGTGAACCAAGGATGGGCTGGCATTCTCATTCTCCCTCTCTCTCCCTCTACTCTCTCTACTTCTGCCTCAAAAATACTAACAGTAGCAGTAAGAGTAATAATAATCCCTCCTTCAGACCTATAAACCCCTCTAGTTATTGTTCCCCATTTCCCCACTTCCAAGCCACCATTACAAAAAACAGCTCCCTCTAGAACTCTAGGGCATTCTCTTTTCTCCTTCATGCTGAACCGGAACCAGGACCTCCCATTTGCACTTAGCTGTCACTCAGAACAGGCTTCATCCTCCTTAGTATCGAAATAGCACCTAAAACACACTAGTCGTGGCCATGGCCCTTTGGGGAAAGCCTCTTTGCTCAAATTCCGTACCAATTATAGAAAAAATTGCAGGCATTTCAGGCCCATTTGAAAAAAGCTTGGCACTGTAAGGAATGCCAACACTGAGGTCGGTGCCATGGCACACAGCAAGTTACCCATCACTTGTAACACTGTCATCTAATGTTTGAGTGCTGGTTTAAATCCCTGTTGCATTGCTATTGATCCAGCTCCCTGTTAATGCACCTGGGAAAGCAGCAGATGATGGCCCAAGTACCTAGGTCCCTGTCACCCATGTGGGATACCTAGACAGAGTTCTTGCCTCCTGGCTTTGGCCTGGCCCAACCCTGGCTACTGCAGGCATTTGTGAAGTGAACCAGCGGATGGAAGATTTCTTTCTTTGTCTCTTGCCCTCTCTGTGTCACTCTGCCTTTTTAATAAATAAATTAATTCAAAAAATGTCAATACTAGCTGTGGAATCAACATGGCTCATATACAATGAGCAGAGGTGGCTCCCACAGATGACATTTTTGACACTGGTAAGAGGAAGAAAATGGGGAATCATCACTGGGTAGATGATCAAAAAACTCCCACTACACTAACATTAAATGAAATAAGCCAGGCACAAAAAACACAAATGTTGCATGGTCTCACTTGTATGTGGAAGGTAAAAAAGTTGATTTCACCGAAGAAGACAATAGAAACAGTGGTCACCAAAGACTGGGAAGAGGCAGGTAGGAAGCAGAGAGAAAAATTGGATAACAGGAATAAAAATACAGTTAAATGGGATAAGTAACTTCTAGTACTCCACAGTAGAGTAAAACAAATGCAATTTATAACAACTTACTATAAATTTTGTAAAGAACTAGAAGAGAAGGGTTCAAAAGTTCCCCATACCAAGAAATGATAAATGTTGGAGCCAGTACTGTGGTGTAGTGGGTTAAGCTGCCACCTGCAGTGCTGGCATTACATATGGGTGACTGTGTCCCAGCTGCTCCACTTCCAACCCAACTCTGTGCTAACCTGCCTGGAAAAGCAGTGGAAGATGGCCCAAGTACTTGGACCCCTGCACCCACGTGGGAGACCAAGAAGAAGCCCTTGGCTTTGGCATGGCCATTATGGATATTTGGGGAGTGAACCAGCAGATGAAAGCTATCTCTCTCTCTGTATCTCTCCCTCCTTCTCTCTGAAACTCTGCCTTTCAAATAAATAAAACAAATCTTAAAAAAAAAAACGAAATCATAAATGTTTAAGGAGACGAAAATGCTGATTACCATGATGTGATCATTACACATACTTTTATATATGTATAAAATTATCACACTGTACCCCCAAAACACACTCAATTATTATCTGTCAATTAAAAAGAAAAATAAGTTCACTACAGCATCCAGGTTTTCCTCCAGTAGCTCTGACAACTTCTCAAATTTCCTTTGGTTTCCCTTTGTCCCACCTACGTATATGGAACACCCTGTGTGCATCCAGCCAAATGCCTATTGGAACTCTTCCCTTTTACAGCACTTACACCACCTGAGCAACCTTAGTAAGCAGACACACACACACACACACACACACACTATTCTAGACCTTAGCCCCAAAGGCTTGAGATACATCCTAAAGAGACCTGACTCTTGGTGGGAAGGAAGAGATGAGCAGGAATAGGAGGGGCCATGAAACTTGAGATTCCCTAAGACCTGCTGCTAGGGCACTCCCTGTCCCTGCTCCTCACTCTGCCCCTGCTAAGAGCCCATCCGCTCCAATCTGTCTCCCTGCTGAGGACCTGGAAGGAAAACATGAGTGTCAGCAGGCAGACAAATTTTCCCAAAGCTAACATGGAGTGAGATTTGGCTCCCAGAATTTATTTATTTAACTTCTAGGGACCAGAGCCTCAACGAGCCAACTGATAATTTTGGAATATGTTTATAAAAGAAAAATAAATACTCACTATTCTCTAACCATTAAATCATTTTAAATGTCTGCTCATCTCAAAAAAAGAAAACACATTAAAGCTTTAGTTGCAAATGAAGCCTATCATAGGTTTAAGTGGCAAGGGAGAACAGAGAGAAATTTATCAAGAAATGCCAGAGAAAGGGTAAAATATCCGGTCTTCACTTTATAATGGGTGCCTTAGTTCCTTCAGTTTTTGATCCTGAATTAGAATTCTCTTTATGTTTTCTGCATAAAGCAGAGAAATGTGCCTACTTTTGAACTCTCAATCATGGCTTCTTATTCTTTTATTTTTTCCCCAAAAATTCCTGGCACTTTTTGTTTAAGGTTTTATTTATTTGAGAAGTAGAGTTAGAGACAGAGAGAAAGGTCTTCCATCTGCTGGTTCACTCCTCAAATGGCTGCAATGGCCGGAGCTGGGCCGATCTGAAGCCAGGGGCCAGAAGCTTCTTCCAGGTCTCCCACAAGGGTCCTGGAAGCCCAAGGACTTGGGCCATCTTCCACTGCTTTCCCAGGCCACAGCAGAGATTTATTAATAGAGGAAAATATTAATAGAGGAAAATGTGAATTACAAATTACAACCACCATTCTAAACATAATCTTCCACATTCAGGTAACTGCGGGAATTGTGTGCAAAACTGTGCCTGCATTTGTGGATGGGTACATACATGCCTCCAAGTAGTATACATCTGTATGGTAGAGTAAGAAAGAATGGAAAAAAATACCAAAATATCAAGATGACTTTCAGCAGTGAGCAGTGAGCAAATAGCAATTATTTCTCCCTTATTCCTTTCACATTTCCCACCACGGCTACTCACATAAAGACAAGGAAAAATTAACAACTTCATTTTTATCACATCTGTGAAGACTATATATTTTTATAAAACACACATCTCTTTTAATAAATTCATCTTTTAATTTCGATAGACAGAGCTCACATCTACTAGTTCATTTCACAAATGTCTATAATGGCCTGAAGCCCCAGGCAGGACTAGGCTGAAGTCAGAGACTAGAACCCAGCCCAGGTCTCCAATGTGGGTAGCAGGGACTCAACTATGTGAGCCATCACCTCCCAAAGTGTGCATGAGCAGCAAGCTGGACTGAGGAGCAGAGGAAGCTGGAATGGGTGCCCTGACACGGTATCCAAGCATCCCAAGGGACATCTTCTCAGCTGTGCCAAATGCCTGTACCACTTATTTCTTCATAGCAAAAAGGCCAGATACTAAGTAAATCTCCCCACACCCTATGCTTCCTAAATAATCCATACAGTAAAAAGGAAGAAGAGAAAAAAAGAACAGAAAAATGAGTGGAGGAGGAAGAGGGAGAAGAAGGAAAAGAAGAAAGAAAAGCCTAAGCTTTGCTTTCAAATGCATTTACTACAGATAAAAAATAAACAGATGGATAAAGCCTTTGTATCAAATTGCTACCTATCCCTTTCAAGCATCTCATAAATGGAATGCCACATCCTTTCCTTTGTTTGCTGGCTTTCTGGTACTCTACATTCTTAACTGTGCTTCCCCCAGAGCTGGATACACAACATGAGCAGAAGTGTGCATGCAGGCACAATGCACACTCGCACACTCTCCCTGGGACACGCATCTAAGTCTCCGACCATCATGGCAATCAGCAAGGAAACGACTGTGGCCAAACCATGCGTGCCCAGGGCTCTGGGCTTACTTTCTTGCACTCCATGTATACTGGGCGTCCCAACTTTCTCAGCACCCTCCCCTTCACCTCACATTTCCACAGGAAAGGCCACACAGTGTTTAAAGCAAACTCCTGATTACACACACTGACGAAGGCAAACACTGTGGTAGATGCATATTTGGCACACAGTTTCCCAAAATGCATTTTCTTAGGCTACCATCAAAATTAGTCAGTGCTCCTCCCAATACACATACAGCAGAGGGAGAGGGAGATGCCAACCAAGAGGATTTCTGGAAGAAGGAGAGCAGGCCAAAATGTCAAAGTAGTCTCTAATAATAAATAACAGTTTCCGTACTCAAAACCTTGAGAGCAATATACGTCCATGTGCCTGCACATACATTCATGCAGCTACATGTATGGTTTATATAATGATGTGGTCTAATTAGAATGCTGATGAATGCCATGTTCAATGGGTATTAAAGGTGGAGAGGAGGGGCCAGAGTTGTGGCACAGTAGGTGAAGCCATTGCTTGAGGCACCAGCACCTTACTAAAGTGCCCATTGGAGTCCTAGCTGCTCTGCTTCCTATCTAGCTCCCTGCTAATGTGCTTGGGAAAGCAAGCAGTGGATGATGACCCAAGTGCTTGGGCCCCTGCCACCTGAATGGGAGAACTTGGTGGAGTTCTTGGCTCCTGACTTCAGGGTGCATTTGGAAAGTGAACCAGTAGATGGAAGATTCATTCTCTCTCTCTCTCTCTCTCTGTTTCTTTCCCTCCCTCCCTCTCTCTCATTCTCCTTCTCATATAAATAGGATGGATGGATGGATGGATAGATAGATAGATAGATAGATAGATATTTACTAAAAAAATAGAAAAGAAACATTGACTGCCTGCTCTAAGTTAAGTATATGGGCCAAGATCAAAGCACAGAATGTTAGGCAACTCCTAATCCAGTTTCTAAGAGTCAGAAAATTTCCTCTTAGAAGGAGTGAACACATGCCTCACAGGAACTCCCACCTGTAATAGAAACACAGACCAGTTCTCCGTCAACCCTTCGAACAGGGCAAGGAATGACCTTGTCTTTCTCTTGATTGTTCCCTGTTCCAGGTTAAGCCACTACCCACAGTAGATTTCTTCAGACCATTTTGGTTCTGCTCCACTTTTTCCAGTCCTCCTCACACTGCTGACCATGAGGTTGGATACAGTACACCCGTGTTGGACTGTCCTGTCCTGAATGTGCCATGGGCCTTAGCCCACCAGGGGCTCACTCAGGGCAGAATGCCCATGATGCTTCTGACACTCACAGCCGCCAGTCAAAATCTTATATGTGCACAACGGTCTCTTCATTTTCCCTTGTTTTCCTCTAAGCTGTAGAACACTGAATTCCTGCTTTTTCGTTGTTATCTAACAGGTTTCTGTCTTACCATCCTGGGTTGCAAAAGTTATATTTCAAGTTTGCACAGAAAATTCTATAGGTCAAGATATGATATTCAAGCTCAGAAATGGTTGAGCCACATTTCTGTCCATGTCAAATCAGGAACAAGGAAAAAGTCACTAAAGGCTACAGGAGACAGAATGATGTAGATTAATGGAAATAAGACAAGCCAAGGGTCCAGGAAGTCCAGAATCCTGATGGCCTCACCATCTTGCACAATCCCTGCAGAGACTCATAGCCTATCCACAGTGTCTGCCTTTACAAAAAAAAAAACTTATATGACCTGACTAATAGGAGTTCTATCTACCAAAGAAAATGCATTCTGGTATAAAAAGTGAGAGGCCCACCAAGTTACCATGCCAATTACTCAAGGTATTGAGTAGTCTGTTCTGCCAGTTGATGCTGATTCACTAACAAACAATCTTCAAGTATGTTCCAACCACTTCAGTTTCAGCCCACATGGATCCCATGCTCGGCCCAGGACACTTTAGCTTCTGAAGGCTCTAGACTTTTCAACTGTTTATTCTCATCTCTGCCTGACTCCCCAAATTCCGATACCTACCTTTCTCCCCCTCGTGCTTTGTGCCACACAATTGGACCCACAGGCTACATTAATGAATTGATAGCAAGGAATAATTTCTGCTTTCAAAACACTGAGCTCTTAGTCAAAGATTCACCCAATGTTGAACTTTAGGTAAGTTATATGAAACTCTAAACTTGAAATATGTTCAATATTATCAGTTATTAGGAAAATAAAAATCAAACCCACAGTAAGGTATCTTTTACCCTGTCTAGAATAGCTATAATCAGAAAGACAGATAATAACAAGCATTGATGAGGGTGTAGAGAAGTTGGAACCCTCAATGCAGCCACTTTGGAAAAGTCTGGCAGTTCCTTAAAACCTATGGGGCCGACGCTGTGGTATAGCAGGTAAAGCCGCTGCCTGCAGTGCTGGCATCCCATATGGGTGCCGGTTCAAGGCCCAACTGCTCTACTTCTGATCCAGCTCTCTGTTATGGCCTGGGAAAGCAGTGGAAGACGGCCCAAGGCCTAGAGTCCCTGCATTCACGTGGGAGACCCAGAGGAAGCTCCTGGCTCCTGGCTTCAGATTGGCACAGCTCTGGCCATTGTGGCAAATTGGGGAGTGAAACAGCAGATGGAAAACCTCTTTATCTCTGCCTCTCCTTCTCTCTCTGTATAACTCTTTCCCTTTTTTTTTTTTTTTAAATATTTATTTATTTGAAAGTCAGAGTTACAGAGAGAGAGAAGAGGCAGAGAGAGAGAGAGGTCTTCCATCCACTGGTCACTCCCCAACTGGCTGCAACAGCTGGAGCTGTGCCAATCCAAAGCCAGGAGCCAGGAGTTTCTTCTGGGTCTCCCACGCTGGCACAGGGGCCCAAGGACTTGGGCCATCTTCTACTGTTTTCCCAGGTCAAAGCAGAGAGCTGGATTGGAAATGGAGCAGCCGAGTCTCGAACCAGCGCCCATATGGGATGCCAGTGCTTCAGGCCAGGGCATTAACCCACTGCGCCACAGCACGGGCCCCCTGTGTAACTCTTTCAAATAAATAAATAAATCTTAAAAAAAAGGATTAAACCTAGAGTTAACATACAACCCAGCAATCCCACCCCTCAGTACATCCCCAACAGAAATAAACACATACATCCACAGAAAAACCTGTATGAAACATTTCACAACAGCATTAACTGTAAGAGCCCAAAAAAAGAGGAATAATCCAAATGACCTTGAATTGATGGATAGATACATAAAATGTGGCATACCAACACAATGGAGTATTACTCAGCAGTAAAAAGAAACAAAATACTGGGGCAGGTGTTGAGGTGCAGCTGTTTAAGCTGCCACTTGGCACACCCACATCTCATATCAGAGGGCCTCGTATCAGGTCCCACCTCTGCTTCCTACCAAGCTGAGAGGCTTTCCAAACAAATAAATAAATATATTTTTGAAAAAAGAAACAAAGGACTAATATATGCTCAACATGATCTTCAAAATTAACATGCTGAGTGACAGAACCTAGTCACAAAAGACCACATATTGCATGATTCCTTTGAGATGAAATGCCCAGAACAGGCTTACCTATAGAGATGAATGAGCCTAATGGTTGCCTGGGGCTGGTGACTGGGTGGGGAGAGTTGGCAGGAAATGTGGAATGACTGGTAAAGGATATAGAGTTTCTTTGTTCTAAAAATGATTGTGAGGGTGGGGGCAAAACTCTGTGAATACACTAAAACCTGCTGAATTGCATATTTTAAATGAATGAATTGTATGGTATATGAATTATAGCTCTAGGAAACTCATTAGAGGATAATTAATCTATTACCAGTCACAGGAATAAAGAAAAGGAATATACTTAATACCCCAGTTTTTCTCGAACATTAAAATGTAGGCCAATATCCTAAACTTATCGTATATACAACTTTCAAAAACAGTTGATCCAATACAACTTACATGATGCCATATTTGCTAACAAAAAAAGATCCAGGTTTCAGTCCCAAACCCCACCATTTATATATACGTGTGTGTGTGTGTGTGTGTATGGGAAAGGGTTTATTGATGGGGAAACCTGACAGACCAGAGGGAAGGGGCGAAGAAGGAAAAGAGGGAGAAGGACAACATAAAAGAGGGAGTGTGGGGAATCCCACAGGAGTCCCAAAAGAGTTACGGAGCACCGCTAACCCAAAAAGAAAGAGAAAAGCAAAACCAAAATGGAGTTACTTAAGCTAAGGCCACTAAGCCCCAAGAACTGTCCAGACCATCTGTCAGAACACACAGATGGTGAGGCCTGATAAGGACTGGAGGACATTACATCATAAGAAGCAGCCAATGAGCCGGCTACTGCATTACTTCACCCAAACTACTGCACCATGATGGGCCACACCCAGAAGACCCTCAGCACACCATTGGTCACACCCAAACACCAACATCTGGTTAGTGGCACCCAGAAAGATGAGTCTGTGATTGGTGACACCCTAGAACACACTCACCGCCCACCTACCCCAGAGTGGGGATAAAAAGGCAAGCCTCACAACTGCTCTTCATCCTCTTGGGGACCGTGGCTCAGAGCAAATGAAACTCTGCCCGAGTCTTCGATGACTGAAGCTCGGCTCACCACGCCACTAGAGCAACCTCGCCTGAACGTCCCAGCTGCTACTGGAGCTGACATTGGAGCCAGGCCAGACCTCTCATCAGGTGACCTCTCCAACCCTTCACCTCACCATCCATCTGGGAACTCAGAGCCTACTGCCCAGAGTGCCAGCCATCCCATGACTCCTGCCCATAAGTGACTGTTCTGAGATCCGTGGTAACAGAGACTTCAGACTCTGGACTTTGACTTTTAGTGACCATGATATGAACCTTGAGAATGCAGCATTCATACTACACCCTTAGCCATGAGTGTTTAGATTGATTATGCTTTCATGCTTTGAATGTGTTATACTTATTACTACTGCTGGATATTTCTAGAAGTTGTCTTACTCCTAGACATGTGTTATGACCCGTGGACTAATGACATATTGAGTGGTATTGACTTCTAGATGTATGCATCGAATATATATACATATATATGTATATATTGAATGGTATTGAACAGTAAATTATATTGAAAAGACTATCACAATTCTGTGTGATTCTTCCCTGTGCTCTGACACGTCTTAGTAGCCTTGTCAAACTGCATGGTAACTGGCATTCACTACAGAAATATCAAGAGAGAGAAATCAAGAGACAGAGAAAGAGATCAAGAACCAGAGAGTGATCGAGAGAGAGTCACTTGTTCAGGAACAGGTCCAGTTAAAACTTTTTCATATGTTGAAGGACCTTGGATCCTGCTCAATTTCTCCAAGCCTCAGTTCCCTGTGAGTGAGAACAAGGAAATTATAGTGCCTCTCCCACTGGGTTCTTGTGAAAAATGAATGAGATAACTCACATACACTGATACACAAGTACTTGGCACAAGGCAGTACTCAAATAGTATGCACAACAGGGCCAATAAGGACTCTGTGATGGATCAAGCTTCGTGAGAGAAGACAGATAATATGGTTCCCTTTTTCAGTTATGATACCAAGCAGATTGTTTAGTGCTGCAGTTCCAGTGCTGGCTCTGGACTGAATGCCTGTGTCCCCACCCTCAAATTCAGAGGCTGAAGTTCCCATTCCCCATTCCCCATTCCCCATGTGATGGTATTAGAGGTGGGGTCTTGAGGGTAGAAGCCTCAGGAGGGGATTAGTGCTTGCATAAGAAGAGACACAAAGGAGGAGAGCCTTCTCTTCACAGGTGGGGATACAAAGATAAGACAGCAACTTCACACCAGGACGAAGGCCCTCACCAGGAACTCACTCCACCAGCACTTTGATCCTGGGCTTCCCAGTCTTCAGAACTGTAAGAAATGTTTGCCACCATTCGCAGTATTTCATTATCAGCCAGAAATGACTACAGCAAAGATCAATGAAACACCATGAAAAGAGATCTGTAGGAAAGAAAAAAAAAATGATAAGCCCATCCCCCATGCAATAGCTCTGCAAACTCTTACACCCAGGACCAGCGGGGCAAGAAACAGCAGTGCCTTCCAGTGCACTGTACATCTTTATGAAGAACCATACAGTAACACAGAAACACTGCCTAAAATCCCAGCTGACCAAAGGCATGACACTGAGATTCACCACTTATTTAGGACCAAGAAAAGGGCAAGGGGTAATTAAGAGCAGAGAAATTAATTCTCTATCTTGGCCAAGTGACAAAAGAAAATCAAATTCATAAACTCTCCAATCTCAACCCTTCTGACCACTACCAGCTTCCTCTGAATCTCAAGAGAGAAAGCAGGGAGGGGGTCATTATAGAGCCAGACGACCTCCTGACATCTCTTGGGTCTGCTTTTTCCCAAAGACTGAGGACTTCAGGGATGCTGTTCCTTGAAGTGGTGACTCAAGAGAAAAATGCACCATGCTGAACAAGATAGGGTTGTAGCTCCTGTGCTTCTGCTTTTGATAGCTTACCAAAAAATCATTGTTTTAATACTGTCAAACGGTGATACTTTAAATAATAAAATCAATGCCCCTGCTGTCAAAGAGCTCAGCACATAAAACTTACAAATATTAATTAAAGCATGTGATTATAAACAACATAAAATAGCTACCATGCAACATATGGGTTCAAGAATTATATTTTTGCACCTTCCATGTGGAAAACGAATCATTTTCATCTTGGTGAACCATCACTACGTGCTTAAATGAATTCTCATAGACATCTTTTAAAGGCACAAAACATAATGACCATTTTCATAAATTTGGAATACTTTAGGAGAACAAAAGGTATCCGTCTTAGCCCTCTCACAGCCTAAGCCAACAGTGATTTTCTATGTGCATGGGCTACTATACAGGACAAGGCCTATGCAAAATGTTTGGTGGACATATATTATGTGCCTGACACCGGGCTGTATGCTACTCAGTAGAAGCTCAAAGTTAATGGATGAATTGTTTCCAAAAGACTTCTTCATGCACCACACTTTTTTCACTCTTCCTGAAAAACAAGCTCCAAATGGACTTTCACAGCCCAAACTGACACTGGTACTGTCCACCCACACTGCACAGTTATCACTTCCAGGGACAGTCTGGATATGCCCTGGGAAGGCCAAAGCTCTTATATCTACATCAGCTTGCATGGATATCCTTTCTTTTTAAGATTTATTTATTTACTTGAAAGGTAGAGTTACAGAGAGGCAGAGGTTGGGGGGAGGGGGGAGCCTTCCATCCGTTGGTTCACTCCCCAGATGACCACAATGGCTGGAGTTGTGCTGATCTGAAGCCAGGAGCAAGGAGCTTCTTTTGGGTCTCCCACATGGGTGCAGGGGCCCAAACACTAGGGCCATCTTCCACTGCTTTCTCAGGTCACAACAGAGAGCTGGATCGGAAGCGGAACAGCCGGTACTCAAACCAGCACCCATATGGGATGCCGGCACTGCAGGCGCCAGCCTTACCCGCTATGCCACAGCACCAGCCCCTGCATGTGTATCCTGTTGTACATATACCTCTTCATGAAGTGCACCTACATCAGTGATCACCCACATGTTCCTGTCAACAAGGAAGGCTGAGAAATGACACGCAGAGCTCATTACAACATTGGGGCACTTGGATTTCTGAAGGCTAGCTTTGTTGGCTGTTATTTTCCACTTTCCAGAGTGAAAACCTGGAATGGAAAATGGAACAGCGTTTCCAAGGTTATGCTGAGAATCGCCAGAACAATCTGGGGCAGTGGACAGGTTTCCCGATCTGACAGCTGCTCCTCTATCTGTTGGGACCTGCTGTTTGAAAACGATCAAACGCAACCAAATACTAAGGAGTGGCACAAATTGCTAAAGGCTAAGTAGAGCAAGTGAAGACATTCGCTGCCTGTTGACCACACTCTTGTAACTCACTCTGAGCCATGTATCATGTGGCACTCATGATGGAGCCCTCTCAGACTAGCACAGAGCAGGACACAGGGCAAGCTCAAGTTGAAGGAATGAATAAAACAACTAAGATACTCAAGAAAACACATGTTAGAAGGGGCATTAGAAATAAAAGTAATTGAATAAAAAACATCATCAAATGAAACCCATGTCAATCAACAATCAAGAGGGAAGGCAGCTAAATTAAAAGTATTTTTTCAACTTCCTTAAATTATTCCCAAGTGTCTTTTGTAGTTCAGGACCATAAAGCTTGGGTTTATTTTATATTTAAAAATCAGAGCGAGGGCCAGCATTGTGGTGTAGCACATAAAGCTGCCACTGTGATGATGCCAGCATCCAATATGGGTGCCAATTCAAGTCCTGGCTGCTCCACTTCTGATCCAGTCCCCTGTTAATGCACCTGGGAAAACAGCAAAAGATAACCCAAGTACTTGGACCCCTGCCACCCATGTGGGAGAGCCAGAAGAAGCTCCTGGCTTCAGTCTGTCCCAGTCTTAGCCATTGCCACCATCCAGGGAGTGAACCAGCAGATGGAAGATCTCTCTCTCTCTCTCTCTCTCTCTCTCTCTCTCTCTCCCCCACCCCAACTCTGCCTTTCAAATACATCAATAAGTAAACCCTTTAAAAAAAAATCAGAGTCAACAGATATCTTATCCTTAGAAGTCCTACAAATGGGTGAAGAGCTGTGAGTGGTCCCAAGAGGATAGTACATATGTGCTCCACATAACACTAAACGAATGGTAAACCCATTTTCAAAGGAATACAGAAAACCATGTTCAGTTTTTACAGTTATAACGACCTCCACCATCTGCTAAAACATGAATTAGTAGTACATCAATCCCATGGCATGAGGACTAGATAAAGCAGCTTCAAATACACATCTGTGTTACATGAGTATGCCAAAGCCAATGTAGAGACAAACCACGGAAGCTGATCCCTAAGAGGCAGGGGCAGAGGTCAGGAGAAAGCACAGGGATCCAGGCAGTCTGCCACTGAATCCCACCTCACTGGTGACTTGGGTAGTCATTTGCATTTGTATTATTTATGCATCAATTTCTTCACCTGTAAAATGGGACAAATAATTATACCTCCATTGGAGAGCTAATTTGAAGATCCAGTAAATGACAAAGAGTAAACACTAGAGAAGCATGAACTATCATTTAATAAAAAATAAACTTAAGGTTAGAAAAAAAGAAGAAAAGGAAATGGGAGGAAAGATGGCCACCAGCAGCCACTGCTCTGATCCTGCTAAGCCAGGGTTGTGGAAACATTTTCTGTGAAGGACAAAATAGTAAATAGTTTAGACTTTCTGGGCCATCTGGTCGGTGTTGTACCTACTCTATCCCTGTGGTGTGACTCTAGCCACAGGCACTATACACACAAATGCTTGTGGCTGCATGCCAATAGAACTTGAGTCACCGCACTGAAGTCTGAATTTCATATAATTTTCATATATCACAAAGTATTATTCTCACGATTTGTTTCCTAACCATATAAAATTGTTAAGCCACTCTTTCCTTAAGGGACAAATCCATGTGCTAAGCAGTGAGAAGACAAAGGCTGCCCAGCTAAGTTTTATATTCATAGGAAATATAACTCAGCCGGACAATTAGCGTTCTCTACTTTGGACACCACCATTTAATCTCTTATTTCAATCTCCAGAGAGATTTTAACCAATATTTGATGAACTGTCCAGCTTACTTAGTGAGAACAAGCTTCAATTTATCTACTTCAGTGCTGCCATTCTTCTGTATCAATCAATTCCTGATGCACAAATTTCTAACAATAACTGCCAGGCCCCCACTGCCAGTCTGGGGCTCTTCATTCTGCATTTCCGCTGCATGTCACATCCAACGTGACACATTCCACTCGTTACATTCAGCCACCAGGAAGATATCCAAAGGTGGGAAAAAGCTTGAGAACACATCAGTGTTCTGTGCTGCTTCCTCATTTTAAATAGATTTTATTTTTTTTTAATTTTATTAAAGGAAGTTTTTTTTGAAAGCACAAAGACTTCTGGAAGCAAGAATGAGAAACACGCAAGTGACTTTCGGAGACGTCAGACTTATTCATCCTCACTACCTCTCTGGACAAAATGCTTGTCAATTTTGATAAAATAATTAATGATGTAAGAATAAGACATTACTTTAGTCTTCCTGAATTACCTCCAAACAGAACCCCAGGAATCCAACTTTCTTAGTTTTTTAATACTTCCTTAAAGCATTTTGAGATCCTAACTAAAAAACAATCTGTAAAACATTCATATTATCGGGGCTGGCATTGTGGCACAGTGGGTTAAGCTGCCGCCTGTGATGCCAGCAGATGTCCAGTTAGAGACCCAACTGCTCTGCTTCCAATCTAGCTCCCTGCTAACATATCTGGGAAAGCACTAGAAGATGGCCCAAGCTTGGGCCCCTGCACCCACATGGGAGATATGGAAAAACTCTGGGCTCCTCGCTTCAGCCTGGCACAGTCCTGGCTATTGTGGCCATTTGGGGAGTGAACCAGTTTATGGAGGAACTCTCTCTCTCTCTCTCTCTCGATCCCTCTCCTTCTCCTTCATCTCTTCTTCCTCCTCTTCCTCCTTCTCCTTCTCCTTCTCTTTCTCTGTAACTCTGCCTTTCAAATAAATAAAAGACTAAATCTTAAAAAAAAAAAAGTCATAATATCATTACCAGAACAGTAAATGATTCATCACAGTGATTCAACAGTAAGTGGATGTATTAACTTCAGTATCCCACGGTTTAAGAAAATTCCTTACAACTGAAACTTGACCTTGCTTTCTTGCTTTCTACTTTCATACATATTGATACCAATTTTCCTGTAAGCATCCCCTTCAGAGTGAGAATTAAGAACCCAGGAGCATCTACACAATCACAGACATGATCACTAAGACCATCATCAGAGGAGCAGGTGTTGAGTGCAACAATTAAGACGCTGATTGGGACTCTCACATACCATATCAGAGAGACTGTCCAAGTCTCTGCTCCCAGTTCCAGCTTCATGTCAATGTGCACCCTGGGAGGCAGCAGGGATGGCTTAAGTAATTGGGTTCCTGACACTTACACAGAAGACTTGAATTAAGTTCCCAGCTCTGAGCCGTTGCAGGTATTTGGAGAGTGCACCTGTACGTAAGAGCTCTTTCTCTCTCTTTCTGGCTCTCTCTTTCTCAAATAAAAACTTTTTTTAAAAAATGAACCTATGCAAGGATAGGCTGATAGTCACTCATTAAAAACAACTTTTCAGCTCCATGAGCTGAATTCCAAGGCATTCACAGTGAATGCCTCTCACTCTACTTTTTTTTAAAAATCAGGCCTCATTTTTCCAAGATCAAAATCAGACCAAAGTTCAAAGGTCCCTTATAGCAAAGAACCTTGGATCCCAAAAATCTTCCAATATCATCCCCAATCCCTGGAAATAAGGATCTCTGACTTGGGCACTCAACTTCAGAGGGGCTTCTCTTGCCTTTCTCCAGCCATTCCTACCTCTAATGGAGTCCACAGAAGACACAGAGATGGACCTACCTACCAGAGACTCTTCCAGACTGCTTCCTGGTACCCTGCATGTAGCACCCACATCTGAGCCCTCCATAATACTTTCTTAGTTCTGTCCTACCAAGGTGAGGGCACAGCGCCTCACGGATGTCCATATTATACCCTATGGCAGCCATGCTGGAGTTTGGGGAGGGAGGCTGTCTGTGCAGCCTGTGGTATATACATGAGTCTTTCATGGTCCAAGACAGAGCCAGGGCTGAGGAGACTGGGAAGGGCAACAGGCTAGGGGTTGGCTTGCCCTCACCTCTGTATCCCCCTATGGTATTCCAAGGACTCTCATAATTGTACATTTGAGTCCAACTTTCCAGGTCATTACAAAAGCTTATTCATCAAGTCAGAAGAATAAAACTTGTGTTCTTTTACAATGTGTTAGCTTGATTTATGACTTTTAAAATTTAGAGACAAAGATTCCAAGAGATTTCCTTTGTATTCTTGCAGCCATACCTGCTTTCTTTCATTAAAATTTTCTTAATGTTTTCTTAAAGCACTAGGTATATATGCCTATTCATAGGAGTCATGGAGAGACAACATGGAGAGATCTTCAAAGACTTCATGGAAAATATGCGCTATGAAAACACTATACATTGTTACCAAAATTTTATTGCACCAAAATAAATTTATAATTTACTTAGATCTTTCCCAAAACTTTTTGAAGTACTGTGTCATATTTTCAAGTTGAATTAGGTTGTGTTTGCCTTTAGAAAATGACAAATGAAAGGCAACATCAAGCCTGGTACAAATGATGATCATTTTGAGGGTTAAATGTCACACTGCACCGCTCCATGAGTCCCACACACTCCAACCTCTCCATCAGCATCCCCCACCTCCCTGCCCAGAAGATGCCCAAGAGGGACGAAGGCTCCCAGAAATCAAAGCATTCACAGTGGGCATTGTAAACTCCTTGGGTATCTGAACCTCTGCAATCCATGCACATGCAGGATTCCTCCACCAGCACTGAGAACCACTGCTAATCTATATTTGCATCTATCGCGGTAAGAATTTTAGGACCTCCTTGACATTCGGTTACTCAAGAGGATTTCTAAGTTAGCCATTTTGTAAAGCTGATGGTATTCATTTAAATGTTGAGTATCATAAAAAGTCACTTAAGCAGTTTTAATGGAAACAGAACCAGCATTGGGAATGTCCTAAATCTTTCCTGTCTTTACCACTGACTGTTATGGCACATAATAACCAGATGTCCTGCATTTCCGAGAGAGTTCCAATTTCATGTATTTTCTTACATCAAACTAATAAATAGGCTTGTGCTGATTTTTAAAGGGTTTTAAAAGTTTTCTTCCTTTTTATGTTTTCCAAATGTTATCCAACAGAGCACGTCTTTTCATAATCAGAAATACAACTTCATTAAATATACTCTATGTATAGGCAGATATATTTCTATATAAATAAATACACACACACACATATATATAATATCTACACCAAAATCAGCATTTGAATGTTTATAGCAGCCTTATCCATAATTATCAAAACATAGTAGCAGCAGTGGGTATTTAACCTACCAGTTAAAATAACCACATCCCATATTGTACTACTTGGGTTCAATCCCTGGGCCCCACTCCCAACTCCAGCTTCTTGTTAGTGCAGATCCAGGAAGGCAGCAGTAATAACTCAGGTGATTGGGTTCCTGCCACCTACCTGGGACACTTAGATTAAAGTACTGTCTCCGGGCTTCAGCCTCAGCTACTGTGGGCATCTGGGGAGTGAACCAGCAGATTGGAGCGTCTCTTTCTCTCTCTCTTTTCCTCTTTTACTCTGGCCATCAACTTCTTTGTCTCTCAAGTAAATTTTAAAAATCTTCAGTAAGTTTTAAAAATGTATCGAAACACAGAAGCAACTAAGATATCCCTCAGTAAGTAAATGGACAAACTGTGGTACATCATACATTAGAATATTATTTAGAGATTTATAATGATACAAGCTACCAAAACCATGGCAGAGTCACAAATATGTATTTTTTAAGATTCAATTATTTATTTATTTGAAAGGCAGGTGGGGGGGGGGGGGAGACAGGGCAGGGGGATGGCCGGGGCTGGTCCAGATTGAAGACAGGCGCCTGGAACTCCACCTATGTCTCTACATGGGTGAAAAGGGTCCAAACCCAAGCACTAGAGCCATCTTCCACATTAATAGGGGAATGGCTCAGAAGCAGAGCAGCCAGGACTTGAACCACCAGCGCCCTGATGTGGGATGCCACAATTACAGACAGCAGCTGTGTCACAATGCTGGCCCCTGTAAATATGTATCACTAAGTGAAAAAGTCAATCTGAAAAGGCTACTATATGAATCCAACTACAAATATGCTGGAAAAGGCAAAACTATGGAAACAGTAAGTTTCCATAAAAGACTAGTGATTGCTGGGAATAGTGGGGGAAGAGCAAGGAAGAGGCAGAGCACACAGCATTCTTAGGGTGGTGAAGTTCAATCCGGGTGATACTGCAATGCTTCTCATCTCACAGTGAACTTACATCCCAATCAACCACTGTAAGTCGGAAACATCTTAAGTCGAGAAAGTATTTACTACACTTAAACTATCAAACATAACGGTTTATCCTGGCCTACCTTAAAACGTGCTCAGACCACTTATATAAGCCTACAGTTGGGCAAGTCATATGCCATAAGCCAATTTTTTTAATCAAGCATTAAATATCTCATACATTTATTGTATACAGTGCATATGCTGAGGGGAACATCAGTTGTTCATTTTTGTGATCACAAGGCTACCTGGGAGTCACCATACCAAATAACGCTAGCCCTGGAAAGATCAAAATTCACAATCTAAAGAGCAGTTTCCACATGATACAGAATCCATCAGTATCATGTCTCACCACTGAAAAAAGGAGCTGTCTGTACAACGACACAGGTTATTGCCCAAGTGCACAGAATGGACAACACTGAGAATAAACCTCAATGTAAACACTGAAGGATAGTGATGGGTGACTGTGGGTTCACCGGCGTACTCTGTTTTGATGATGGTGGAGGCAGTAGGGAGGGATGATATGGATATGAGAACTCTGTGCTTTCCACACAACTTTGCTGTGGACCAAAGTTTATTCACACACACACACACACACACACACGCACGCACACCAGACAAGAAGGAGCAGATTCAAAGTTTGTATTGATGATGACTTGGCCACTAGCACCAGGCAACCATTCCCTCCACTTATCGGCCATAAGCCTCTGCTTCCTCCTCTTTGATATAGAGGGATTATAGTTGCTATCCACACGCTACAGGATTTATTCCAGAACTGGTAAGACGGAGTTCACTGGAGATGGTCCTGTGTCTCAAGGGGCTATTTCTAGTTAACTCTTCAGCTCCACGACAAGATGACCACTTGCTTCCAGACAGCTGCTGTTTGCTGGGGACAACAGGAGCACACGCCCCAACTGTAATGGAGCAGGAGGGGTGGCTTTCACTACAAGAGCAGTAGAGAAAATTGGACAAGAGGAGCCCTAGGAGGCTGAGGTTATCTAAACACCGCCAATCACCAGACATGTCAAAGAGGCAAAGAGGAGGACCAGCCCAGGCTTTTCTCCGACAGGAGAACTTATTGTTCCATCCAACTGAGAAAACATATTGGGTTTCAGTTCTCTACATAAATGAACTTACACAGAGGGCATGAGGGTGG
Organism: Lepus europaeus; assembly: GCF_033115175.1. Taxonomy (NCBI): domain Eukaryota; kingdom Metazoa; phylum Chordata; class Mammalia; order Lagomorpha; family Leporidae; genus Lepus; species Lepus europaeus. Next base: position 13,552,099 of record NC_084828.1, on the reverse strand, counting down.
CAGAAGGTGCTAGACGAGAGAATAAATATTGACTAAAACATCTATCTTGGGGAGGGGACAGCAGTGTTCCCCTGGCGGTCAGGTGGAAAATTTTTTTATACAGATTGGAGAGGTTACTAAAAGGATGTGAGATGCATGGAATTCATTAACAACTATCAGTGAAAATCTATCCTAATTAGGAAACAACATGCACATGCCTGAATCAGCACGCCCAGCAGGGAATGCCTGCGCGGAGGGAGGCGCCCTTAGCACTAACAGAAAATAAGGCCGTCTAGCAAACTGGTGGATCACTCTCCCATAAGACTTATAATACAGCTGGAACATGACTTTTTTTTTTCCCGTTAATGGTTGTGAAATTGATTGAGATATAGGTTAATAGAGGTCCCTAGAGTGGTAAAACTAAATTAGAGGAAGCCCTATAATTACAGCTAGCAGTTAATTATTATATGATGGGAATTGTAATCAAAGTAACAGATATACTATTATTTCCTATCTCCTCTGCAAAACACCCTTAACAAAGTCTCCTCAACAGAACAGTCAAGTGGCTTGTTTGCTCACTCAACTTCTGTCCCTTGTGATCCCAAACACACAAAATCCAAACAAGGACCTCCCTCCTGCAGGTGATACTGCCTGAGACTTCATTCTCTGCCCCTTCCTACCTGACCTTCTTCCACCCACTGGGAGCTCCTTCTGGAATGTTCCCTGCCCAGATTTCCAACAGGCCTGCTCTCCCTCCATGCAGACCTCAGGATCTTACCTCCTGGAAGAAGCTTCTCCAGAGGACGCTATGTAAAATAGAACCATTGCCAGCCCCTAGATGTGTATCCTCTACCCCACCCCTTGTCCCTACCCTGACTGTCACCTGGCATTTGTTTTCTGACTGTCTGCCTCCCCCTGGAATGTCAACGAGAGCAGTAATTCATTGCAGCCCCAGCTCCCAAAACACTGTCTGGCCCTGAGTGAGTCCTCAACAACTATGGTGAATTTAAAGGAAAAAGGAACAACAATTCTGTTTTTTTAGCAGTGGGAAGAGAAGGCAAAGGGACCTTTGACCACTGTGATTTATTTCACTGAAGTTTGAACAATGTTCTAGTGAGACCTATGTGAAGGTCAGCCCAGAAACAGCAAGCACTGGAGTTCAGTTCAGCAGCCTCTTATGTGCTAGCTACTGTGTTTGGCTCAGAAGAGATATTATACCCTAACAAAGGACTGTCATGCCTGCTTACAAAAGTCGTTTTATAAATAGCATACACAGAGGCAGACGATTAGCTTGGCCAAAGTCACACGTACAGCAAGTGCCAAATTCGTACGCAGGTCATTTTGTACCAAAATGCACCACTGAGGGAGCAGGTGTTTAGTATACAGTTAGAACTCCTAGGTCCCACATGGGATTGCCCAGATTTGACGCTGGGCTCTGGCTCCTGACTCCAGCTTCCTGCTAATACAAGCCCCGGGAGGCAGTAGTGATGACTCTAGGAATTGGGATCCAGCCCCCCAAAGCGAGAAACATAGATTGAACTCCCAGCTGTTGGCTTCGACCCCAGCCCAGCTTCCACCCAAAGCCAGCCAAGCCCCAGATGTTACAGGCATTTAGGAAGTGAACCAGCGGATAGTACCATGTACTCCCTCTCGTGTGCTCTCTCTCTCAGCACTTACTCTTGTTCTGCCTCACAAATAACTTTTCAAAGTACTGTTGAGAGTCTATACTTCAAATTACTTCCTTTCTCTCTTCCCAGTTTCCTCCTTTCTTTTATAACAAAAAAATTCTTGAAAGGACAGACCAATATAGAAGCATCTTTATACCTGTCATCCAAAATGAACACATCACATTTTGTTAGATTTGCTTTCAGATCCATCTTTTTTTAACCAAAACTTTTCAAACTGCCATGAAAGCACAATCCCATTTTCTCTACAATGGACTAGAAATCACATCATCTATTATTCTCTTTCCCGAAGTTTAGACAAAGAAATTGTTGGCCAGATACTTCGCCACTTGTACAAAGTATAGTTACATATAACTTAAAAGCATTCCTTGGCATAGATTTGGAATTATTCTTCCTATTCCTAAGAACACTGTGTTAACTGCCTGACTACCTCCATGCTGGGGGTGTCACTGGGATGTCACTAATTTAAAATATTACACTCACATTGACCAAAGTAGCTCTTGGTTTAACTTGCCCAATACTGCCTGCCAGAAATGAGATGACAGGACAAAGACTTATGAAACCTCATCCAAACTGCAATTTATGGCCATCCTCCCTGGCGTAGCGCCAACACGTGATGTTCTGACTCTGCTTGGGGGGAGGCTCCCCGTCAAAGGCAGCTCTGTGTAAAGCAAACCTTTCTCTACAGAAAGAAGCCCTTTCATTCCATTCCAGAAGTCAGAGTGTGAGGATGCTGAGCTGCTGGCTGCCAGGGAGAGTGGAAGGGCAGAAGGAAAAAGGACAGGAGGCGATGAGAAGGGGCAGCGGCAACAGGTCTCAACACTGACCATTGAGGGAGAACAAAGCAAGTGCAGCACTCGCCTGCTGCCTGATGGGACGGATGCCTGATCATATCTAAGCAAGCTCCAGCCTGCCTCTGGGCAGCTCTGCACCTCCCACTGCCATGGAAGAGCATGCACCAATGTGCTGCCTTCCCTTTGACCTCCCCCCTGCACCAGCAGAAGAGGGACCCAGGGTCACAGGAAGTGCCTAATCTCTGCAAGCAAATGTCAATCTTCAGGGCAGAGAAAATGCCTTTGTTCTTTAGAATCAGGGTTGAAATCGGCTGAACTGACCACAGAAATTCACCAGCTTGAATCCACAAAGGAAGCACCTGTTTTCAGAATGGTGTGGAAAATTTTAAAACCATCTGACGATTTAGGCTGTCCTTCTGAATAAATAATGAGGGTTAAGATAGGCCTGAGGGAGACCTGGTCATTTTTCCCACACAATGGTAACAAGTGGTGCTACCCATGGGAATGTGAAGATTTTTTTAAGTAAACTTCCATATAATTTTAATCCACAAAACATTAAAACTAATATAACTATGGGACATAGTTCACATCACTTCTGTTCTCTCTGACGCTTGAAACATCTAAGCAGGTGACCAAGCACGTTGACAAACAACAGCAGGGCCACTGTCAGCTTCAAAATTCCTGCTGCAGGCCAGCACCAAGGTTCAATAGGCTAATCCTCCACCTGCGGCGCTGGCACCCTGGGTTCTAATTCCGGTCATAGCGCCGGATTCTGTACCGGTTGCTCCTCTTCCAGGCCAGCTCTCTGCTGTGGCCCGGGAGTTCAGTGGAGGATGGCCCAAGTGCTTGGGCCCTGCACCCCATGGGAGACCAGGAGAAGCACCTGGCTCCTGCCTTCGGATCAGCGTAGTGCTTTGGGGGGGGGGGGGTTGAACCAACAGCAAAGGAAGACCTTTCTCTCTGTCTCTCTCTCACTGTCCACTCTGCCTGTCAAAAAAAAAAAAAAAAGTTCCTGCTGCAAAGTTGCACCATCCTCACAACAGAGCTCAGAGTTTCCAGGTCTGTGCATCCTGTGTCCCTCCATACAAAAGAAAAATTAGGACCAATAACATGGGCAGTGGCTACCTGGGGGGACTGTCTAGTATGATATGAGAATAGGGAATTGATCACTCATCCTCTGTAACTGGTGAAGAAAGAAATGTGGGGCCGTGCTCATGACAAGAGCCTCGGGTGATCACTGACGTCATACATAAGAGTGTCAATTGTTAAATCAACAACAGGAGTCACTGTGCACTTACTCCCCATGTAGGATCTCTGTCCTTAATGAGTTGTATTATGAGAATTAATGGTAAAACTTGTCTTCATGGCGCGCTGTGGCTGAACAAGCTAATCCTCCGCCTTGCAGCGCCGGCACACCGGGTTCTAGTCCTGGTCAGGGCGCCGGATTCTGTCCCGGTTGCCCCTCTTCCAGGCCAGCTCTCTGCTGTGGCCAGGGAGTGCAGTGGAGGATGGCCCAAGTGCTTGGGCCCTGCACCCCATGGGAGACCGGGAGAAGCACCTGGCTCCTGCCATCGGATCAGTGCGGTATGCAGGCTGCAGCATGCCAGCCGCGGCGGCCATTGGAGGGTGAACCAACGGTAAAGGAAGACCTTTCTCTCTGTCTCTCTCTCTCACTGTCCACTCTGCCTGTCAAAAAATTTAAAAAAAAAAAAAAAAACACACTTGTCTTCAAACAGTACTTTATACTTTGCGTGTCTGTGTGGGTGCAACCTTTTGAAATCTTTACTTAGTATATACTAAGTTGGTCTTCTGTATATAAAGATAATTTAAAATGAATCTTAGTGAAGAATGGGATGGGAGAAGGAGTAGGAGATGAGATGGTCTGCGGGTGGGAGGGTGGTTATGGGGGGAAAAATAGCTATAATCCAAAAGTTCAAAAGTTGTACTTTCAAAATTTATATTTATTAAATAAAAGTTTTCTTTAAAAAAAAAAAAAAGAAAGAAAGAAATGTGGGGCTGTGAAGCAGGTTAAGCCAACACTTATGACACCAGCCACCCATATCAGAGCACCAGTCTGGAGTCTCAACTCCTCTGTTTCTGATCCAGCTATATGTTAATGCTCCTGGGAAGGCAGCAGATAATTACCCATGTGCTTAGGTCCCTGCCACCCATGTGGAAGACCCAGATGGAGTTCCTGGCTCCTGGCTTCAGCCTGTTCCAGCCTTGACTACTGTGGGTATTTGGGGAGTGAACCAGCGGATGGGAGAGCTCTCTGTTTTCTCCCTCTCTCTCTCTTTAGCACTCTGCTTTTCAAATAAATAAATATTTAAAAATAAAAGAGAATTGTAAATATTAGCATGTCTCATCACCCAAGTTCTGTCTCTTCTCAAACAATTAAAGACACTCCTTGCCAGAAACTAAAAATAAATAGAAAAGCCAAATTCTACAAGATGGAACTGATTGCTTTATTAATTCTATGCACACTAAAGGGTAATAAATTTCTATTATTTTTTTTATTATAAATCATCCTTCAACATTTTATATACATAATTTGTCTAAAGCAAGGAAATTATTTTTAAAAAAAAGATTTATTTTAGTTATTTGAAAGGCAGAGTAACAGTGAGATAGGGGGGAAAAAAAGCAAGATCCTCCACCTACTAGTTCACTTCCCAAATGGCCACAATGGCCAGTGGTGGTCCAAGTTGAAGCCAGGAGCCTGGAACTCCTCCTTGGTCTCCCACACTGATGACTCGGATCATCCTGTGCTGCTTTCCCAGAACATTAGCAAGGAGCTGGATCAGAAGTGGAGCAATCAGGACTCAAACCAGTGCTCTGACATGGGATGGCGGCATCGCAGGTGGTGACTTAACCCACTGTGCCACGACACCAGCCCCCAGGAAATGATTTTTTATACTGGCTTAGATAACTTCTCCCTTTATAATTTCAATCAGAGTGACCTTAAATTCTTTGTACCATTTTAAACTGTAATGGCTTTGATTTAGGATAAACAGAAATCTATTAATGCTAAAATATAAATAAAGTTTAGGTCAACTAAGTTAAGTAATTGTATACCACATATTACTGTTCCAAATCCCAAGGCAAAGAAAGGAAATGGCTTCCTTTGGCTGATGGAATGAATTGTTTGGTTCCATTGGGGGAAAAAATATTTCCTTCATCTAATAGAGTCTGCCACGAATGTTTCTAGTTCTTATAGCAAAGGCTGCAAATGTGAAAGCTTTTAAAATGGAGGATTTTCAACCTTGAGGTCTGTGTTATAGCCCAAGAGATAAGTGAACATTACCAATTACAAAGAGGTGTTACCTGAAATTGTCCACGTTTAAATTCAACGTAACATTTAGGGTTATTAAAACACAGTAAGAATTTTGACTCTGAGTTCATAAAAGCAAAATGAGTGACCCCCTGCACAAGGAGGAATGTCTTCCCCTGAGCCATCAAAGGCAAGGTATCAGCTCATAAAAGCCTGCCTTGAGTTTTTATTTACTCCCTGAACACAAATAAAACTAACTTTAACATTTGCCTTGAAAACAGACCTTCTTTAGACAAAGCTAACATTTGTGTTGATTCTTAATGGTTCCTGATAGTGTGCATACACACACGGGCACTCACACACACTCATTTTTCTAACACAAATAAGCCCATCTGTCTGCTACACAATCCTTTTAGTTTTTTCTTTTCTTCTTCTTTAAAAAAAAATTATAAATTTTATTTGAGAGACAGAGAGCTTCAATTTTCTGGTTCACTCCTCAACCATGGCATGCAACAGCAATGGTTGGGACAGGCTGAACCCAGTGGTCACAAACTTAACCTGGGTCTCCCACATGAATGGCAGGAATCCAAGTATGTGGACCATCACCTGCTGCCTTCCGAGATGCACCTTAGCAGGAAGCTGGGGCACGAAGCAGAGGCAGGACTCAAACCCACGCACTTCAATAGGAGCTATGAAAGTCTTAATTACTGTACTCAACACCTACTCCATGATCTAATCCTTTTTTAAGAAAATAAACATTTATAAAATTGGAAGGACCTCACTCCTTCTGATTTATAAACCAGAAGCGTGGCAGCATATTCTGGAGTATGCAGCCTGGGAGAGTAAGTTCCTTGGGCATCTTGGTTTCCTACACACCAGCTGCCCGGGAAAGGGCCTTGGAACATACGAGCTGTTTGAATCCTCTCAATCTGCCTGAGTGAGGCAGGTGCTGTTCTTACAGATGTGACAGTGGGATTCAAAGAATTTAGTTACCAAGGAGACACAGCTGGTGAGTGGAGAATGAGGTCTTTTGGTCTTGCCCACTCCTCTTCTTCACTGGTTTGTTATTGTGTTCCTATCATCCAATGACGCCAACACATAACAGAAGGTCTTGACTGCAAAACAAGAATCTCTGTATGTCAAAGATGTGTTTTTTAAGTCAAAGCTAAGAACTCAAAAAGTCAACTAGGTGCATATGAAATGATAAATTCAAATGCATTAATGTAACTTAAAAGCATGAATTAAAGTATTATTGAAAACTTATTTAAAAATCACTTAAAAGGCAGAGAGCCAGAGACAGAGAACCAGAGTCAAATCTTCCACCTGTACGTTTACTCATCAAATGCCCAAATACCTGGGGCTGGGCCAGGCAGAAACCAAGAGTCCAGAACTCAATAGACATCTCCCACATGGATAGCAGAGACCCAAGTACTTCAGCCATTACCTGCTGCCTCCCAGAGTACACATCAGAATGCTGGAATTGGAAGCAGAACCAGGACTTGAACCCAGGAACCCTGATATGGGATGCAGGCTCTCGAACAGTGTCTTAACTGCTGTGCCAAACACTTGCCCCCTGAAGTATTGTTTAATTAAATACTCATTGGTGATATTATGTATGCAATGACCACTGTCCCTGGTCAGTGTCAGTAAGCCACAAATAGATTATCCCACTCTGTACTTCTCTCATTCTGCTGCCTAGACCTGAAATTTCCACTGAGAAAATTGAGACAAGGCCAAAAAGGAATGGACTCTACCTTCCTAATACAACCTAAAGCCAAATGTAAACAATGCTGAATTGTTCCTTTGCTGGAATACAGTAGACACGCCAAGCATTGCTCTACTTACCCCATCTCACTGACAGCCTGTCCAGGCGAGTCTGAGACCACCCATCATCCATGCACCCCTTCATCCCAGCAAAGACTGGGCGGATACCTGACTTTGTATGGGCCAAATAGACTCCTGCTTAAAAACGGAATTGAAAAGCTGGGAGGCCACGATAGTTATCTAAAGAAAAGGTCATAGAGTATTACATTGGAAAAGATATTGTGCTGAGTCAAAGCCATTTGGTTGGCAACAAATCTGAGAATCTGAGAAGTCAGGGCTCAAGTGAGAAGGAGGAAGAAAATGGCACATCCTTGCCAAGGAGAGCAAAAATTACAGACCTTATGTAGGCCACTAGATAAGGAAGAGCTGTGCTCCTTTTTGTGATTTTCCTGTTCCAATCACATGTGCCTTCAAATCCTGGGCTACCCATGGCCTGCCCTTCCTTCCTTCCTTCCTTCCTTCCTTCCTTCCTTCCTTCCTTCCTTCCTTCCTTCCTTCCCTTCTAAGATTTAGAAAGGAGTAGTGACAGAAAGAGAAGGAGAAGGACTTGGTGCTGTGGCACAGCGGGTAAAGCCTCCGCCTGCAGCACCAGCATTCCCATATGGGCGCCAGTTCAAGTCCCAGCTGCTCCACTTCTGATCCAGCTCTCTGCTATGGCCTGGGAAAGCAGTAGAGAACGGCCCAAGTCCTTGGACCCCTGCATGTGCACGGGAGATCCAGAAGAAGCTCCCAGCTCCTGGCTTCAGGATGGTCCAGCTCCAACCATTGCAGCCATTTAGGGGAATGATAGAGATCTTCCATCTCTCTCTCTCTCTCTCTCTCTCTCTCTCTCTCTCTCTCTCTCTCTCTGCCTCTGCTTCTCTGTAACTCTTTCAAATAAATAAATAAAATCTTTTTAAAAAATTTAAAAAAAGAAAGAAAGAGAAGGGGAAAGAGAGAGAAAGAGAGAGATCTTCCATTCACTGGTTCATTCCCCAAATAGCAACAGCAGCCAGGGCTGGGCCAGCTCCAAGCCAGGAACCTGCAACTCCATCCAGGTCTCCCATGGAGGTGGCAGAGATGTAAGTACTTGGGTTGTGTTCCATTGCTTTCCCAGGAGCATTAGCAGGTAGCTGGATCAGAAGCAGATTAGCTAGGACTGAAACCAGTGCTCTGACATGGGATGCCTGCATCACAGGTGGTGGCTTAACCTGCTGAGCCAAACCAAGGCCCCTACCCATGGCATTTCTCCACACTCCCTTAGCAACAGCACTTTTATGTAAGTTCATTTGAGAAACTTTCTTTCCCTTTCATCATTACCAAATGACCTCCAAACATAGTACTTCCCCTCCCTGTTTCTCCTCCATTAGAGAAGGTGACTAAAAAATGTACAGTTGGCCTCCACACCCCAGGCTCCACTTCAGGGGACTCAACCAACCTCAGGTGGAAAACATTTGAGGAGAAAAACTACATCCAAACTGAAAATGTACAGACTTTTCCCCTTGAATACAACTATTTGCATAGCGCTTACATTGTATTAGGTATTATAAGCAATCTAGAGTTGATTGAAAGCAAACGGGGCAGTGTTGTGGCACAGTGGGTTAAGCCATGCTTTGCAACATCAGCATCCCATATCAGAGCACCAGTTCAAATTCCCACTATTCCACTTTTGATCCAGCTCCCTGATAATGTACCTGGGAAGGGAGCAGATGATGGTCCAAGTACTTGAGCCCCTGCCATCCATGCAGGAGACCAGAATGGAGTTCTGGCTTCAGCATGGCCAAACCAGACACTGGAGTCATTTGGGAATGAATCAGCAAATGGAAGATCTCTCTCTCTCTCTCTCTCTCTCTCTCTCTCTCTCTCTCTCTCTCTCTCTCATTCTGCCTTTCAAATAAATAAAATAAATAATAATAAAGCAAACAGGAAATGTGTGTAGGTTATATGCAAATGGATACCTTATTTATATAAGGGATTTGAGCATCCTTGGATTTGTATATCTGTGGGGGGGTCCTGGAACCAACTTTTGGATACCAAGGGAACTATATTTTCTTCTAGGTCTCAAGGAACACAGGCCCAGTGCCACTGACAATCTTAAGAAGTCCCATTCACAGACCATTGCCAACATTCCTGAAAAGTCAAATTCCAAAAGGCATCTATGAGTAAGAATAGCTTTAAACTGTAATCCCAGGTGTTAACAGTTAAGTATAGATGATGATATATGGAGTTTAAAAATATAGTCTTATACTATAGGGAAAAACAACAATTTCCAACTGCCTTTTTCTTTTAAAGAAAACCAACAAAGCTCTCAAGACTGTCTTAATACTGTTCAGAGAGAAGTGGCAAACAACGAAGGCCTGCCTGACTCATGACAGTTTGAAATTACAAAATAATCTATCATGAATTAAGCCTTATCGGTTTCAAATATACATAACATACCAATAGCTGCCTGGTTAATTACATAAAGAAGTGAAGCCAGAATATGGAATAGTTGGGAAATTGCTGAAGGCAGAGGAACTGACCCCTTTTGCTCAAAGATTCTTGCTTGACACGGGCAGAAAGAAGGAAGAAGAAAGTCAGAAAATGAATTAGACAGTTCCTGCCCTCAAAGAATCCCTAGTCTAGCCAAGAAGACAAGCACTCCCACACACAGCTCAAACGCAGGGCAGACAGTGACAGAGGCTAATTGGAAGCCTCCACAAAAGCGTGCTGGGGTCGCTGAGGCAGGAGCAATTAATCACAAGGGAGCCAGGCAGGCGACACTTAGCCCCAGCTCATACTGGACTGTCATTTGAAAAGCAAATTCACTCTCACCACTACCATGAAGTTGCATTCATGGTCTTTGAGTACCATCGTCCATACCTCTCATCTGAGTAATCAAAAATCCCTCCCTTTTCCAGGGAAAACAATATCTGTTGACCATTCCCTCCAAGAGCTTTTCATCTGGCATCATGACTTGCAGTTATTCTTTATCTCTAGAAAACATTCTCCCTCTGTAGAGGCAAAGAAAAATGAAGATAAAATCCGCAGAGAGTTCAAAAGACCTTAAAAAAAAAAAAAAAAAACTGCTTGGTATCTGCTCCATCACTCAGCTGCTGGACTTCACATTCCACCCAACTGTTTGCTGTGTTAAAAACAACTAGGTTAGGGCTGACATTGTGGCAAAAAGGGTAAAGCTGCCACGCCTGCAATGCCAGCATCCCATATGGGCACTAGTTTGAGTCCTGGCTGCTCCAGTTCTGATCCAGCTCCCTGTTAATGGTCTGGGAAAGCAGTGGAAGATGGCCCAAGTGCTTACGCCCCTGCACCCACATGGGAGACCTGGAAGAAGGCCACTGCAGTCATCTGGGGAGTGAACCAACATATGGAAGATATCTCTCTCTCTCTCTCTCTCTCTGTAATTCTAACTTTCAAATAAATAAATCTTTAAAAAAAAAAATTAGGCAAGGGCTGATGTTCTGGTATAGCAGATAAAGCCACCGCATGCAATGTTGGCATCTCACACGGATGGTGGTTCGTGTCCCAGCTGCTCCACTTCCGATCCAGCTCTCTGCTAATGTGTTTGAGAAAGCATCAGAAGTTAGCCCAAGTGCTTGGGCCCCTACTATCCATGTGGGAAATGCAGACGAAGATCCTGGCTCCTGGGTTCAACCTGGCCCAGCCCTGGCTGTGTGGTCATCTGGGGAATAATCCAGCAGATGGAAACGCTCGCTCTCTCTCTCTCTCTCTCTCTCTCTCTCTCTCTCCCCCTCTCTCTCTCTCTCTTTGTAACTCTGACTTAAAAAAAAAGAAAGAAAGAAAAAGAAAACACTTAAGCTACATTAAAAGCCATCTGTCTGTAAAATTTTTTTTTGTAGTCTTAATCAGAAGCCCTCATGCCCATCAAAAAAACCCTGGTCAAATAAATGGGGAAGGGAGCTCCATGCCAAAACTGGGGAGATGCCAGTACGGTTTGTAGCTTCACTAGCTGTATTGTGCCATATCCTGGTTTGGGTAACGGATTAGTTATGTTAAGCTGTCACACTGGGAAAAGCTGGGTGCGGGTTCCACGGGACCTGTCTCTATGATTTTGTAACTTCCTGTAAGTCTATAATTTTTTCAAGTTAAAATGTTTTAGAAAGGCAAATAAGACATTTATCACTTCACAGAGTTTTACCAGCATACAGCAGTTCCCTCCTGCTCCGAGATTTCCATAGTTGAATGTTATGCCTCAAAACATGCAATGCAGCAACACACATCCCCCAGAGCTTCCAGGGGCAGCCAGGAAAGGAGTATTTCCACCAGAGGTCACATGCACTTCAAAGAGCCCAAGAATGTCAACATCCTTCCCCTGCCCCTACCATGGGCAACTCCCAACAGCACCCCTCGCTCAGCTCTGCTACTGATACCCCATCCCTAGCCCATTCCCCTCAACACACACACACACACACACACACAACACAAAGAGGAAACATTTAACAGGGATTAAGAAAAGCAAAACCAGGCTGGTATTGTGGTGCAGCAGGTTAAGCGGCCATCTGAGATGCCAGCAACCCATATCAGAGCACAGTTCAAGTCCCAGCTTCTCCACTTCTGATCCAGCTCCCTGCTAATGCACCTGGAAAGCAGCAGAAGATGGCCCAAGTACTTCCTGACTCCTGATTTCAGCCCCGCCCAGCCCCAGCCCCAGCCATTGCAGCCATTTGAGGAGTGAATCAGCAAATGGAAGATCTCTCTCTATGTGTCTCTCCCTCTTTCTCTGTCACTCAGCCCTTCAAATAAATCAAATAAAATCTTTTTTCACAAAACAGCAAAATCTCTCACCCAAAAAACTCACCCCTAAGATGTAACTGTAAAAAAAATTTTTCAATTTTTTCTGCCTTAAAAATACGAAGAGGCCGGCGCCGTGGCTTAACAGGATAATCCTCTGCCTTGCGGCACCGGCACACCGGGTTCTAGTCCCGGTTGGGGCACCGGATTCTATCCCGGTTGCCCCTCTTCCAGGCCAGCTCTCTGCTATGGCCCGGGAAGGCAGTGGAGGATGGCCCAAGTCCTTGGGCCCTGCACCTGCATGGGAGACCAGGAGAGGCACCTGGCTCCTGGCTTCGGATCAGCACGATGCGCTGGCCGCAGCGGCCATTGGAGGGTGAACCAGTGGCAAAAAGGAAGACCTTTCTCTCTGTCTCTCTCTCTCACTATCCACTCTGCCTGTCAAAAAAAAAAAAAGAAGAACTGGGTTCCCACGGAATTCAAGAAGCAAAATATACTCAGAGAGATTGCCGCCATTCTAAATTCTTCTCCAAGATGAACACACACGCAAGCCCCCTCTGGATCTCAGCCTTATTCATAAAGCTCCAATTACAAAGTGTCAGGTAACCCAAACTGAGTTCCACAGCTTAAGAGTTAACATCTTTCTACCCCTAATACTGTCACTCTTAAGCAGGTTTCCAAGACAAAATCCAGGCATTGCTGTAATTTATTAAACTTCTGGTAACTTGAGTACTTGGTCTACAGGGTAATAGCTAAGAACAAAGAACTTGATGCTAGAGTCCTTCTAGCAGCTACCTGGATGCATATCCCACCATTATTGCCTGGATAACTTCAGGCAAATCACTTCAAGTTTCTGTGACAGTTTCCATCTGTAAAGTGTAGATGACAACAGAATCAAGATCCTGCCTCATGGGATTCTCATGAGGATTAAATGAATTAATCTGTGTAAAGCTTCAGCAGAGTGACAGCCATACAACAAACAACCCTGAAGTGTCACCTGTTATCAACACAATAAACTTGCTATCTGCTATTATTAATGCAGTAAACTGCTACCTGCTATTGCTTCTAATGTAATAAAGTTTTATTGAGCACCCAGCTCCCACACCCTATGAATCTTTTATTCTGGAAGAATCTACGTGTTACCAAACAGAGACACAGAAGGATCTGTCCATGCTGGTGTCCTCACCAAAGGAGCTTTTATAACCTGAGTGTTGTCGGTAGAATTTGTAGCACAACTAGTGAAGCCCAAAGATGAACAAAGATTACCTAATGGCTTAGACAAAAACTCCAAGGCAGCTGACACTCCCCCTTCCACCTTAAAAAACAACAAATTCCCATATACCTCTCACTGTCACACACCGTGCGGCATATGATGAGGACATGATGAGTGTCCCTCAGATGTGTTTTTCCAACTCTACAGAGAGTTCTTTTGGAACACATAAGCCCTGCTACTAATACCAGAAGTACTAGCCACAACCATTCTTTCCCCTTCTTGTCCCTCGTCCTTGGGACATGTTCATGGTACCCCACCACGAACATCTGGCCAGTGATGGTGGTTCCCAGGAAGGTCCTAGATATTCCAGGGAGGCAGAGGCCCGTCCCATCCAGTCAGGGACTGCAGGAAACATCTCTGAGAAGAGGGGCTCCTTGTGGTTTCTGAAATGCTGCCCATCACGTAAGGAAAGGCTGTTGCGCGATCTTCAAGCCAGTTTTACAAAACAGTTCCGAACCCCTAAGTGTGTGAAGTCAAAACTATGCCTACTGCTAAAATCTCAAATTGTCTAATATTTTTATTATGATTTTTCTTGGAATCCCCGAAAGTCTCTCATCCTGAGCTTATAGAGCATGTTATTAATTTATACACCATCAACAGAGTTCACAGACGGTGAGATCCAAACATAAAGAAGACTAAAATCTTAGCCAAAATCCAAAAAAGTTGTAAAAGTTCAAAAGTTGTAACCTTCTATCCCAGCCACTACCACTGCTCCTGACACTGAGAGTCAACACTCAGCCATTGGGAGCAGACTCCAATTTCTAAGATCAAAGTTTTCAATATTCTCCTTTTCAAATGGGACACTGACCCCACCCACCCACCCACTCTGGTGTGAACAGAGGAGTCACAGGGAAAGAGCTCTTTGGGAACAGGTGGTTGACAAATGGCTAAGATGCTACTTGGGATACCTTCAACCCCTAGCAGGATCCCTGGGTTCAAGTCCTGGCCCCACTCCCTATTCTGGCTTCCTGCTGGTGTGCACTGGAAAAGGCAGCAGGTAATAGCTCAAATGTTTGGGTCCCTGCCACATACATGGGATTCAGATTGTGTTCTCAGTCTCCTAACGTTGGCCTGGCCCCATCCTGGCTATTACTGGTTATTATTTTGAGAGTGAACCAGCACATGCAAGACCTTTTCTATCCATGTGTATACGCATGTCTGCCTTTAAAGTGCATTTAAAAATACCAAAAATTCTTGTTCAAAAGGCCTCACATATTTATTATTGAACGATCCCACCAGTCACAGTCCCAGGCAGACATGTCTAGCTGTCCAGATCATAGTGAAATCTTCACTATTTCATAGTGAAATCTTGGCATGGTTAAGAAGATAGTGACCTTGATACAGCATAAATATGTATGCCACCCATTCAAGTGCAATTTCTCATAGACCCTACCTGGTTTTTCTCCAATGTCTCTTCCTGGAATTACACCTGATTTCACCACTAGTTTTCATTCAAATACATTGGGTAATGCAGAGTTTTTGTTTGTTTGTTTTTGTTTGTTTGTTTGTTTGCTTTTGCCAGAAATCTCTTGATTGTGAGGAAGAGTCAGCTACACTCAGCACAAATGGTGCAGGAAAGGAGAAAACCAAAGATCTAAAAAAAAAGAATAGTACCTCTAATAAAACAAAGAGCTCTTCTCAGAGTTGTATGTTTGTATTTGTAAGAGCTCTCTGAAGTTCTGGTACATCTCCTCCACTCAGAAGGTAAATCAGAAATGAAGACAAAGACAGCAGTTCTGGTCAAAACATGGGATTTATTTCCAGAGCATCCAGGATATTCTTGAAGCATATGGACAACTTATTATGTGTCTAACTATCTAACATTCTCTGTCATTTTTAAATTATCCTGTGGCCAAAATCTTACATTAAGTATCAGCTACAAGGAGGAAGAAAAAGAGAAGAAATGAGAGCTTGCCAACTGAAGATGCAGGCCACTGACGTCCATTGGTTTTCTTGATATGGGGAAGTCAAACCTGGATGGTGAAATAAAGGAGCCACATAGGCCCTTGAATTATCCTCTTTCACAAATAAAAGTTCAAATGAGGGACTCTCTTTACTGAGTCAGCTAAAAGCATTCAAAATTATAAAGAGCCAAAACTTAGTTTTGAAACACTCTTCCTGTTTATAGTGAATAAAGTCCCAAACGCAGAGGAATTAGATTTTAATGAAAGTTTCTCCTATCATAGTATTGCTCAATAGCATTTTGGCCAAACTAGCTTAACTCTTTCTACAACTCAGAAAACTCTGACACCACTGTAATCAGCTTCATGGGGATCAAGCCTACTTCGGTTCTTAACAAACAATTAGCTTACCTTTTATCTTGCAGACACGAAGTTTACTTTTTATCTTGTAGACACAAAGGGTTTCATTATTCTCCTATTCTACATTGGCCAGTGGTTCTCCAAGCAGAGTGCTAAGGTTTGAATGTGCTCCCCAATAGTTCTCATGCTGGATAGGAGGTGGAGTAGCTGGGACTCGAACTAGCACCCATGTGGGATGATGGCATTGCAGGTCATGGCTTAACCCATTAGACCACAATGCTAGCCCCAGATTAGTTAAGAAAAGGAAGAGACACTTGGCGCTCCCACATTTCTCTGTCTCTCCATAGAATACCTCTGCTATGTTACAATGACGCAGCAAGAAGGTCCTCACCAGATGCCAGACCAAATGAACTTCCTAGTCTCCAGAACCATGAGCTAACTAAACCTCTATTCTCCATAAATTACCTAGTCTGTGATACTAAGTTACAGCAACAAAAAACACTCTAAGATATCTAAACATAGAGTCAGTGTTACCTGGGAACATGTTAGAAACACAAATATTCCAGCCAACCTGAGATCTTATTAATATATCAGACACCCTAGAGACACAGTGATCTGTGGTTTACAAAAGTTTCCGGGTCATTTCTACTCACCCTACACTTTCAACACCACTGCTCCTGGCCAGCAAAACATCATCCTCTGGTCACTCAAACACCTCCTAGGGGTCACCAGGGTGACTCAGTGCTCCCTGCCCAGGCCCAGCAGCCCCCATCAAATGGCAGAAACTCCAACTTTCTCCTTTCTTGGCTCTCGCTGGACGTCTCAACAACAGCAGTGTTTCACAGGCTGCCCCTTAACTACTACTGTACACATCTTTCTAGTAGTGTCCCATTGTCCACATCCTGGGGCACCCTCACTTCCACTCTCAGCTCACCCACAGGCCACTGTCACCCTTCTCAGAGCCCCATGGGTACACCAACTTCCCCACGACCACTACCAATATACCACTGCCCCTCTCTGTCCCTGTCCCCGGGGGACTGTGCTTTGTCTGGGCTGTGGAAAACACCTCTCCCCTCCCTGGGGCCTGCCTCTCTAACAGTGCAGGCCCAGCTGGCTTCCTGTGGCTGAAAGCTCTCAGCCTGGGCCCAGAGCAGAGAGTGCCAGGTGAGGAGGCGAAGAGTTAAAGAGACTCTTTTTTAACTTGGGATTTTGCTTTTTGTTTTAAAGCAAGATTTACAAAGGCTGGTGATTCCTGTGAGAGAGAAAAGGGGTTCCAAGTTTCCTTGAGTACAACACAAGACAGTCTGGGAAATGAAAGAACATCCTGTCCTGGGAATTGACTGGAGCAGAGTCACCCGGGGAGGGGGGAGTAGCAGGGAGAGTGCAGGAGTGTGTGGTGCTTGAGGGGGTAGGTGCATGACAACTGTGCTTGTAGGTGTATGTGTGTGTACAATGTGTGTGCAGTATGAGCGCGTGTATGCTCGTGTGTGTGTGCACGACGCATGTGTGTGCCTAAGTGTATACGTGCATACTGTGGGTGCATGTGGTTGTATGTGTACATTGTGTATGTATGTGCATATGTGTGCACTTATAGGTATGTGTTTGTGCTTGTGAGTGTGCATATATACATGTATTTGTGTGTTACAGAAAGACAAAAAAACAGAGACAGAAGACATAAAGATACACAGCGACAGAGAAAGAAGGAAACAGAGCAGCCAAGTGAGTTTTCCAGATTACCAGAATTCACGTAAATTACCTGCCAGGCTCCTGTGTCTGATAACAACTAAAACAAGGTCCCCAGGACATGAGAATAGCTGGGGTGTGACATATACTAAGGACCACCTCACACTGGGGACATGTTACAAAAATCCCCTGAGAACTTTTATGGACAAAAAGAACAGTCAGTAGTTCCCAAAGTGAGCATGCTCCTGACATTTAGGATGAGGCTGCTGGGCAGCCCGAGGGCTGCACAGAACCTCTCTCTGCCTCCCTCCACAGCCCTGGTGGCTGTCCATCAAAGCACCCCTACATCTTAATTCCAGACACCCTCATGAGGGAAGCAGCACCCATGGCACACCAAACATCCAAAGTCACCCAAGGGCTGGAGGAGATCAGCAGGGAGGGATCAGAGTTGGACTTAAAATCATAATGAAAAGCAGCCAGGGTTCAAACAAGAGATGTAAATGAAGGGGATGTTTCAGATGTCAGTGTCCAGATGAAGGTGGCCGCAGAGCAGAGGTCAGCAAACGTCCAGACAGGGGCCCGAGCTCCAGGGGCTGCTCAGGCTGGCTCGGCTCTACCAGTCGGTGAAAGGCAGCAGTGGAAACTAGATGAGTGGGTGTGGCCGTGTCCAGAAACATTACTTACAAACACAGGTGACAAGTCAGACCCAGCCTGTGGGATGTAGGTCATCAACTGCTAGGTACAAGTAACAGGACGGTCATCCTTCCACACCTGGGGAATACTGGTTACTGGACTCCCATGAGCACCAAAACTCATGGAGAGTCAAGTCCCTTATACAAATGGATGGTATTTGCATTGAACCTACACATTTCCTCTGTTAAATTATCTCTAGATTATCTGTAATATCTAACATAGAATAGATGTTATGTAGATAGTGGTTATACCACATAGTTTAGGGGATAAAAACAAGGAAAAAAGTGTGTACATGTTTGATACAGACACAATTTTTTTTAAAGATTTCTATATATCTGGCTAACATTGTGGTGTAGCAGGTTAAGCCATATCTTGCAATGTCAGCATTCCACAGCAGAGTACAGGATTGAGTCCCAGCTGCACTGCCTCTGATCCAGCTTCCTACTAATGCACCCGGGAAAGCAGCAGAAGGTGGCCCAAGTATCTGTACCCCTGCCACCCATGTGGGAGATCCAGATGGAGTTCTTGGATCATGGCTTCAGCCCAGATCCAGCTGTTATGGCCATTTGGAGAGTAAACCAGCAGATAGAAGATCTCTCTCTCTCTCTCTCTCTCTCTCTCTTTCTCTCTCCCTGTCTCCCTCTCTCCCTTTGTGTGTGTGTGCATGTGTGTGTCTCCCTCTCTGTGGGAAAAAATTAAGTTCATGAAAAAACACAAAGTTTATATTTGTGAAAAAAATTATGAATTACATGCATAATTTTTTGTTAAAAAGTTCACAGAAAATGTATATTAAGGAAGAAAATTATGCAAAGATTTAATTTTTTGCACTGAAACAATTTTTAATGCATTATTGATGAACTTTTTTTAAAGATTTATTGATTATTTATTTGAAAGGCAGAGCTACAAAGAGAGATCTTCCATCCACTAGGTTACACCCCCAAATGGCTACAAAGGTCAGAGATTGAGCAGGCCAAAGCCAGGGGCCTTGAGCTTCATCCAGGTCTCTCACATGGGTGCAGGGGCCCACGCACTTGGGCCATATTCCACAGCTTTCCTAGACACACTAGCAGGAAGCTGGATCACAAGTGGAGCATCTCCGACTCAAACTGGTATTCATTCACATGGAATGCCAGCACTGCAGGCAGTGGTATAACCCTCTGTGCCACAACAGCGGCCCGTACCCATGAACTGTCTGAAGTCCTCTCAAATACTTCTACTTGACAACTGCTCTGATGACAGTTTTGGGCAAGTTGCAGACAAGAACACACAGAGAAACCAGGCAACTCCTTCCATGGGATCCCTGCTTGGAAATCGGACAGAGATTCCAGCCCGAAGTTGTGCACCTGACTCAGTAGGCCCCCCTGCGACACCAGCTGGGGTTACGTCACCAGCACAAGCTCAACAGCTAGAAATCAGCGGGGCAGCTCTGGTGAGTAGGAGCAGAGCCTGGGGAGCATTGTTCCGGCTCATGGTGACGGCAAACATGACGCCAGGCAGATGTCTGTGGCCTGCAGGGAGAGTCTCAGTTTAGCCCCTGCACTCCATACGCCAACCCCATCAGCAAAGCTCAGGGACCCCCAGATTTTGCCACTCGGAAGACACAAGAAAGAAAATTCCAGAGCTTCAGAGAAAAACAAACAAGCCTCAAAAATGGCCGAGCGCATTCTCTTTGTAACTTTAGGACACGAACCTAAGGGTTCCGACAGCAAGCTTCTCTTCCTCTCCCGTCACAGCCAAGGCAGTCGCCGAGTGTCTACAGGGAGCCCATAAACACACAACAGACGCATGCACGCCTCTGCACATGGTTCTCATCAGACTTCAAAGAGAAGCTGTCCTTTTTCTTCTCAAGCCCAACGGTGAAGCATCCCAAAGGATATGAAAAGCTCTCAGAATGAATCAACCACAAACGGGAAAAGCTTACTCCCGGGGCCAGCTCTCGGGGCCAGTTGCGGAGAGAGGTGGGAGAGGCAGCCCTTCCTATGTATCCAGTGAACAGGCAAGTAAAGCATCCTGGGTCAGCCAAGGACCCCCCACCGCCTCCTCCCTGTCTCATGTCCAACTTGATGACTTCCAGAGCCAGGATATGAAAAGCCTCTGTGTGAGGAAGGGACCCCAACCAGAACAAGCTGGGCCTCTGAAGGACAGGTGTCTGGGCAGTTGGACCTGGACCATAGGAAAAGGAAATTCTCTCTTCTGTTGCCACCGGCGCAGATGGACGGGATCTGGGATCATTTCCTCAGCAGGCAAAAGCCCAGGGAAGAGGAACTGGGAAAAGGTCATGTCCAAACAAATATATCAGCCCGACGAAGAGAGTCCCAGAAGGCATGGGCAGACACACACCACCCACCAGAGGAGAAAGCCATTGCTGCAAAGATCCTCCCTGCAAACAGCCCTTAAAGAGGCCCCATGTAGGCAGACAGCGCTTTGAAGGCAGGAAGACACTAGGACAGATGCTCCCCCAAGGGGTAGGGAATGTTCTCTGTGACTCGTTAAGTATTGAACATGTCCTTCCATCTACAAAACGACAGCTAGTTTCAAATTAGCATGCATATAGGGATAGACATTTGGCCTAGCAGTTAGGACACAGGTGGGAATGCCCACGTCCAACATCAGACTACCTGGTTTAATTCAACTGTGCTCAGGATTCCTGCTAATATGCACCCGAGGAGGCAGCAGGTGATGATGGCTCAAGTAGTTGGGTCCCTGCCACCCTCATAGGAGACTCCCATTGAGTACCTGTCTTCCAGCTTCAGCCAGACTCAGCCCCAAGCACAGCAGGCTTTTGGGAAGTAAACTAGTGGAAGGGAGTGTGTGTATGTGTGTGTATGTGTGTATGTGTGTGTATGTGTGTGTGCGCGCACATGCACATGCGCCTGCCCCTCAAGTGAATAAAGAGAAAAATTAAAAGTAATAGTGTACTCAGTGAGTTGTTCTTCTTCTAAAAATGGCATTCTGGGGCTGGCACTGTGGCATAGTTGGGCTAAGCCTCTGCCTGTGGTGCTGGCATTCCATATGGGCTCCATTCGAGTCCCAGCTGCTCTTCTTCCAATCCAGCTCTCTGCCGTGGCCTGGGAAAGCAGAAGATGGCTCAAGTGCTTGGGCTCCTGCACCCACATGGGAGACCTGGAAGAAGCTCCTGGCTCCTGGCTCCTGACTCCTGGCTTCAGATCAGCAAAGCTCTGGCCGTTGCAGCCATTTGGGGAGTGGAAGACCTCTCTCCCTGACTCTCCCCCCCCCCCCACCTCTCTGTTAACTCTACCTCTCAAGTAAATAAATAAATATTAAAACAAAAAATAACATCCCACATAAAACAAATGGGAGAGTCTTAGTTTGATAAGATCATCTCCTTCCAGCCCCAAAGAAGAGAAAATCACATCCCATATAAGATGTACTTACAACGTACTTGGCACAAGACCAAGAATTCTTAGTAAAGTTTGCCAGAATTTGTAACATTATTTCTTATGCTACTGACAGCAACAATAAACATTCTTGGCTGTCAATGCGGCATACATTCCCTGTAATAATGAAAACTAAGTTACACCTAAGCAAACTCTTGAGTTACTTAAGGAGCCACTTTCTGGAAACCATAGCTATTCCAAATGGTCTTTCAAAGTCCAGAACACCCATGTGTGAAAATGTGCAGTGTGGCCCTCCTTCACACCTTCCATTGCTCACCAAGGGAGAGGGACTGGGGTGATCAGTTTCTGATGCCAGAAACACAACAGAAATGGGACACTTTGCTAGCTCCCAGTTTGCCTTATCAACAACACGCTCTCTCCTCCTTTGCTCCTCTGTGACTGATGACATGACAGGACTTCTGCTGCCTCTCCTGGTTGTAACACTCTCAGTTTCTGCTCCCTTTTCATCATCTTGCTTTCTTTTCCATGGCCCTATGACTTTGTTTTATTGGCTAGAGAAGGGAATTCATCTGTTGAGCTCCTGAGTGATTTGGGGAGAACAATGGCCTCTTGTTTGTTTCTGGCCATGACCAATGGAACAACTTCTTCCCGTGGCCTTCTCCCCCTTTCTCTCCTGAATCCATCTCTCAGCTGCTGCTCAGGTCAAGTTTGTCTGTAACACAGCTGATGTCCACAGGTCCAAGCAATCTTCTTTGACTTTTAGGCCCTCTCCAGCCATTTGTCCTTCCCAACACTCTTGCCTAGGATTTCTCTAAAAGACAGGTTTAACAGCAGACTCAGAATGACAAACACCCTAAACAGCACTCTGACCTCAGAATCAGCCCTTAAGGCATTCGGATCTGGCTGAAAAGCACACGACAGCATTTCAGGCATGGAAAGCCAAGATACTTGGCCCAGCCACAACCATTGTGGATATTTGGAGAGTGAAGCAGTGGACGAGAGCTCTCTCCCTCTCTGCGTCTCTCAAATAAATAAATAATGCTAAAAACAACTAAATAAATAAATAGGCCTCTATAACCTCACCCCAGCTGGATTTTCTCTTTTCCCTTCCCACAGAGTCCTTACAAATCCTACAAACCAGCCCCACAGGACAACTCCCCCTCTTCCACCAGGCCCTGCACCTGCTCACACCACCATTTCCTGTCATGCTTTCTCCAGCTGGGGATCCCCCCCCCAATTCCTGCCAAACTTTTACTCACCCTGCAGGATCTGCAGCAAGTGCTCTGTGTTCCACAGGAACAAGAGGCATCAGCTGGCTTACACCTGGACACATATGAAGGCTTGAGTCACAGTGACTGGTGACCACATTCACCTTCTCCAGCCAACCATAAGCTCCCCAAAGACAGTGATTTTTTCCCAGCACCACCCCCACTGCAGCACACACGGAAAGCAATTGGTGACTATAGAGACTTTTAAAAGTCCGTGGAAAAATGGCATTCAAAGCACGCATTTATTTGGGTGCAAAACAGTGTGTTTTTATAAGACATGGAAAGAAGTACTAAGGAATACTATTCATGGATTTCAAGTTTGGTTTACAAAACAAGCATATATTTTAATTTCATTTTTCCATGGACTTCTGAAGTCCCCTCATACATGCAGAAGTCAGAAATGAAGACATTTAATTCAAACTCCAAGAAGAAGATGTTGTACTCTCAACTCCACCTCGTGGGCTGATCAGGCGCACCTTGAAACAACTGCTTGGGGCACATCAAGACTGGTTCCACAGCGACCAACCTGGCCTGCAGGTCAGCAGATGTTCCCATTCTACGTGAAACCTGGGGCCTGAATCAAGGACTGTTAACCTTCTGTTGCTTCGTGAGGCCTAAATACTTTCCACAAAGCCCAGATAAACTTAGGGATTTATTTAATGCATACATTTCACCATAACCCTTCACTAACCAGAAACTGAAATTCTATAAGCAGGCTTAAGAGCCAGGAAGGGCCTCCCAGCTTGACCTGCAGAGACCTTCCAACACTGCTGGGGACAGTCTTTAATCTATTTCTGGACACCTTTGTGGTAGCTTCTCAAGTGAATCAAATTAACATCTAATTTGATCCAAGCAAAGGTCCCGGTCTGGAAATGAATCAGTGCAAGTCAGAGAAATGAAACACATGGTCTCTAATTGGGATTCTGCCCTAATGTGCAAGAAGCGGACAGCAGTCAAGAATAGTGTATATCCCTGAACATCTGCAGGGTATTCACACCGACAGTCCCTTGGAGTCACACTGGACCCACACAGCTGAGGAGGTAGAGGATTTCAACAAGGCCCCAAGTGCCAGCCATGCTACAAAAGAGACAACAGAGCCCACGCCTGAAGGAAGCACAGCACATGGCTCTCTGGGGAAAAGTGCCCCAGTCTGAGAGAACTGCAAGGACCAGAGCTTTGAGGCAGGCTTGGCCTGGTTCATCAGTAACACTAGCGTGATAACGGCAGAGGACACTCAGCTCCTGTGGCCCTGGAAAACACCATGAGCTCGTTAGGTTTAAAGCACAGGCAGGCACAGAGTGGCACTGTGGACTTAAAAGGCGTCTTCTGGCTGCTGTGTTAAGACACAATGGAAGGAGGCAAGAAAAAGCAGAGGGACCAAGTCAGAGCCCAGCACAATAAACCAGGTGAGGAGGTGCTGCAGCATCCAAGCACTGTCCCTTAGTTAGGGTTTATGCACCAGATACCAATTTGGATTTGAGATAACAGCCAGAGATGTCCACCCTCCATTGCTCAGCCCAGCGGCTGCAGACAAAAACACAGGGCAGTCCCTGGCGAGGGGCAGCACACAACTCAAGATGAAAGGCCAGCTCCACGGAAGCCAGCATCAGAACATTTCCTTCAACCTGAGGAATGAGAGGGCTAACCCCAAATAAAAGGAAACTCGGGAACAAACTTCATTCAGGAGCTCCCCTGCAAACACGCAGTCCACAGGGAAGAAAGACATCCAACCAACAGCAATGACCTCTCGGACGCTGCACAGACCTCATCTCAGAGAGCAGCCCTTCAGAGCTAGCAGGTGGCGAGGCCTCTTAGAACCAAGAACAGAAAGGGGAGTCAAAGGCACACACTGGGGCAGCTTTAAAGCCCAAGCCCCCACCAAGTGTGCATGTCAGTAATCCCAGGCTGACAGCAGACAAGGTGCTTGCAAATCACCAGTCCCAGCCTTCAACCCACATCTCCCCCAGATCTAGCTGGGCTCAATAGGGCTGGCCAGCTCCACTCAGCATCCTGGAGGAGCATCAGCTCTGGCATCAGCTCAGCCTCCCCTGTGTCTGCGACCTTGGCACCTGGCACCTCCAGCCTCCTCATGCTCTCTCTGTAAAATGAAGATTCTGAGAGATCACATATGAAGAGCTCTCAATGCAAAGACAGCACTCAGTGAGTTACTCTTGGGATCATTACTGTTAACTCTCTAAACCTGCTCATGAATGCATAGGAAATTCACTTCAAGTAAAATAGTGAAAACAGTCACCAGTACCAAAAGCAATGGATGCATCATCATTAAACAATAGAGTGGCAAAACAGGATGGTGACACATCGTGTTCATTGCTGTGCCATGTTAAACATGTATTCAAGGAATAGCAGACCCACCCCAAGTCAAATGCCACCCTCCTCAAGATCTGGATCCTTCAAGAAAACAAAATCCTCAGTAGAATTTCAGAAAATCCAGGGCAGTACTTGCACTAAACTGTTGAGACCAGCACATGTAAACACTGACATGATGGCACTCACGGTGCTCTTTCTAAAACTAATGCAGCCACAGTGTGCATTAGAAACATTTAAAAATATAGACCGCTTGCTCAGCTAATCTGCACCTAAACATTTGAAATCTAAGGATACAGTAAAAGATGCAAGACTTTACATGCAAGGAAGTTCATAGGCCCCACAAGTGGAAAAACAAGAACAGAAAAAGAGATGCTGAGCCAGCAGAATCAATAAAATGAACTCTGCTCTATTCTTGTAAAAAGCTACTGTGCAATTAACATAAGAGTGACTTGGGGGGGGGGAAAAAACAAATGTTAGGAGAACCTGAACTAATCTGGCAAAAAAGCAATGCTGGATTAGAAACAAACCTGACTCCGCCACATGACAATAGGTCAGAGTATAGAAAGTGAGCTTTGAGGCCGGCACTGTGGCTCAACAAGTTAATCCTCCGCCTAGCGGCGCCGGCATACCGGGTTCTAGTCCCGGTCGGGGCGCCGGATTCTATCACGGTTGCCCCTCTTCCAGGCCAGCTCTCTGCTATGGCCCAGGAGTGCAGTGGAGGATGGCCCAAGTGCTTGGGCCCTGCACCCCATGGAAGACCAGGAAAAGCACCTGGCTCCTGCCTTCGGATCAGCGTGGTGCGCAGGCTGCAGTGGCCATTGGAGGGTGAACCAACGGCAAAAGGAAGACCTTTCTCTCTGTCTCTCTCTCACTGTCCACTCTGCCTGTAAAAAATAAAAAATAAAATAAAAAAAATAAGAAAGTGAGCTGTGAAAGGAAGAAAACATCTACGGCCCGGGCAGCCACATCATCCACTGTACTTACAGAAAGCAGCCAAGGGGTAGGTGCTCCCCACTTCCTGAAATGTCCTGCAGACACGAGTGAACAAGGGCTCCACAAACTAGGAACTCACACACAGAACCTGCTGACCACTCCAGGGCGGCTTCCTAAGGGGAAATTCATGAAAGAATGTTCTGCAATCCCAGATACATGTCAGCTACGTACCCTACAGCAACTCAAGGTAACTAAATTCAATAGAACCTCTCCATAACACATGCACAATTGTCCCAATAATGCAACAATTCACCACTCACTGAAATGACCAACTGACTTATGTGTGTTTTTAAGTTTATTTATTTTTATTTATTTGAAAGGAAGAGTGACAGAAATACTTTTTTTAAAGATTTCTTTATTTGAAAAACAAAGTTACAGAGAGAGGGGGGAGAGACATAGAGGTCTTCCATCTACTGGTTCACTCCCCAAATGGCCTCAACAGCCAGAGCTGGGCCAGTCCAAAGCCAGGAGCTTCTTCTGGATCTCCCATGTGGGTACAGGTGCCCATGGAATTATGCTGTCCTCCACTGCTTTCCCAGGCCCATTAGCAGGGAGCTGGATGGGAAGTGGAGCAGCCATGACTCAGGACTGGAACAAGTGACCAAATATATGGGATGGCAGGACCCACTATACCACAGCACCAGCCCCAGAAAGAGAGATTTTTACATCTGCTAGTTCACTCCCCAAATGACCACAGCAGCCAAGGTTAAAGCCAGGAACTCTATCTGGGTCTCCCATATGGGTGGCAGCTACCCAAGGACTTCAGCCATCATCTGCTGCTGCCTAGGGTGAGCATTAGCAGGAAGCTGAATCAGCAGCGGAGGTAAGACTTGATTCCAGGCACTCTGATATGGGATGTAGGCACCCCAAGTAGAGGCTTAACCCCAGTGTGTAGTTCTTAAGTCTTCATTCAATAATGCAGGAAACTGCCATCCAGAAGTCACACATCTATGTAGTGGACCGAATCGTCTCCCTCCAAAGATTCATGTCCACCTGGAACCTCAGAACATGACCTTGTCTGGAAATAAATCTTGCAGATACAATTAAGCTGAGGTTACTCAAGATTAGAGTGGGCCCTAAACTAGGAGCTGATGGCCTTACAAGAAGAGAGGACATGGAGAGAATGGAGAGGCAGAGACTGGATACTGCAGCTGTAAGAGGAGTGGTCATGATGGATTGCCTGGCACTGCTGGAAGCCAGTGAGAGGCCCGGAAGGCCAATTCCCCAGAGCCTTTAGAAGGAGCATGCCCTGCCAACACCTTGACTTCAGGCTCTGGATTCCAGGGAGCTGTGAGAGAATAAATTTCTGCTGCTGCTTAAGGCACCACATTGATGGTAATTCGGTAGCATAGCCCTAGAAACTAATACAATCTACAAATAAGAGTCCCAAAGAAAAGACAGGATAAACACACAAAAAGAGATTATGGGAAAGACAGCATATTAAAGACACACATTGTTTAACAGCTCCATCACAGGCTGTGTGTTGGGTTCAAAGGGTTCCTATGATGAAAAGCCAAAAGATGAATTAATTTTAAATTTCTGTTAGCAGTTTTCTTGCTTCTCAAAATGGTAGATCCTAAGCACTAGTGGGCACAAGCATTACCTGATAAGATCATTAGCGTGCAGATTTCTAAGCCCCCACTCCAGTATAGATGCAACCGATGCTATCCTCAGCCATTTGGCAGTGCTGGCCCCCGATCACACCTACAGGAACTATTGGGAGCTGAACCCACTTTGCAGCAACCCCAGACAACATGAACCTCTTGCGCCTGAGCTCACATCATCCAAGACTGTGCCAGGAACATCCTGCATCCCATCTGCAAGCCATCCTTGCCTGGCTACTCCTGTACTCAACAGCCCAGGTCTTATCATCTCAAGGAAATCTGGACCATTCATTTATCACTCACTCATTCATCACCATCTCTTGGGAGCAAACATCACAGTGTTAGAGATGTATAGTGAACAAGAGACAAATTCCAAAGTTTAAAAACAATAAACACACAACAGGGACCAGCGTTATTGTGCAGCAGGTTAACCTGCCACTTGCAATGCCAGCATTCCATATCCAAGTGCCAGTTCAAGTCATGGTTGCTCCACTTCTGATCCAACTTCCTGTTAATGCACCTGGGAGGCAGCAGATGATGGTCCAAGTACTTGAGCCTCTGCTACCCATTTGGGAGACCAGGAAGGAGTTCCTGGTTCCTGGCTTTGGCTTGGCCCAGACCTGGATGTTGCAGCCATCTGGGAAGTGAATTAGCAGATGGAAGATATCTGACTCTATCTGTCTCTCCTTCTCTTGTCACTCTTTCAAATCAATCAGTCTTGAAACACACACACGCACACACACACACTAGTTAGGACCTAGCAAGCCAGATTACCTGGCCTCAAATCCTGGAACAGACTATTCAACCCCCTCACAGGGCAAATGCCAGGACTCTGTGAGTTTAAACACGTAACAATGCAATGAGCTCACTATTACTAATAAAGAGAGCAAGTTCAGATCCTATCTAGTTCAATGTAGGTACCATGATATTGAGTAATTCGGAGAGGGAAGGTTATTTAGGACAGACCTTGATGGGCAGGGCCACGAGGCTTGGCCAGTCCAGGGGACCCAACACAGCCACTTCAGCTCCCAGATGATGAAATTTCAGGTCTAACAGAGGCACTCTCCAGCATTTCTGACCTGACCTTGGCTTGGACATGGATGTTCTCATCATAAAGGTTCAGGAAACACAGCCCTCCAAACAGCTCGTAGAGGAGGAAGTTGACAAAAAGGAGACATGGCCAGAGAGAAAGGACAAGACAGATGGTACTGGTGGCTGTGACCAACCATGACAATCTTTAGGAATCTACAGAAACTCTGAAGGAGTCACCAATTGAGAACAAGAGTGTCATAGCCCCAGACAGGAGCAAGGATGGGAACTTTAATTATTGGTGCCAATTTGACTTTCTAGATCCACATGTTGGTGAAGCCTCCTGACACTCAGCCTATAAGTCCACAACTCTGTGTCATTGCTGTTGGCATTGTGAGCTACTCTATCTTTGAACACATAGGGACTAGAATGACTGGCATACAACAAGTGAGAGTAATGTCGGATGAATAAAGGAAATGAATCTACAGATGGCAATGAATAACAATAATGTTTCAAAACACAACAGGATTTTCTTACCACCAAAACAACAATCAAAAACAAAACAAAGCACTGTGAAAAAAAGATATGTTAATTTTCTTGACTGCAATAATAATTTCACTATGTATACAAATGTAGTCACTTCAAAAAATTCATAGGAAATGGAATTAAAAGATAAGTTTATTTGGGTGGGCAAAAAAATTTGAAATCCATGCCTCATTTTTTCACAACAGGCATTTTCCATGAATAATTGGACTCCTTATATACATGCACTTCCAAAAATTTGCCCCCAAAAAACTTCTTTTAATTCCATTTCCATGATATCTTTGACAAACCCTTATATATGAAAACAATGGGTTGTACATTTAATTATATACAATAAAAATAAATAACAACATTAACACAATGATCAGATTGCCTGGAAAAGCATGGCCAGACCCTTCATATCACAACATTTTTGGCCAACTTATAAAATTCTACGATCAAAGTGATTGACATGTGATGAAATACCCTTTAAAACTCAGAGGAACACATGCATGCAATCTCCTGTCTGTTTCACATCTGTTTAAATGAAAATACCCACAAATGACAATCACAGCACCCCCTCTCCTTCTACTCCTAAGCTGGAAAACCTTATACCTGGGAACTGCCAGTTCCATGCTCAACTCTTTCCTGTTCATCTCCCAACTTCATGTGTTCCAGTGACTGTAAAAGAACTGCCTAATGTGTAGTGAGCTCATCACATTTCTGCTTTAAAAAGCTCTGATTCTACAGCCCCTTCCAGAAGAATCCGGTGCCCTCTAGGATGGTCCCCAGAAGTTATATCATCTCCACTCCCATACCCAGTGAGTCACTTCAGGAGGGAAGGCCCACTGACTTCCTCAGGTGGGAATGGGGGACACTCAGAACTAAAGGTTGAATATCTGAGGGCTACAGGTGAAGTTTGTAACATGTGCTTTAAGACACTTGACAAACCAGAAGCAACCAACAAGGTGGAGGGCAGTACATGGGGGGTAGGATGCACATGTAAGGGAAGCTGAAGGGGATCAAACTCCCCACCACCACCATATGCAACTACTCCAACCCCAACTAAATGCAGTGTAATGGTGATAATGGCATTGACTGATCTATTCATGAAGGTGGAGCCCTAATGACCTCCCACTAGGCACCACCTCTTATACTGCTACCATGCCATGCATGTGCACAGGAGCTTCAAGAAGACTCGAGCCCTAGCAATACCCCACTTCCTCTTTTTTTTTTTTTTTTTTTTTTTTTTTTTTGACAGGCAGAGTGGATAGTGAGAGAGAGAGACAGAGAGAAAGGTCTTCCTTTTTGCCATTGGTTCACCCTCCAATGGCCGCTGCGGCCAGCGCATCGTGCTGATCCGAAGCCAGGAGCCAGGTGCTTCTCTTGGTCTCCCATGCGGGTGCAGGTCCCAAGCACTTGAGCCATCCTCCACTGCCTTCCCAGGCCATAGCCTGGAAGAGGGGCAACCGGGATAGAATCCGGTGCCCCAACCGGGACTAGAACCCGGTGTGCCGGTGCCGCAAGGCGGAGGATTAGCCTGTTAAGCCACGGCGCGGGCCGCAATACCCCATTTCCCACGAGCCCAGTGGGTACCTTCCTACCCTTGCTCACGGTCCCTGTGCAAGGTTCCCTCCCCGAGCCTGTGCACAGGTTGGCTTCCTCAAGGAACTTCGCTCATCTTTCAAAATTCCGAGGAAGCATCACTGCTTCCTGAAGGGTCCTGTGTATCGGCCACGCTCCTGTCTCTGGGCCTGCACTCCCCACTGTTGGCTTTCTGGTATAAGCTCCTCACAGACATGGCCTCACTCTCTTCACTGTGTCATGACCACCTGACAGCGTCCCTTCACAAATGCTGATGGAAAGGACACTGGTAAAAGATCTGTGGACTGGGCTGTCCTCAAGATGTGAAATAAAAAGTGAGAGCAGGGGTGAGAATTGGACGTAGCCAGTTAAGACGTCACATGGAATGCCTACACCACGTATCGGAGTGCCTGGGTTCAAGTTCTGGCCCTGCTTCTGACACCGGCTTCCTGCTATTGCAGATCCTGGGAAGCAGCAGTGATGGCTCAAGTGCGTGGGCCCCTGCCATCCACGTGGAAGACCTGAGTTGAATTCCCAGCTCCCAGCTTCAGCCTGGTTGCAGGCTTTTGGAGCGTGAGCTAGCAGAAGGGACCTCTGGGTGTCTGTCCATCTGTCTTTCTCTCTGCCCTTAAAATAAATTTTTAAAATAAAAAGAAAAGTCAGAGCAGTCTCCTGTCTCTTCCTCCTGTCCTACATTTTCAGAGTATCCCATGTTTCTCAATTACACACCTCAGCACCTCTGTGTTTGACACTGGTGTAAATATTCATTTAGGGGCAGCACTCAGCTCTCTGCAGCCAGGGGCAGGTCTGACACTTAGGGCTGCATCTCTAGGCCCAGGATGATACATGAATCCCTCAGCTGGGATCATGAATTTTATGTTATGTGTATTTTACAACAACTAAGCTTTTTTATTTTAAAATCCAAACTTACACCTCCCAACCCCCATCCTGAGCACTCTCCAAGGCAGCCATTCCCTGACCTCGGGCAATGCAAAGACAACAAGGAGACCAGGCTGCAGGCTCAGACCTCACAAGGGAGCAACCAGAAGGACCCCAGTCAGTGCTTCCATGGAATTTGGGGAATTTTAACAAATCTCAGCACTACTGATCAGTGCACAGATCAATAAAGTGGAGACCACTCCACAGGTCTGAGTCTCCCCCAGACAAAGCCATGCTAAAGCTAAGTGGTAAATAGCGAAAGTTATCTGCTCTTGAGTACAGAGCAGGTCAGACAGCTTCTCAGAGGTAAAACAGGGAAAGAAGCAGTGGGGGTTGGAGGGACACATGCTAGAGTATTTTTTTAGAGTTATTTTATTTATTTGAAAGGCAGAGTGACAGAGATTCTATCAGCTAGTTCACTCTCCAAACAGCCACAATGGCTGCAGCTGGGCCAGGCTGAAGCCAGGAGCTTGGACCTCCACCCAAATCACCCATGTGGGTGGCAGGGGCCAGGTGCTTGGGTCATCTGCTGCTTCCCCAGATGGATTAGCAGGGAGCTGGGGCAGAAGGGAAGAAGTCGGGACTTGCACTGATGCTCTAATATGGGATGCAGATGTCAGAAGTGGCAGCTTAAACCACTGTGCCACAATGCCAGCCCACCACCTTTCTTCTCCGCCCCACCCTGCCCCAGTTTGTTTTTTGGAAGTTGCTTTCTGATCCAGCTTCCTGTGATGTGTACCATGGGAGGCAGCAGCTAATGACTCAAGTACACTGGGAGACCTGGACTGACTTCTGGGCTCCTGGCATCACCTGGCTCGGCCTCAGCCTTTGTAGGCATTTGGGGAGTGAACCAGCAGATGGGAGATTCTCTCTCTGTCTCTCTCTCTCTTTTCTCCCTTTCAAATGAAATGAAAATAAACAAAAAATGTGTTTAAAAAAAACAAGAATCAACCTGGGACCTTGTGAAATGCAGATTCTGATTTGGTTAGTCTGGGGGAGGCCTGACAAGCTCCCCAGATGATGCTGGTCCAGGATTACCCTTTGACACCACAGCAGGCAGGAAGGAGATGGAACTCCACACCACTTTCCTTTCCCTCTGCATAGACAGGAGTCCACGGTGTCATTTTGTTCTCAGCAGACCTAAGCACACACACAGTCACAAGTCAAGGCACTTCAGCTTACTTTAGGGTGAGCTGAAAAACATACACCCTCAAATTTGATGGTTTATGAAAATGTAAGCTTGATTTATAGGTTATAGGATTTGTGGCTTGATTGTAGTGGAAGGAAAGCCAACAGTGGTCTGTGTCTAAAAGGGAACATTAAATATGACTTCAAACTCAGGAGTCAGTGGAATCTGGTCCAATAACTGAGTCACGAACTCATGCAAATCCCTTGGTAAGCCACACTGTCAGACACAACAGAGAGCTTTGCAGGAAGTCAGAGACAATGCGTGTTTACATCTTTGTTTTCACGCTGCTTTGGCTTTTGTGCCAGTTCCTAATGAAAATCAGCAAGGAAGAAAAGTAAACAGGACAATCAGAAAAAGAGGTTTGGAAGTTCCAGAGCCCACAATCAACAGGAAAGATGGTACAGGGGAAAAGACAGATACCCGAGAGAAATTAAAACGTCACATGTTTTTAAGATTAGAGGTCGGGGCCCGCACTGTGGTACAGCAGGTTAAAGCCCTGGCCTGCAGCGCCAGTATCCCATATGGGCACCAGTTTGAATCCTGGCCGCTCCACTTCGGATCCAGCTCTCTGCTATGGCCTAGGAAAGCAGGAGAAGATGGCCCAAGTCCTTGGGCCCCTGCATCTGTGTGGGAGACCTGGATGAGGCTCCAGGCTCCTGGCTTCAGATCAGCTCAGCTCTGGACATTGCAGCCAACTGGGGAGTGAACCAGCGGATGGTTAACCTCTTGGCCCCCCACCCCCTTTCTCTCTCTTTCTCTGTAACTCTTTCAAATAAATAAAATAAATGTTTAAAAAAAAAATTAGAGGTCACCAAAGCAAATTAAAAGTACGCTTCTTACAGGGAGGGGGAAACAGAGAAAGTAAATAATTGACTCCTTGCCATCCAAAACCATTCCAAAATCTGCTATAGAAACGGAAAGTGGAGACAGAAGACTGCACCAAATGAGCTCCTAGCTCTCTCCACAGTTGTGAACACCCCTTCCTGTGTGTGTGGGTGTGTGTGCCAACTAACTAGCCCTCTCGTTTCATTGTTATGATTACTAACTTCCCACACCAGGAGAGGGTGGTTGCTCTTGTTACTCACAAAATCTCATTTGTGACTCTCTCATGGTTCAAAGCACATACCTTTCACCATCACGCTTTACTTCTTGCAAAGTCAATTTAATCAAACACACACACAAGTATGCACAGGCACAGATACACATATATACAAGCATCCACACACAAACAAGCACACACACGTGCATGTACACACACACATACACATCTCTTCACCTCAAAAGCTGGACATAAACCCTTCAAACGGAAGCCTTCAAAAAGTTGCAAGAGTGCAGTGTTCAGCATCGGCCCTGGTGCAGGAAGAGAGTACTTGTCATTTCTGCTTTGGTGGCTTCACTGATACCATCTATTTTTGTAGTAAGTAAGGTGGCAACTAGTGAAGATTCATAAGTGGTCAGGCTCTATGACCCAATACAGATAGTTCCACACTCAGAATCGTTCAATTTTACAACAGATTTACCCAGACGTAACTACAAGTCAAGGAGCATGTGGACCTACCATTTTCAACTTCATCATGGGTTTACTGGGATATTAAATGCATTTTCAACTTGTGAAATTTTAGCCTTACTGTGGGTTTAACAGGGAGGTGACCCCACTGCAAGCTAAGGATTAACCCCATTGTAAATGGAGGAACATCTTGTAACTCCTCCGACCCCACTGTAAGCTGAGAAGTATCATGTCATTTTTCTTCTGAGGATCTTTCCTAAGGGAATGATTCAAATTTTAGAACAAAACTCCACATGGAAATAAATACATCCACTGCAGTATTTCCAATAAGAGAACAAAAATGAGAGATATACCCTAGGGTTTTGTGCCGTGTCACTGTAGCTGAGCAGGACCGCTGTTTCCCAAAACTCCCTTTCTTTGAGAGTAGGGGGCTAGCAATGGCCTGGGGATTGACAGCAGAGTGGAGAGGCAGATCTGGTGGAGTGAAGGAAAGAGGATGCCACTTGGGGCTGCAGTCCCTGTGACTCTGGGCCAGGCACAGGTGCTACCCCAGAGCCAAGACCCCAAGTCATCCAGGTGGGAGGCAGGAGACTGTCCTGGTCTCCCTGCTCCACCTGAAGCTTTTCCTCCTGACTCCTGGCCCGGCCTTCCACAGACTTCCCAGCTCCCCCAACTGCACAGGGGCAAATCCCTCTTCCACTTCTCTCACCAAACCCTCACTGATGCAAAACTGTGCATGCACAGGAGCCTTAGGTAAACCCCAGTACAGGACTACAGGAAAGAAGGAGTACATGCAAAATAGATGCCCATGGGGCTGCCACTGTGGCACAGAGTCCTGGTTGCTCCACTTCCAAACCAACTCCCTGCTAAGGGCCTGGAAAAGCAGCAGAAGATGGCCCAAGGACTTGGGCCCCTGCAAGACCCAGATGAATCTCCTGGCTCCTTGCTTAGGCCTGGCCCAGCCCCAGCTGTGGCTGCCTGTTGGTGAGGGTACCAACAGATGAAAGATCAATCTCACTCTCTCCCCACTCCCCACCTCCCGTAACTCTGCCTTTCAAATAAATAAATAAACCTTTAAAAAAAAGGGGGGGGGGGGGTGTCTACAAACTATTTAAGGACATTCACAACACAATCATTTTTCTCACTAAATGGGGGGAATATTATCAACTTAGAATTTAAATTTAGGCCGGCACCGCGGCTCACTAGGCTAATCCTCTGCCTAGGGTTCTGGTCCCGATCGGGGCGCCGGTTCTGTCCCGGTTGCTCCTCTTCCAGTCCAGCTCTCTGCTGTGGCCCGGGAGGGCAGTGGAGGATGGCCCAAGTGCTTGGGCCCTACACCTGCATGGGAGAATAGGAGAAGCACCTGGCTCCTGGCTTCGGATAGGCGCAGCATGCCGGCCATAGCAGCCATTTGTGGGGTGAACCAACAGAAGGAAGACGTTTCTCTCTGTCTCTCTCTCACACTAACTCTGCCTGTCCAAAAAAATTTAAATTTAGGTATTATATATGTTATGTATAATAAACAAAAACCAACATCTCCATCTAGGTTAAACTGAGTGAACTTTGGTTTCTTCCATTTTTTTCTATTTTAGAAGTTTCTGTAGAATTTCTTTATCAAATTTTTTCAGAATTAAAATTCTTTAAATTACAAATTTTTATTTTTTTTATTAAACTTTTATTTAATGAATATAAATTTCCAAAGTACAGCTGATGGGTTACAATGGCTTCCCCCTCCCAAAACTTCCCTCCCACCCACAACCCTCCCCTTTCCCGCTCCCTCTCCCCTTCCAATCACATCATGATTCATTTTCAATTCTCTTTATATACAGAAGATCAGTTTAGTATATATTAAGTAACGATTTCAACAGATTGCCCCCATATAGCAACACAAAGTGAAAAAAAATACTGTTGGAATACTACTTATAGCATTAAATAACAGTGTACAGCACATTAAAGACAGAGATCCTACATAATATTTTTTTAAAAAAAATAATTAATTTTCTATGCCATTTCCAATTTAACACCAGGTTTTTTTTTTTTCATTTCCAATTATCTTTATATACAGAAGATCGATTCAGTATATAATTAGTAAAGATCACATCAGTTTGTACCCACGCAGAAACACAAAGTGTAAATATACTGTTTCAGTACTAGTTATAGCATCACTGCACATTAGACAACACATTAAGGACAGATCCCACATGGGATGTAAGCACACAGTGACTCCTGTTGCTGACTTAACAATTTGACAATCCTGTTCATGGCGTCAGTAATCTCCCTAGGCTCTAGTCATGAGTTGCCAGGGCTATGGAAGCCTTTAGAGTTCACCGACTTCGATCTTATTCCGATAGGGTCATAGTCAAAGTAGAAGTTCAAATTTTAGAAAAAAATGATACATTACTATTTCAAATCATTTCTTCTAATTTAAAAAAGGGTCCTTTTTGTGTGTATTTTCAATCGAATTACAAATCTGATATCACTTCACTTCAGCACTACCAAAAAAGAAAAAAAAAGAAAAGAAAAGAAAACTCTTGGTTGTTTTCCAGGAGAAAAGCCAAACTTCTCAGCATGGTGATCTGGCTTCTGATCTCGCCAGCTTAGTTCATCTTACGACCCTGACATGGAGTAACAGCAATAACAAGGATACGACAACAGGAATCCCTGTGAGCCCAGTGGTGACCAAGCCCTTAGAGAGCCCTGTACTTGGGTTCGCTTGTCCTAAATAATCCCTTCCTCACCCCAATCCATCTGAAGTACAACCACTCACCATTCAAGACCTAACGTGAACTTGACTTGGAGACCTACCTGGCGCTCCACTGCCTCCCACTTCATCTTCCCAATTACCCCGAGATGTTCTTGACAGGCATCCAGCAGCTTTTACCAGACAGTGTTCAATGTGTCTATCTCTCCAGTCAGACAGCTTGTTAAAATTCAGATGCTGGCCCCAC
This sequence comes from Lepus europaeus, assembly GCF_033115175.1. Taxonomy (NCBI): domain Eukaryota; kingdom Metazoa; phylum Chordata; class Mammalia; order Lagomorpha; family Leporidae; genus Lepus; species Lepus europaeus. Next base: position 13,514,641 of record NC_084828.1, on the reverse strand, counting down.
CCTGCAGTTACTAAGTCAGCAGGGCTGGAGTCAGGCCCAAGAACGTGCATTTCTAACAAGTTCCCAGATGACGCCAATGTTGCTGGACTAGGGACCACAACGGGAGAATCCCTGATCTACACCACAAGTCCCTCACAGGTAGGACCTGTGCTTTATTCATCCTTGTACCCTCAAGGCCCAAGAATAGTACCTGGCACTCAGCATGTTTTCCTTATTTAAAGAAACAGACTCATTTCCCACACAGGTCTAACATCACTAGAATGAAACACTGTGGGATGTGCAGTCTTAAGACAATCATAAAGCTATTTCCTTGGTCATACAAGGTGCTTAAAAAAAAAGGGGGGGGGGGCCAGCGCTGTGGCACAGCAGGCTAACACTCTGGCCTGAAGCGCCGGCATCCCATATGGGTACCAGTTCAAGACCCGGCTACTCTACTTCCGATCCAGCTCTCTGCTGTGGCCTGGGAAAGCAGTAGAAGAAGGCCCAAGTCCTTGGGCCCCTGCACCTGTGTGAGAGACTCGGAGGAAGCTCCTGGCTCCTGGCTTTAGATCGGTGCCACTCCAGCCGTTGCGGCCAGTTGGAGAGTGAACCACTGAATGGAAGACCTCTCTCTCTCTCTCTCTCTGCCTCTCCTCTCTCTGTGTCACTCTGACTTTCAAATAAATAAATAAATCTCTGGAAAAATGAAATTAAAAGATGAGTTTATTTGGGTGCAAACAATTTTGAAATGCATGCATAATTTTTTTCATAATATTCATGTTCCATGAACTTCACAAAAACCTTGCATGCCTTCATGAAATCTGGAAACCTTAATAAATACAGAGTGAAAATGTCAAAAATCTAAGATTGCATTTCTTCATCTGCAGCCTTCGTGAAAAGCTCTTCACATTTTATATAACCATTGTGTTTTCTCTGTTGCTTTCAGAAAAGCAAAATGAGGCCAAAAATAGGAGGAGACGGACAGAGAAAACATGACTGTTCTTTTGTTCCCAACTTCTCAATGGTAAAAGCCTGGACCTTTTTCCCAAATGCCCTTCTATACTCTCCATTCCATTCCTCCTCTTCTAACTCCACAGTTACAGTGGAGAAAGGCATTGAATCCAGGAGCCACACCCAAGTAATCTGACCTTCAGATTTGTAAATTACCTTCCGGTAGAAGTGACCATGAATGACTTTGCCATAACCTGGACATGCCCCGCAGCTAGTTTTTGAGAAAGTCAGAGGAATACAGACAAGAAAGGAAGCTATTCCACCTGTGAAGACTGGGAAGATGTCCCAACACACATGACAGAGTAGGGGAGAGCACAGTGGAGGTAAAACAAGTGGCCTCTCCTTGCAACATCAGGACATGACGTTAACTAGAATGTAGCACGAGATGGGGGACAGGACTGGGAAGGAACTTGAGGTCAGACCAGGGAAAGTCAGAAATGCTCTATCACAAAGACCAGACTTTAATCTGATGCAATAACTGCCACAAAGGGAAGTGACAACGATCAGGCCTACAAGTCAGAAAAACAGCTCTGATGGCCGATCAAATGAGGAAGAAGCCTTGGAGAGGACAGTCTCTGCTTTCCTGATAAAGAAATCCCAACTAAAACTGGATGAAAGGGGCCGGCACTGTGGCACAACGGGTTAACACCTTGGCCTGAAGCGCCGGCATCCCATATGGGCGCCAGTTCAAGACCCAGCTGCTCCACTTCAGATCCAGCTCTCTGCTATGGCCTAGGAAAGCAGTAGAAGATGGCCCAAGTCCTTGGGCCCCTGCGTCTGTGTGGGAGACCTGGAAGAAGCTCCTGGCTCCTGGCTTTGGGTCAGCACAGATCCAGCTGTTGCGGCCAATTGGGGAGTGAACCATCAGATGGAAGACCTCTCTCCCTCCCTCTCTCTCTCTCTCTCTCTCTCTCTCTCTCTCTGCCCCTCTTCTCCCTGTGTAACTCTGACTTTCAACTAAGTAAATAAATTAAAAAAGAAAACTGCATGAGAACGGGGCCTGGCATCGTGCTGCAGCAGGTTAAGTTGCCCCTTAGGACAGCAGCATAGCACATGCGCTCCAGTTCAAGTCTCAGCTGCTCCACTCTGATCCAGCTGCCTGCCAGTGTACCTGGGAAAGCAGTAGAGGACAGCCCAAGTACTGGGGTCCCTGTCACCCACATGGGAGACCCAGATGGAGTTCCAGGATCCTGACTTCTGCGTCCAGGCCGCTCAGCCATTTGGGGAGTGAACCAGAGGATGATCTCTTTTTCTCTCTCTCCCTCTTTCTCTATAACTCTGCCTTTCAAATAAATAAATATTTCTTTTAAAAAAATCGTAAAAGAAAAAGAAACTGCAAGAGGATTGTGGATCCCCTTGTGGATTATGGATGTTAAGTTGTCCCAAACGGCAACTTAACCTGTGGATGTGCATGTCTTTATCCAATACTGGAACAAAGATTTTATGTCTTCTCTTTATAGTTTCTTTTACAACCTTTCCAGAAAAACAGAAGGTAAATAAATAAGCAATTGAGAGCAGGTTAAGTCGCTGCTTGGGACACCAGCATCACATATGAGCTCCAGTTCAGTCCTGCCTGCTCTCACTGGAAGGGAGAGCCAGGGAGTCAAGCAAGTCTCCCCAGGTTTGATCTTTAAAACATAAGAAAGTCTCTGCCAGGGTGGACAATGCCATTTATGTTATTAGACTCACCAGGCATTGAGCAGAAAAACTAAATTCATCTTCTTCTGTAGGGCCAAAATCTGGGGGACAACGTTGTGGCGTAGTGGGTAAAGCTGCTATTTGCAACTCTGGTGTCCCACATGAGAGACCGTTCAAGCCCCAGGTGCTCTATCCCCTGCTAATGGCTTAGGAGAAGCAGCAGAGGATGGCCAAAGTGTTTGGGCCCTTGCCACCCAAGTGGGAGATCCAGATGAAGCCCCTGGCCCAGCATTGGCTGTTGCGGCCATCTGGGAGTGAACCAGCAGGTGGAAGATCTCTCTCTCTCCCTCTCTCTCTGTACTCTCCCTCTCTCTCTTTCGGACTTTCAAAATAAATGAATATTTTTTAAAAATATTTATTTATTTATTTGAAAGGCAAAGTTACAGAGAAACAGAGGCAGAGAGAGAGACAAAGGTCTTCCATCCTCTGGTTCACTCCTCAAATGGCCGCAACAGCCAGAGCTGAGCCAATCTGAAGCCAGGAGCCAGGAGTTTCCTACAGGTCTCCCATATGGGTGCAGGAACCCAAGCACTTGGGCCATCTTCCACTGCTTTCCCAAGCCATAGTAGAGAGCTGGATCAGAAGTGAATCAGCCAGGACTTGAACCGCTGCCCATATGGGATGCCAGCACTGCAGGCAGAAGCTTTTACCCACTACACCAAAGCGCCAGCCTCAAATAAATATTTCTTAAAAAATCAAAATCTTTTGATTTGAGAGTTAATACAAAATTAACAACATTCAGGTGATTAGACCAAACAAAGTAGGTATAAGGAGAATGAAAATAAATATATCAGTTTCACTAACCTGTGAAAATAGATTTTAATTTGATTTATACTTCAATTGTAATTATGCTTTAAATTTTTTTTAATATTTCTTTACTTGAGAGCAACAGAGAGATCTTCCATCTGCTGATTCACTCCCCCAAATGGTTGCAACATTCTTGGCTGGGCCAGGCTAAAGCCAGGAACCCAAAACTCCATCCTGATCTCCCACATGAGTGGCAGGAATTCAACCACTTGAGCCATCATCTGTTGCTTGCCGTGGTACATATCAGTAGGAAGTTGAATCAGAAAACAAGGCAGAACTCAACCCGTGCACTCCCACTTGCAGGCATCCCAAATGGCAGCTTAACCCATTGTACCATAACACCCACTCCTTTTGTATATATCCTGTTAGAAGATGTGGCGCTAGAGACCAAATTCTGGAAACTCGAGCTTTTCTTTTAGGGTAATTCTCAGAACATGAAGAAGAGGCAATAAATCAAAAAAAGGAATTATCCCTGATGGCTGAGAAGAGAGATTTCAATTATGTTTTAAGATGAAGGTGATAATTGACTTACACGCTGAAACATCTTAACTCAGAGCTCATAGACAGATATGACTTAATAACCATCAGGGATACACTACTCCACATACGTGAATTTACTGGTTTGTTATTTCTAAATGTCCAAACATTTTAGTTGTTAAAATCTGTTCTTTCTATTTTTATGTATTTATTTGAGAGGCAGAGAGACAGAGACAGAACTCCCATCTACTGGTGGACAGCCCATAATGGCCAGGGCTGAGTGAAGAGGCAGGAACTCAATCCATGTCAGCCATGTGGTTGGCAGGAACACAATTACTTGAGCCTTTACTGCTGCCTCCAGCAAGAAGTTGGGCTCAGAAGCTGGGACCAGTTACCAGGGACTCCCACGTGGAACCCAGATCTCTCAATCAACATCTTAACCATAAGGCTAAATGCTTGACCCTAGGGGGAAGACAGCATTGAAAAATATATTGAGGCTGGCACTGTGGTGCAATAGGTTAATCCTCTGCCTGCGCTGCCGGCATCCCATATGGGTGCTGGTTCTAGTCCCAGCTGCTCCTCTTCCAATCCAGCTCTCTGCTATGGCTTGGGAAAGCAGAAGATGGTCCAAGTGCTTGGGCCCCTGCATCCGTGTGGGAGACCTGGAAGTAGCTCCTGGCTCCTGACTTCAAATTGGCCCAGCTCCGTCCATGTGGCCATTTGGGGAGTGAGCCAGTGGATGGATGACCTTTGTCTCTCCCTCTCACTGTCTGTAACTCTACCTCTCAAATAAATAAATAAATGTTTAAAAAAAAAAAAAAAAGAAAAATGTATTACAGAAACTCCACATCTAGCCAAGATTAAATAAGAGGAGCCAGATTTATACTCCCACCAAAAACAACTTTAAAATCATACAAAATGTTCAGACATTGGACAACCAGTAGCACAGGGCAGCAATCCCTAAGACCTGGAAATCAACAAGGTGATGCTTACCCCAGCATCCTAAGTTCCAGGCCCAGCAGTGAGTGGCTGAAGCTAAAACAAGTGGCAGTCTCTCTTGTCCTGTGAAATGAGAACACCCAGGGCCAGTGCTGCGGTGCAGCAGGTTAAGCTGTCACCTGCAATGCCGGCATTCCTTATGGGTTCAAGATCTAGTCCTGGCTGCTCCACTTCCGATCCAGTTCCCTGCTAATGCACCTGGGAAAGCAGCAGAGGAAAGTCCAAGTCCCTGGGCTTCTACTCCCATATGGGAGGCCCAAAAGGAGTTCTGGCCTCCTGGCTTCAGCATGGTCCAGCCCCAGCCATTGAGATCACTTGGGGAATGAACCAGTGGATGGAAGATCTCCTTCTCTCTGTGTCTCCCTCTCTCTTTGGAACTCTGCCTTTCAAATAAATAAATATATCTAGAGGAGGAGAGGGGAGGGGAGGAGAGAAGGGAGAAAAGGGGGGAGGAGAGGATTTACAGAGCAAAGGCTCATTTCATGCTGGCAAACAGTCACTGGCTACTATGTGGTGCTCCAGCACCATGAAAACCATGGCAACAAGCTGGGAAGGTGTCCTCTCAACACTGAGCTCCTGAAATCCAGGCATGCACTTACAATGACTGTCTCACTCCCTCACAGCCTGTCACGGCCTAACTATAGCAGTAGTTGCATCACAGATATGGTCACAGTGACCTCTGTTCCTCCGACTATCAAACACAGCAGCTGCGTGTGAGAAGAGGCTCTAGACAGGTCCCACATTGACTCTCCAGGGTGGAGCCAAGTGCAATGGTACAGGGGTTGTTGTGACATCTGTGCTAACAGCTTGGCCTTCCTAATTTTCTGTGATGTCTCAGGGAGTAGAGCTGCCAGAGCAGCGACCTCTGTCTGGTCTCACACAGAGGAGTAGGCACAAAATGAATAACCATTGAAGTAAGTACGGCTGTGTTCCTTGACTTATGATGGGGTGATGTCTTGCTAAAACCATTATAACCTAAAAATGTCCTAATTTGGAAAACGCACTGAATGCCTACCCCTAACCTACCGAACACCCTGGCTTAGCAACACAGCACACTGTGGAGATCAGCAGGGCTGAATAGAAGCTGTGGCTCCTGCTGCTGCACATCATTAAGAGAGAAGATGGGACCAGGTATCGCTAACAGAAAAAAGATCCAAACTCAAAACGCAAGGTTCAGTTCCTACTGAACTTTGAACATATAGCATTTACACCATGGAAAAGTCAAGAAATTCTGAGTCTATCTTAGACCATTAGTAACTAGTTAATTAGTAAATGACCAAAGAGTTATGGTGAAAAGTTTCAGACAACACATGTCTTCTTTTCTAAGCTCATAAGCTATTCACTTGAAGATCAACTTAACACAGACCAGGGGATACCCCTCATACTAAGCAAATTCTTCACTTTCTTCACTAAAAGCAATTGCCAAGATTCTCACCAAGACCTTCAGGTCAAATGAACCTATTGGTAAGGAAACAATGGAATTCACATTCCACAACCGAATTTTAGACTTCAAACACACTTCATGTGTTTGAAACTGACATCCAACTACATTCAAGTGAGTCTTAGAAAAGGTTCTTTGTCCAGCAGTTGAAAGCAGCAAGGTAAAGCAACCAAACACAAGGGCTTCCTTTATGCACCCAAGAATGTAAAATTGTTCTAATGTCAAAGATTGTCTAATGTCAAAGATGCCCTGTCCACTGATGCAATCAAGACTGTAATTAATTCAGGCAGATGGATCAACATAACGGTCACATACAAAGGTCAGTGGAGTATGAGCCCTGAGTCCCATACACTTGTGCTGCATGGAGCAATTAATGATCACACCTTTCGTTCACATAGTATTTTATAGGCTTTGTGATAGAACTCAGCTGCCAGCTCCCATTCACAGTTGAGGAGGCAACTGAAAAACTGGCCTGGTATTTCTCTATCCTTTTTTTGCATCATAAACTCCTACTCTACAATCAAGAGCCCTCTCACATACCACCTCCTCGGTGAAGCCTTCCATGCCATCTGTGAAGAAACGTAACGCCTCAGCCTCTGTTGTCCCACAGAACTTTATACTCATCCCTATAACACATTGCACTACAGTGCAAGCTATTGTTTTATAGCTTCCCTACTGAGTGGGACTCCTGAAAGACAGAGATTATGTGATACGCCCATGTCAATAGATCACAGTGGATCACCAGTATCTTCTGTGGTCCCTAGCACACAGTAGCCACTCTATAAATAAGTGACTCTTGTGCCCAAAAGCTAAAATCATTTGCTACAAATGTGGAAACTTTACCACTGCAGCAAACTCTAAAATATTTACATTTTTCTTATCTGAAAAGTAATCTGTCTTTGTTAAAACCTGGGAAAATATATCAAATATAGAGAGAAAATTCCTGCATTGTTGAAACTACAAGGCCTCCAATCTATTTGTATGTAAATAAAGTTAAGATCATAAATACATGCATGCACAATTACTGTTCTAACAATTTACAACATATAAATTTTATTATTTTTTTTCCTATTATTATTTTTATTTGAAAAGCAGGTTGGCAAGAAAAGAGAAAGAGGGAGAGACAAGGAAGGGAGAGAGAGCTCTTCCATCTGCTAGTTTCCTCCCCAAATGGCCACAATAGCCAGAGCTGAGCCAGGCTAAAACCAGGATCCTGGAATTCCATCCAGGCCTCCCACATGGGTGGCAGGGGGCTCAAGTACTTGAGGCATCATCTGCTGTTTCCTACACACACTAGCAGGGAACTACATTGGAAGCAGAGTAGCCAGGACTCCAACAGGTGCTCCGATATGAGCTGTACATGTCCCAAGCAGCAGCTTAATCGACTGTGCCACAACGCCTAACCCTACATCTTGTATCTGAAACATACTCTCGTGTCACTAAAAAGTTTATTTATATTACATGTATATCCCATACTTTACTTTGCCATTGCTTTGGCTTCAGACAGTTGGGTTGCTTCCAGTACTTTGGGACAGAGCTTATATGGATAGATCGTTGTCAAAACTTCAGGTGCTTTCTTAATAGATGGTAACCTTTCATAGGAAGGTACAGGGATTATGAATGGAGTAATTACCCTTACAGCTACTCTTTATTAACCCATAAGCATCAGTCGACAAAAGGGTCCATGAAGGACCACTTTAAGAAAACATGTACATAGGGGCTGGCGCTGTGGCACAGTGGGTAAAGCCAGTGCTTGCAATGCCAGCATCCCATATGGGCACTGGTTCTAGTCCCGGCTGTTCCTCTTCTGACCCAGCTCTCTGCTATGGCCTGGGAAAGCAGTGGAGGATGGTCTAAGTCCCTGGGCCCCTGCACTCACATGGGAGACCCGGAAGAAGCTCCTGGCTCCTGATTGGCGCAGATCCAACCATTGCAGCCAATTGGGGAGTGGCCAGCGGATGGAAGACCTCTCTCTCTCTCTCTCTCTCTCTCTCTCTCTGCATCTCCTTCTCTCTCTGTGTAACTCTGACTTTCAAATAAATAAATAAATCTTTAAAAAAAAGTATATGGAATTGCGAGTCATCTTCCCCACTTTACGCTTTGTCTATGAAGCAGGGCACTGGAGAGAACTTGTGGATTTTGTACAGATCTACCTGAAGCTAACCTGTGAAGCTATGACCTATTTCTATCTTCTTCTTCCAGGCTGCCTGCTTTCTCTCTCTCCCGCAGGTTTTCTTCTGCATCCCGCTTCTTACTCAAAACTGTTATCAATCTCTACAAAGGTCAAAATGAGGTTTTTCAATCTCGATACTACCAATATTTTGAGCTGAATAATTCACTATCCTGGGAGAAGGGAGGATGTCGTATGCATGTAGGGCATTGAGTGGCATCCTTGGCCACTCCTCACTGGATGTCAGTAGTAACCCAACCTAACTCTGCTAGAGCATCAAAAATAACTCCAGACATTGCCAAATATCATCTTCCAAGGGCAATTTCATCCTCAGCTAAGAAACACTCACCTACATTAATCACTTACTGATCTGATAACAAAAACAAGGATGTGACACACCAGAGGTGAGAATTAAGTTAATTAAGCTTCAACTACTATGCTAACTACAATCAACTGGTAGCATTCACCAGATGTCAAGAGAAAGGTGCTACAATTTTTAGTGATATTTGCCACAAGTTGAGGAATTTGCCATCTCTATTAACTCACCAGAAGCAGCTGGATAGCAGGAGGTTGGCAGCATGACTAGAACTGGGCTTGGCCCCAAAGAGACCCAAGACCATCTTCCCTCGACCCTATGAGAAGAACAACAGAAACCTTAGAAGCATTCACTTCTTTACAATGCAATTGACTGGTAGCATCCTATGCAATGACCCCCAGAAGAAACTATAGTTGACCATTCATTAATAGGGATACACTTCCTGTCTTCTATGAGCACCATCAAAGGCAGGAGAAATAGAGCTGACTTCACCCACATGCTCAAAGAGCTGGGAGCACTGAAACCATAATTATCGTGAAAGGAAATGGAACCATTTATAAAAGAAGGGGCCTCTAAGAACCACTTGTTGTTTAAGATTGTTACAGCTAACATAGAACAAATCAGACAGAATGGAACAAAACCATGGGTCACTTATGTTTCTGATTATCAACAGGGTCTTTATCACCCACAATGTAATCTTGCATTGACTTAACCTCTCCTTGCCTCATTTCCTTCATCAGGTAAAACAGGGATAAAATAATATGCAAACCTCTAAGTCTTGTTAGGGTAAAGAAAAAAATAATAACAAAGGCCATAAAAGTATTCTACAAATGTTGGCTGATATTGTGTGATGTCAGACCAACATTCAATACAAACGTCTAGCAATTAATTACTAAGACACCAGAAACTTTCTGAGTCTCATTCAGACTCTGTATTCACGAACTAGTTTTCCCTCACAATTGCAATTTGCTCAAACCATGTACCGTATAGATCCAGGTATTTCTTCTTACTCAATCCTTAGTGAAATTAAAGAAGTGGATCACTACACTGCCATTCTCCCCTACTCCTACCCCATGTGTCTGTCTATAGCCAATTACATGACACAAAATAAATTCAAATCCCCAGCCTTTAAAGACAAAAATCACAACACAAATGACCAAGTATTTAATAGCCATACAATCAGAGTTGTTCTACTGTCAGAACAGTGATTCTAGGCAGGAGTTAAAAAAAAAAATCCTTATGTTTTCAATGGGTTGAAAGAGACAAATGCCACAGTAAACCATCTGCTGTAGCTGGCTGCTGCAAAGGAAAACAAGCATGTACATTTTCTGTGCTTCCCATTCCATTTCCAAGCACCCCATAATAGAATGCAGTCCCAGGGCCACTGCTGTGGTGCTGTGGGTTGAGCCATCACTTGCCAATACCTGCATCCATATCAGAGTGCTGGTTCCAGTCCTGGCTGATGGGCCTCTGATCCAGCTTCCTGCTAATGCACACGGAAAAGCAACAGAAGATGGCTCAAGTACTTAAGCCCCTTCCACACATGGGAGACCTGAACAGAGATCCTGGCTCCTGGCTTTGGCCTGGCCCAGACCCAGCTGTTGCAGCTGTTTGGGGAGTGAACTGGTGGATGGAAGATCTCTTAATCAATGAATCAATCAATCTCTCCTCTGCCATTGCTTTATCAAATAAAGAAATAAATTTTTTTTAGGAAAAAAATTGTGTCATCATAAGGGAAGATCCCGGTGCATGGTAGGATAACTGTGGCAACCCTAACCACAATCAGCTGTTATTCATAAGTTGACATGCTTTTCCAAACTCAGGATATGGGCAGGAAATCAAGCACGATTCTGTTTGTTCAATGTCTCTTTTCACTCTGGAAGTAATTTCTTGCTTTTTTTTTTTTTCACATAAAAGGTCCCAGCAAGACAGAATCATATAACATCAAACATTATGTACAACATTTACAAAAGTGCAGCCCAAGAGTCCCCTACGTCAGAATCACAAATGAAACTAGCTCAAAATGCAGATGATGGTAGGTGGTCAACAAACTCATCACCTCTTCCTTTGACCTACACTCCCCAGGCTCCTGTGAAGAGAAATGTAATCCTGTGACATGTCACGGAGACCTGTGTGGAAGAGATACCTATGGAGACCTTGGAAGGTGTAAATTACAGATGACAGAGCCACAATATGGAAGGAGTCTGAGCCCTGGAATCACAATTTAGGAGAGAGCATGATGTGGGTAGGAAGTGAACATTTATCTGTCTTAACCACTATAATTTTGAACTTTATTTCAGGAATTAATATTCAGAGTTCCATTTATATATTAAAAGCACTGTCTTTCTTCTTCTGTCTCTCTCTTCTCTCCACCTCTCAAATAATTTTCCTACTCACTTATTTTAAATTAAAAGACGGGCAGTGGGGGCAGCTGGCGCTGTGCTGTACTAGGTAAAGCCGCCGCCTGCATGCCAGCATCCCATATGGGCGCCGGTTCTTGACTGCTCCACTTCCAATTCAGCTCCCTGCTAATGCACCTGGGAAAGCAGTAGAAGATGGCCCAAGTCCTTAGGCCCCTGCACCCATGTGGGAGACCCAGAAGAAGCTCCTGGCTCCTGGCTTTGGATCAGCCGGTGAGGCCATTTGGGGGATTAACCAGTGAATGGAAGACCTCTCTCTCTCTCTCTCTCTCTCTCTCTCTCTCTCTCTGTGTGTGTGTGTGTGTATGTGTGTGTCTGCCTCTGCACTTCTAACTCTGCCTTTCAAATAAATAAATAAATAAATAAGGGCTCAGATACGTCTGACTGTAGTTGGTCAAGGATAGAGTCTATGTCAATGCAGGTCCTAAAATTCCACGTGCTAACAAGTTCATTAAGATTAGAAAGGAGGGACCAATGCTCTGGTGCAGCAGGCTGAGCCTACGCCTGTGGTGCCGGCATCCCATGTGGGCACATTTTAGTCTCAGCTGCTCCACTTCCAATCCAGCTCTCTGCTATGGCCTGGGAAAGCAGTGGAAGATGGTCCAAGTCCTCAGGCCCCTGCACCCACATGGGAGACCCAGAAGAAGCTCCTGGCTCCTAGCTCCTGGCTTTGGATTGACCCAGATCCAGCCATTGAAGCTATTTAGGGAGTGACCCAGCAGATGGAAGACCTCTCTCACTGAATCTCCCTCTGTCTGTAACTCTATCTCTCAAGTAAATAAATAAATTTCAAAAAAAAAAATTAGGAAGGAAAATAAGCCAAGGAGGAGAAGGACCCTATATCAAATAAGCAAACACTGACAGAGCCAAGACTGGAAGAAGTCAACAGTGATAAGTCAGGATTGATCCAATGTGTCAATGCCCTAATCTACCAAATATCAAATTCAAATGTATCTTACACATAAATACTTCTGAGGATTAAAAGCAACCTTTAACTACCTTGGTGCAATTTCAGCAGAAAGCAGACCTGTGTAAACAGAAAGTGAACCTTTTATTTCACAACTTTAACTCTGAAAAACAAAGGAAAGAAAGAATGGGATGGAATGGGTTATAAAAATGCCCAAAGTGGGACATGGACAGGCCTGTCAGATTCCCCAGTTGCTTTTGGTTATTGGGGCTAATTAAATCCCCTAGCAATAGACTAGGAACAATGAAGAGACATCTCAAGGCCAGCCCCCAGATACTAAAAACCATGAGAAGTGGAGGAGGCAATCTCTGTCCTTTTTTTTGAAGGATTTATTTACTTATTTGAAAGGCAGAGTTACAGAGAGAAAGAGGGTGAGTTAGTGAAAGAGAACTTCCTTCTACTGATTCACACCCCAAATGTTCACAATGGATGGACACTATGGATGGTAGGGGACCAAGTACTCCAGTCATCTTCTCCTATTTTCCCAGGCACATTAGCAACAAACTGGATCAGACATGGAGCAGCTGGGACTTGAACTAGCATTCACATGGGATGCAACCATCACAAGTGGTGGCTTAAGATAGTGCCACAACACCAGCTCCTGCAGGGGGAGGGAGGACCTCTTTCCACCAGACATTTACTTTATAGAGTGTCAGGCACTTCCCAAGCCCAAAATGCTCTTTTGTATCGGGTTCAGGGTCAATGGACCACTCTACTAGATATCCTCACTGCTGTAATGCTTTTCCCACAGATCTGATTGTTTCTCATGGTTTTTTTGTTGTTTTGTTGTGTTTTTCGATTTTTTATTTATTTATTTGCCAGATAGTTATAGACAGTGAGAGGGAGAGACAGAGAGAAAGGTCTTCCTTCTGTTGGTTCACCCCCAAATGGCCGCCACGGCCAGAACAATACCAATCCGAAGCCAGGAGCCAGGTGCTTCTTCCTGGTCTCCCGTGCGGGTGCAGGGTCCAAGTACTTGGGCCATCCTCCACTGCCTTCCCGGGCCACAGCAGAGAGCTAGACTAGAAGAGGAGCAACCAGGACTAGAACCTGGCACCCATATGAGATTCCGGCACCACAGGCGGAGGATTAACCAAGTGAGCCACAGCGCCGGCCCAGTTTCTCATGTTTTTTAAAAAGTACAATGGGCCTTTCATACTCACGGATTCAACAACCACAGATCAAAAATATCCTGAAAACAATAATTGCATCTGTACTGAACATGTATAGACTGGGGTGGGGTTTTTTTTTGTTTTGTTTTGTTTTGCTATTTATATAGCATTGTATTAGGTATTATAAGCCACATGAAGATGATTTAAAGTATACAAAAGGGCCGGCGCCGTAGCTCACTAGGCTAATCATCCGCCTGTGGCACCAGCACCCTGGGTTCTAGTCCCGGCTGGGGCGCCGGATTCTGTCCCAGTTGCTCCTCTTCCAGTCCAGCTCTCTGCTGTGGCAGGGAGTGCAGTGGAGTATGGCCCAAGTGCTTGGGTCCTGCATCCCATGAGAGACCAGGAAAAGCATCTGGCTCCTGGCTTCAGGTTGGCGCAGTGTGCCGGCCACAGTGCGCCAGCCGTAGCAGCCATTGGGGGGTGAACCAACAGAAAAGGAAGACCTTTCTCTGTCTCTCTCTCTCCCTGTCCACTCTGCCTATCAGAAAATAAAATTAAATAAATAGAAAAAAAGAAACCTCACCTGAGCCGCCACCACCCACCACTGGAATAAAATTCCCAGACACAAGTCTCCTTTGGCTCATAAGTTGTGGATCCTTTTCAGCTTCTGAAATATCATCCCTGATGTTTATTAGGGACAAAAAGAATAATATTTTATAGCCATGATTTCTATAACGAGCCTTGCACTACTGCGGTTTTGTAAGTTTTCATTCTCAAGTAGGCTAATAGCATCCCTGTTCCTCCTCCAAATCCCTAAAAACTGGGACTTGAAACTCATTGTATGCAACATAAATCTGACTGGTTACATAACATGAAACATCAGCCAGAGCTGGCTTGCACTCAAGTCATTTAGGATGTAGTTCATAAAAGCCGGACCTCACGGGAGATGGCTGCCCAAAAGTCAGAGAAACCATCGACTTGCTGAACAGTTCCCCCTTGGACCCTCCTCAATCCCAAATTAAAATAGCTTAGAAGACAGAAATTGATGAATTCCATTAAATAGAAAATTTCATGAAAATCAATGCTAACCTCTGTAGCTACCAGCAGCAAGCTTTCCACTGACATGAACACTGCTGAAGACCAGCTATCCTGCAGAAATTACAATGGCAGGCAGCAAACAACTTTTCTTAATAAACTCTTCCATGGATGGAAGCACTGAAATTTAGATTTCGCAGTGGCTTTTTATGGCTTCAAGTGTAGCACTAAGATTTATACGATCTGAAGAGAAACCAGAGTATGCTAAGTGCAGCACTAAGTCAGCCTGCATCCATGAGGAAACAGCAACTGAAGAATACAGCTTCCTGATTTAAAAATAAAATCAATAAATTTCCACTGAAAATTTCTACTACATCCCTTATTGCATTGTATTTCAAAAAAAAAAAAAAAAAAAAAAAAAAAAGCAGTGAAATACCTAGAATGTCACAATGGTTTTAAAGCACAAGGGGCCTGTTGCGATGAATTTCATGCTGGTGCTCTGGAAATTTACAGGGGGAAAAAAAAAAAAAGTGGGGAATGGATGACTAATTGCCCCAATATTAATTTCATACTTACATTCCCCATAAAGTACTGAAGTGAAGTTTGTCAGCTTGAAGAAAATTAGACTGGATTGTTCATCAGGACCTCAGAAAATAATGATCCAATATCCAAACCAACTGGAATCTACCACTAACTAACTACTTAGCAATTAAAAAAAAAAAAAAATCTGCAACCTTTTCTGAGACAAGAGAATGCAAAGACAATGACTGCTTTTGCCACTGCAATTGTATGATCAGTTACAAAGCAGCCATGTTTTTGTGGGAAATGTTGCCTTGCACACAGGAAGCAACATCACCCATCACAAGCTAATGTGAGAAACAGTACATGGTGATGAGAAAATCTTCACTCTGAACAAGACACTTAAACCTGAAAACCTTAGAGTACTTATCTGTAAAATGCAGAATCTGAACTCCTGTTAATACTATGCCCTTGCTGACTTGAATATTCTATAATGTTAGAACAACCCTTATGGTATTTAATACAAAGGCTTTTCATAGATTTTTTTAAAAGATTTATTATTTATTTATATGAAAAGTAGGGTGAGAGAGAGAAGGAGAGACAGAGAGAGAGACGGAGTTCTCCCATTCACTGGTTCATTCCCCAAAAGGCCCAAACAGCCAATACTGGGTCAGGACTAAGATAGGAACTCCACCCTGGACTCCCATGTGGATGGCAGGGACCCAAATACTTGGGCCTTCTTCAACTGCTTTCCCAGGCACTTTAGCAGGGAGCTGGTTCAGAAGCAGAGCCGTCGGGTCTCAAATCAGCACTCTGATATGGGATGCCAGCATCACAGGTAGCTATGCCACGAGACCTGCCCAAATACAAGTGTTGTTCAGCATGGTCTTTAACCACAGTTCTTTCACACCATATTTCCCCTGGTTTTGCCAAAGGAAAGGCAATGCTCACTCCAAAAGTTTCCTTTATACAGATGCAAACTTTGTAGGAGATAATACTGCAAAGTCAGAATATTCTGCACTTCCCCTTGCCATTCTGGGTGTTTCTACATCCCAATGAAAGGAGACACATTTAGCAATTGCACAGAACTCTAGCATCACAAATACCATCCCACCACAACCTGCCCAACAGAAATATCAGGTGCTCAAGGTCCTGGTGACACCCAAAGGCCTGTTCTCTACACAGGGAGACCTAGAATACCCCAAATCCTTGAAAATTGCAAGAGTTTGTTTAAGACTAACATCTGTTGATTCCTAAGTGGAAACATACCCATTACATTTTAATGGTTTAGGGTGGGCATTTGGTAGAACAGATATGTCACCATTTGAGATACCTACATAACACATCAGAATACTTGGTTCAAGTCCCAGCTGCACTATGTCTGATCCAGCCTCCCACCAATGCACACTCTAGGAGGTTGCAGCTGATGGTCAACTATGTGGGTCCTTGCCACTCATCTGGGAAATCCAGATCCTGGATTCAACCTATTCCAGCCTTGGCTCTGAAGGTACTTGGCAGGCAAACCAGTGGGTAGGAGATTCTCTCTCTCTCAATGAATGCAATCAAGGGAAACACGAGGGAGACAAAGGGGACACTGGGGGTTTTTGTTGTATTTTAGTTTGGATTTTGGAGGAATGGTTTCACAGTTTTGTTTTTTGTTTTTGTGTGTGTGTGTTTTAAAATAATTCCACCAAGGCCAATATTGTAATGGAGCAGGCAGAGCCACCTGCTTTGTGTCCTTGCTGCTCCACTTCCAATCCAGCTCCCTGCTAATGGCCTGGGAAAAGCAGTGGAAGATGGCCCAAGTGTTTGGGCCCCTGCTACCCACATTGGAGACCTGGATGAAGCTGCTGACCCCTGGCTTCAGCCTAGCCCAGCACTGGCTGTTGTGACCACCTGGGTTGCGGATAGAAGATTCCTTTCTCTTTCTGTTTCTGTCTCTCTGTCTCTGTCTCTCTCTGTCTCTCTCTCTCTGTAAATCTGAGTTTCAAAAATAAATTTAAAAAATATTTAAAAAGTAAATAAATAAAATAAATTCGCCATGAACGAAAATTCCTGCCACTGAAAAATATAAGCAACCTTTGGCTGCCTTCTATGAAAGACAGATAGGTAAGTTCTGGCCACACAGTCTCCTTACCCACAGAGGATCCCTTCTAAGAACAAGTCCCCCTGTGGATGCCTGAAACTATGCCTAATACTGAACCCTATGTACACTTTTTTCCTATCCATATATACTTTTAATAAAGTTTGACTTATAAATTAGGCATAGGAAGAGATTTACCAACAATAACTAACAATTGAACAGAATATAATAACAATATACTGTAATAAAATTTTCAGCATCAACATACTTGGTGCTTTGGGGCCATAATTAAGTAAAATAAGGGTTACTTGAACACAAGTATTGTGATTCTGTGATAAACAGATAGCTCCAAGTAGCATATACGGCATGGACATGCTGAACAAAAGGATGATTCATGTCCAAGGTGGGACAAAATGGGATGGCACAAGATGGCATTACGCTACTCAGAATGTCATGCAATTTAAAACGTGGATTGTTAATTTCTAGAATTTTCCATTTAATGTTTTTGGACCATGGTTGACCACAGGTTATTGAAATCATGGACTGGGAGGGACCACATGATCCAGACACCCATTTCAGAGGCATAGGCAGCCTATGTCTCTGTCTGTCACAGGCGCACATTCACTGGTGACCACTCTCAACGCAGTGACCTCCAATGCAACACCACACTTGTGCTCACGGTGGACAAGCACTAACGGGCATGGCTGGGTAAGAACCAGGGTGTGATGACATGGAAACAAGAAAGATGCACAGGAGGTAACGGCATGGGAATGAGAAAGAGGCAGAGTCTGCAAGGAAACAGAAAGAAGTACACAACATCCCCCAGCACATCAACAGGGGAGCCTCACTCACTACAACGGGATATGGCCCAAGGGAGATCTGACACAGTGACAGCTCCAGCAGCAGCAGCTGGACCACTCGGCCCCACCAAAGCCTTGGGGACACAGAACATTATGGCTGTGTGCTCATTTCAGCAGAAACTAAGGCCAAACACAGAAACAGTACAAATCTTGTGTCCGCCACATCACGATGGACAGCAATGACAGAAATGCATGCAGAACAACAAACCAGTTACCTCTCAATACGGGAAACCAGGAAGAAGCTGGGGGGGCTCAGGCCCAGGTTTTCATAGAATCCTCTCAGGAGAACTACCAAGGGGTTCCACATGAATTATCTCAAGCCCTCTGAAGGCAGCGCCCCAAATGACTCTTGAACCTTCCACTAGGCCCTGTTTCTTTAAGATTCCATCAGCCTCTACATCACTATACTACACTGAGGATCAAGCTTCCAACACACCAAGACATATCCAAATCATAGCAAGATCCCAACAAAAACACATGAGAAATCTAGTTCTTCTAAAGCATCTACACCAGCCAAGCCTATAAAACACAGTCTAGGGGCTGGCATTGTGGTGTAGCAGGTAAAGTCACTGCCTGCAACCCCAGCATCCGATGTGGGCATTGGTTCAAGTCTCAGCTGCTCCACTTCCGATACAGCTACCTGCTAATGGCTTGGGAAAAGCAGCAGAAAATGGCCTAAGTCCTTGGGTCCCTGCCTAGCTTCAGCCTGGTCCAGCCTGGCTGAGGAATGAACGAACAGATGGAAGACTTTCTCTCTCTCTCTCTCTCTCTCTCTCTCTCTCTCTCTCTCTCTCTCTTTCTCTCTCTCTCTCTCAATCTCTGTCTCTCCCTCTGTCTCTGTGACTCTGACTTTTAAATAAATAAATAAATCTTTAAAAAAAAAAAAAGAAAACAGGGTCCAAGTTAAAAGCATAACTTGGAGAAGCCAAGGAAGGAGCCAAACATGGAAGTCTCTTGCAAGCTTGCATTCCTGACCATCACAGACCTCCAGCTCCAACTTCCCTGTCACTCTGAACTCCCCAGTCAGAATCAGGGGAGCTCTCAGCAGACACCCACAACCTCCACAAGACAGGCCGGAAAATCCCCAAACTCTGGGCATGGGTTTGAGATTAAAGTCCAGCTCTGCCAAGTTGAGTCCCCTGACCTCTGCTCCTGAGGGTCCCTGTGATTGAGGTACTTAGTCTCCCAGCCTCAGTTTCCCCACTTGCAAAAGCAAAGATTGTATCAGCACATACCTAATAGGATTATTCTGGAAGAACAAAATGAAGGAATGGATACAAAGGAATGGTCCAAGTATACTATGTCCAAGGCACATAGTAAGTCCTCAAAAACATAGTAGCTGTTGGTTTTGTCCTATTTTCCAGTCTGCTGCCGGTTACCACCATACAGTTTCCATTAAAAAAAAAAAAAGAAAGAAAGAAAAAGTACCAGCTACTTCCACAGAAAAGTCAGCCTGACAATTATCACAACTCCCTTTTCTCTCTTAAGTAGCACTTGGCTTGGAGTCAGACAATCTGCTACGTAAGGTACAGGATAACTCCCTGAAGACTGAACAACACTATACAAAAAGATGGCTCACACCCAGGCAGAACTGAATCAGACAGAAAAGCCAATGACTGGTAGGCTGAGAGGAAGGAAGGCCGGTGGGGGCTGGGATCTGGCAGTGACCACATACATGGCCTTGTCTCTCCCTCCCCAGGGGATGGTGGACGGAGCTGCTGGTGAATAATGCAGCTGCAGAGAAGAGGCCTCTCCAGCCCTAGTGCTCACTGCTCCCCTTTATCCCCACCTGCTGTCATCTGTCAAAGGCAGGACTCAGTTTCCCTCCTTCCCTAAATATACAAGCCAGCTCCACAGCCTATCATAACCGGAATCCCTACACATCAACTGTTTCCATGCGTCCCCCCTCCCCACTGCTCTATCATAAACAACGGTGCCTCTTTACTGTTCCAGGGAGAAGCGTGTCCAGGATGCTCCTTGGAAATGTCTCCTGGACTCTGAGCAGCAAGCAGGTCCTCTGCTCCTGGAGCTCAGCTGTTAGAAACACTGCTCTCTCTCCTGTGTGCTCGCCTCCCCCACAGATCTGCACCACTTTCTCGCTGTGTAGCACTTTCCAGGGCTGGGAATCTGTAGGGGACACGGAGGGACACAGAAGACTCCAAGGAAGAGCAGTGCTGATCCAGAGGACCACGAAGGCTGGCAGGCCCCAGACACCCTTAAAGAGCACCTGATTCAATGAAGCTCAGAAGCGACACTGAGAATGTCAGAGGTAAAAGTTCATTCAAGGTGGATCTAATGGGAGGTCCAACAGGCTCAGACAAGTTCTTCATCTGCATCCTACTACAGGGTGATCTGTGGCTCTGAGGTGAGCATAAATCAGTCGAGCACAGTAGGTATGGCCAGTCAAGGGGTCCACAGGCACTTGGACATTGCCCATCAAGCACACCAGCTGATATCTGGGATGCTCAGACACACACAGGGCTGGCCCAAGGAACAGAAGAACCCAATGACTCAGACGGCCAAACAGCAGCATGTCGAATTTAGGACAGCATATTTTTCTCATTAATTTTTAAATACAGATAATTCACCCAACATTACTTTGTGTGTGTGTGTGTGTGTATTCCATATATAGGGGAGTTGGCAGAGTCTACACATGGCTGAGTAATCCAATTCAGGTGACCCTGGTGATCCCAAGCTGAAGAAAAGCAACAGGTCAAAGTGGACCACAGCTTAGAGTTCAAGAAAGGAACAAACATAGAAGCTTCACAGGGGAGTCACTAATAGGGCGGTCACTGAAGCCTGCCCGCCTGGGACTGAACCCCAGCACTCCCCAGCTGTGTGACTATGGCACCACAATTTCTTCATTCATACAGTGGGAGAAACAATATCACCTTACCACCTCACAGCTTACCAGTGATTAAATTAGTGACTGTTTAGCACCTTGAACAACAAACAACAGCTGATCCAGAGTAAGCAGCAGGGATTGAGAGGGGTCAGGTGCTCGAAGTCAGAATGCGCAGCAAAGAAAAGTGAGAGAAAAGGACAAAGAACAAAGCCAACAGCTGCTGATGAAAGAAGAGCAGTCGGGAAGGCCGAGTGCAGGTGCCCAGGAGATGGCAATCAGTCCAGGGTCACGCTCACCAAGGCAAGAAAGAATTTCAGTGGAGGAATGGAGCGATCAGGAAAAGGGGGAGTCTGAGGAGTCATCAGAGGAAAGAGCAGAACGAAGACAATTCTGTGGGTTACAAAGGAAACAGTGCAAAAAAGAGGAGACAAGTAAATGTGCCACAAACACTGCTATGGCCCCATCTGCTTTCCCTCACTGAACCAGTGCTCACCCAGGTACCACCACACTGGCCTCTTCTCTGCGGCTCCCACTCCAGGGTCCTGGCTGCCCATACTCCCTCCCAGAGTTTGGCCACAGCCCTTTCTCAAGGAGCCTGCTGGGGTTTAAGAGAGTCTGTCCCCTCCCACTCAACTCACTAAGGAGCTTACCCCCCCAGAGTCCATGTTATATGCATGAAGAGGGTGGAAGTTCAATCCATGATGGGGTTCAGAGGTAGGACCTCTGGAAAGTAGTTAGCTTTCTATGAGATCATTAGTGGGAGCCCCCAAGGTTGAATTCTGGTGACTTTATAAGAGGAGAGATGGAGACAGATGGACACAGACAGGTACTAGTGCTCCTTGTCTCCTGCCATAAAGAGCAGCAGCCGGGGCTGGGGGCGGGGCCAGGGGGTGAGGGGAGGGTGAGGGAGGGGAGGACTAAGAGGGGACCCTGGCTATGTTGTTATAACTTCCAGCTCCATAGCTGTGAGCTAAATAAACCTCTATTCTTTTTTTTTTTTTTTTTTTTTTTTTTTGACAGGCAGAGTGGACAGTGAGAGAGAGAGAGAGAGAAAGGTCTTCCTTTTGCCGTTGGTTCACCCTCCAATGGCCGCCGCGGTAGCGCGCTGCGGCCGGCGCACCGCGCTGTTCCGATGGCAGGAGCCAGGTGCTTATCCTGGTCTCCCATGGGGTGCAGGGCCCAAGGACTTGGGCCATCCTCCACAGCACTCCCTGGCCACAGCAGAGAGCTGGCCTGGAAGAGGGGCAACCGGGACAGGATCGGTGCCCCGACCGGGACTAGAACCCGGTGTGCCGGCGCCACAAGGCGGAGGATTAGCCTGTTGAGCCACGGCGCCGGCCTAAACCTCTATTCTTAATAAAGTAGCCTCCCTCAAGTCTTTCATTATATTAATGAAAGCTATACGAGAGATCTACCCTCACTGGTACATTTTAAATTATACTCCTGTTATCTTGCATCCTGCTGAACCTTTCTTTTAATATATTGTGTCCATTCCTCTTACTCATTCATTCATTCATTCATGAGGCACAGAGACAGAAAAAGAAATACAGAGAGTTCTCATCTGCAGTTCACTTCCCAGATGACCCCTACAGCCAGGGCTGGACCAGGTCAAAGCCAGGAGCTGTGAACTCAGTCTGAGCCTCACATATGGGGGGCAGGCACTCAAGTTCTTCAGCCATCACCTGCTGCCTCCCAGGGTGCATTAGCAGGAAGCTGGAATCCAGAGTAGAGTCAGAACTCAATCCAGGCATTCAGATATGGGATTCGAGTGTCCCAAGTATCTTAACCACTAGACCAAATGCCTACCCCTGCTGTACTTTAATCTACAGCATTTATCACCTCCTACCAAGCTACACAATTTACTAGTTATTATGTCCATTGTTTTTTCTGTCTATCCCTGGTGTAATGTAACCTCCACAAAAAAATAGGCTTTGGTTTGCATTTATTTGCTGACAAATTCCATGGTTTTAGAGCAATACATAGCGCACAACAGGTGCTCAGTAAACTGTTTATTGATTGGCTCAAGGCAATCATTTAGGAATGAGACAAGTTTTTTTTTTGTTTTGTTTTGTTTTTGACAGGCAGAGTGGACAGTGAGAGAGAGAGAGAGACAGAGAGAAAGGTCTTCCTTTGCCATTGGTTCACCCTCCAATGGCCACTGCGGCCAGCGCGCTGCAGCTGGTGCACCGCGCTGATCTGAAGGCAGGAGCCAGGTGCTTCTCCTGGTCTCCCATGGGGTGCAGGGCCCAAGGACTTGGGCCATCCTCCACAGCACTCCCTGCCACAGCAGAGAGCTGGCCTGGAAGAGGGGCAACCAGGACAGAATTCGGCGCCCCGACCGGGACTAGAACCCGGTGTGCTGGCGCCGCAAGGCAGAGGATTAGTCTATTGAACCACGGCGCCGGCCGAGACAAGTAGGTTTTCAAGTACTGCCAGTGTAAGATGCTCACAAGTTTTTTTTAAAAAGTATCTCAGAAAACAACTCGTGTAGCATGATCCTTTTTAGGTACATAGAAAACAAAAATCCTCCTCCTCCCCAAAGCAACCCAGTTATAAAT
Source organism: Lepus europaeus (assembly GCF_033115175.1). Classification (NCBI taxonomy): domain Eukaryota; kingdom Metazoa; phylum Chordata; class Mammalia; order Lagomorpha; family Leporidae; genus Lepus; species Lepus europaeus. The sequence continues at coordinate 13,491,344 of NC_084828.1, read as the reverse complement.
CCTTAGGTGGAACAGAACAAAGCAGGCATTCATGCAGGAGGGTGAGACCAGAGTCAGATCCTGCCCGTCAGAGGAAGGATAGGACCACGTGGAATAGCAGCCCAGCAGGGGACATCACGGCCCCGGCAGGACAAGAAGGGCATCCACATGAAAGGAGGCAGAGCCAGGAAAGAGACTGGCTACATAAATACGGATTGTCAAATAAGAACAGACACTCCCTGACTGACAGTGTGGTTCTCTACCCAAATGTTCATCATCAGGTGAACATTTAAGAAGCCAAAAACACATTTAACACACCTAACCTACCAAACATTGTAGCTTAGCAACGCAGTACATCATAGCGGATGGGTTGTTTACCCTGGGAACTGTGACTCACTGCTGCTGCCTGGCATCAGAAAAAATACTGTACCACACATATCACTAGCCTAACAGAAGATCAAAATTCAAAAGCTGAAGCACAGTTTCTCCAGAATGCCTAGCACTTGTGCACCATCGTAAAGTGGAAACATTACGGCAAACCACTGTCGGCCAGGGTCCATCTGTAGAAACAGTAGATTTCTCCTTGTTGGAGAAGACCTTTAAATATAGAGAGTAAACTATAACGGACCCTGTGGTGCTGAATCAGAAAAAGATTCAGCATTGTGGCACAGAGGGTTAAGCCACTGCTTTCAATACCAGCATCCCATATACACGTGCCTGCTCAAACCCTGGCTACTCCACTTCCAACTCAGCTTCCTACAAATATGCCAGGGGAAGGCAGCAGATGATGGCCCAAGTATTTGGACTCCTGTCTTCCATGTGGAAGACCAGGACAGAGTTCCTAGCTCCTGGCTTTGGCCTGACCCAGACCTGACTGTTGTGGGCATTTCAGGAGTCAACCAACAGATGAAAGATCTCTTGCTTTTTGCCACTCTGCTTTTCAAATAAAAAATAAATCTTATTTAAAAAAAAAAAAAAAAAGAACTAAAAGCACTGGTGTGAAATCATGTGTATAAATACACAGATAGATAGTCCAGAGTCAGAGTCTCAGGACAGCAGCTCCCCAATAAGCCAGGAACACATCAGATGCCCAAATTTTGACTTCTACATCCCTATCTCTATTCAAAGGAAACAGGACTTCTTGAAGAAATGACTAGTTCCCTTGCTAGGGCAGGCCAAGTTTAAGATGAGTCTTTTTTAAAAAAAGATTTATTAATTTATTTATTTGAAACTGAGAGTTACACAGAGAGAGAAGGAGAGGCAGAGAGAGAGAGAGAGAGAGAGGGGTCTTCCATCTGCTGGTTCACTCCCCAGTTAGCTGCAATGGCTAGAGCTGCGCCCATCCGAAGCCAGGAGCCAGGAACTTCCTCTGGGTCTCCCACGCGGGTGCAGGAACCCATCTTCTACTGCTTTCCCATGCCATAGCAGAGAGCTGGATCACAAGTGGAGCAGCCAGGACTCGAATCGGCACCAATATGGGATGCCAGCACTGCAGGCGGCAGCTTTACCCACTACGCCACAGCGCTGGCCCCAAGATGAGTCTTAAACATTTTGTTACAGCAGAAACTATACAAGTACTCAACAATGATGGCACAGAAAAACCACCTTGAAGAAGCTCCCTTGCCAAATTAGTGAAAATGAGCATCACAATCGTGTGACAGTAATGGAATACAGCCCCATGAAAACATAGTCAACTGTGGATCAACAGAAGGAGAGTTCAAAATCTAGATCACCAGACAGGAAGGGTGGGAGGACAGCAACAGTCCTATGACATCATGGTTAGAGCTGTAGAACCTGAATCTAAGTGAGGAAATGTCAGGCAAACTCAAGTGGAGGAACCTTCTAGAAAATAATGACCTATAACTTCTAAGAATGATAAGGCAGATCATGACATGCCAAGAAAAATTGAGGAACTATTTCCAAGTGAAGGAAACTAAAGAAGCCTGACATCTACACGTGATACCTTTCCTTTGTTTTTGTTTTTTTTTTTAATAAAATACAACTTTTAAATTAAATTATAAGTTTGTTTATTTGCAGGGTAGAGGCAGAGGTAGAGACAGAGATAGAGATATAGATAAAGACATAGACAGAGAGATAGACAGAGATAGCATTCCTATGCACTGATTCACTCCATAAATGCCTGCAGGGCCTGGGGCTGCACTATGGAGCAGGCTTCCTAAATGAGTGGCAGGAATCCCATCACTTAAACCATAACTACTGCCACCCAAAGTGTTCATTGGTAGGAAGCTAGAATTGGGAGTCAGAGTGAGGAGTAGAACCCAGGACTACAAAGTAGGACACAGATGTCTTAATACGGGTCTTAACCATGGGGACAAATATCTGCCCCTAATTCATGATTTTACATTGGATACCTCTGCTTAAAAAACATCACAAGAGCTACAAGACAAAGTTAACTGCAGTCTGAGGATTTGACAGTAGCAACATATCAAGGTTAATATCCTGGTATCAATGGTTATCTCATGATGATGTAGGAGAATGATCCTGGTTGCAGGAAACATATACTAAGAATTACAGGGCAGCAGGGCATCAGTAGGAAAATTACCTTCAAGTAGTTCCAGAAAGGGTTTGGAAAAGAAATTTCTTTATTCTATTCTCACTCTGTGACTGTTTAAAATTTTTTTGTTATAAAAATTAAAAAACAAGAGTTTTTATTTGTTGGTAGTAACAGCATAAGATCTGAAAGAAAACCTGTCACTCTATTTATAATAAAACATTACTTCTGGAGAGGGTCACAAAATTGACATGAGTGGGCGGGCACTATGACATAGCAAGGTAAGCCCCTGAAATGCTGGTATCACATACATCATATATGGAAGCACTGCTTCAAGTCCTAGCCATTCCGCTTCCAATCCAGCTCCCTCTTAATGCGGCCCAGGAAAGCAGCAGAAGATGCTTGGGAAGTGCCTGGACCCCTGCACCCACATGGGAGACACAGATGGAGTTCCTGGCTCCCAGACTGGTCCAGCCCCAGTCAGTCGCAGCCATTTGGGGAGTGAGCCACTGGATAGAAGATGCCTATGTCTCCTTCTCTGTCACTCTGCCTTCCAAATAAATAAAATAAATCTTAAAAGAAAAAAAAAGGAAAAGAAATTGATTGAGCAGGGGGATGGAAGGAGAAGGACTTTCACTTTTATTCCACGTGGCTTTTACAACATACATGTATTTCCTGGACATTTAAATAATAATATATTGGTAGGGGGGGGTCCACAGATCATTTCTTGGAGAGGGTAGAAGGGAAAGAGAATATCCAGGGAGGAAGACCCTCATGTTTCAACTCTCCAGGGACACAGTGGGTTCTCCCCTGACACTGTACGTGGTTGCTAGACTTGGAATATTCTCTTTAAGATTCGAAAGTTGGTCTATTTCTCACATAGTTTATTTACTGATTTAAAATTGCAGAAGTCTGAAATCTATTGCAGTTGATCAACTTTCAGCTTTTTAAAAATGTTTCATTGTATAAATCGTGCATGCTGGGGACACAAACTCAGAATCCAGCTTCAAGTATTTAACCCAGTTTCAGGGTGGTCTCGCCACACTGGATTATTTATTCTGACAAATAACTCAAGCATCATATTATATCACCATAAGTACATCCATATTTATTTCCAAAAGAGAAGGATTACTTTATTAAACATAATCCCAACACTATATTTGTACAGCCTTGTCTCCCTCAAACATCCTCAACGCCACCAATTAATCATTCCGATCTGTTCAAGTCAGGATCCAAACAAGACCCGGTGTCATACTTGGTTGTTCGCTTCTTCTGTTCCTTCATCCATGGATTCCTCCTTCCTTTCCCACCCCCCCTTTTGTAATGTTTTTGATACACTTTCCCTTTTCCAGTTAGATGTCTATGCAGTTTAAGGGACTCTGCCCTCCCTCCTTTTCATCAACTCCCCTAGTCTTTTAAAAGTTCTGTTGTTAGAAAATCCTGGATAATCCCAGAAGAGTGGCGCCTTATGTTCAGGGAGCTTGATGGGCAAGATGGAGAACTACTAATCACAGTATCAATTTTCACAGAAAACAAAAGCGCAAGAAAACTCTCCCAGAAACAGTCAGCACTCTCCCATTCACCCTGAGCTGTCCCTCTTTGGGCCTTAGTTTCCTTATCTTTAAGTAAGAGGTTTCAACAAGATCATGATGATGACAACAATGATGACAAATGAACAGGACATTACTATTTGCCAAAGATCCTGCCAGCTAAGACTGTCTCTGTGATTTTTAAGTACCAAACGCTCTCCTTGCTGGTCATGGGGGACAATGTTTTATAAATGACAAAGGAAGAATTAGAGGACAACCACCTAGAAACTGAGACTACAAACGGAGATTAAAAAACAAAACTTCAGTCACCAACATATCTAAACATGAATAGCATGCTGGTTTCAAAGTACTTTCTTACGTATCAGCAAATGCTGTCCACACTAACACAGAAATGATGAAGGACACAACAGATTCTTGGAAGAATATTGAGTATGTGCGTATTTCTCTATCCCAGCACAAGTTCAAGTCCTGCCCTCTTCCAAAGAGGACATCTGGTGGGGTCCCCTTGCTGTGGCAGAGCAGGTTGAGTCACCACTTGTAATGCCAGCATCCCATATCAGAGTGTCAACTTCTCTGCTTCTCATCCAGCTCCCTGATAATGTGCCTTGGAAAGCAGCAGAAGATGGCCCAAGAACTTGGACCCCTGCAACCATACAGGACACCCAAATGAAGCTCCAAGCTCCCCTGGCTTCGGCCTGGCCCAACCCTGGCTGTTACAGGCATTTGGGGAATGAATCAGAGGATGGAAGATAACTCAATTTCCCTCTCTCTCACCCACTCACTCTGTCTCTCTGCTTTTCAAATAAACAAAATAAATTTTAAAAAATAATAATGAAGAGGTCATCTGGCAATGTTAGCAGAGGGATGTCCATGACTGTTAGGAGAGACCAAGGAAGTTGCTGCACAGCCTGCAATACTCGGAACAGCACGAAGGAGAAAGAATCACCCAGCCCTAAATGTCAGCAGCTCTGAGACAGCAAGACCCTGCCAAAGACAAGATCCACATCACTCAAGTTAAACTGTACTGTGTCAGGAGGCTCCTGAGACCTGAAACCACAGGAAGACAGATACCTGGTGCTGTAAATCTCCGATAAGGAAACTGTCTTGCCGTGTCTTGCCATGGTTTCGTTTGGTCTGGTCTGTTCATGGTTACCAAGATAAGATCAAAACATACTTCCGAATGTGAACTCGCCCCTCTGTGTCGTCATCTTGGGAGACACTCCAGCTGAAGGATACACTTGGCTGAGCACACCTGGGTCTGAACGAGAGTGCTGACTCAGGAGAGGAGTCTGCGATGCCCTTGATTCTAATGGGAGTGACACACAAAGAACACCCCTGGAGAAAGAGACATCCACAGCTGTGAGTGCTATGCTAAGACCAGAGCAGTGTAACAGGGGAATGACAGCAGGCTGGCAGAGTGTGTGGAGGGGCCACTACTCCAGACTCTCAGGGAGGCTTGTTTGGGGAGCCCACACTCAAGTTGAGATCTGAACAAGTTGACAGACCAAGCAGAGCTTGGAGAATGTATTCACGGCATGCAGTAGCAAGGCCTAAGGAACACACAAAAAAGGAGTCAGAAGTGCCTTAAATTAGGAGTTGAGGTGAAAGAGAGACGGGAAAAAATTACTTGAACAGGAACTCTGACTTTCTTTTCTTTTTTTTTTTTTTTTTTTTTTAGATTTATTTATTTATTTGAGAAGCAGAGTTACAGGGAGACAAACACAGAGAGAAAGGTGTTTCATTCACTGGTTCACTCCTGAGATGGCCACAATGGCCAGAGCTGAGCCGATCCAAAGCCAGGAGCCAGGAGCTTCTTCTAGGTCTCCCATGCGGATGCAAGAGCCGAAAGACTTGAGCCATCTTCCACTGCTTTCCCAGGCCATACCAGACAGCTGGATCGCAAGTGGAGCAGCCAGGAATCAAACCAGTGGCCATATGGGATGCCAGCACTGCAGGCGGCAGCTTTACCCACTAAGGCACAGCACCGCCCCCCCCCCTTTTTTTTAAGATTTATTTTATTAATTTAAGAGCCAGAGTTACAGACAGAGAGAAAGAGAGACAGAGAGAAAGTTCTTCCATCCACTGGTTCACTCCCCAAATGGCAGCAACAGTCAGAAGTGGGCCAATCCAAAGCCAAGAGCCAAGGGGCTTCTTCAAGGTCTCCTACATGGGTGCAGGGGCCCAAACACTTGGCCATCTTCCACTGCTTTCCCAGACCATCAGCAGAGAGCTGGATCCTAAGTGGAACATTCAGGACTCAAACTGGTGCCCACATGGGATGCCAGTGCTACAGGCAGAGGCTTAACCTACTATGCCACAGCTCTGGCCTCAGGAAGCTTGATTTTCAAACAGTCATAGGAAGCTACCAGAAGCTCCAAGCAGAGAAGTTTTGAGATGTGATTGTTGTTTAAAATCTCTCTAGCTAGGGCCCAGTGTCGGGGCAGAGCAGGTTAAGCCACTGCTCGGTATGTCCATCTTCATCCCATATCAGAGTGTCTAGGATCAAGTCCTGTTTCCACTTCTAATCCAGCTTCTTACTAAGGTGCCTGGGAGGCAGTAGATGATGGCCCAACTACTTTGAGCCCTCTGCTACCAGCATAGGAGACCCAGATGGAGTTCCTGGCTCCTGGCTTTAGCCTGGCATTTGAGGAGTTAGCCAGCAGCAGAAGAAATATTTTCCTCTCTTTTTTTTTTAATATTTATTTTATTTATTTGAAAGACAGAGTTGCAGGGAGAAGTAGACACCGAGAGAGGACTTCCATCTGCTGGTTCACTCCCCAAATGGCCGCAACAGCTGGAGCTGAGCTGATCCGAATGAAGCCAGGAGCATGGAGTTTCTTCCAGGTCTCCCATGTGGATGCAGGGATGCAAGGATCTGGGCCATCCTCTGCTGCTTTCCCAGGCACATCAGCAGGGAGCTGGATCAGAGTAGAACAGCCGGGACTCTAACCACTGCCCGTATGGGATGCCGGCGCTGCAGGTTGGGGCCTTAACCCCACAGTGCCAGCCCCTCTCCTCTCTTTCTTTCAAATAAATTAAAAAAAAAAAACTTTAGAAATATAGTAAAAGAAAGAGAGAGAGAGGGAGGGAGGGAGGGAGGAAGAAAAAAGGAGAAAAGAAAAGAAAAAAAAAAGAAATCCCTCTAGCTACACTGTGAAGAATGGACAAACAAGAATGAAGCAGAGGCGGCGGCGTGTGGCACAGCAGTTGAAGTCCCTGCTGTTCTGCTGTCAGTTCAGCTTCCAGCTAATGTGCCTGGGGAGGCAGTGGAAGATGGCCCAAGTACTTGAGCCTCTGCCACTGATTTGGGAGACCAGGATGGAGGCCCTGGCTCCTGGCTTCGGCCTGGCCAGATCTGGCTTTTGCAGCCATTTGAGGAATAAATTGAAAGACAGAAGATCTCTCTCTCACTCTCTGTTGCTTTGCCTTTCAAATAAATAAATAGGTAAAAAAAAAAAAAAAAAAAAAATTTAAAGAAATTAAGGAGAAAACCAATTGAGAGGCAACTGCATTTGGAATTTCACTAAAGATCAGAGTGGGCATTTGGTACAGTGGTTAAGATGCTTTTTGGAATGCCCACATCAAATACCAGGACACCTGGGTTTGAGTCCCAGCTCCACTCCCAATTCTAGCTTCCTAATAATATGCACCATGGGCAGCAGTGGTGATGGCACAAGTAGTTAAGCTCCTGTCACCCACATGGGAGACCTGCATTGACTTCCTGGCTCCTGACTCTGGTCCCTGCCCCAGTTAATGCAGGCATTTGGGGAGTAAGCCAGCAGATGGAGGACCTCTTTGTCTGTCTCTCTCTTTCCAACTCTATATAAGCTTCTATCTCTAAAATAAATCAAATAAATCAATATGCACACTTAAAAATATAATTTGACCACAATGTCAAAGATTTGTCTTTGATGCAGATATATCAAACAATTTATAGATACTCAAAGCTATTTTCAAAGAAGAGGCTCCAAATGTTTAAATAGTAGCAGTTTATTGCTAATAAGGGTACTGGGCAGTGCTGCCTCCCCACCCCACCCTACACAGCTCTGGTATGATGACGATGTCATTAGTCTCCATAACACACAGGGCCAATTCCTACAACAGGGTAAGGCTGAGGTATTTGATCTTCAGAGGGCAATGAAGAGCACCCCACACCACCACAACCATAGCAACCATGAACAGGCACTGAGATCTGCCTGGCAAGTGTTCTCCCAGGAGTTCTATTTGTGTTTTGGATCTCCCAATCTTCAAGAAGCCAACTGGAGCCAGGGTGGGAAATGGGAATATTGAGGCTCCCCTTTTCCTTTGTGGTTCTTGTCTTTGGCCTCATGATTCCTGGCTGCCACAGGATTCACGTGGCCCAATTAGGATACAGATCCAGAAAATGAGACAAGACTCCTCAGCCAGTTTTAAGCAACAAGCCTTAGGTCAACCTGACACCTGGGCAAAAAGGGGCCTCCATCCAGTCCAATCTAAGTTCCCAAGAAACCCCCCAGTGACTCTGGAGTCAGAGCCATGGTTGCCTTAAGGAGTTTGTCCTCCCCTCTCACCCAATACACCCTTGGCCAGCTGTGGGTGGCTAGCCAAGTACCGGAGGGCATTTGGTCCCAGCCATTCTTCTACTGTCTCTCTCCACTGCAAAAGCACAAAGCAGTTACAAGGCCTACAATCTGTGCTATCCTAAGAACTAACTCAGACAACCCTGTCCTGGGAGGTCCTATCTCTACCCAAACTTAAGCTTCACACTTCAAAGAAAGATTGCTAATTATACATTATGATACCAATTATATTGGAATGCATTATGAAATGGAGTCTTTGCTAAGCAATTTTACTGTTTTAATTCTTTTCTCCTACCATTTTTAATAATTACACTCTGGTTTTATTGCATTAAGATGCAATTAAGGAAGAAAAGTCCTTTACATTTTAAGTCTATTTCAATTTTTTTTTAACTTAAGGGATTCCACAGTCATCCATAATAATGTAATACACATTATGGCCAAAAAAAAAAAAAGAATAAGAAAAAACTTAAATAAAACTGAGTTCCATTTAGGGAGGAAAAAAAACACAAGTCTACTTATTTTGAAAACCCTTAGCATGAAACATTAAAAAGATGGAGAATTCCTGATCAAAGACAAAATAAACCATCTACTGGCACATTCATATGGAAGCAAAAGCTTTATACTATCTAAGGAAAAAGGTATGGCAAATTGTGTCTCAAAATGCTGAATTTCAGGATTGCTAGCATTCAACCATGCACAAAGTAAAATGACACCACGATTTAATGCAAACCCACCCTTGCCAAATTACATTTTCTTTCAAGTGCAGTCGGCCTTCCGTATCTGTGGATTTAACCAATAGCAAATCAAAAATGTAGTTAATCCTATGATGGCTCAGTCTGTACTGAAAATGTACAGACCTTTTTTTTACCTCCTCATCCTTTCCTAAATACAATGTAACAACTATTTGCATGTATAAGGAGTTATACGTAATCTAGAGATGACTTAAATATAAAATTGCACAGATTGCTTGCAAATACCGCACCATTTTATATCAAGGACTTGGACATGTGAGGAGTCTGCATCTGTTGGGAGGTCCCAGCAACAATCCCCTGAGAACTGACATCATCTAACATGTAAAAGAATGAACAAGGGAAATTAAATTATTTTAACAGTTTTTAGTTATTGATTTGTTTGAATGGCAGACAGGTAGAAACAAATCTTCCATCTGCTGGTTCACTCCCCAAATAGTTGCAACGGCTAGGGCTGGACAAAGCCAAAGCCAGGAGCCAGAAACTTTATCCAGGTCTCTCACATGGGACGCAGGGGCTCAACCACTTGGGCCATCTTCCAATGCTTTCCCAGGTGCATTAGCAGGGAGCTGGATTGGAAGCAGAGCAGCCAAGACTCAAACCAGTGCCTGCTGGCATCGCAGGCAGTGACTTAACACACTGCACAACACCAGGCTCCTTACTAGCTTCTGAACCCAGTTAATGAACAACAAATTTTACCCTTTTGCGCACTGAGGCCAAGTTGTACCCAGCAATATGGGTACTTCTGTGTGATCTGTGTATTTAAAGTTTTCTTCATCCTCTGCTTATCTTCTAGCCCAAAAGTCAGCAAACCTTTCTTTAGTACAGGGCCTAACAGCAAATACTGTAGGCTTTACAGATCTGTTCTGTTGCAACTACTTTGGATTTGTCCCAAGAAAGCAACCACAGATAGTATTAAACAAATGAGTGTGGCCATGTTCCAATAAAACTTTATTGACAAACCATGCCCATGACCTGTAACGTGCCATTCCCTGCTCTGGTCCTCAGGAAACTAGGAAACAGGGGTGAAGCAGAAGCACACTGAGGGCCAGCATATAGCACAGTGGGTTAACCTCTGCTTGTGATGCCAGCCTACCAGATTCAAGAATTTGTTCAAGTCCCAATTACTCTGGAGTCCCTGGCTCCTGGCTCCTGGCTTCAGTCTGGCCCAGCTCTGGCTGTTGTAGCCATTTGGAAGAGAGAACCAGTAGATGAAAGACAACTCTTTCTCTCTCTCTCCCCCTCCCTCTGTGTGTGTGTGTGTGTGTGTTTATGTCACTCTGCCTTTCAACTTAATTAATTAACTAATTAATCTTTAAAGAAAGAAAAAGCTCCACCACACTGGGACCTTCTTGTAGGAATACATAAAGAGGGGCAGGCAGTTGGCCTAGTGGTTAAGATGCCTGTGACTCCTCCAGCTCCTGACTCAAGATTCCTGTTAATGCACACCCTGGAAGGCAGTGATGATGGCTCAAGTGATGGGTACCTGCCACCCTCATGGGAGACCTGGGCTAAGTTCCTGGTTCACAGCTTTGGCCTGGCCTGAACCTGGTTATTGTAGTCATTTGAGAAGTGAACTACAGGAAGGGAGCTCTCTCTGTTTCATAGATAGATAGATAGATAAGAGAGGAGGTGGGGAGAGAAGGGGGAGAAGAAAGAAGTAGAGGGGTCCAGCTGATCTGAACCCACCCACCAGGATACTGAGCACAACCCATCATACAAGGAGTGGTCTTCCAGGACCCACCTTAAGTCTAGACATACCAGGTGGGCATCATTTCTCAACAACCATGGTTCTCCCTCATAGAAGCAGCCTCCAGGAAGTTGGATGGGAGGCAGAGCAGCCAAGAATTTAAAAAGCACTCTAATATGGGATGTGGGTTCCATAGTGGTAGTTTAACCTGCTAGATCCCAACACACCCTAAGTAATTTCTTCTTTGCTGAAATCTTCCAGCTAATAAACACAAAAGAAATGGTGAAGTAAAATATCAACTTTTTGTGAAGAAAGAAGGACCTAGACTGCCATTATGGATCACCAATGGCTGTAACACCAAGAAGGTCAAGGGACTTTCAGATTGGATGCATCAGACTGATAACAGCTGTCAATCTTAACACTTCTAAAGGAAACAAGATGTGTCAGCAGATGGAAGTTACCCATCATCTATGAAATTGAGGGAAATTTGGGAGCCAATGAAACACATCAAATGACAACCCAGAATTCTTCACAGCAAAATCTTCATAAGTACAAAATCTTTTCCCCAGGACAAAATATCCAGCTTCTTGACCAAATATAAGGGGCCTTCAAAAAGTTCATGGATAATGGAGTTAAATCATAAGTTTATTGTGTGATACACGAAATAAAAAGTGTTGAAATTCATGCAGATGAGGGGCCTTCAAAATGATTTTGGAAAATACATATTATGAAAAAACTATGCATGCATTTAAAAACTTTTTGCACCAAAACAAACTTATATTTTACTTCTTCTTCTTTTTTTTTTTTTTTTTTTTTTTTTGACAGGCAGAGTTAGACAGTGAGAGAGAGAGAGAAATGTCTTCCTTTTTCCGTTGGTTCACCCCCAAAATGGCTGTTATGGCCGGCGCACTGGCCGCACCAATCCAAAGACAGGAGCCAGGCGCCTCCTCCTGGTCTCCCATGCGGGTGCGGGGCCCAAGCACCTGGGCCATCCTCCACTGCCTTCCCAGGCCACAGCAGAGAGCTGGACTGGAAGAGGGGCAACCGGGACAGAATCTGGCACCCCAACCAGGACTAGAACCAGGGGTGCCGGTGGTGCCACAGGCAAAGGATTAGCCAAGTAAGCTGTGGCACCGGCCTTACTTCTATTTCTTACAAGCATTTTGAAATATCCCCCCCCTTTTTTTTTTTTACAGGCAGAGTGGACAGTGAGAGAGAGACAGAGAGAAAGGTCTTCCTTTTGCCGTTGGTTCACCCTCCAATGGCCGCCGGCGCACCGCGCTGATCCGAAGCCAGGAGCCAGGTGCTTCTCTTGGTCTCCCATGCGGGTGCAGGGCCCAAGGACTTGGGCCATCCTCCACTGCCTTCCCGGGCCATAGCAGAGAGCTGGCCTGGAAGAGGGGCAACCGGGACAGGATCGGTGCCCCGACCGGGACTAGAACCCGGTGTGCCGGCACCGCAAGGCGGAGGATTAGCCTAGTGAGCCGCGGCGCCGGCTTGAAATACCCCTATATAATGCAAGAGGGGACAGGGCACCTGCACATTAAAAGATACTCATGGGACATCTTGGTCAAATGCAGTTTGTGGACTTTATTTAGATCCTTTGATTACCCTTAAGTATTTTTAACCAATTGTAAAATACAGTCTGTGTGACAATCAATGAAATCTAAACACGAATATGCAGTGATATTAAGAAGTGAGTTATTTTTATATGTGATAAAAATATTGAGTTGGGGGTCAGCACTGTGGTACAGTGGGCAAAGCCACTGCCCACAGTACCAGCATCCCATATAGGTGGTTCATGTCCCAACTGCTCTACTTGTGATCCAGCTCCCTGCTAATAGCCTGGAAAAAGCAAAGAAAAATGACCCAAGTGCTTGGGCCCTTGCACCCACATGGGAAACCTGGAAGAAGCTTCTGGCTATTGGTTTCACCAGGTCATTATAGCCATCTGGGGAGTAAACCAGCAGATGGAAAATCTCCCTCTGTCTCTCCATCTGTCTCTCTCTCTGTAACTCTGATTTTCAAATAAATAAATAAATCTTTTATTAAAACAAACAAACAAAAAAAAAACACTGCGTTGATGTTTAACAAATTTTAAAAACCCTTTTTTACCTAGTTATCATGAAATATTTACAAACAAGTCTGATTTTCTTCTTAAATTCTCATGCTACAAATTTTCTTCGAAGAAATATAAAAATGATTTCAGTTGTTTTGATCTTGCAGAAATAGCTACTTTTAAAGTATACATAAATGAGGTGATGCAAAAAGGATAAGGGGTAAAAATCAACAAACATTAGGCACAGATTTGGGGCTAAAAAGCAACCTTTATTATATATGTGCAGTGCCTCTAAAAAGTGCATCAAAGCTCAGGAAGACAGGTATATGGAGGAGTAAACTGCTCACCATGTGGAGGTCAGGCTTCTAACTGCAGTAACATCTGGAACACAGCCATCAACCTGGAAGCCAAAAAGAAAAAAGACTTCTAAGTGACAAATCCATGTGTGCTGTTCTATAGACCACCTCCCTAACCCTCTCCCCCTAAAAAGGTACATCATTTATTAAAGTATAACAGAGGAGGTCTCAGTGAGAGCTAAGAGTAAAGAAACACAGGAATGAGAATCCAACACAGGAGCAATGTGCTCCAGACAGTAAAGACGGAGTCCACACACAGCCAGCCCTGGCAGCATCACCCTAATACAGCCTTCTACAGGAAAGTTCCCCCAAGTCAACAACTCACTTTCAACTGGGCTCAGAATCCTATGAAAGAAAGCAAGAAAAAGCAACATGGATGCATTTTTTTATTAAGATGGCTCAAAAGCTAACATAGGTCCTTCATGAGGGAGGGAACAAGCGTCAAAGAAAGGCAGAATGAAGAGGAATGAGTAGAAGTTAAGGCAGATTTCAGGCTTGAGATCAAGGTAGGACTTCTTAACAATAAGAACCAGCCCATGGCAGGGTATCATAGGGTCAGTGAACTCTCAATATTGGGTGAGGTTGAATCAAAAGTCCAAGTAGATCCCAATTAATTCTATAGCTTTATGATGGATAATATTAAAGAAAAAATTCAAGTACTTTTATTTATTGATTTACAGACAGAGTGAGTTCCCATCTGCTGGTTCAGTCCCCAAATGCGGGAGGCAAAGCCAGGAGCTGGGAACGCAATCCAAGTCTCTGAAGGAGGTAGCAGGAACCCAACTACTTGAGCCATCACTGCTGCCTCCCATGGTCAGTGTTAACAGGAAGCTGAAGTCAGGAGCCAGAGCCAGGAATTGAACCCAGATACTCCAGTACAAGAAGGAGGTGTTTTAGCCAGAGTCTTAACCACTAGGCTAGATTCCCAGCCCTGGGATATTTTTTAAAAACAGTAAGACAGAATTTATTCAGGATTACTGCAACAGACAGATTCAAGGAGATCCAAGACAAGGAAGGCATCCCCCTTGACCAGCAGAGGTTGATCTTTGCCAGGAAGCAGCTGGAAGATGGACACACCCTGTCTGACTACAACATCCAGAAAGAATCCACTCTGTACTTGTTCCCTGCCTGAGGGGAGGTGTCTAAGTTCCCCCTCTTTTTCAAGCTTTCAACAAATTTCATTGCACTTTTCTTTCAATAAAGTTCTTGTATCCCCCACACACACACACACTCGCCACCAAAAAAAAAGAAAAATCAGGCTTAACCTCCGAATGCAGTGGTGGGGAGGAGCGGATCTGATTTAAAGACAAAGAGTGGAGGAAACTACTAAGAGGCATCAAGGGACTCTTGCTAAACCACTTAACAGGATTCTTGCTGAAGGCAGATCAAGGACTTAAGAGAAAGGTAAGGGTTGAGTAACTGCATCAGATAGTGTGGGTGGGGGTTTCCCTCTAAACTGGTTTAGCAGGATTCTTGCTAAAACTGAGCTGGGGAGGATGAGGCCTACTTGTAAAAAAGGCTTGGGAAGGACTCAAGAGAGAGTCTTTCTCAGTAACAATAACTCCAGTGTCAACAGAGGTCCTGGTATGTAGAGGTGTCGTCCAAGGTCACAGAGAAGGGCAAGCTGGGGCCAGGAGCAAAAGGAGACCTCCCAGCTCCAGGCTCAATGGGGTCAATTAAACCCAGAGTCTTACGCAGCATAGCACTTGCTCATTTCTCAACTGCCTCTCTATATTCAATTTCCCTGTTTTGCAGAATCAAGAAACACCTAGTTCTATACATCAAGCTGCACGTGATAAGGCAAAAGTACCTTTGAACACATGCATGCCCCGAGAGCTATTTACAAACCACTCCTTGTGATACTGCAGCAGAACAGGTTCATCTCCAAGAGGCACAAAGGAGCCTTCCCCACTGGTCTTGAAATGAGAGAGCACAAATAAGAGAGGGGAGAAGAAAAAAACTGCAAGACTGAATATGAAAGCATCTGACACAAAGCAGGAGGCCTTCAATCACCGGCAGGACTCAACGTCACGCACACAGGCTCTGCAATTTCCCACTATGTCGAAATCCCAGGTAGAGCATTTCAGGATGACCAGGCTGCCTTTCTTGTGTTCTCAGAAGCACCCTCCTCTTACTGGAGAGAAGTGATTTAAAAATCTAGAAGGGTGATGTGCTCAGCATTCTGTGCTGTGCCTGGGCTGACCTCCTGGCCCTCTGATCCCTTCCTTGGGAGGTGACAGCAGAAGTGATGGGAGTAGGTGGAGGGTAAAGGAGGTAGCAGCCAGCTTCCTCCCTGCTAGGTCACCTAGAGTCTCCATCACAGGTCACATGTTCACCTGGATGGAATCAATTACCTGCTCCTCCAATTTGTCCCCCTCCCAAGTCCCAGGGGACCCCACCACCTCTTTGTGCTCATGACATAACAACTCTCCACCCAATTCTCTTCCCTATCCTCTGAGTGTGCCTTGTATTTTCCTGCCAAGCCTCTGGCTAACAACCTTGGGAAGAGGAGTGGAGCAGAGGATCCAAAATTCTATTTATTTCAAATTCCGAGTTTCCATACTTGGGGTGGGGAACACACCAGAAACCAGAATTAGTGGGTCAGATTTCATGGCAGGTGTATGGGGCAGGATGGAGACAGGGGCAAAGTTCTGATGCCAATGAAAACCCAGAATTTCCATACAGGATTCTGTAAACATGTGCATTTTTATGAAAAACAAAATCCAGAAAGAAAAAGATGAGAATTTCTCTTGCACTCTCAAAGGCTGACCAGAGGCAATGTTGTCTGAGAAACATGGCACAGAAACGACCACTGTCCCCTCAGCAGGAAAGAGATGCTCACAGGGGAAGCTGGGAGGGAGGAGGATTCGTAGCCCGCCCACCACCTACCACCACCCACCCCAAGGAGGCAGCAGGATGGTGTGTTCCTGAGAATCACTCACAGCTCTCTCCCTACAGCCAAATGACATTTGAAAAGCTCATCAGCTCAGCAGGTGTTCAGATGCACAAGCAGTCACAAAAAAACAGTTCCGGGGCTAAGGAAAATCTCATCTTGTTGTTCTAAAAACCTTCAGGCTGCTGAGACAGGAGAACATCAAGACAGCACATGGGGAAAGGAAAAATATTCCAGATACAGCAATGTGGCAGAGCTGATGATACAGGAAGTGCCAAGGTGGGCACACAATATTCTCACCCCAGGCACATTCAGCCCTTACAAGCACATGGCTCCAGAGCCCACATCTGCCTGCACCTGCAGTGTGGCTCACCCTCACTCACAGGCCTCTGGTTTCTCCTCTGGCAACGTGGAGATGATAATTTAAGCCGACCCTACTAGGGCTGTTGTGCGGTCACTGAGAAAATGTACCTTGCCCAGCCCTAAGACCCAGTAAATGCCTGCCTCGGTACAGTATGTGATATCCATTAGAGCTCTTGTTTCTTTTACACTGGAGTACAAACAGAAGATGACAAGAGACAGATGGAACCAACCTCCAATTCCATACCACAGCTGATGCCAAAAGGGAGTGACAAGTAACAGGGCCATGGGACAGAAAGTGGCCAGAGTCTGTAATCCACATGGAGTTCCATGACCATGTCTGTCTCCTATGCTGCTGTCCCTCTCCCAGCTGTCCCAGGGTCCTCAGAGCTCAGATGATCACTGCGGTCGAAAGCCTGGCTCAGAAGGCTCAGCTGACACTTGGTCTTGCCCTGGACTGACTGGCTAGCTGGGGTAAGTTACAGAATTCTAAACTCCTAAAATCCCAATAGACGTGCACATTTAACAGAGATTTTCTCCCCTGTTTAACAGGATAATAATGGTGTCCAGCTAATGAGTCGAAGGGTTAATACATGCAAAGTGCTAGAAGCAACGCTTGTCCTAGGGGACTCAACAGACATCATTTTCTGAGCATGTTTGCATCATCATGATGGTAATTGATCCGACTCCCGCCCCAGACAAATGTAAGGATTCTTCTACAACCTTCATTGCATCACTGGACCCTGGAACCAATGATGCTGTGGTCTGGCCAAGGTCTTAGGAAGCAAGAAAAATGCTGGAGAGTTTCAGGCATTTGCTGGAGTTTTACAACTCTGTCAGCTTCCAAGAACTGGTTACGTACAGAATACTGTTTACTGAGTAGCCCCCTTTTGGGTCTCAGGTTTATTTAACATTAATTTTTTTGTCCATAGAATCATGTGTAGGTCAATGACTTCTTGGCAGGTGCTGGAAAATGGTTGGCTCCCATCAATCTATGGTAAACCTTTTAGCAAGGAGACATGAGGAAGCAATTGAAGTGGAGAGAAAGTAGCAGGAAAGACAACCCAGAACAGCCTGAGAACTACGAATGAGCCAAGCACTGAAGCGACAACTAAATCAGCGGCCGGCAACGTCTACAACAAGGTGTGCATGAAGGTCTGTAAAGTCTCCGTTTTCCTTTTTTCAGTCATCCTGGCTGCTCCCTCACATCACTGGTGACTTAGAGAATATTAAAAAAAACAAAAGTGTACTCAATGGAAGGTAATTTAAAAAAAAATTATTTATTTGAAAGACAGAGTTACAGAGAGGCAAAGTCAGAGGCGTAGAGAGAGAGAAAGAGAGAAAGAGAGAGAGAGAGAGAGAGCGCCTTCCATCTGCTGGTTCACTTCCCAAATAGCAGCAACGGCCAGAGCTGGGCCTATCCGAAGCCAGGAGCCAGGAGCTTCCTCCAGGTCTCCCATGAGTGCAGGGACCTAAATGATGGACTTAGGCCATCATCTACTGTTTTCTCAGGCCAAAGCAGAGAGCTGGATCAGAAGTGGAGGAGCTGGGACTCCAACCAGTGCCCATATGGGTTGCCGGCACTGCAGGCATAGCTTTACTGGCTGGGCCAGTGCCCTGGAAGGTAATCTAAAGAATCTAGGCTCCAGGGTCAGAGTATCACATTCAAATTTTGATTTCCGGCCGGCACTGTGGCTAATCCTCCGCCTTGCAGCGCCGGCACACCGGGTTCTAGTCCCGGTTGGGGCGCCGGATTCTATCCTGGATGCCCCTCTTCCAGGCCAGCTCTCTGCTGGGGCCCGGGAAGGCAGTGGAGGATGGCCCAAGTCCTTGAGCCCTGCACCTGCATGGGAGACCAGGAGAAGCACCTGGCTCCTGGCTTCGGATCAGCACGATGTGCCGGGCGCAGCAGCCATTGGAGAGTGAACCAACGGCAAAAAGGAAGACCTTTCTCTCTGTCTCTCTCTCTCACTATCCACTCTGCCTGTCAAAAAAAAAAAAAATTCTGATTTCCTCAACCTTTAGCTACTTTGTGCCTCAGATTTCTCAACTGTAAGATGGGAACAGCAGTAGCTAACAGGTGAGTGAGGATTGCATGAATGAATACATCCCAAGGTCTTAGGAAAGTGGCAGACCAACAGCAAGCACCCACAAACCTCAGCCATATAGTACCTGCAACCCAGGCGCCCTACAGGGGAAACCTGCTTCCGTGAAACTCAGTGGCAACCACAAGCCAGGGAAATGGAAAGACAACTGTCGACCAACAGAATAACAAGATTCACATCACAGCCACTCCACATTCACGGGCACTCCAAAAAGTTAGAGGAAAACAGAATAAACAGACTTTATTTGGGGCAAAATTCTGGAAATCCACGGGATTTTTTTTTTTTCATAATATGCAGACTTCATGACCTTTTTGAAGAACCCTCATGTGAATGGATTTCAAAACATTTTTGCTCCAAAATTACCTTATCTTTTAATTCCATTTTCCACACAATTTTTTATTTGTTTATTGTCATCTACTTGCAAGGCAGAGAGAGAGAGAGAGAGAGAGAGAGAGAGAGAGAGAGAGAGAGGTCTTCCATCCTCTGGTTCACTCCCCAAATGGCCAGGGCTGGGCCAGGTAGAAGCCAGGAGCCAGAAACTCCATCCGGGTCTCCCACATGGGTGACATAGGCCCAAGCATTTGTGTCATCATCCACTGCCTCCCAGGACACATCAGCAGGAAGCTGGAATCACAAGCAGAGGAGCCGAGACTGGACATGCAACTCTGATATGGGATGTGTGTGTCATAAGTGCTGATTTGACCTACTGCACAACAACACCGGCACCTTTCATAAACTGCCTAAGGTACCCTCATACAAGCTGTGTGGCAGTGTTCTCTGAATCTCATCTTTCTCACCAGCTCCTTGAAGTTTAGCTCCTTCACAAGATGATTGCGAGAAATGAGAACAGACCAGGTAGCATTAGATAAATATTCTGTGTCATCACCCCTTCCCCTTCACGGGGGTGCAAAAAAGGTACTTTCGGGAAAGTACGTCACCCACCCAGCTCCCAGCCCCTAGGACACCCTGAGAGCCCATGGCCACCTATGACTAGTGACACTTCCCTACCATCAGGCAGGTCACCCACCTGCTTCACCGGGACAGCACTCCCGGGCCTCTCACTGCTTAGATGTCAGCCGATTTTCTACCACAGGCCCTGAGAACAGGAGTCGCAGTACGTCAAATCCAGCAGAAAGAAGGGGGCCAAGCCCTCGATTTTAGAGTTCTCAACAAAGACTGACTCTAGCCAAAAGTTGGGGGAATGTTTGACAGCCACTTCACGGGGAGCATGTGTACCAGTAGCAAACCAGGCCAGGGCAGGTCATCTTTCTATAAACATCTGAAGGATGAAGAGCGGCTCCATGTCAAAAACAATGCCTCCAACGGCTGCACGCTGCTTGCTTACCCAGCTTTTTCCTTCTTCAGACAAATGATAAAACATCAGCACTTCTGAATATAAATCATTCTCAATTAAGACATTTCTGCGGGAGAGCACTTTTGGCAGGACAAACCAAGTATTTGCCACTGTTCCCCGGCTTGGATCTTTCAAGGTTGGCAGGGCGATTTATTTTTGTTGATTAAACAAAGTACAAATGGAAAGGGCCTAGAAATTGATTAGTCAATTAAACTCGATGATTCTCAACAAGGAAATGTGCATTATTAGCTTTGCCAGAGTTATAAAAATGCCTCCCAGCTTTACTGCCCTTTTCAGGATTTACACCATGGATAGCTGTGCAGACAGAAAGGTTAAATAAGGACCGGATTATGCAAAATTTGCCTTCTGTTAGCTCAAATGGAAGGAAGAGAAATGACTAAGGGCTTGGGCCATTTCAGAAAGAGTATCCACACTGCACGTGTAATTCTTGCAACAATGATCTGGGTAGAAGGAGGGAGCCACTGTCACTCACTCTGTGTGTGCTTGTTCCTTAGTAAATTACAAATCCCCTAATAGGGGACAATTTGTTGAGATGACAACAATGGTAAATATCCCGATTCTTCATTTTCTCTTTTCATTTTCCAAGGGGATGAGCATCCAGACAGGCAGTGAACCAGATGACGGGTGTCAGAGGCTTTTGCAAAATGGACCAATGCACTGAGGGGGCATCATGAGCCTCTGTTGGTACAGTACGAAGTTCTTCTTAATTGCCACCAGGAGGTCAAGATCACAACTGCAATAAAGACACTGACGATAGCCACAAACCCAGGGCGGATGCTCTCCGGTGGTCAGAGCATGAATGCTGCGGACTGTTATGCATTTCTAAACTTGATTGTACATAATTGTTAATCACTGACCCATTCTCCAACCCTCCTGGGCTGGAACATGTTGCTAAGCAACCAATTTTGCTCTAGATACTTTCTGAAAGCTAGGGAGGCAACAAGCAAGTGTCAAGTAAGTAAACACTAACCATGAGAGACAGGTTCAAACAAATAAGGGATGCCCAGCATCCTTACGGCACGTCCATCTCACGTCCTTTCTTAACGTAGACACATATTTCCCGTGGCTTACAACTGAGCAAATAAGCTATCTTAGCTTGAACTGCGGGAAATTGCCCTTTTGGGAGCTCAATTTGACAATTCATATAATTCGACCTAATAACTTAAAAGAGAAAGGTTTCCACAGACTACGAAATAGAAAAACTATTTTCTTCCACTAGGATAATCACAATTGTGCTTTGCATCAATAAGATCTCATTTACTGAGTCCACATTTTTCTTCGCAAATGAATAAGAAGTCACATTAATTTTGCCACTTTAGAGTATTACAAACTGATTTGACTATGGTTTGTACAATATCCACATGTTCCTTGGCTTTGCAAATGCTCCAAGCCACAGGGAACGGGGCGAAATGTATCATTCCTGATTTGAGATCAGGAACAACAGAGGACATCCTTAAGCGGATGATGGAACTGCCCAGTGCATGAAAGAAGTTCATTAGGAGAAAGGAGCAGGGTAGGCAGGGCGGCTGGAATTGTGGAACGTGATGCTGTTCCTGGGCAGCAAGGGAAATCTAATTCTCCTCCGTGTCCACAGGCAAAACGAGCAAGAGACATAGACCAGCCCTGGGTCCACTCCCAGAACATCTCCACAGGGGCTTCGGAACCTCTGCTTGGAGCCCTCAGTGATGACCAGCTCAGGCGGTTCATACAGATAGAAGGTTAACTTCACTGGGAAAGAATTAGTTAAAAAAAAATCATTAGGTGAAAGGAGAACTCACTGCGAGATTAAAAGTTAGATTTATGCTCTATGGAACAGGTATGAATACTTAAGCAATTATAATTTCTAATGATCAAAATTCACTGTAATTGGGATTATTAAGTCACAATTTATAAATGAGGCACATAAAAACCTCACATTGGACAAGTGGAAAATTGTCTTAAGAAGATAATATTGGGGGGCCAAGCATTGTGGCGTAGCAGGTAAAGCTGCTTCCAGCATCTCATATGGGTGCCAGTTGGTGCCCTGGCTGCTCCACTTCTGAGCCAGCTCTCTGCTAATGGCCTGGGAAAGCAGTGGAGGATGGCCCAAGTGCCATCATGGGAGACCCAGATGAAGATCCTGCTTCGTCCTGACCCAGCCCTGGTTATTGGAGACATCCGGGGAGCAAACCAGTCAATAGAAGATCTCTCTCTGTCTCTCTGTCTCTATCTCTCTCTCTAACTGACTTTCAAATAAATAAATACATCTTTAAGGAAAAATAAAGGAAGAAGACAATAGCAATTATCACCTATTCTCAGATGTTCTATTCAAAAATAACCAGACTTCCTGTTTAGTCTAGATTTGCTTTATTACATGCTTGTAATTAAGACATTTTTAAAAAGCAAACAGTACATAAACACAAAAAGTTAAAAATAAAAGTTCTCTCTCCAGTCCACTCATTGTATTCCCCAGATAAAACCATCAATTCATTTGCTTACTTTTTATAAAATATGGATATGTCACATTCATATCTTAGCACCTTGTTTTTCTCACTCAGTGTTACCAAATAGAAGCTAGTGTTTTATCTTGTTTTGCTTTGTTTAGTTTTGTTTATTTGAAAGGCAGAATTACACAGAGAAACAGGGAAAGACAAAGAGATCTTTCGTCAACTACTGTACTCCGCAAATGGCTACAACAGTCAGGTCTGGACCAGGCCAAAGCCAGAAGTCAGTAACTCCACCCTGGTATCCCATGTGAATGGCAGGGGCCCAAGCACTTGGGCCATCTTCTGCTGCTTTCACAGGTGCATTGGCAGAGAGCTGGCTCAGAAGCAGAGCAGGGACCAACACTGTGGCACAGGAGGTAAAGCAAGCACCTGCAGTGCCAGCATCCCATATGGGTGCCGGTTCAAGTCCCAGTTGCTCCACCTTTGACCCAGCTCTCTGTATTGGCCAGGGAAAGCAGTAGAAGATGGCCCAAGTCCCTGGGTCCCTGCACCACATTGGAGACCCAGAAGAAGCTCTTGGCTCCTGGCTTCCGATTGGCCCAGCTCCGGCCATTGCTGCCATTTAGGGAGTAAACCCCAGTGGATGGAAGATCTCTCTCTCTCTCTCTTTCTCTCTCTCTCTCTGCTTCTGCCTCTGCCTCTGCCTCTGCTTCTCTGTAACTCTGCCTTTCAAATAAATAAATAAATCTTTATTTAAAAAAAGGGGGGGGGGGAGCAGCCAGGACTCAAACTGTTGCTCATATGGGATGGCAGCATAGCAGGCAGCAGCTTCACTTGCTGAGCCACAGTGCTGGCCCCCAGAAGCTAGTTTTAAATCAAGTCCTCTGGAGTAATCAATATCCACATGTCATTTGGCCACAGCTTCAAAACAAAGATTTTAGATAGTAAGAGTCAAGGTTACCAAAAGCATGATCAATTTTACTCATGTCCCCAAAAACTCCAAAGCATACAGCTAGAAGGCCAAGAAAGAGTATGGAAATGTTTCAACCCCATAGGTCTAGCCAAAAAATTCAGTACAACACAAATGGGGTGCCCAAGAGGCAGCTCATTAGCACCTCAAATATGGGACTTAAGTTGGAGTCCCAAAAGAGTAATGACTATATTACACACATACAAAAAAGATAAATGATATCCAGAAACACCAAAGACTAAATAAAAATCAAGAGTCAACTACTGAATTAGGTCTGAAATTCACTGCTATGCACTAGGAAAGGAATGTTATTTCAACAGGGACATTCCTCGCCACCTATCAAGGAAAACTGTGGGTCTGCTAAGAGCCTGCAATTGTTGAGCATTAAGACCAGCAAAAGTGTGGAGTGTGCAAGTTGGATTCACATTTCTCCAGCTTGGGAACTACTGGGCCATATTAGAGGGGTGCGTGTGTGTGTGTGTGTTTCATTTAAGGGGGCGACTGCAGAGCTGAATTCTGAAGATCATAGTTTAAAAGTCAACAAATAGACTTTTAAAATTCACGTTCCCTCTCCAGACATCAGTTTTTTGTCCATAAAATGCAAAGACTTGACTACAGGAACTGTAAAATCTATAACATGATTTATCCCTGTGATTCTGTTTGATTAGAACTATGTGGATGAATGGGGATTAGACGGATAGAAGATAGATGGATGGATGGATGGATACACATGACGAATAAATGTCTTAGATGGATAAATGGGTGGGTAGGTAGATGAATAGATGGTGTACATACACATCAATGGAAAATGTGATGAATGAAACTGGGTGGATGGATGGCAGACAGAAGGATGGACAGAAGGACGGACAGTGGATGGATGGATGGGTGGGTAAATATGCATGATAGATAAATGTCCTGGATGGATAAATGGGTGGGTGGATGGATGAGTAGATGGTGGATATATATACTGATGGATAAATGTGATGAATGAAACTAGGTGGATGGATGGCCAACAGAAGGATGAACAGGACAGATGAGTGGATGGACGGATGAATGGATGGATGGCTACAAATGATGGATAAATGTGATGAATGGAAGTGGATGGATGGATGGATGATGGATGGACAGACAGAAGGATGGATGGGTGGACAGATGGATGGATACACACACTCAGGGATTGATAAATGTAATAAATGGATGAGTGATGATTGGATGATGGATGGATGGATGGACGGAAGGATGGGTAGATGGTCAGAAGAATGGATGGGTAGATGATACACACATATGGATAAAAGTGATGGATGGAAATGGATAGATGGACAGATGGAAGGGAAGTATGGTCTGCTGTTGTGGGACTGCAACGGCTTGTGCTAATTGTTAGAACTGATGATTGTAGACCAACTGACATCATGATGATAACATGGGATTGGCCATGATGGGAAATTTTACACTACAGAAATCAGCAAACAGTACAAATCAGGACTTCTTTATTCAACTGAGGAAGCCGATTTACTAATGATTTACTAACAAAGAAGAGGAGAAAGGGGACAAGAGGACAGTACCTTGAAGCACAAGATCCTCCAAAGTCTCTCCCTGAAACACCATTCCACAGGGACTCCACCTCTTCCAACTAAACCACTCCTGATGTCTGTCTTCCATCTCTGAGACGCTCCCACCAGTGCTCTCACCTCTCTGCACCCTCTTTGGCCACACCTACAATACAGCGTGGCCACTGTCCACTTGGTCAGATCCATTAAATTGCAGCTATTTCAGGATGGCAGCTGTGCATTTTAGCTCTTAGTGCTTAATACCCAGCACAAAGACAGGCACACAGTCAGTATCCAATCAATATATTTTGAATTAAAGCAGCAGCTTTTACCTGCAGGGCACAGCAAAGGCATTTGCTGTTAAAAGCTTCAGTCTCAAAGAGTTGCATTTACTCTACCCTAGTCATCACTGGGCAGCAGCACTTTTTTTTTTTTTTCTTTCCAAGCTTTAAGATTTTTAGGTCCACTTTCCCCTAGACTGTGGTTTCCCACTAAATTAGGTAACCTACATTTGTCACAAAACAGTGCAGTGTGTCACTGACCCACTTTGTGTCATTTCTTTGCTAGTCAATGACATCCACATGTCACTGTGAATTGCATTTTTAACTAAGGAATTAAATATATTTGTCTGGGATTTATCCAAGCGAGCTCTGAGAGCATCAGGATTTGCCCGCAGGTTTCATCACCTCATCCACTCCAGTGGCTGTGAGCAAACTGCTTAAGTGATCTTTTCCTCAGTTACCCAATCAATTAAATACAATAGAGGACTAGGAAGAGCACACCTGGGAAGCCACCACCCTGCCCTGTGCCAGTCAAGGCAGGAACACCAGCCGAGACCTCTGCAGGGCAATGTCACCACACTGAGAGTTATCAGCCTTGGCAAGAAGGGAAGAAAGGGGCTTAGTCTCCTCAAGCTGCCATAACAAGGTAGCTTAAACAACAGACATTTATTTTCTCATTACCCTGGAGGCTGAAGCCCATGACCAAGGCACAGGCAGCACTGGTATCTGGGGCTGCCTTTCTTCTTCACTTATAGACAGTATCTTTTCTCTCTATAGCCCTGGCCTTTCCTTTGTGTGCAGCCAAATAGAGACAGGATCTAGTGTCTCCTCCTCTTCTTATGTCACCAGTTCTATTGGGTTGGGACCCTATTCCTATGACCTCATTTAACCTTAACTATCTTTTTAAATGTCCTATCTCAGTACAGTCACATTGGAGGTTAGGACTTCAACACACTAGTTTGAGTCGGGGAGACAATTCAGTCCATCACAGAAGGAAACCACTGAGCACCTCGTGGTTACTAATCCCATCCCCACTAAGGAAGGAAAGCTCTCTACAATCCTGGAAGGAAAAGTATAGAAGAAAAAAAGTTAGGCCTCTGCCATGGGTTCAATTGTGTCCCCTAAGAATTCATGTTGAAGGGCCGGTGCTGTGCCACAGTGGGTTAACGCCCTAGCCTGAAGCGCCAGCGTACCACGTGGGCACTGATTCGAGCCCCGGCTGTTCCACTTCTGATCCAGCTCTCTGCTGTGGCCTGGGAAAGCAGTGGAGGATGGCTCAAGTTCTTGGGCTCCTGCACCCGTGTGGGAGACCTGGAGGAAGCTCCTGGCTCCTGGCTTTAGATCAGCACAGCTCCAGGCCGTTGTGGCCAATTGGGGAGTGAACCATCGGATGGAAGACCTCTCTCTCTCTCTCTCTCTCTCTCTCTGACTCTCCTCCCTCTTTGTAACTCTGACTTCTAAATAAATAAATAAATCTTAAAAAGAAAATTCATGTTGAAGTCATAACCCCCAGTACTTCAGAATGTGACCTTATTTGGAAATAGGATTGTGGCCGACATCGTTGGGTCACACTGGAGTGAGATAGGCCCTGAATCCGTTATGACTGGAGTCCTTTAAAAGGAGACGGTTAGACACAGACACACACACACACAGGAGGGTGAAGATGGAAGGCAGAGATTGGGGTGACATGTCCACAAGCCAAGGAACTCCAAGAATTTCCAGCAAAGGACCTGAAGCCAGGGAAAGAGACCTTAGCAGGAACCAGCACTGACCCACAGACACCCAGATCTTGATATTCCAGCCTCCAGAACTGAGACCATAAATTGCTGTTGTTTAAGCCACCGAGCCTATAATACTTTGTTACAAAGAATTAGTCCTAGCAAACTAATACAACCTCTCTCTCAATGCCTCCTCACTGGCTTCTCCCAGAGAGGAAGTGGATGCCTCCTAGTTGCTGAGGTTGGGAGAGGACACAGGCTGCTCAGAACCTTCCAGACTCTATCTTCTAGAAGCTGACCATGCTCAGGACTCACCTAGTCCTTCTCTGCTTATTTCTGGGCTAGCTGGGCTTACAAGTGGGGAGGGGTGGTGAGCACATCCATCTGGCCCTCAATTCCACGCCTGTTCTCCAACCCGATGTGTTCTGTAATAACCGATATTTTCAAGCCCATCTGTCTGAATTCTGTGTTAAATTCATCAATTGGCTCTAAACTCTGGGAGGAGAAGGAGGTGATTAATTAACACCCCACAGAACCCCACAGTGACCTTTATTCATATAATCCCATCACCACAGCCTTACAACATCCCCACTGAGGTCCAGTGCAAAAGACAGTAGCTGAAGCTCCTGAGGGTTTTTGCCTCATGGTCTGAATGTGTCCCTAAATTTCAGGTGTTGGAAAGTTAACCCCCAAATTCACATGTTGATATTTGGAAACAATGTCTTTGGAGGTCATTAGGATGAGAGAAGGTCGGTAGAGTAGGACCCAGGATGGGACTGGTGACTGTGTAAGAAGAGGAAGAGGGACCTGTCACACTACGGATGTATGGATGTCCTCCGTCATGGTATCATGCAGCAGGAAGAGCCTCACTAGACGCTGGCACTGTGCTTTGGGCCTTCCCATCCTCCAGAACAGTGAGCTAAGTGAACTTCTTTCCTTTATAAATTACCCAGTTCCAGGCATTTTCTTATAGCAACAGAAAACAAAATTAAATATTTGGCCCTAATCACAGGGGAAGCTAAGAGTCCAACCCAGGTCCCCTATCAGTAGATCCTACATTCTTCCAATAAAATCACTGTTCTGAGTTATTAAGGAGGGCAAGTATTCATGAAGAAGAGGAGAGAGACAGCTCTTTGATAAAAGTCCTAAGTAGACATGTAAATCCATTTTTCACTACTCTAACAAAATACTAGAGGCAAAGTACCTTGTTAAAGAAAAGAAGTCCACTCTAGCTCCCAGTTCTGGCGGTACAGAGGACTCATCTGGTAATGGCATTCTTGCTGGCAGACAACCAAAGTGACACGGAGCATGACGTGGCAACAGACAGGAAGCACGTGTGTCTATATGTATCTGCCTGGTTTGGTTCTCTCCTTATAAAGCCACTAAGATTCAATCATGGAGGCTCCACCTTAATGACCTTATCTAACATTGATCATTTCCCAAAGACCCCATCTCCAAACACCAAAGTCAGAGTAAATTTCCAAGCTCTCAACAACATTCACATAGGACTTTGGAGATTTAAACTCCTGTATGAGTTGAGGGCATAGGGGAAGACAAACCAAATTCAAACCATAGCAGTGGAACAGAAGAGAAAATCCAGTTAGTTACTAGAGACAGCTAATCAAACTAAGTAGGCCTAGGCTCTTCCAAGCTAAACAGTGCTCAGCTACCTATTATACTAATCAAGAAGCAGCTTTTCCATATTGGAAGAAGTCCTGCATATTTTTGGCTTATTAATGAGGCTGTTTCAAATAC
The DNA here is from genome assembly GCF_033115175.1 of Lepus europaeus. NCBI lineage: Eukaryota > Metazoa > Chordata > Mammalia > Lagomorpha > Leporidae > Lepus > Lepus europaeus. Next base: position 13,462,460 of record NC_084828.1, on the reverse strand, counting down.
AATCCTATCAGGCTAGAAGCTATTTTGACTTGGACAACATTGTCTTATAAACGACAATGAGCTATCACTAGAATAATATCATGGCAATTAACCACTGCCCACGATAGACCCATCCCATTTTCCTCTCCCTCCCTTTTCTTCTTTTGTAGCTGACAATAGTCTATTCTTGCTGATGGCAGCCTAGCTCAGGTAACTTCACAGTTAAAGAGGTAGGAGGATTCTGAAATGCAATGGCCTCTTAAGAAACTCTCCTAGGGGGTCTGGGCTACTGCAGGCAAAGCAGGTAAAGCCACTTCCTGCAGTGCCAGCTGCTCCACTTCAGATCCAGCTCTCTGCTGTGGCCTGGGAAAGCAGTAGAAGATGGCCCAAGACCTTGGGCCCCTGCACCCACATGGGAGACCCAGAATTAGCTCCTGGCTCCAGACTTCAGATTGGCTCATCTCCGGCTACTGCAGCCATCTGGGGAGTGAACCAGCAGATGGAAGACCTCTCTCTCTCTCTCTCTGCCTCTGCCTCTCTGTAACTCTACCTTTCAAATAAATAAATCATTTAAAAGAAAAAGAAAGGAAAAAAGGAGGAAAAGAGAAGGAAAGGAAAGGAAAGGAAAGGAAAGGAAAGGAAAGGAAAGGAAAGGAAAGGAAAGGAAAGGAAAGGAAAGGAAAGGAAAGGAAAGGAAAGGAAAGGAAAGGAAAGGAAAAAAGAAAGAAAGAAAGAAAGAAGGAAGGAAGGAAGGAAGGAAGGGAGGGAGGGAGGGAGGGAGGGAGGGAGACTAACTCTCCTAGGCCCGAACTATGGAGAACAACACCATTTGTTTTTGAGTCAATAACTTACCTGACAGGGGTAACGGGAAGATCCAGACAAACTGGCAGTAAAATTTAATTGAGATTGATTCCAACTTCTATACATAAATTTAAATAGAATCAACAACACAAGAACAGTTTGGGAGGGCTGGTACAAAAGTGATTGGACTGAAAGCTAATGGACAACAGTGTCACGTGGCTACAAAATAAGGAAAGGGGAAAATACATGCTTTCAAAGCTCAGAAAGGATCTAGAACAATGAAGGGTAGTAGTCAAAACATAACAGGACTACTGGGATAAGCTATGCAAAACAACCTCACTTCATGGGGGTCTTTGACAATCTGAAGTACAACCCAGAAAACAAGCAACAAGGATTTCTGGTAGCATATAAAAAACATAGTCCAAGGAATATTGATGTAGGACAGGTGGTAACAAGGCGGGGCTGAGGACCCAACTACCCAAATGCCACCCCCTTCCATGCCAATCCAACATGGCTACAGGCTCGGCACACCCACTCCTCATCATGCACCTGTCTCACTTCCCATCATGCACCAGACACCAGGATACTTCTTAGATCCCAATATGTGTTTTGCAGTTACGTGTACTCAGACACTCTCCTAGAGATTACCACAATGTGCAAAGCAGCCCTGTCTCAAACTCCTCCTCCACTGAATATTCAATTAGGCCCTGCCCTGGGTACCATCCCTATACTATAAAAAGCAACCCTGGCCGGCGCCGCGACTCAATAGGCTAATCCTCCACCTGCAAGGCCGGCAACCTGGGTTTTAGTCCAGGTCAGGGCACCAGATTCTGTCCTGGTCGCTCCTCTTCCTGTCCAGCTCTCTGCTGTGGCCCAGGAGTACAGTGGAGGATGGCCCAAGTGCTTGGGCCCTGCACCCTATGGGAGACCAGGAGAAGCACCTGGCTCCTGGCTTTGGACCAGCATGGTGCGCTGGCCACAGCGGCCATTTGGGTGGTGAACCAACAGAAGGAAGACCTTTCTCTCTGTCTCTCTCTCTCACTGTCCACTCTGTCTGTCAAAAAAATAAAATAAAATAAAATAAAATAAATAAATTAAAATAAAAGGACAACACTGAATCTTGTAAACTGCAACACTCATTTTCTCTTGCAGTTGCTGGCACTCTTGCCTGAGTGTGTACTGTCCCTTTAAATAAATCTCGATTTCCTGCACACCTTTAACTACATTTCCTCCTTGAATTCTTACACATGTGGAGGCAAAAACCTGGAACAAGTCACAAGTCGAGGTGGGGTGAGGACAACAATAATATGAGTCAGAGGAAATGTCAAAGTTTAACCTGGAAATAGAGACACAGGTGAGGTGGGAGGTAGGTAGGTAGTGTAGGTCTGCTGAGCTGGAATTTGCAGGCCCCCATATGTAATTCTACCCTCCTACTTGTCAATCAAAACACCACCTTTCCAGAGCTACATCTGCTTCATCCAGGACCTAAGAGGGGTACCATGAAAACACAGATATTGAGCTCCATGTGGAACTTGCGGGGGTACCATATAATTGCCAGGAGGCTTTACGCCTGTAGCAACACCACCCCTACCTCATAAAAGAGGCCAACGCATAGGAGGGGCTCTCTTCTGCCACAGATCAAGGCTGGAGGTGCTGCCAGGTGCACTTTCTCTCTCCCCTCCTCCACCCCACCGCCTTTCAGGCAATCTTCTGGCCCAAGGCACTCTCCCCTCTCATGATGGGTATTTCTCAGTATGGGGCAACCCTTGCTCACATGTGCATATGTGTTCACTCTGTCACCTTTTGAATAAAATTTGTTGCCACTTTTTGCACCTTGTCTGCACTTAGACTGCAAGGGTCTGGAGTAGAAATTAATTTACCCCATGCCCACATCACAGGAAGACATGGAAGTAATCCTCAGATACTTGCAGGATCATAAGATAACTGGTGAATTTCACTAGAAAAGGGATTTCAACTCAATCTAAGCTAAAATCAGAGATGCTTTCAATAATGGACAGAGTTTCCATCACCAGATGAAAGGGGGAGGCCCAGACAAAGACCCATCAGTCAGTTCCTGCATTAAGAAGAAAGTATGCAGCAATGACCATCATGGCCTTCTCAGCTCAACAATGAAGTCTATTCCAGACGCAAGGGTGCAGTCGGTACCTCCACCTGGAGCCATGGCTCCTTGCTAGGGGACATGTCATTAATCCCTTGATTAATGTCTTGACTCATACCACTCCTGACACCAAATGGATGGGGTTTCTCCTCACACCAACCAATTCTCCAACTCTCTGGTGACACTGACTACCAAGAATTAGCACAGATTCCACAGATTATGGGGCTCAGTTCCATAACCAGGGCACTCACACTTCTGCTTGGCTGACTATAAATCCAGGGGCTCCATGACCCTCTTCAGAGTTAACAATTTGCTGGAATGGCTCACAGAACTCAGGAAACATGTACTTCCTATTGCAGGTGCATCATAAAGGATACAACTGAGGAAAAGCCAAATGTCAGAGATGACGAGGGCAAGGGACAGGGGAGGGTCCCAAGCGTCCATGCATGTGCTCTTCCAGCCTCAGCACCTACTATCAACCGAGAGCTCTGCAAAGCCCTGTGTCAAGTTCCATTACACAGTCAAGGCTGGATAAACCTCTGGCCAAGAGTGATTAACTCAATCTCCAGCCCCAGCTCCTCCCCCTCCCTGGAGGAAAGACTAGAGCTGAAACTTTCTTTTATTTTATTTAAAAAAAAAAAAAGATTTATTTTATTTATTTTAAAGACAGAATTACAGAGAGAGGTAGAGACAGAGAGAGTCTTCCATCTGCTGGTTCACTCCCCAGATGGCCACGATGGCCAGAGATGCGTCAATCCAAAGCCAGGAGCCAGGAGCTTCTTCCAGGTCTCCCACGTGGGGGCAGGGGCCCAAGGACTTGGGCCATCCTCTACTGTTTTCCAGGTCATAGCAGAGAGCTGGATCAGAAGAGGAGCAGCCAGGACTAGAACCGGAACCGGTGCCCATATGCGATGCCAGCGCTTCAGGCCAGGGCTTTAACCCGCTGCGCCACAGCACCAGCCGGCTGGAGCAGAAAGTTTCAACCCTTCCAAGACCTGGTTTGGTTCCTCTAGAGGCCAGCCCCCACTCCAAAGCCACCTAGGGGCTCCCAGCCATTAGCATAGAAAAGAAAGGCAGTTGGACAACCTACTGGTAGTTGCTTTTAGGCAATTCTAGGAATTTAATGATTTACCTTCTGCAAAAGGGTAAAACAGCTCTGGTTCAAAAAAAAAAAAAAAAAAAAATCCCTCCTAAGATTCCAATGATGTTAGGAACACTGTCCCAGGAAATGGGATGAAGATGAAACTATGTATCTACTATCACACACACCTTAACCAGAAATTCTGTCTTGCACTAATCTAATATCCAACTTATCACCTGGGCTAGTCAGCCTGGCACAAGGAAATCAAGAAACGGCCTTCTCTACCTCTCTCTCTCTCTCTCTCTCTCTCTCTCTCTCACCTGGGCTAGTCAGCCTGGCACAAGGAAATCAAGAAATGGCCTTCTCTACCTTTCTCTCTCTCTCTCTCTCTCTCTCTCTCTCTCTCTCTCTCTCTCTCTCTTTAGAGGAGGAGAGACAGACACAGAGAGTTCCCTTCCATTGGTCACTCCCCAAGAACCACAAAAGGCTGGGGCTGAGTTCCAGCCACCCCAGGAGCTAGCAACACAATCTAGGTCTCTCATTTAAGTGGCAGAGACCAAATGGCTTAAACTGTCACATCGCCTTCCAAGGTATGCATTAACAGGAAGCTGGGGTCAGGAGCTGGAGCCAGGCACATGGATAAGCGACAGGTATTTTTATCACTAGGCTACATGCATGCCCAGGAAGTGCTTATTTTTCAGTTACCAGGCTAGGCCACCTTGTTTTGTTTCTGTGTGTTGATGGCTTCTGGTGGGCGCAGAAGCACAACAGAAGGGTGATGCAATCTGCAAGCTGACATTCAGGGACACACCCACCTGCCACCCATGTGCATCTGGTGCTGTGAACTCAGGCTTGCCAGTCCTCAACTAAACCTGAAGCATCCCCAACCCTAAGGCTGAAAACATATTGAGAGGCTGTGGCAGTGAGTCAGAATACTCCCAGACCGCACTAACTACTGAAAGACAACAATAATGGATAATGGATACCACTTCCTGAGCAGGTACTGTGCCAGAAGCTACATATCTACCATCTGTAACCATCACTGTCTAACTGGTAATGAAGAAGTTATACCTGTCTTACAGATGCTCAGACACAAAGTACGCTGCCCCAGGTAAAAGAAGACATGAACCCAGGTCCATCTGGCTCCCAACCTCACACCACACCACGATGCCTCCCCCCATGGCTGCTTCCAAGATGTCTCCCGATTCATGTTTAGGAAAGAGGAGGCTTTTTATAAACATAAGTGAACATAAGCAGACCAAAACCAGCAGGCTCCGAAGCAAAGGGTGCCATCGTCCCAATAACCCTGGGACCAAACAGCCTCTCTGTCCTTTGTCTGATGAAGTCTGAGATCTGGAAAGCAGTTGCACCCCGCCCTTCAACACGGAAGATTCCGTGTGTAAAAAGCAGAGTGGGTCTGATGCCAAGAAGTCGGAGCCAGTTTATTTTAGTCTCAATGTTAAGACAGCCAGCACCAGGTTGAGACTGAGAAATGCTCCTTCTAATTAAAACTTTATTTTCAAACACATGTCACAGTTTCAACATGGTGAGACTCATTTCTCGCTATAAGGATTTCTAAGAGGAGAAGCAGCTGCTCCTGCTGACGGTCTCTTGCATTCATTTTGGGATACCCAGAGGCTCCCAAGAAACAGAGATCCAGCATAATACCCAGAGCAGTAGAACAGGAGGCCAGAATTGTGGGCCTGCTTCCTGAGGAATTCTAAGAAAGGCACCAGAAGTAGCTGTCATGCAAACCACTTTTCTTTTTATTTACTCTGCTTATTTGAAAGGCAGAGTTACAGGGAGAGATGGAGAGAAAGAGAGAGACCTTCCATCTGCTGATTCACTCCCCAGATGGCCACAATAGCCAGGGCTGGGCCAGGCTGAAGTCAGGTGCCAGAAGCTTCATCCTGGTCTCCATATACGTGCAGGGGACCAAGCACCTGGGATATCTTCTGCTGTTTTCCCAGGAGCGTTAGCAGGGAGCTGGATTGGAAATGGAGCTGCCCCAGACTCGAACCGGCACCCATGTAGGATGCCAGCATCGGCTTAACCTGCTGCGCCACTACACTGGCCCCCATGCAAAGTCACTGAATTGCAGCAAACAAGTAGAACACTAAGAATCATTTCCAAAGCTGTGGCTTCCCAAGGAGGAAGTTCTTGTCATCACTTGTAGGGGCAGGTGCAAGTTCCCACTGGTACAGTTCAGACACATGCACCAACATTGGTGGCAGGCTAGCGTAATAAGGATTAAGCTCCTCCAGGATCAGAGAGCTTAGTGTTAAAATGAAGCGAAGAATGACTTCTAAATACTTTTTGAATCATCTGTGCAGGTGTTGCCCTGGCAATGAAGTCTGGACCAGTCCAGGGTGGCAGGGGATTGCATCTCTCCCTGGAATGCAACTGAAAACCTGAAGAACAACTTGGGTGAACATCAGGTGTTTGGGAGGCTTTCAAGTCTTCGAGCAGAAATGAGTCACAACAAAGACTTTTGAGCTGTTTGGGGCATTAGCTGGTTAACAGGTGCACTAGGGAGGATTACAAAATCAAAAACGAGGAGAGATCATTGTATAGCCAGTGGATACCGCAAAGCAGCAGCCTGACAAACCTGGACCAGAGACAATGTCCCTTGTCCCCTTCTGGTGGGAAAGCAGAGTTCAGCATGAGAACTCCCAAGCAGAATCAACGCAGCCTTGGAGAAAGGGAGCGAACCAGGGCATTACAGATCCCTGGCGGTTCTGAAGAAGAAGTCAGAAACCCACTGCCAGGGACTGAATGTTTGTGTTCCCCTCCCCAAAATTCGAATATTGAATCCTCATGCCCAATGTGATGGTATAAGAAGGTAGGACTTGGGAAGGTTGTTAGGCCATGAGGGTTGGGATCCTTGGGTATGGGATTAGTTCCCTTATGAAGGTTTCAGGACTCCCCTGCCCTTCCACCACATCAGGGTACAGCAAGAGTTAGTTACTGATAGCAGGAAGCAGGCCCTCCACAGACACAAACCTGCTGGCATCCTGATCTTGGGCTTCCCCGCCTCCAGAACTGTGCTGTTGCTAAGCCCTGTTCTGCTACGGCAGTCCAAACAGACTAAGACATCCACCAAGAACACCGTGTCCCAACCACCTGTCACTCTCTGTGTCCCCTACTGCACAACATAAAGAGGCTGCCAGCATGCAGACAGTGCACACACCCACAGGTGTGAGCTCAGCACATCAACACATCCACACCTACAGACTGAACTCAGGCCAGGGAGCCGGCTCTGTGGGTGGCCTCCAAACCCAGCCCACTCTCTGGCCAGGGACCTCACTAAAATAACAGCTCTTAAGGAAAGTGAAAACCATAGAAAGAAATAAAAAGACAGGATTTGAGGAAGCGCAAAGAAGCAGAGTATGTGGGCTTCAAACTCTTCACCTACTACTTTCCAACTGGGTAAAGCACTCAATTGAGCTCAGCTGTCAACCCCCTCATCCAGAGCAAAGTGCAGGCGCTCACCCCTGAAGGAGACCCTACAGAGTGCTCAGGACCTTGACCCCAGCCATTGTCATTTTCTCATCCCAGGGCTCCTCACATGTGACTGATACTATGGTCTGAATGTTTGTGTCCTTTGCTCCCCCTTAACCCACACACACAAAATACCTATGTTGAAATCTCACCTCCAAAGTGATGGTAGTAAGAGGTGTGCCTTGGGGAGTGATTAGGTCACAAGGGTGCAGCACTCACAAAGGGGTTCAGCACCCTCATAAAGCAAAAGCCTCCAGGTGTTAGTGCTTCTGTAGACAGAAAAGAGACCTCAAGGAATCAGTAGACTGTGTGCACTTCAAAGGTTGATCTTGCGAATAGCACCAGCCATGGGACAATAAATCCACAGAGAATTAAGAGCAAGTCCAGAGTGGCAGATGGCCGTCCCAGAAGTCAGGCCACTCCTCATGCACATTCTAAGTGGTCCCAGGGAAGGAGCCCCCAGGCATTTCCCAGTCACTGGCCATTTTCATCCTCAGGTTTTTTGCTTTTTTTTTTTTTTTTGCCAGGCAGAGTTAGATAGTGAGATAGAGAGACAGAGCGAGAGTTATAGACAGTGAGAGAGAGAGAGAGACAGAGAGAAAGGTCTTCCTTCCGTTGGTTCACAACCCTAATGGCCGCTACAGCCGGCACTGTGCTGATCCGAAGTCAGGAGCCAGGTGCTTCCTCCTGGTCTCCCATGCGGGTGCAGGGCTCAAACACTTGGGTCACCCTCCACTGCCCTCCAGAGCCACAGCAGAGAGCTGGACTGGAAGAGGAGCAACCAGGTCTAGTACTCTGCGCCCCAACAGGGACTAGAACCCGGGGTGCCAGCACTGCAGGCGGAGGATTAGCCAAGTGAGCCATGGCGCCGGCCCATCCTCGGTTCTATTAAGACACAGAATATGCAATCACTCAGTTGCCAAGAGGGTACACGGGTGGGTGAGTGCTTGTAAGTCACTGTTACACTGCTAGGGTTCAAAAGTGTCCCCCAAAAGTTGATGTGCCAGAAACTTAATCTTCAATGCACTAGGGGATTAGAGGAGGCCACGAGGTTGCAGCCATCAGCATGGCCTTAGTGGCTTTCTAAGAGCAGGAGGGACCTGAGCTAGTATACCTGCTCTGTCTCTCCTTGAGATGCCCACCTCCATGTTAAGATACAGCAAGGAGGCCCTCATCAGAGGCCGAGCAGATGCCGGCGCCATGTTCAAGACTTCCAGCTTCCAGAACCATAAACCAAAGAAGCCTCTTTTCCTTATAAATTACCCTATCTATGGTATTCAGTTTTAGCAACAGAAAATGAGCTAGCAAAAGGATTTTCTAGGAGCCAGTAAGATTCAGATGGTAATCCTGAGACAAAGAAATGCAAACAGGAGCCAATGTTTTGGTGCAGTGGACTAAGCTGCCATTTGTGATACGGGCATCCTATAGCAGAGCACTGGTTTCAGTCGCTCCTCCAGTTCCAATCCAACTTCCTGCTAATGCTTCTGGGAAGCAGCAGATGATAGTCCAAGTGCTTGGGCCTCTGCCACCCATGTGGGAGACTCAGATGGAGTTTCTGGCTCTTGGTTTCAGCCTGGCCCAACACTGGCTGCTGTGGCAATTTGGGGAGTGAACCAGCAGATAGAAGGTTCTTCCTCCCTGCTTTGCTTACCCCTTCCCCCCACCCCAGTCATTCTGCCTTGCAAATAAATCTTAAGAAAGGAAGGAAGGAAGGAAGGAAGGAAGGAAGGAAGGAAGGAAGGAAGGAAGGAAGGAAGGAAGGAAGAGAAGAACTGGAAATATCTAATGTCATTTTGGCCTGAGAGCATGAAGATACTCACGGGAGACAGAGAGAACCCAAAGGCAAGCTCTGGGATGACAAATTAAAATTGAGACCTGGAATCTCAAACTTCCAAAGACCAGATTATCTCTGCTGGGCTGGACTCCAGTAGCAGCCATTGCATCTGGAACCTACAAGCAGCACTTGTATCCCCAGAGACAGCCTATCCTTTGCATACAGCATACTCCTGAAGTGACAGGCATTTGTACAGTTTGTGTCCCAGGGACGCAGCACCATGCCAACAACTCGAACGGCACCAACAGCTAATGGAGTGCAAACCCTGGGGCAAATGCTGACCTAAGCACCCATGTGGATCAGAACACAGGTACCTGGGGTGCTACTGTTATCCCCACTTGGCAAATGAGGAGACCAAGGCACAAGGAGGGCAAGGTGACAACCTGGCTTGAGCTCATCGGTTTAGCGCTGCACTGCAGCCTAACTACATGTGGGTTCACAACACCAGATTCTCTGATTCCAAGGGACCATCTTTGGGAACATGACCTGGTCCCAACACAGGTCCAGGAATAATCTGCACACCAATGAGTGGGAATCCATAGCACACTCCACCCCCCACCACCTGCTGGTTCACGATTCCACACTTTGCTCACCCACAATCAACCGTGAACTGCAGAGAGATGCTCTGGGCACCTGTTAACCTGCCATGGCTTCTGGAAGACTGGGAGCCTCCACCATCCAGCAGAAACCCAAAGCATCTTCCACTCTGGATCATTTCTGGGGAAGAAAACCCTCACCCTCTGACAGCAGGCCAGTGGCTCCTGAGAAACTGCCCAAGGTCCCTCTGAATCCAGCTGTGCCCCGTCACCTAGCCACCAATGAGGCTGACATTCAGAGCCACCAGCAGAAGTAAGCACCCTACTGTTCTGGGTTGTCCTTCAGGGTCAGATCACGGGATACCAGCAGAGCGTGGCAGCTCAGGCAGCTGGGGCCTCCTTGAGCAGCAAGATCAATTAAGTGCTTCATTGACCTTGGACATATATTCTGTGTCCTGAGGCGCTGCTCTGGGCTCAGCTGCATTTCTTAACCATCCAGCGTTGCACTTGACTGCTCCTTGGTAGCCACTGCCCAATCAGCCATTGCAATGGGCTCAGCAGCCAGGACCAGGACTTCCTGCTTCCACAACTCTGCTCAGAGGAGAGCACTAAGGGCTGCCTTTCCTGATGGGGCACCCAAGGACATGAAAGCCCAGTGGTCTCTTATTTGAGGAAGTCATAGGGCAGAAGTACTTTGTGCCAGGTTGCCTTGTCCACAGCCCAAGACCTAATAGGACGCACATCACGGCTCAGCAGGTGTCCCAGGGGGCAGCACTAAGACCTCTCTGCTGAAGGGGCCCCTTGGCCCAACTCCTCCCCAGGGCCATGGCAGCCCCAGCCTGAGTAAGGAAAGGACAGGCAGTCGCCCTGGTGGAGATACTGTCTTAGTCCATTTTTTGCTCCTGCTGAAGCAGGACACCACAGACTGGGAAATGTATAAAGCAAGGGAATGCATCTCACAGTTCTAGAGACTGGACATCCAGTACAAAGTGAGGCGTTTGGTAACAGCCTGAGCACTGCTTCATCCTATGGCAGAAGGCATCACACAGTGAGAAGGCAGGAAACAGCCGAGGTGCTCACCTTGGTAACAACCCACTCCCCTGATGGCCACAATTAAGCCATTCACAAGGATGGATCCCCCAACCTAATCTTTCACCATCAAGTTGAAAATTAAAATTTGGCCAGCGTCGTGGCTCAATAGGCTAATCCTCCGCCTAGCAGCGCTGGCACACTGGGTTCTAGTCCCAGTCGGGGCACGGATTCTGTCCGGGTTGCCCCTCTTCCAGGCCAGCTCTCTGCTGTGGCCCAGGAGTGCAGTGGAGGATGGCCCAAGTGCTTGGACCCTGCACCCCATGGGAGACCAGGAGAAGCACCTGGCTCCTGGCTTCGGATCAGAATGGTGTGCCGGCCGCAGCGCGGCGGCCATTGGAGGGTGAACCAATAGCAAAGGAAGACCTTTCTCTCTGTCTCTCTCCCACTGTCCACTCTGCCTGTCAAAAAAGAAATAAAAAGAAAATTAAAATTCAACATGAGGTTTGGAGGGGTCACTCGAACCATAGCCTACCAGGTGCCACAGCCATGGTAGGGCTTTCCTCGGAGGCGAGGACAGATGGGTCCAGCAGCTTCGAGCCTTCAAGCCAGACTCATGACAGACACTCAGAGTCTGGAAAGGGGGCTGTCGGAGCACATGCCTGACCTTCATGCGTGCTAAGTGGCCGCCCATCGGTTTTCATCAGGATGACAATGGGCAAACCAGGTGGTAAGTCCTGATTGGTCCAGCCCAGGTGTTATAGAAACCCGGGGGGACACCTGGAGATGTCTGAAACCACTTGTGAGCCTGCCAGAGTCCAGTGGGAGAGCCCTATGGTGCCCTGCAATCAAGAGTCACTCAGGCACTCGGTCAGTGGCACCATGGCTGCCAAGCCTGGGCTAAGCTATGTGTAAGCTCCGATTTTCCTTTGCCCAAAACAAGGGTTTTCAGCCCCATGTCCCCAGCATAGGGAGAGTGTGGAGCAGAGTTCAGTTGCTGAGATATGTTGAAATGCTGGGCACGGGCTGAGAACTGCACCCCAGAGATCTTTGCAGTCGGTCCTCACAACTACCCACGCCCATTTCACAGGCTGGGAAACTGAGGCACAGAAAGATCTCATGCTACCTAGAAGAGGATCTGGAGTTTGAATACAGCAGCCTGACTGCCGCAAGTTCATTGGAGGGAAAATACAAAATTACATACATGTTCTGCATCATGGATGGACAGGAAACAGGAAAAGGAAGGACAAGAGGAGGGCAGGGGAGGGGCAGAAAAGGGTGAGGGGGAGGGGAGGGCATAGGTACAAGAGGGGACTTGAGAAATTTCACAGAAATGGAACTAAAAGTTCATTTTGATGGGAAAAAAACTGAAATTCATGCATGCAAGGGTCTCTTAAAAAGCTCAAGGAAATGTGTATTATTAAAAAACTACGGGACCGGCGCCATGGCGCAGTAAGTTAATCCTCCACCTGAGGCACCAGCATCCCATATGGGCACCTGTTTTAGTCCTGGCTGCTCCTCTTCCAGTCCAGCTCTCTGCTATGGCCTGGGAAAGCAGTAGAAGATGGCCCAAGTCCTTGGGCCCTTGCACCCATGTGGGAGACCAGGAAGAAACTTCTGGCTCCTGGCTTCAGATGGGCGCAGCTCCAGCCGTTGCGGCCTTTTGGGGAGTGAACCAACAGAAGGAAAACCTTTCTCTCTGTCTCTCCCTCTCACTGTCTGTAACTCTAACTCTCAAATAAAAAATAAATAAAATCTTAAAAAAAAAAAAACCTATGTGTGAGTTTCAAAAGGTTTTGCACCAAAATAAGCTTAGCTTTCATCCCATTTTCCCTCCAACTTTTTAAGGTATGAGAAAAAAGATAGCCAAAGAGTACTCTCGTGTAAACAATAGCTGCTTACAAGTGGCGAGATGCTGGCTAGCTCTGGTTTTCCTCCCTGCCTTTCTGTAGTTTCTACCTTCTCTCAGAAAAGGAGTAATGAACCAAGCAGGACACCTGCTGACCCTACACTCCCAGACTGCCCTGAGCACCAGGCAATGATCAGGTAATAATAAACACTGTACTGAGGAAAGAGGTGGACAGGAGGAGATGCACGGGTCACGACAGCCTCGATGACAGTGCAGCCAGCCCCTGGGGGCCGTGCTCACTGCCCACCTGCGGTAAAGACACTGCCCCGACTCTGGGACAGCTCACCTGCCCCGCGTCCATCTCCTGGCAGAAAGACCCAGAGAGAGGGCCAGGGAGATGCGAGGTCAAAGCCCTTCCTTGCCTGGCTGCTTGTTCCACACCGAGAATGTTCAAAGATGATTTCCAGAAAAATACAGTTTCCAGATCATTAAAATTTTCTTCCAACAGTTTTATTTACTGGTTAGGAATGAGAGGAAAAAGAATTTCTGATCCAGGGCTTAATGTGAAAGTTTATTTTAAGAAAGCAAGGAGAAGTATTCTAGAGTTCACAAAAAAGTTGAGTTTTCCAATTTTTTTCCTTAAAAAAAAAACTATATGCACATTATTTTTCACTCTCCATTTGCAATCCCTTCCACCATAAAGCCTTACACTCTACAGAGGTGCTCATTATTGAGGGGGTCTTTTCTGTTGTTATTTTTGTTAACTGATAGAAAGCAGGCTGTTTTTACCTTCTGACTATGTTTGGGGTCATGGTGAGACCCTCTCTAACTCCACTTTGTATAAAATGACTCCATGGCTTCACAGTCATAACAAATCCTTGCAGGTATTCTAAAGTGTCAGGAAGAATCTCTAAAGTTTCAGATATCAAACCCCAAAGATGTAGAAATTCAAGATACCCAAACAATACCATTGAGTAAGACAAAGAATAAAATGAATTTTGGCTGAAACAAGCCTAAACCTATCCTTTAAAGGTTTTTTATTATTTATTATTTGTTTATTTATTTGAGAGGCAGAGAGACAGGAGAGAGAGATCCCATCCACTGGTTCTCTCCTCAAATGCCTGCAATGTATGGAACTGAGCCAGGCTGAATCCAGGAGCTGGGAATTCAATGCGTCTTCCATGTGGGTGGCGTTGAGCAACCTTTTCACTTGAGCTATCACCTCTGCTCCCAGGGCCTCCATTGGCAGAAAACTAAAATCAGGAGCTCAGCCAAGTATGGAACTTAGGATTCCTATATGGGACAAAAGTGTCTCAACCAGTAGGCAAAATACTAGCACTTATCCTTTAAAAAAACAATAATAAACCTCTAGTTGCCTTTCCAGGAGCCGTCCCTGTGTGCCTCACTCTTTGTTAACAGAACACATATTTTCAAATTCACATTCTTGGGCAGTGATGGCCTCGGAGAACAGCTGCCTCCTAACATCTGCCTGAATCTAGATCTGATAAACCAATGAGAACAGCCCAGTTCCCTGTGCCTGTGATTGGAATGGGGCTGGCCACGTGACTCCACTGTAGCCAGTGGAGTAAGGCATAAAGTCAGCTGGCCCTGAGAAGGATTTTCCTTCCAGATGAAAAGAGGCAATCTAGTGGAAATGCCTATCTTTTTTGGCCAAGTGTTGTTGTCATTACTGTTAGTGCTGCAGGTCAAACTGCCATATTTGCCACCACTGGGCAGAAATAAACCCAAAGGTCAAGTAAACACCCAAGGATAGTGAAACAGGACAACAGACAGAACTCACGACTCTGAGGCCATCACTTACTTGTACAATTAACCCTGGAGCCATCAAGAGAGATACTAAACTCCATAATATTTAAGGGGGTCTTTAAAAACTTTGAAGTGGACCAGGTTAGCCTAGGGATTAAGACATCTACATCACACATCAGAGTGCTTGGATTCAATTCCTGCCTCCACCTCTGGTTCTTTCCTCCAGCTTCCTGCCAGTGCAGACCCTGGGAGGCAGCAGCAGTAACACCAGTGATCAGATTCCTGCCACCCACATGGAAGACCTGTACTATATTCCCAGCTGCTGGCTCCAGCCCTGGTCCATGACCAGCTGTTATTTGAGAGAATGAACCAACACGTCAGAGAACTTACTGCATACTTGCTCACTCGTTCTCTCTCACACATACATGTATATACAAACAGAAAATCGAAATAAAAAGCTCATGGAAAATGTGCATTGAAGAAAATGATGCATGAATTTCAAAATAAACATATCTTCTATTTTCCATGAGCTCCCTATTTGTGTATTTGAATCTTTTGTTTCCAGTAGACCAAACCATTTGAACTGGTAGACCCCTATAACAAGGCTCATTACTAAGATTGTATAGATACCTGATGGCAAAAAGAGAATTATTAGACTATTTGGATCAGATCCCCAGGAAAGCAGGCAGGGGCCAGGTGACTAGACCCTTCATGGTGACTTCCTGTCAATCACCAACCTGCTTCCCAATTCTCCCCCCCATACACGCACACACACACACATACACACACACACAACTACAACTCATTCTAGCAAGTAAAGCAACTAACAGACTTCAAGCAGTTGAAAAAAAAAAATGGATCTCTCAAGGCCACCCTAGGAGCAAGGAAAGCCAGAATTCCCGAGATCTCCTCACTTCAGCAACTCGTACATGGCCAGCTGCTGAAAGTCATCGCCAAACTGAGACTCTGAGAACTGATGGTTGAAATCTATCAGACTTTGGAGAAGGAAAACTCCAAAGCAATTTTTGCAAGAAGCGAAGGCTGCTGGGGAGCACAAGTGGCAGACAACTGTCAGTACATAACCATCTTGTTACGGGGACGGATTTCATGTAGGCCTCTCCATGCTCAAAAAACAGACACAAACAAAGGATAACACCATCTGACTGCGGAGAAAAGCCTCTCAGCTCTGTGCCTGCAAGTTTCTTCTTCAAACACTAATTTCTTGAGGCTACATAAGCATTAAAAATGACTACTTTTAGCCGGCGCCGTGGCTCAACAGGCTAATCCTCCGCCTTGCGGCTCCGGCACACCGGGTTCTACTCCCAGTTGGGGCACCGATCCCGTCCCGGTTGCCCCTCTTCCAGGCCAGCTCTCTGCTGTGGCCAGGGAGTGCAGTGGAGGATGGCCCAAGTGCTTGGGCCCTGCACCCCACGGGAGACCAGGAGAAGCACCTGGCTCCTGCCATCGGATCAGCGCGGTGCGCCGGCCGCAGTGCACCTACCGCGGCGGCCATTGGAGGGTGAACCAATGGCAAAAAGGAAGACCTTTCTCTCTGTCTCTCTCTCTCACTGTCCACTCTGCCTGTCCAAAAAAAAAAAAAAAAAAAAGACTACTTTTATACATATACACACAGAAAAATGTTAAATTTTGAAAAATCTACCTATTACATTATATATATCCTCATTCTCTTAAAAAGCACACGTGTGCTCAACAGCTGCATTTAATAAAGCTGGGGACAAGCGTTCGGCCCAGTGGTTAGCATGCTGGTTTGGAGGCCCAAGTCCCACATCAGAGTACTTGGGTTCGATTCCCAGCTCCACCTCTCGACCTTAGGCTCCTGCTATTGCAGACCTAGGAGGCAGCAATGACAGCTCAAACAGCTGGGTTCCTGCCACCCATGGAGGAGACCTGGATTAATTTCCTGGCTCCCACTTTTGTCCATGCCCCATAGCCATGGTGGACATTTGAGGAATTAGCTAGCAGATGGGAACAATGTCATTCTGTCTCTGTCTGCCTCTCAAATTTTAAAAATAATGCTTTAATGTATATTTTTAATGAAGTTGTTTCATTTGATAAATATAAGAACATACCCAGATATCTGCAGTATTTGAAATTCACCAAAACCATTCAGTGACCTTCTCACCTTTATTAACTTCAGTCCTGACAATACCTAAGGGCCAACGATATGCCAGGTATAGTATGGACTTCAAAGAGAATGTAATTCCATTTCAAAAACCATCCAGGGGACTTGTATTTTTTCTAGAACTTAAGGAGAGAAAGCAAGGAGGAGTATGAATTTGTCTTTCACGCATGTGTCACCTGGTTAGGAGAAAAGTGGCTGTGAAAGTTAACTGTCCATATACACAATATAAGGCACATGGGCCATCAACAGTGGAAAGGCGATACAAGATGCCACAGGGCTTTCAATGAGGAAGAAATCTTACAAAGCTGAAAATTCCAGGAAAAGCCTTCATGAGAGAGGAGGCAAATGAGACAGATCTTTAATGATAGAGAAATGAAGTGGATTGGCATTTTCAAAGGCAAAGAACAGAAAACTTGTCAGAGCTGTGGTGTAGCAGGTAAAGCCACCACCAACAGTATCAGCATTCCATGTGGGTTCCAGTTCAAGTCCCAGCAGCTCCACTTCTGATCCAGCTCTCCACTATGGTCTGGGAAAGCATTAGAAGATGGCCCAAGTCCTTGGGCCCCTGCACCCTCATGGGAGACCCGGATGTGACTCCTGGCTTCAGATCAGCCCAGCTCTGGCTCTTGCAGCCATTTGGTGAGTGAACCAGTGAATGGAAGATCTCTATATCTCTCTCTGTCTCTTCCTCTTTTTAACTCTGCCTTTCAAATAAATAAATAAATCTTAAAAAAAAAAAAAAAGAAAGAAAGAAGAAAAGAAAGAAACAGGGGCCAGTGCCGTGGCTTACTTGGTTAATCCTCCTCCTGAGGCGCTGGCATCCCATATGGGTGCTGGGTTCTAGTCCCAGTTACTCCTCTTCCAGTCCAGCTCTCTACTGTGGCCTGGGAAGGCAGTGGAGGATGGCCCAAGTCCTTGGGCCCTGCACCCACATGGGAGACCAGGAAGAAGCACCTGGCACCTGGCTTCAGATCAGCATAGCACCGGCCGTAACGGCCATTTGGGGGGTGAACCAACGGAAAGAAGACCTTTCTCTCTGTCTCTCTCTCTCACTGTCTAACTCTGTCAAATTAAAAAGAAAACTTGAGGGCAAATTCTGAAAATGCATAGTATCCAGCTGGGTGGAACACAGGGGAAACATAAACAAACCACAAGTTTAAAAACAAAATAAAACAGAGGGAAAGACCTGGCAGGACTGAACACAAGGATGAAGTTCCTACCTGGTCGGGGGTGGAGCTTTAGGAAAATTAATACCAAAAAGCTGATTAATAGGAACTAAGTTATAGATGGACAGGAGTAAGATGTTCTGGTGTTGCACTGCACAGTAAAGTGACTGGAGCTAATAACATAATGTGCATGTTTAAAAAAATATATAAAGGTAGAAGGAAGGACTTTGAATATTTGAAAAGATAGATGTATTTACCCTGATTTGAATATTACACAATACATGTTCTGAAATATCATAGGGTATCTCACAAATGTGTACAATTTCTATATATCAGTTAAATATTTTTTTAAGGAGCAGATATTTGGCCTAGCAGTTAAAATGATGGTTCAGACACTATATTCCATCCACACTGGAATACCTGGGTCTGGGTTCCAGCTCTGCTTCCAATCCCAACTCCCAATTTCTGCTAATGTGCTCTTGGCTTCAGCCCAGCCCAGCCCCAGGTGTTGCAGGCATTTGGAAAGTAAGCCATAAGATGAGAGCATCATTTATCTCTCTCTCTCTCTCTCTCTTTCTCTCTGCCTCTCAAATTTTAACGAAAAAGAACTTTTTCTCCAAAATAGAAAATGCTTTCCACAGCAGCAGGTGACAGGATCAGGAGCCAGCCAGCAAAGAGACCAGCCAGAGGCCTGTGTGCTCACTCAGGGCAGAAGTACAGAATGTGTATCCCAGGGCTGGCAGCACACAGCACAGCGTAGGCAGAGCCACACATGCTTGTTAAATTGAAGTGCGTTTCTGGTGGGCAGGAATTGGATCTGATTCTTTACTGTCACCTCTACAGGCTCTAAATGTACAGCAGGCACTGAAGATGCTGGCTCCCCTTCCCCATCTCCCTTTCTCCTCCCCCAAGGGATCCAGTCCAAGATGGAGAGAGAAGGCCCAAGGGTCAAGAGAACATTCTCTGCTAAGGTCTGGGCATGGCCTGAAGGTCTCCCCCAAGCCTTCACCTACTGAAATGCAATCCCCACTGTAAAGTACGAAGAAGGAGAAGACATAGCCTGACTTTGGAGGTTACAGGCAGGGCCTTTGGAAGGTGACTGGGTACAGTTACCAAGGTGGAACCCCCAGGACTAAATCCTGTGAGTTCATAAGAACAGGGAGCGAGACCAGCAGAGACACAGACACACATGCACTCCCTGTCTCTTGCCATGTGACAATATGCTGTGCCACCCTAGGACTCTGCCAGCTAACATAAAAAGCCCCCTGGACCTCGCACCTCAAGAACTGCGGGCCAAAATAAGCCTCTTTCCTAAAAGTTATTCTGTTAATAGAAACAGAATGTGAATTAAAAATCTCCCTCCTCTAATGCTTTCTCCCAAAGCCAAGACGAGGAAAGTACAGAGGCTCAGCAAACACTACAGAGGAGGCCGGAGTGGGAGAAGGGCTGTCGGTCCAGGAAAAGACGCCTTGTCATAGACTTAATGCAAAAAAGCTAAGACACTCTCCAGCTCTGCGGTCCTAAAGGATCCACAGCAGATCATTCAAAAAAGTGAACGAAAGTACGTATCCGCATATCCTACCTAAAGTATGACAGAGAAGGGTGCAGGTAAAGTGTAACATGATGAAAGGTTCTCTGAATTGTGCAAAAATGCCCTTGTTCTTAGAGCCCCAGAGAGGGACATGATGCTTCCAATGCACTCCAACATATGCCAGAGTAAAATAGTGTCTGTGTGAGGATCAGCATGCTACGTGCATGTGTGTGTGCATTTACATCTGTATACATGGCAAGGGGATTACAAAGCAAGTGGGATAAAATGCAAACAACTGGCAAGTTTGGGTAAAGGGGTCTGTCTTAGTCCATTTGTGCTGCTACAACAAAATATCTGCAGCTAGAAAATTCATAATCACAGAAGGCTGTTTTCCCATCACTCTAGGGTCTTTGAAGCTAGCAGGTGTTGCCTTCCATCAAAGGGGGCTCTGTTTCCAAGATTGCGCCCTGGTGCTATGTTCTCCAGCAGGGGGCAGTGCTGAGACTTCACATGGTGGAAGGCAGACAAGCAAGAGTCACAGGTTATACAATCCTCTTTTCTAAGGCCCTTAATCCCATTTTGAGGGAGGAATACTCACTGCTCCAATATCTCTTAAAGACCCCACCGCTGGGGAAAGCGCTGTGGCATAATAGATTAATCCTCCACCTGAGATGCCAACATCCCATATGGGCACCGGTTCATGTTCCAGCTGCTCCACTTCAGATCCATCTCCCAGCTAATGCGCCTGGGAAAGCAGCAAAAGATGGCCCAAGTATTTAGGCCTGTACACTCATGTAGGAGACACGGAAGAAGTTCCTGCCTTCTAGCTTCAGCCCAGCCCAGTCCCAGCTGTTGCAGCCATTTGGGGAATGAACCAGCGTATGGAATATCTCTCTATCTCTCCCTCTCTCTCTCTGTAACTCTGCCTTCCAAATTAATAAAAATAAATAAACAAAAAGACCCCAACTCTTTTTTAATTTTATTTATACATAAGATTCATCCAGGTCTCCCATACAGGCAGAGGGGCCCAATCACTGGGGCCATCTTCCACTGCTTTCCCTGGAACATTAGCAGGCAGTTGGATTGGAAGTGGAGCAGCCAGGACTCAAACCAGTGCCCATATAGGACGCCAGCAACACAAATGGTTAACAACCCACAGTGCTACAATGCTGGACCCAAGACCCCACTTGTTAATACCATCGCATTGGCCATTCAGACGAGAGCAGTATATGAAGGTTTTTTTGATACTACTCTTGCAACTTTTCTGTAAGTTTGAAATAATATCACAATAGTTATAAGAGTCAGGAAGCCATTTATATTCATTATTATATATAATTCTTATTATGCCATATATTTATATAGCAATTTATATACAGATAAGATTTTTAAAACTATGCTGTTTTGTGGGAGAAAAAAGATGAATAATGAGATGCATGGAATGTAACAATTGGCAAAATTAGTGGAGAGGGGAAGGGGGGAAGATATTTATGGATCTAGATAAGCAGTTATTCGCATATAATACATCTGCAAAAACACATAAGAAACTGGTAATGCTAGCTACCTTCCTGTGAAAAGAGGAATTGGGTAGTTAGATGACAGAAGAGAAGGAAGATTTTTCATTATAACCTCTTTTTATATATTTTAAATCATGTGAAAGCACTGCCCATTTGACATATGTAGACAAAGTAAAATCACTCTGAAAAAATGTTGAAGGGAAGTAATTGTGCAAGCAGGCAGTTTGGGGTAGCTTAGACCAGAGAAACATAAGAAATGGGACAGAAGCCACCTGGCAGGACACTGCCCAGATGCGACCCCTCAGGCCACTGTGCTTGGAGGGATGCCTATTTGGAGGGGGTTCATGCCAGACAAGCAGAGCTGGAAGTTTGGAAAAGCATGTTCTATCAAGTTTCAGCCTAAATTCAAGAGAATTCTCTCATTAAAAAAAAAAAACATTACAGCTAGAAAATTCTCCACTGTTCCACTCCTCAAGCTGCCATTGCCCGGTTCTGAGACTCCAGGAGTCGACACACTGGGACATCTGTCCTCAGTCTGACAGCCACAGCCAGCTGAACCTTGGTCCAACAGGCCCATGTATACACCGCATCTGACCACCCACAGTGGCAGCCACCACCCTCCCTTGAAAATAACCATGGGGCCCAAATGTAGCATAGCAAGTAAAGCCACCACCTGCGATGCCAGCGTCCTGTATGGGCGCCAGTTCCTGTCTCAGCTGCTCTACTTCGTATCCATCTCCCTGCTAATGTCCTGAGAAAAACAGCAGAAGATAGCCCAAGTGCTTTGGCCCTGCCACCCACATGGGAGACTTAGATGAAGCTCCAGGCTCCTGGCTTTGGCCTGACTCAGCCCTGGTCATTACAGCCACTTGGGGAGTAAACCAGCAATCTCTCTCTCTGTCTCTCTTCCTCTTTCTAAGTCTGCCTTTCAAATAAATAAATAAAATCTTCAAAAAGGAAAAGAAAAGAATGGCAAGAAGTCACTCCACTGTGTGTTACCAATGTGAGAGACTCTTGGATCTATGTCACATTTGTAAGGTTTCTCAGGATGATCACAGAGATGGGCAATTCAGAATGAATGGGAAATGAATCTTCCTGCTGGCCTAACCCACCATCCGTGAACTTTTTTATTCTTTAAAAAATTTGTTTACTTATTTGAAAGGGAGGATTCCAGAGACAAAGAGGCAGAGAGAGATAAAGAAATCTTTCCATGTCTCCTACGCGGTTGTAGGGGCCCAAGGACTTGGGCCATCTTCTGCTTTCCCAGGCCATAGCAGAGAGCTGGACTGCAAGTGGAGCAGCCAGGACAAGAACCGGCGCCCATATGGGATGTCAGCACTGCAGGCGGTAGATTTACCCACTATGCCACAGTGCTGGCCCCAATCTGTGAACTTTCACAGGAGCCAAGCAAGCTCAGACAGCAATAGGAAGAGAAAACACCTCTGTCTGCAGAAGCCATTGGCTTTCCAGTTCTCACAGGCAGTCCCACTCCCTCTTTTGCTCAAGGACACCCATGGCTGCTCTCAGCCCAAGTCTCACTCCCTTACTCAGCCTCTTTACTTACCACCCACTTACTACTCCTCTTTGGTGGACTATGTGGTTGGGCACATCTGTGTATGTCTGTGCCCAAGAACTGGCCCATGAGTTGTTATCAGAAATGCTACTGATGGATTCTATTTGAGAAAGGGTAAGGGAGGTGAGAAAGGCGGGACTTAAGCTAAGGACAGAGGCTCCTTCTCCCTCAGAACTGTAAGATAACGGGGTCTGTTTATTCAGCAAAGACACATTGAGCCCTGCTGGGTGGCTGGGAAAGACACAGCTGAGAAGCTCCTGGCCCAGCAGAGGGAGACAAACATCAACATCAACCAACATAAGAGGGGGCACACTCACCCCATCTCCCGAGTGTGTTCCTCCGGGGTTCAAAGAAGGCACACACACACACACATATGGATTAGGGGGCAACACAGATGGGCATCCCAGAAAAAGAAGGGAAAGTACACCCACCTGCCAGAGTCCTGGGTTCCAGCCTAGCTCTCCACTGACCAGTGTGGGCAACTGGAGCTGACTTAGCTTCTAAGACTCAGCCTCCACTTGTGCGATGGAAATCACCACATCTATCTTCACAAGGGTGAAGGTGAAAGTGGCCAACACAGCCCCATACTAACAGAGCCTTGGCCAACAGCACAGCTGTCCCTTCTCAACTTCCATCAAGCTCAGTACAAAATCCTTTGCGATGGGTTGAATTGTGTCCCTCCAAAAGATACATTGAGGTCTTTGAGACCTCCAATACCTTTGAAGAGATTTTATTTGGAAATAGGACTTTGAAGATGCAATCGGGTTAAGATGAGGTCATATTGGAGCTCGACAGGCCCTTAGGCCATATGATTCATGTCCTTGGAAGAGGAAGTGGGAGAGACAGCGAGACGCACAGGGAGAAGACAGCCATATGATGACGCAGACAGAGCTGGAGTGATGGAGCTACCAGCCAAGCAGCGTCAAGGGTTGCCGGAAAGCCACATCAAGCTGGAAAAAGCAAGTCCTGAAGAATTACAAAAAGAACCAACCTGGCTAACACCTTGATTTTGGACTTCCCAGCCCCAGAACTGTGAGAGAATAAATTCCTGTTGTTTTAAGCTTCCTAGTTCATCGTCCAGTTTAACAGCAGCCTGGAGAAACAGCACAGCTTCCCTCCCTAGACCCCACCTTTTTTTTTTTTTTTTTTTTTTTTGACAGGCAGGGTTGGACAGTAAGAGAGAGGGACAGAGAGAAAGGTCTTCCTTCCGCTGGTTCACTCCCCAAATGGCCGCCACGGCCGGTTTGCTGCGCCGATCTAAAGCCAGGAGCCAGGTGCTTCTTCCTGGTCTCCCATGCGGATGCAGGGCACAAGCACTTAGGACATCCTCCACTGCCTTCCCGGGCCACAGCAAAGAGCTGGACTGGAAGAGGAGCAACCAGGACAGAACCGGCACCCCAACTGAGACTAGAACCCGGGGTACCGGTTCCCCAGGCGGAGGATTAGCCTGGTGAGCCGCGGCACAGGCCAACCCCACCCCTTTTAAAGAACCGCCCCCCAACTTGCCTGAGGAAACCAAATACTTGCACAAACATATAATACATGATACCCCAGGAAAGGCGACCCTCAGTAATCAGCCTTTGCAGAAGAGAGAAATGTGGAAAACTGGGTGTTTTCTTGGGAATGGCTGCCATTTTGAATCACTCACGGTCCCCAAAGGGATAAAGACAGTGATGGAATGACTTTGAATATAGACCAGAGGGTCAGGACCACACATCCCACCACCACAGAGGCTGATTCAGCCTGCACACATCCCGTGTCTCTCAGGAACACTGGTGGCAATCCCGGTAGGTAGTAGGACCTGCTATCAACAAACTGCAGGCCAACCAAGATGGAAAGAAAAAGGGCAAAGAGTCGAACCAAAGCAGAAAAGCACATTTCTAGATGTCTACATAGCTTGAAGAAAAAGAAGTGATGCTTGGGACCCTGACTCACCCACACCCAACGATCTCTTTGACCTATGCCATCCACATAAAATTAGCATTCTTGTTGGAAACCACCAAATCCACACCATGGTTTTTACCAGTAAAAGATGCTATTTTTAGTTATGAGGGTTCAACAGGCGGAAAGCCCAGTCACCAGCCACCAGAGAATTCAACCAAAGTAAAAGAGCTTTTGAGTGGGCACTGCCCTGGCCTGTGCCCCATTCCAGCACCTGTTCTGGTTTCACCTTGCAGTGTGGAGAGCTCAAGGGAAAGCTCCAGTATCGAAGAATACAACTGCAGAATTAATGACTCAATTGCCCCAGTTCTAAGAGGGTTAGCAAACCCGTCTGCCAGGCGCCGGATCTTAGAAAACAGGAAAGGGAGACATGCCAGAAAGGACGCTGTAGGGCCCACAATGCCTTCATAAAGAAAACAACTTTAAGAAGGCACCAATTTCTATGTCCTTGGGCACCACCACCACCACCCCCACTACCCATCCACCTGCCCACAGATCTGGGGCAGTACCACGCATGAGGAAAAGAGAACTGGGGATAGCGTGGCCACTAAAAAGGACACCATGATGCCCAGACAGTGGGTAAGGTGAGAGGAGTCTCTGGTTCATTCAGAAAGCTGCCTGAGATGGTCTGGCCTGGATCACCTGTCTCCAGGTGCCTGAATCACCCAGAACTGCACCTTTTTAGCGTGTTTCACAGTTTGTACACTCAGGACCTAATTACTCAAGGATTGTTAATGTGGGTGGCAGCACTTGGCTGCCTGCCCTTCCTGTTCAAGAGCTTCTTCATGGAGGGAGCACAAAGGGAGTTTCAGAAAGGCAATCAGTCAAGGAAGGACCCATCACCTTCCAACCTGTCACCTGGGAAAGGGTGATGAATCCAGACCAATTCCAAAATAAAGGGGGGGGGGGGAGGTGGATAGAATTGAGAGGAGGAAGTTCAGGGATCTCAGAATATTTCACTGCTGGGGGTCACCTGAGCTCCCTATTTTTTGTTACAGATAAGAAAATGGGCACTGGCAGTGCCGTGGCTCAATAGGCTAATCCTCCACCTGCAGCACCGGCACCCAGGGTTCTAGTTCCAGTTGGGGTGCCAGATTCTGTCCCAGTTGCTCCTCTTCCAGGCCAGCTCTCTGCTGTGGCCCAGGAGTGTAGTGGAGGATGGCCCAAGTGCTTGGACCCTGCACCCGCATGGGAGACCAGGAGAAGCACCTGGCTCCTGGCTTCGGATCAGCGCGGTGCGCTGGCTGCAGCGCGCCGGCCATGGCGGCCATGGGGGGTAAACCAATGGAAAAGGAAGACCTTTCTCTCTGTCTCTCTCTCTCTCTCACTGTCCACTCTGCCTGTCAAAAAAAAAAAAAAAAGAAAGAAAGAAAGAAAGAAAATGGGCACTAAGTATGGTCCAAAATCAGAAATGGGTTACCGTTAGTGGATTGGTCGGGCTTTCTGTCCCCAGCTGGGCACTCCCTGCAGTACCCCCACCGGCTGCCATGAAAACACAAGCATGGCAGGAAGCGGGCTCACAAGTCAGAAGCAAATCCACACATGCTGAGTCTTTAAAAGACAAAATGACAGGGAGAGCGGCAGGCATTGTGGTGCAGCAGGTTAAGCTGCCACCTGTGACGACACCAGCATTCCATATTAGCATCGTTTCGATTCCTGGCTGCTCGGCTTCCCATCCAGCTCCCTGCTAATGCACCTGAGAAGGCGGCAGAAAATGGCCCTACCACCCACAGGGGAGACCCAGATGAAGTTCCAGGCTCATGGCTTTGGTCTGGCCCTGCACTGGCCATTGTGGCCATTTAGGAGAGAAAAGCAGCAGATGGAAAATATCCCTCTCTCGCTCTTTCTCCTTCCTGCTCTCACTCTCTCTGCCTTTCAAACAAGTAAATACATCTTTTTTAAAAAATGAAATGGAAAGAAGCCTTGCTAGCTGTGATTCACTTTGAGTACAACAGTAAGGTCTTTATTACATATCTTTGTAGTGGTGGAGGAGGCAATTAAGCCAATTGCACCAAAAAACCTAACTCAGCTAAGTATTAACTTTGAAGGAGGAACATATGCACTTCCCACCTTCCCTCAGAGAGATGGTTCCTGTCCCTGGTGTTCACACCAGAAGGCAAGTGTCCCTGCTCTGTCTGACTGCCCCATGTCTGTTCGGCTCAGGCTGGTTAATGGGCACACACACACAAAGAGCAACTCCAAGTGTTGCCCTAAAAGGATGGATTCCAAGCCCCGTACAAGAGAAATCAAGATGTGCCAGCATGAAGAGGGTCTCTGAGTGGGGGGACTTCCACTTAGCACTGTTCCTGTTACTCGGATCCTAAGTACCTGGCTCATTCCTGACCCACTCCGACCCCAGGTGTCTTGAAGGCTGCTTCTCCTCTGTCTCCTCTGGGGATGCTACATGACAGCACAGGTGTAAACCCTGCACAGAAGACACATAGCTCTGGGGTACCAGAGGCTGAGCTTGGCCTGACCTTATCCAGGACAAGGTACCAGAGAGCTGGTGTGCTCTCAACTCTCTAATGTGAGACCTGAACCATGGCCTTCCAACTCCAAAATTCCAAGAATGATGGGACAGAGACGAGTTAGTTAAGGTTCAAATCCAAGTGGTCCCTCCAAAAATAAAACAACAACACTATTCCAAGCATTGCAATGGAGAGTTGGGACCAGTCCACCTTCCCATAGTAGATTTTTTTTTTTTTTTTGACAGGCAGAGTTAGACAGTGAGAGAGAGAGAGACAGAGAGAAAGGTCTTCCTTTTCCGTTCACCCCCCAAATGGCCGCCACGGCCAGCACACTGCGCTGATCCGAAGCCAGGAGCCAGGTGCTTCCTCCTGGTCTCCCATGCGGGTGCAGGGCCCAAGGACTTGGGCCATCCTCCACTGCCTTCCCAGGCCACAGCAGAGAGCTGGCCCATAGTAGATTTTTAATTAGCAATCAATTGCAGAACCAGCAGGCATGCAGCTAGTGGTTAAAATACCTGCATCCCAAATCAGAGTACCTAGGTTCAGCTCCTAGCTCCAGCTCCTGACTCCCGCTAATGCAGACCTTGGGAGGCAGAGGTGATGGTCCCAGTGATTGGGTTCCTGCTATCCATGTGTGAGACCTGAATAACTGAGTTCCCCACACCTGGCTGCAACCCCAGTGGGGTCCACTGCAGACTTTTAGGCAGTGAACCAACGGATGGGAGCACATTCTCTCTCTCTCCCCAGACCCCGTGTGTGTGTGTGTGTGTGTCTACTGCTCAAATACAAATTTTTTTTCAAAGATGTATTTATTTATTTGAGAGGCAGAGTTACAGACAAGAGAGGGAGGTCTTCCATTCACTGGTTCACTCCCCAAATGGCCACAGTGGCCAGAGCTGGGCCATTCCAAAGCTAGGAGCCAGGAGCTTCTTCTAGGTCACCCATGTGGGTGCAAGGGCCCAAGCATGTGGTTCATCTTCCATTGCTTTCCCAGGCTATTAGCAGGAAGCTGGATAGGAAATGAAGCAGCCAGGACTCAAACTGGTACCCATGTGGGATGCCGGCGCCACAGGCAGGTGCTTAACCTACTACGCCACAACAGGGAGAGAGAGAGAGAGAGAGAGATGACCAGCACAGTGGTGCAGGAGGTTAAGTTACTGCTTGCAACAGTGGCATCCCATATGAGCAATGGTTCGAGTTCCAGCTGCTCGACTTCCAATCCAGCTCACTGCTAATGTGCCTGAGAAAGTAATAGAAGATGGCCCAAGTGCCTAGGCTCCTGCCACCCACATGGAGACCCAGATGGAGTTCCAGGCTCCTGGCTTCTGCTTCGCCCAGCCCTAGCCATTGTGGCCATTTGGGGGGGGGGGGGGTGTGAACCAGCAGATGGGGAAGATCTCTCTCTCCCTCTCACTCTCTCTAACTCTACCTTTCAAATAAAGGGAGGGAGGGAGGGAGGGAGGAAGGAATCACTTGCATGTAGGTAAAAGGTTAACTCTCTCCTCAATCTCTGCCCAGTGCTAGGGTGAAGAGGAACCTGGATCTCCCAAAGGAAGCATTACCCCTTTTAGTTAGGTATGAGCAAGCTGAGGGTCGTCTGTCTTGACTTTCTAGGGGAGTACCTGTTCCTGCTTGCCCACAAATGCAACACAGGGCAACTCAGGACCATGGCGAATAACAGCCTGCAATGAGCTATACTTGCCGGCAAAAGGGAGGTCTGACACTGTGGCCCAAGGATGTGTTCAGAAGAGTGGGCACTGCCCACTGAAGAGCAAGGAACTTGGTCCCTCAGAGCACCTCATCCTCACACTTTCCAAGTTAGAGTCACCACTTTGTCAAAAAGAAGATGGCTCTGAGGGGTACAAATTCTCCACCCACCCACTTCAAAAGCTACCCTCAATACCAGTTTAAGAGTAGGCATTTGTTAAGACAACCCACGTTCCACCTTACAGTGTCTGAGTTTGATTCCTGGCTCCAGTTATTAATCCCAGTTTCCTGTTAATGCAGACCCAGGAAGGCAGTGGTGACAGCTCAAGTAATTGGGCTCCTGCCCCGACATGGGAGACCCAGAATGAGTTATGGTCTATCAGCCTGGGCCCTGACCCAGGACTGGCTGGTGTCTGAGATCAAGGGCACTCCTCTGCTCATTTTGAGAACAATGCACATGAAACATCCAACACTGGAGACCCCATTTCCCAGGTAGCTGACAGCATTGGGACGAAGGCTTACACTCCATGGGATCAGCTCTACGTGCATGGGAGTGAGTCATGCAGCAGAGGGGAGGACACAGGGACCAAATTGGCTTCTCTATGCTCAGAGCCTGAGTCAACCCTTTCTTCAGATGCTCCTGTGGTGCTTGGTACCCTGCATTTTTTTCAGGATCTGATACTCATTAAGAACTCCCCTTTCAGTTCAGAAAGGGAACTTTTCCCTTTATTTTTTAAAGATTCATTTTATTATTCGTTTGGAAGGTAGTTAGAGAGAGTGTGAGACTCTATCTGCTGGTTCACTCTGGCAATGGCTGGAGCTGGGCCAGACCAGGCCAAAGCCAAGAGTTCCACCAGGGTCTCCCACATGTGTACAGGAGCCCAAGCACTTGGGCTATTCTCTGCTGCCTTCCCAGGCATACTGGCAGGGAGTTGGAGTGGAAGCAGAGCAGCCAGGGCTCGAATTGGCACCCATATGGAATGCCAGTGTCACAGGTGGCAGCTTAACCCATTATACCAAAGCACCGGCCCCTGAAAAGGAAATTTTCAAGGCACCTAACCTTCCTCCCCAGAATTTAAGAACTTGGCCCTTGTGGTCTCAGCTCGATAGATATTTCTCTCGCCTGACAGTCAGCTGTAAACGATCACTTTTAAAGGTATTAGCAGGCCCCTTAGACAAAATTGTTATTAATCTCTGACATCCTTGGCCAGGAGACTTCAGAAGTACCAGAATAAAAGATATGATCCCTGTCATAAAGGGATGTAGGATACAGAAGGAACAAATACTGCATAGGCCCAGAGCAGCATCCCACAGCGGTTAGCAGAGAGCACACCAGGCTCGATCACAGCCCAGCCACTGCCTACCTGGGTGACCTGATGGTCAAGTAAGCCGCTCGATTTCCTTGTCCATAAAACTGAGACCATGAATCTCCATCACAGTGTTGACTTCAGGATCCAACTGTACGGAATAACTCATGTTAAAATAAAAATAAGGGGCTTGTGCTGTGGCATAGCAAGTAAAGCCGCCACCCGCAGTGCCAGTTGGGTGCCGGTTCCAGTCCTGGCTGCTCCACTAGGATACAGCTCTCTGCTATGGCCTGGGAAAGCAATAGAAGATGGCCCAAGTGCTTGGGCCCCTGTACCCATGGGAAACCTGGAAGAGGCTCCTGGCTCCAGATCAGCACAGCTCCAGCCATTGCGGCCTCTCTGTAACTCTGCCTTTCAAATAAATAAATAAATCTTTTTTAAAAAAAATAAAAAATTAGCTATACACAGGAGATCTGGTTATCAGCAGGAATAATCAGAATACAAGACCAAGCAGCATGAATGTTCAAAGAAAAACTGGAAGGGCCAAGGAAATGTTGAAAATAGAAGATCTGGCAGCTGATGACTTAAGGAGTCAAGAGAGATCAAGAAAAAAAATTAAATTTACTCTTTTTTTAAGTCAAACTACGTAGTGCCATTCACATTCACTGGGAATTCCTGGCCAAAAAGATGACGGCTTTGACCAGGCAGACTCCAGGGCCCACAGAATCAGAATGGCACCCGCTGAGTGTAGCCTCTGTAGGGAACTGTGCAAAAACCAGTGAATCAGCATTACCTTGTTAGACGTTTACACCCTCTGAAGTTGTTTGAACTAGAAAGATCTTCAAGGTTACTATTCTGGCTCCAGTTAAAAGCTGATGCCCACAACAGGAAATGATTGACTTGTTCCAGATCCCACAGTCTGTGGGAGACAGAGCTCTGACTACCCAGCCACTGACAGCTGTCCTCATGGTTGCCTGCCCTTCCAGACACTCCTTTCCACAGTGGGCAGTGGACAGCTGCTTGGCTGCCTCCCCATTCAGAGTGCCCTTCCTTTCTTCTTCCATCTATCCATCTATGTCTATCTCCCCCATGATTCCCCCCTCTCATGCATGTACATCACTTCTTCTTTGCACACCTGCTATAGCTTGGATATGATTTGACCCTTGGGTTCATGCAGATGTTTAAACCCCAAAGTCATAAGTCAATGGTGTCAAGAGGATGGAAAGTTAATCCAAATACAGTGTTTAGAGGTGGACCTGGTGGAAGACACTTAGGTCACTGGGGTGTGCCCTCAAAAGGTAGTTTTCCCAAGAGAGCTGGTTATGATAGCCTGCATGGAGCCCAGCCTCTTTATCACTGCTTCCTGCTCCACCAGGACCCTTCCTCTGTGTGAGCTCCACCACCACCACCTGACACCTCCAAAACCACACACTTTAAAAAATCTCTTTCTTTTATGCATAAATGTAGGCCTCCTCAGGTATTTTATTATGGTACTGAGTTGCTGACTACCACAGCATCCTTCCATATCTTTTTTTAAAATTATGCCAAAATACATACAGCATAAAATGTACAATCTTTTGAGGTAGTTCAATGCCAGTGAGTATACCCACAATGTTGTTCAAACCATCCTCATCACCTTTCTCCTTGCAAAACTGTCGCCACTCCCATTAACGCCCTTGACTTTGACTACTCAAGGTACCACATGCAACTGAAATTAAGAGTTCTCCTTCTATGATTGGTTTACTTTATCTCACATAATGTCCTCGAAGTTCAACCATGCTGCAGCATTGTCAGAATTACCTTCCCTTTGAAGACTGAAGAATTTTCCATTGTTAAACATGGACCACGTTTTGATGATCCATTCATCCAATGATAGACACTTGGGTTGCTTCCACATTTTGGCTGCGCAAATATCTCCTATAGTTCCTGCTTTCAATATTTTGGGATATATATCTAGAAGTGGAACTGCTGGATCATCTAGCAATTCTATTGCTGATTTTTTTTTTTTTTTTGAGGTACATGTATATTTGGGGCCAGCGCCGTGGCTTAACAGGCTAATCCTCCGCCTTGCGGCGCCGGCACACCGAGTTCTAGTCCCGGTCAGGGCGCCGGATTCTGTCCCGGTTGTCCCTCTTCCAGGCCAGCTCTCTGCTATGGCCCGGGAAGGCAGTGGAGGATGGCCCAAGTGCTTGGGCCCTGCACCCGCATGGGAGACCAGGAGAAGCACCTGGCTCCTGGCTTCGGATCAGCGAGATGCGCCAGCCGCAGCGGCCATTGGAGGCTGAACCAGCGGCAAAAAGGAAGACCTTTCTCTCTGTCTCTCTCTCTCTCACTATCCACTCTGCCTGTCAAAAATAAATAAATAAATAAGTAAACTATATCACACTTCCCCAAACCATAATTAACAGAAAAGTAAGCTTTCTATCTTATCCAGGTAATGGTTATTAAATATCAACTATTTGCTAGGCCTTGGGCCAGGCCAGGAGCATAATCAATCATGAGCTAAAGTCATACCCCATCTTCTTGGGGATGACAGACTAGTGAGACAGACAGACGGGAATAGATTCCAGGCAAATATCTGAAACCGTCAACAGCAAAACTTCTGCGGGTCACAGTAACTCACTGTGGGAATGCATTTTAGTAGTGGTGACATGGGGGCCAGCATTGTGGCACAGCAGGTTAGGCCTCTGCCTGGGACGCCAGCATCCCAAATGGGTACCCGTTGAAGTCAAGGCTGCTCCACTTCTGCTAATGTTTCTAGGAAAGCAGTGGGAGACTGCTCAAGTACTTCAGCCTCTGCACCCATATCAGAGACCTGGAGGGAGTGCTGGGCTCCTGGCTTTGGCACTGCAGCCATTTGGGGAGCAAACCAGAGGATGAAGATCTTTCTGTGAGTGTGTCTCTCCCTCTCTCTCTAACCCTTCTTTTCAAATAAGCAAGAAAATCTTTTTTTAATGAAAGGAAGGAAGGAAGGAAGGAAGGAAGGAAGGAAGGAAGGAAGGAAGGAAGGAAGGAAGGAAGGAAGGGAGGGAGAGAGAGAAAGAAAGAAAGAGAGAAAGAAAGAGTGGCAGTCCAGAGCTGGGACTGTGCTGCAGGTTGATTTGTGGGTCCCCAACAGGCATGCTGAAGTCCTAGCTCTCAGAGATTTCCCAGAACATATAAATGTGACTGTATTTGGAAACAGTCTTTGCAGATATATTGAAGATGCAGGCATACTATACTATTCCAAAGACTGATGTCCTTGGGGGCCGGCGCTGTGGTAAAGCCGCCGCCTGCAGTGCTGGCATCCCAAATGGGAGCTGGTTGAGTCTGGCTGCTCCACTTCCGATCTTGCTCTCTGCTATGGCCTGGGAAAGCAGTGGAGGATGGCCCAAGTCCTTGTGCCCCTGTACCCACATGGGTGACCTGGCTCCTGGCTCCAGATGGGCTCAGCTCCGGCCATTGCAACCATCTGGGGAGTGAACCAGCAGATGGAAGACCTCTCTTTCTCTCTCTGCCTCTCCTTCTCTATCTGTGTAACTCTGACTTTCAAGCAAATAAATACATCTTTAAAAAAACAAACAAACAAAGACTGATGTCCTGATAAAAAGAGGGGAGTTGGAGCACAGGGACGAGGGTCATGTGAAGGGGGAAGCAGAGACAGAGATGCAGGTACAAGCAGAGGAAGCGTAAGCCGCAGGCAGACGCGAGGGATTCTGCCCCTGAGCCTTCAGAGGGGCCTCCACCATCGGGGCACCTCTACCCTGCTGGCTGGGAGAGCATAACCTCTAAGGTCTCCTGAGAGACCTGCCTCCACCAACAGTGGGATCATGGACACCTAGCCTCCTGGACTGGGAGAGAACCAACCTCTGCTGCTTGCAGCCGCCCTATACCTTACACTTGGTGACCACAGCCATAGGACACGATCCAGGGTGCACAGTGGAAAAAGGCCTAGATGGAGTTTGTTTTTTTTTTTTCCTTGCAGTGGTGAGGGAAGAGACAGAGACATGAAGAACTAGGCTTTCATCCTGTAATTTCTAACCAACAGACCACTCATGATCCTGGCATGGTATAAGCAGGTCCTCTGACCATGCAGTCCCAGTGCTAAGGGGGCGCGGGAGGGGGGTGTCAGTCTCGGTAGTCCCAGGGAGTCTTTCTCAAAACCAACCCACCAGGCACAGTCCTCAACTGTCCCTAGAGGAAGGTAATGGGAACACTACTGGCATTTGGGCATTTGAGATGTAGCATGTTTCAGGATGCTTAGCAAAGTGTGATAAACTCTAGGAACCTACCCAGCCTCCACCCCAACATGGTCATGAACACAAAAGCCTGCTTCACACACATCCCCAGCGGAGCTGTGGGAGCTGAGATCCCAGAAGAGGAGGAGTCACAGAGCAAGCATGCTGATTTCCTTGAGATGTCTGTCTGGATACATTTAGAGCAAGATATGCACTCTCTGCTGGGGACTCGGGGGATGGACAGCACCCACGGTCAGCACTGCCTCTGCATCCCACAGGCTGACATGGGCAGCAGACACCCTGCACAGAATCATGTACTTATGCAGCAGCTAGCCGTGCCTCACCCCCAAGGGTGCACTGGGGAAGCCCCCCACCTCCTAGATGAAGGGCCAAAGCAGACGGCCCCTGGCCAAAGGAACTCAGTTTTCCCAGAGTCTTGCAAAGCCCCTCAGGCCCATCTAAGGGCCATGTGAGTGCCAAGTCACCTGTCTGGCACAGGTGCCACCTCCCACCCGCTCCACAGGCACTGGAGTGTTCTCAAGCCCATCACTGCACCTCCCCCGCCACTGTCAACACAAACACCCACATGCAGGCAGAAAGTAAAAATAACCAGGCGTTTCACAGCACGCCTCACGCCACACGCCCTTCCCCAGGCGAGCCCCTCCCACTCCCCTAGAGACGCCAGGGAGTCAAGGGGAGCAGGGGTGGACAGAGCCCAGGAGTGAGACGGGGTGGGTGGATCCCCTGTGCACTGTCTGCACTGTCAGACAGAGGTCATCTTTCCAAGGGCAGGAGTCAGAGGCCCTGCCCTTGCAGGGGCTGTAGAGCCCAAAGGAACTTCCAGGGTGAGTCAGTAACAAATCATCTTGACAGCTACCTCCAGGCCCCTGCCCAGCCTACAGGACTGTTTAGATGTTAGCACCAGACAGGGAAGATGGGAAACACAACCCCTGCGGATCCACCACCACCGCCACCACCAGCCCCAGCCCCAGCATCCGTATGAGAAGGCTATCCAATTCGCTCCTGGTGTGGAGGGTGAAACTGAGCCCTGGTGCTATGGACGAATGTGTGCCCCCAAATCCTGACCCCTGCTACCCGGCTGCCTCTGGGTCCGTCTGCTAGGGCCGTCACAAGAAAGTGCCACAGACCCGGGGCTTGAACCACAGACATTCTTCTCTCACAGGGCTGGAGGTAGGGAGACCAAGGTCAAGGCATTGGCAGGGCTGAGGCCTCCCTCCCGGGCCAGCAGGAGGCCACCTACCTGCGACGTCCTCTCCTGGTCCTTTCTCTGTGGCTCTGCACCCCTGGTGCCTCTGCGTCCAAAGGTCCTCCTCTGAAGGACACAGCAGAATGGGCTTCAGGGTGCACCTCACGGCCTCGTTCTACCTTAATGAATAAAGGTCCTGTCCCCAGGTCCAGTCCCATTCTGAAGTGCTGGTGGTTAGGGATTCAACATGTGAACTTGGGGAGGGACCCCTTCCGGTCCCTAACAGTGACCTCAACTGGAAAGTTTTCACTTTTTGCTGTTGGGCCCTGAAGATGTCATTGGTTAAGCTGAAAAGAGGACAAGCTGGGTTAACTCAACACTCAAGAGCTGGCATCCCACATCAGAGTCCAGGGTTCAAGTCCTGGCCTTGCTCTCCATTCTAGCTTCCTGCTAATGCAGACTGTGGAAGAAAGAAGGCTATGGCTCAAGTAATTGGGTCCTTGCCACCCAAAGCAAAGAACCAGATGGAGTTTCTGGTTCCTGGCTTCAGCCTGGGCCTGCCCTATTGCAGGAATTTGGGAAATGAATTAATGGATGGAAGTTCTCTCTCTCTCTTCAAATTAATACATAAATAAAATTTAAAAAAATTAAAGACACAGTGGAGCAGGACAGTACCTTATTATTATTTTATTTATTTATTTATTTATTTATTTTGACAGGCAGAGTTAGACAGTAAGAGAGAGAGACAGAGAGGAAGGTCTTCCTTCCATTGGTTCACTCCCCAAATGGCTGTCACAGCTGGTGCACAGCGCCGATCCGAAGTCAGGGGCCACGTGCTTCTTCCTGGTCTCCCATGTGGGTGCAGGGGCCCAAACACTTGGGCCATACTCCACTGCACTCTCGGGCCACAGCAGAGAGCTGGACTGGAAGAGGAGCAACCGGGACAGAACTGGCGCCCCAACAGGGACTAGAACCTGGAGTGCCAGCGCCGCAGGCGGAGGATTAGCCTAGTGAGTCGAGACACTGGACTGGATGGTACCTTAATGCTAGAACTGGAGCCACAGAGACAGGCAGAGGGAAGGTGACCACGTGAGGACAGAGATGGAGAACAGGGAGGGTGATCACCTAGTACAGAGATGGGGAAGTGGGAGACTGGCCACGTGAAGATAGAGACAGGACAAGATAAGGGCGGGACCATGTGAGGACAGGGATACCAGGATAAGATGCAGCAACAGGTCCCAAAGCCTCCTGGTATCACTGGAGACAGGAAGAGGCAAAGGAGGATTCCACATGAAATTTCAGAAGGAACCTGGCCTGACAACACCCTGATTTTGGACTTGTATCCTCCAGAGTCTTGTCATTTTGAGCCACCTGTGTGTGGCCCCTTGTCAGAGCAGCCTTAGGCAATGAAGCCGTTTAATGAATGGATGGGCACTGAAGGTTCAGAACCCTGAAGCCACTTGCTAATATAGAAAAAGCTTCAATCAACGTCACCCCCTAATAAAACTCAGAAACGATTCATGACCTAGCAGACAGCAGCAGCCCTAGTCCTATGGCCAGACTGGCTGGGCCCAGATGCTTTCCCTGCCCCTCAACAGCCACCCAGTCACACCCTTGGGGCCTCAGTTCTGTTCATCTGTGAAAAGGGCTTGGTTATACTAAACATCTAATCCACACTGCTATGAAAATCGCACGGGGCGATCCCTGTAGTGAGAAGGCACTTGATGCCTGGCACAGGACCCAACTAAGAGTTTGGCGACCAGGGCCTGCTTGCTCCTCTCGGGTGCAAACAGCATCTCTGACACTCCTGGGCCACACCCCCCTGAGCCAGGACGAATCACATGCACCCCCTTGATTCACCAAAATCCCAGAGAGCGAAGAGCAGGAAGGGAAAATGTTAACACCACCAAGGAAACTGTCTTAAACTTCAAATCCCAAGCTTACACCTGGTTGCCAGAGCAAGGGAAAAACATTTTTTAAGAAAATCTAGTTTGAGAATCTGTTTGAAAACTCATTTGGGACCGACATATTGAGAAGGAAGTTCCTCTGCCAGCTTGGGGGACACACAGGGGACAGGGGTTCAGGGTGACTGGTCAAACAGCTCACAGCAGCTGCTGCACAGGCACTGAGGGTGTGACGCAAGAGAGTGTTTTCCCAGGCGCTGACCTTTATTATTGGGACGCCAAATAGATTTATTCCACTGTGATATATTTTTTTAATATTGTCACAACAGCATCAAATAGACCAACAAATGGTATCACTCACAGTCTGAAAACCAGGGACACATACCTCTGCAAGAGCTTTCCTGCTTTGTTTTCCAAAAAATTTACCTTCGGAGACAAAATTCTGAGGAAAACTCCCAAGGACTTTCTTTTCTTGTCCAAAGTCTAAGGCAGTCTTTTCTAAACAGGAAAGTTAAAATATTCTAGAATACCATAAACCTGGACATCAAAGTGTATGAGGCAACATACAACTGTAAGCCAGCTTGTGCTAAAAAGCCAGTAAAAGTTTACTCTTTTTCAACATTTCTTAGCATCCAGAAAGCCATTTATTTAGTTTAATACACATT
Source organism: Lepus europaeus (assembly GCF_033115175.1). NCBI lineage: Eukaryota > Metazoa > Chordata > Mammalia > Lagomorpha > Leporidae > Lepus > Lepus europaeus. Next base: position 13,424,621 of record NC_084828.1, on the reverse strand, counting down.
TATACATGCACCATATATGTTCTTTCTATTATATACACACACACACCCTGCACAAGGCACTACTTGAAACACTTCACAAATACTGACTCACTTGATCCTCACAAGGACCTTATGAGACAGAAGAACTACATGGAGTCCACTCTGCAGGTGAGGAAACAGGCCCACAGAAACCATTTGCCCCAAGAGCTGGGATTCAAGTCCATGCTGCTTTAATTGGCCTCTTGGTCAATTTCTTAAACAGACTTCCTTTCAATGCTACCATATTGTAAAATGAAAATTCTTAATCCCAGCCACCCAGGAGGGTGACCCACATCCCCCCTCTCAGGAGTCATCACTCCTTCCATGTTCTTTTTTTTTTTTAATTTTTTTTATTTTTTTTATTTTTTTTTTATTAAACTTTTATTTAATGAATATAAATTTCCAAAGTATAGCTTATGGGTTACAATGGCTTCCCCCCTCCCATAGCTTCCCTCCCGCCCGCAACCCTCCCCTTTCCCGCTCCCTTTCCCCTTCCCTTCATGTAAAGATTCATTTTCAATTCTCTTTGTATACAGAAGATCAGTTTAGTATATATTAGGTAAAGATTTCAACATTTTGCCCATATAGCAACATCAAGTGAAAAAACTACCATTGGATTACTAATTATAGCATTAAATAGCAATGTACAGCACATTAAAGACAGAGATCCTACATAATTTTTTTTCAAATTAATTAATTTTCTATGCCATTTCCATTTTAACACCAGGTTGTTTTTTGTTTTTTCATTTCCAATTCTCTTTATATACAGAAGATCACTTCAGTATATAATTAGCAAAGACCTCATCAGTCTGTGCCCACACAGAAACGCAAAGTATAAAAATACTGTTTCAGTACCAGTCATAGCATCACTTGGCTTTAGATGACACATTAGGGACAGATCCCACATGGGGTGTAAGTACACAGTGACTCCTGTTGCTGACTTAACAATTTGACACTCCTGTTCATGGCGTCAGTAATCTCCCTAGGCTCTAGTCATGAGTTGCCAGGGCTATGGAAGCCTTTAGAGTTCGCTGACTTTGATCTTATTCCGATAGGGTCATAGTCAAAGTGGAGGTTCTCTCCTCCCTTCGGAGAAGGGTACCTCCTTCTTTGATGGCCCCGTTCTTTCCACTGGGATCTCACTCACAGAGATCATTCATTTAGGTCTTTTTTTTTTTTTTCCATGATATCTTGGCTTTCCATGCCTGCTATACTCTCATGGGCTCTTCAGCCAGATCTGAATGCCTTGAGGGCTGATTCTGAGGCCAGAGTGTTGTTTAGGACATCTGCCAGAGAGACAGAGAGAAAGGTCTTCCTTTGCCATTGGTTCACCCTCCAATGGCCGCCGTGGTAGGGGCACCGCACTGATCCGAAGGCAGGAGCCAGGTGCTTCTCCTGGTCTCCCATAGGGTGCAGGGCCCAAGCACTTGGGCCATCCTCCACTGCACTCCTGGGCCATAGCAGAGAGCTGGCCTGGAAGAAGGGCAACTGGGACAGAATCCAGCACCCTGATCGGGACTAGAACCTGGTGTGCCGGTGCCGCAAGGTGGAGGATTAGCCTGTTGAGCCACAGCGCCGGCCCCTTCCATGTTCTTTAGCAGTGGAATCCAACTGGCAAAATTAGCTCCTTAGCAGGCAGCCACTGTGGCACAGTAGGTTAAGCCCCTGCTTGGGTACCAGCATCCCATATTGCAGTGCCTAGGATGTAGGGCCTCCTCTACTTCCAATGCATCTTCCTGCTAATATTCCTGGGAGGTAGCAAAAGACGGCTTAGCTGCTTAGGTCCCTGCCACCAACACAGGAGCCTGGGATGAAGTTCCTGGTTCCTGGCTTTAGCCTGGTCCAGCCCCAGCTGTTGGGGGCATCGGGGGAGTGAACCAAAGGATGGACAATCTCTCTCTCTTCTCCTTCCCTCTTTCTCTCTGTCATTCTGTCTTTCAAATAAGCAACTTTAAAAAAAAAAAATAGCTCCATAGAAACCAGAACACAACTTTATTAGAAGAATGAACTTCTGGGACAGGCATTTAGCCAGCTATGATGCGCACATCTCATATTGAAGTACCTAGATACAAATGCCCAGTTCTAGGTTCCCAATTCCAGCTTCTTGTCAATGAAGACACTGGGAGGTAGCAAGTGATGTCTCAGTAGTTAAGTCCTGTCACCAACATGGGAGATGTGGATTGAGTTCCCACCTCCCAGTTTCGACCTAGCCAAGCCCTGGCCCTTACAAGTACTTGAGGAGTAAACCTGCAGATAGGAGATCGCTCTCTTTCTTCTTTTTTTTTTAAATCTATTTATTTATTTGTTTGTTTGAAAGGCAGAGCTACAGAAAGGCAAAGGCAGAGAGAGAGGGAGAGAGAGGTCTTCCATCTGCTGGTTCACTCCCCAGATGGCCACAATGGCAGGAGCTACGCCAATCTGAAGCCAGGAGCTAGGAGCTTCTTCCGGGTCTTCCACACGGGTGCAGGGGCCCAATTGTCTGGGCCAACTTCTACTGCTTTCCCAGGCCAAAGCAGAGAGCTGGATCCAAAGTGGAGCAGCCAGGACTCAAACCAGTATCCATATGGGATGCCAGCACTATAGGCGGCTGCTTTACCCATTATGCCACAGTGCCAGCCCCACTCTGTCTCTCTTTGCCTCTTGAATAATAAAAAGAAAACACAAAAACAAAATACCAAGTTTATGATTTTGTTTTAAAGGAATCGCATGTACCAGAATCAACACTAGTGGCAGTTGTTGCGGTATACTGATTAACCCTCCACATGCAATGCTGGCATCCCACATGGCACAGGTGTGAGACCCGGCTGCTCCACTTCCTATCCAGCTCTCTGCTTGTGACCTGGGAAAGCAGCAGAAGATGGCCCAAGTGCTTGGGCCCCTGCACCCACATGGGAGAACTGGAAGAAGACCTGACCCAGCTCTGGCCTTTGTGGCCATTAGGGGATTGAACCAGTGGATGGAAGCTCGCTCGCTCTCTCTCTCCCTCTCCCTCTCCCTCTCTCTGTAACTCTACCTATCAAATAAATAAATAAATAAAAATGAAAAGTTTAAAAAAAAAAAAGACTCAAACACTGGGTAGGCGTGGTTATAGCAGTGAAGACAATGTGTGGTATGACCACATCCCACATAGGAGTCCCTGGGTTTGTGACCTGGCTCCATTTCCCACCCAGCTGCATGCTAATGCATACCCTTGGAAGCAGCAGATGGTAGCTCAAGTACCTGGGTCCCTGCCAGCCACAGGAGGACCTGGATTGGTCTCCTAACTCCTGATTTCCAACTGACCCCAGCCCTGATTGTGGTGGACACTGTGGGGGAGTGAACCAGCAAAAGGAAGATACCTCTTTCTTTCCTCTATCTGCTTTTCAAATAAATAAAAAAAGAAAGAAAACTTAGCTTAAAAAAATTAACCAAGGCCAGTGTTGTGGCATAGCAAGTAAAGCCACCTCGTGCAATACCAGCATCCCATATGGGTGCCAGTTTGGGTCTCAGCTGCTCCACTTCCAATCCAGCTTCCTGCTATTGGCTTGGGAAAAACAGCAGAAGATGGCCCAGGTGTTTGGGCCCCTGCTACCCATGTGGGAGACCCAGGTGAAGCTTCTGGCTCCTGCCTTCAGCCTGGCCCAGCATTGGCCGTTTTTGCATTTGAAGAGTGAACCAGCAGACAGAAGACCTCTCTGTGTCTCTCCCCCTCTTTGTAATTCTACCTTTAAAGTAAATAAATAAATACTTATTTAAAAAAGAAAGAAAGAACCAACACCTGTTGGTTGTTTATAATCAAACCAGTCCTACTGTGACAGGCAGTTTGGTTAGGCTGCTGCTTGGGACACCCACATCCTACATGGAGTGTCTTATTGGCTACTCCACTTTTGATCTAGCTTCCTATTAATGTGCCTGGGAGGCCCCTGCCATCCATGTAGGAGACCTTGATGAGGTTCCTGTCTCCAGGCTTAGCCCCTAGCTGTCGCAGGCATATGGGGAGCAAACCACAGATGGAAGATATTTCTTTCTCTCGCTCGCTCACTCACTCACTCACTCACTCGTGTGTGTGTGTGTCCCTCTCTCTGTAACTCTGCTTTTCCAATAAATAAATAAAGATTCCAAAAGGTCACCCAAAGGAGTACAGGACAGAGAGATTCCTGGGGGGAAATGTTCCCCTCATTATGTAAAAGGTGAAATCCAGTCCAGACACTGACAGTACAAAGATGTTTGCAAGTCTGGGACTAAAGAAAGTAAAAACTCTTTTCAACCGAAAAGGCAATGATCCAACCAAACTGGTTTAACGAGAGAATTTGCAAATTCTTGGTTCTTGCTTCTGGGGTTGTGAGCCACCAAATCCTCAGTGCCAAGAATGCAGCTGCCTAAAAGGCTAGGTCACAGGCAGGAAGAAAGTGAAAACTTGTTTGGACTTGAGTTTGCCTACAACTTTGGTCCTCAAACCCTTCAAGCTTCTGAGCACAGAGCTCCCACCCAGAGTCAGGAGTCTCATCCCTGCCCTCTCTGCAAGAAACAGACCAGTGGGAGCCCACGTCTGGGGGCAACCACAGCACAAGGCCCACTTTGGAGGAAGGTGGGAGAGATGGAAACCCAGGTGCAGCCCCTTTCTTCCTGGGCTCCACCTTTCCTCATTTCCACCACACCTGTGAACGGCAGCGTTCAGGCCCATATCAAGGTTCTGACAGAAGCAGAAACAGGGGTCTTGCCTGGGTTGGAGACTCTTTGCCCAAGGACACCCACAGTTTTCCACAGATGTGACTACACCTTCACAGAAACCCAAGCCCTCTATGTCCTTGACCATGTTCCCCTCCTCACCTTTTCCTATCCTGCACTATCTAGCCACAGGCCACCTCTCCCAACCTGAACCCACCAACTCCACCACAGCCCATTTGCCTGGGAGGCCCCTTAGTCTCACACATCCTTTAAGCCCCACCAGGAACCCCACCTTTCCAACCTAGTGAAGTCAGATACTATGTCCTCCAGGATCCCATTGCACAGCAGTTCTCAAAGTGTGGTCCCTGGACCAGCAGCATGAATAAGAAAGTTCTGCACCCCATCCCAGACCTAATGCAGGCGTAGGGTAGTGGGGGACGGGGGGGCACCAATCTGGGCTTTAAGAAGCCAGCCCTCTACAGGGTTCAAACGCTTGCTCAAGCTTGATGTCCCCTGCAACAGCCATGTGCAATCCTTGACCCTGCCCACTCGGCTTAGGAGCACTGTTACTGCAAGCCCCTCAGAGCGAGGCACAAGCAAGGCACCCTAGAAACACATGCTTGTTCGATTAACCCAAGGAATCCCTTCCAGAACCAGACAGGGCAGTGTGAAATCAACAACAATGCAGGGTACCAAAGCTCCAGCACCAGGTGCACGCATGGCAGCAACACCCAGGAGTCCTACAGAACAAAACTGGGGGTGGTCAGAATATCCACAGAGCCAATGGTTCAGGAAAAACGAATGCATGGCTCTCATTCATAGCTACTGCCAGAATTAAGAGCCTCTCCCCTGAAAAAATGCTGGGGATGGCAGGAGCTTGTGTCTCCAGATAGGGCCTTCACTAGTCGTGTGGGACGGTAAAGATGAACCACACATGTGTGCAAAAGAAGGGAATCCTCTTTGTGCAATTAACCCACAACTGCCACGCAGTCCTCCCACCTCATCACAGCCACATCCAAACTCCCAGCCCTGCAAAACTCTGCACACCACGGGTGCCCACGCAACTAAGCCCATAGAAGAACAAAAAAAGAAGAACAGACGAAAGTATATCAGAGCCAAACTGGATGAAAGTCAGGGCAGCACAGTACCTGACTCTTAGAAATCTGGTTAAGTTAGTAGACCAGGCTTCTCTCTTGACCCAGCACTCCTCCAGGGACTGGACTACTCACAGAACAGCAGGAGGCCCGAACTCCCACACCAGATCCCTGCTGCTCCCTGCTTCACCCATGAAGCCAGGGGAACCTGTGTAAAGAACTTCCAAACAGTCCTACTGCATGCAAATACGAGCAGACCACGCTAACATTTCCTCACTGTGGAAACAAACTGTCCTCCAAAGACATCCCCAGTGCCTACTGAGGTTGGCAGAGGGAGTACTTATGAGTCCAGGAGAAGACAGAATCAGGAGAGGAGAAGCTGCAGCAAAGCAGACACACACCCAGGAACGCCGGTGTGGGTCAGCTGACTACGCCACGCCTAAACCGGCCTGCCGGTTATTTAGGGTTAGAGATAGCAGGTGTAGGAAAGGCTCTCTGATCTGCCTTTCCTTCCAGAATGCAGGAAATAAAACTCCTGTGCAAAAGGGGTCCTCCTCTACCAGGAGAGAGGACATATCCTTACCACCATGGAGGGGGAGTCAAGGGCAAGAGAAATCTGCAGAAACAAACCTCACTACCTTAATCCTGGTATCCAAGGTCACCTCGCCACAGTTAACTGTCCCAGTCCAAACACCTCGGTCTTGTCATCTCCTCATAGCTGCCTATACTTGATCCAAACCAGTACAGACAAAATGTCAGTCAATGACGGACCACATACATGATGGCAGACCCATATAAGAGAGCTGGAAAACTCCCATTGCCTAATATTTCTACTGTACTTTCCCTATGTCTTGTTTAGATACAGACACTAACCACTGCATTACAGGTGCTGTGGCATTGGCATAGGGACAAGCTGTTTGCAGTAGTGACAAAATGGCCATCAAGCGTAGGTGTGTGCTAGGCTACACTGTCAGGGCCTGCGTGGGTACACTCAACGATGTGGGCACAATATGTCTCAGGACGTGTTTCCATCATTCAATGACAAATCACTGGACAAGGTTTCTGCCCTCACTGCTTCTCTCGATCTCCATTTTGCTCATGAGAGCTCCCAAGTACATGGAAAAATGTCTAAATAAAATGTGCATGCTTTTACCTTGCTAATGCGTCTTGGGTTGGTCTAAAACCTAACATGGGCAGAGGAATAAGGTCTCTGCTTCTCCTACAGTGAAAGTGGCAGAGGCAAGGGCGAGATTTTCCCTGAAAGCCTTGGGAAGGATGTGGTGCTGACAACACCTTAGCTTGGGGCCAAGGGTACTGACTTTGGACTCCTGGCCTCAGAATTGGGCAAGAATAAATAAGTGTTCTTTCTAGCTGACAAACTTATGATTTAGGAAACGAATACCTGCATTAATCATATCACTTTTCTCCACAACAATGCACACTAGCAGGATTATCCCCATTGCACAGATGATGAAACAGACTCCAGTGGGCAGGGCAGCACTTCCCATCACAGGGATGGGGCAGAAATGGGCACAAATCACAGTGTTATTTCCCAGCATGCCTTTCTGGCCCCCAGGACTGCACAAGAGGATAACCCAGGAAATACTTTTCCTGGTAACATGGTTTCAGGATTCCAAATAAAAGACAAAAGAAAGTAAAGAACGCACCATTCAGGAGAAGGATGGTGGGACCACCCCACAAATACCATATTTCCACTTGGAAATGGAAACAATACAATTAAGGAACCCACTGTACAGGCAAAGTCACACAGTCATCCATGTCACACCCAGGCTGTCCCCTACCAGATGGCGTCTGCATCTGGAGAAAACGTGGAAGTGCCCTGGACAAAGGGTCCTATCATTCTGTACCCTAGAGCCTTCTATGTAACCCAGAACATTCACTCTGCAGATGGCCCTATGCTGTTCCCAGCAGAGGGGCTGCTAACATCCCAACCACCCTGGGCTCCTATGGAGAATTTACAGTGTGGGGAATTATCAAGGAATGCACCCCCAGGCAGGGGAGTCTGCAACGTGCCTTCCCTCTCTGCTGTATCACTAACCTGTTGCTGATGATGGCTGGTGCAAAACGCAGCAGAAGACTAAGTCCTGGCCCTATCTGTGTGCCGCTCACCATCACTGACAAGACACTCAGGAAGCACTAGCCTGTAAAATACTAACAGTAAGGCCACCAGAGTGGTGGCACAGTGGGTTAAGCCACCACGTGCAATGCTACCACTCCATATTAGAACATCAGTGAGAGTACCAGCTACACTGCTTCTGATCCAGCTTCCTGCTCAACACACCTGGGAAGGCAGCAGACGATGGTCCAAGTACTTGGGCCCCTGCCACTCATGTGGTAGACCAGGAAGGAGTTCCTGATTCCTAGCTTCAGCCAGGCCCAGCCCTGGCTGTTGCAGCCATTTGCAGAGTGAACCAGTAGATGAAAGATCTCTCTCCCTCTCTCTCTCTGCCTTTCAAATAAATAATCTTTTTTAAAAATACAATAAGCAAAGGAAGAGATAGTCAACATCACCAAGCATTAGAGAAATGTAAAGCAAAACCACACTTAGATATCACTTCCCACCCATTAGGATGGCTATTAGCAGAACACAGAAAGTGACAAATGTGGTAAGGATGTGGAGACACTGGAACTCAGGTGCCACTGCTGCTGACTGAGATCATCAATCCCACATCACCCGCTGTGGAAAACAGCATGGTGGCTCCTCAAGAAATTAAACACAGAATCACTGTAGAAGCCTGCAATCCCACTTCTGGGTATACCCAAAAGAAGTAAAAGAAAGAACGCAAACAAATATTTGTACACCCGGTGTTACACAGCAGCGCTGTTCACAAAAAGCTGGAAGGGCCCCAAGTATCCACTGATGGATGAATAAGTGAGCAAAATGCGGTATACACATGCAGAGGAAGGTTCTTGAGCCTTGGAAAGTTAAGGAAATTCTGACACAGGCTAGAACATGGAGGATGTTATGTTAAGTGAAAAGAGCAAAAGAATACATACTGCGGCTAGTGACTTAGGTGAGGCCCCCAAGATAATCAGGTTCATAGAGACAAAAAGCAGAATGGCAGTTGCCTAGAACTGGGTGGAGGAGGAAACAGAAAGTGATTGCTGGATGGGTGCAGAGTTGCAGTTTGGAAAGATGGAAAGTTCTAGAGATGGGTGGTAGCAGTGGTTGCACGGAGAATGTCCTGAAGAAGCTGGCCCTGTGGCGCAGCAGTTTAAGCCGCCACCTGCAAAGCCAGTATCCCGTAAGAGTGCCAGTTCAAGTCTCGGCTGCTCCACATCCAATTCTGCTCCCTCCTAACGGGCCTGGGAAGTCACTGGATGATGGCCCAAGTGCTTAGGTCCCTACCACACACATAGGAGACCTGGATGGAGTTCAGGCTCCTGGCTTCAGTCTGGCCCACTGTCAGCCATTTCTGCCATCTAGGGAGTGACACAGAGGGTGGAAGATCTCTCTGTCTCTCCCCCTCTCCCTGTAACTCTGACTTTCAAATGAATAAATAAATCCTTTTTAAAAAGAGAGAGAATATACTGAATGCCATTGAACCAGACATCTAAAAACACTTAAAAAAAAAATATTAAGTTGAGGCAGGTGTTGTGGTGTAGCAGGTTAAGCCGTGGCTTGCGATGTCTGCATCCCATTTGGGTGACGGTTCATGTCCCAACTGCTCCACTTCTGATGCAGCTCCCTGCTAATGGGCTGGGAAATCAGCAGAAGACAGCTCAAGTACATGGGCCCCTGCCACCCATGTGGGAGATCCAGATAAGGCTCTTGGCTGCTGGCTTCCACGTGGCCCAGCATTGGCCATTGCAGCCATCTGGGGAGTGAGCCACCAGATGGAAGATTCTCTCTCTCTCTCTCTGCCTGTAACTTTTGACTTTCAAAATAAATAAATCGTTTTTTAAAAAATCTTAAGTTATAAATACTTTACCGCAATAGGATAGCAGAACTACTAACAACAGCTATTTAAGGATAGCATGCATACACCGAAGTTTTTCTTTTTCATTTCTTTGAAGTCTTAAATATTTACTTATGGGGCCAGTGCTTTGGTGTAGAAGGTTAAGCCTCTACCTGCAGTGCCAGCATCCCATATGGGCACCAGTGCAAGTCTCAGCTGCTCTACTTTGCATCCAGCTCCCTGCTAATGTGCCTGGGAAGGCAGAGGAGGATGGCCCAAGTGCTTGGACCCCTGCTCCTGTATGGGAGACCTGGAAGAAGCTCCTGGCTTCGGATCAGCCCAGCTCTGGCCATTCCAGGCATTTGGGAAGTGAACCAGTGGATGGAAGATCTTTCACTGTGTCTCTCCCTCTCTGTAACTCTTTCTTTCAAATAAATAAATCTTTTCTAAAAAATGTTTATTTATAAAAGTTCCCTTTTTAAAAAAAGGCATTTGTAGTATTACCAAAAGGAAAAAACACGGCTGTCCTGCGGCAGGCCAACTCATTTAGGACCCGCTGCTCGCGGGCTTAATGGAACTGCCGTGGTAATGACCTCTGCCACTTCTGTAATATGAATTATCACAAAGTGAAAATCCAATCCCCTCTCCGTGTTTATGGAAGCCATTCCTTCCAGACAGCTGAAGCAACAAGGCCAGCCCAAAGCACTTCCCAGCCGTGTGGCTGGAGATTTACACTGCACATAAACATAAAGACGCATTATGTAACCGAGCGGAGGGCCAGGAGACTGGCGATCAGAAGCTGAATTCCAGACTTGCCTCACCTTCCCATTCCCGGCACTGAACCAATTAAGAAGTCCCTGGGTTTCTGTCATTTCTTTCTGTAAGGAGAAGGAACACCTGCTTCATAAGTTAACAATAAATCCTGAAAAGGACCTATGCCTTCCAAGTGTCAAGGAGTTCGACACAGCGCATGTGAGGGAACACAGCCTGCCGTGGAACACGCGCTTAATAAGTGATCGGCATTCACTTCCCTACATTCTGTTCACACACACACACCCCACATAACTTCACGGCTCAAGAAGGGAAAGGCTGCTGGATGGACTCTGAATTACCTCAACCCTGCCACCTTCCCAAAAAATAAATTTTTACCCTAAAATTTTAAAAAATTTTTAAGTTCCCTTATTTATTTTTAATTATTTGAAAGACGGAGTGACTAAGACAGGGAGAGAGGGATCTTTCATCTGTTGGTTCATTCCCCAAATACCCAGAACAGCCAGGGCTGGGCCAAGCTGATGCTAGGAGCCAGGAAATTCATCAAGACCTCCCACATGGGTAACAAGGACTCAAGTACTTGGGCCATCATCCACTGCTTTCTAGGACACTTTAGCTAAAGGCTGGATCAGAAGTAGAGGAGCTGTGTCTATGGCCGTACCACCATGAACACACCCAATCTCATCTGATCTTGGAAGCTAAGCAAGGTCGGGCCTGGTTAATACTTGGATGGGAGAAGGAGAGGAGCTGGAACTCAAACCAGACGCTCCAGGATGGGATATGGACAGCCCAAGCAGCAGCTTAACCCACTGCACCAAAACACAAATCCTATTCAAAAATTCTTTTTTTTTTTTATTTTTTTTTTTACTTTTATTTAATGAATATAAATTTCCAGTGTACAGCTTATGGATTACAATGGCTTCCCCCCCCACCCATAACTTCCCTCCCACCCGCAACCCTCCCCCCTCCCGCTCCCTCTCCCCTTCCACTCACATCAAGATTCATTTTCAATTCTCTTTATATACAGAAGATCAATTTAGTATAAAGATTTCAACAGTTTGCACCCACATAGAAACACAAAGTGAAACATACTGTTTGAGTACTAGTTATAGCATTAAATCACAATGTACAGCACATTAAGGACAGAGATCCCACATGAGGAGCAAGTGCACAGTGGCTCCTGTTGTTGACCCAACAAATTGACACTCTGGTTTATGGCGCCAGTAACCATCCTAGGCTGTCGTCATGAGTTGCCAAGGCTATGGAAGCCTTCCAAGTTTGCCGACTCTGATCATATTTAGACAAGGTCATAAAAGACAGAGTGAGGATAGTAACCAATGATCCTAAGAGTGGCATTTACCAGGTTTGAACAATTATACAGCATTAAGTGGGGAAGAGGACCATCAGTACACACATGTTGGGAGTAGAGCCATTGGTGGTAGAGTAGAGGTTATGATTACAAAGGAATGAGGCCCAAGTGCACTAGACAGGGTCTAGAACAAAGGACAGAGTCATTATTAGAGGAGCTAAGAAAGGTGCTGTCTAAGCTACAATGAAGTTTTCTGATTGAGAGGCAAATAGAACCTGATAGAAGGGGCTTGATAATAATCTGGTGGGCTTTAGGCCTTGTAAGTTAAGAGGCCCAGACCTATCTATCTCTTCACATGGGGTATATCCAAGGGAGGTGTGAACCTCCTAGGGGAAGGCACTCTGTTGACTTTCATTACTTGGCTGGGCTGGTTAATGAGGCTGGTTTTCACTTTGTGGTCAGATAACAGAAAATGACGGAAGAGTTGGCAAAGTGAACGTGTCTGCTTAAATTAGAAAAAGGTTGGGGCCAGCGCTATGGTACAGTGGGTTAAGGCTCCGACCTGCAGTGCTGGCATCCCAAACGGGCGCCGTTTTGAGTCCCGGCTGCTCCACTTCTGATCCAGCTCTCTGCTAACGTGCCTGGGAAAGCAGCACAGGATGACCCAAGTCCGTCTATTTGGGGCATAAACCAGCAGATGGAAGATCTTTCTCTCTGTCTGCTTCTCCCTATAACTATGTCTTTCAAATAAATAAAATAAATCTTTTAAAAAATAAAATAAATTAGAAAAAGGCTTCCAGGGGCTGGTGCTATGGCATAGCAAGTAAAGCTGCCACCTGCAATGCCAGCATCCCATGGGCTCTGGTTCAAATCCCGGTTACTCCTCTTGCAATCCAGCTCCCTGCTAATGTGCCTGGGAAAGCAATAGAGAATGGGTCCCTGCACCCATGTGGGAGATCTGGAAGAAGCTCCTGACCTTGGTCTGACCTAGCCCTGGCTGTTGCAGCCATATGGAAAGTGAACCAGTGGATAGAAGACCTCTCTCTCTCTCTCTCTCTCTCTCCTTCTCTTTCTCTAACTCTTTCAAATAAATAAAATACATCAAGAAAGAAAGAAAGAGAAAAGCTTCTCGAGTTTCTCTCAAAGATCATATTCTAGAATAAGGCTCCAGCACACACCAGCTGTGTGACACTGGGCAAGTTACTTACCCTCTCTGGATTTTGGTTTTAATACCACAAATGATGATGTGGAACAGTGATACACAGTTAAGCCTCTTTAAGAAAGACACAGGCCATTGTTGTAACACACTGGGTTAAGCCACTGCTTGCAACACCAGCATCCCATATCAGGAGTGCCAATTGGAATCCCTGCTCCACTTCCAATCCAGCTCCCTGCTAACGTGCCTGGGAAGACAGTAGATGATGGTCCAAGTGTTTGGGCTCCTGCCACCCATGTGGAAGACCCTGTTCCAGGCTCCTGGCTTTGTTGTGGGTATTTGGGGAATGAACCAATGGATGGAAGATATCTTTCTCTCTGTCTCTCTCTCTCCCTCCCTCTCAACCTCTCCCTCTCTCTCACTCTGTTTGTTAAATAAATAAATCTTTGTTTAAAAAAAAAAAAAAAGAAGTAAAGGCCAGCAAGGACTCTAATTGTTAATTAGCAATTAATCATGTTCCTGAAATTTTGCTCTATTATTTATCTGAGAGGGCAAGCACACACTCTTCCATCCACTGGTTCACTGCCAAAATGCACACAACAGCCAGGACTGGACCAGGCAAAGTCTAGAGATGGGAATTTAGCAGAGACCCAACTATTGGAGCCATCACGTGCTGCTTCACAGGATCTACATTAGCGGGAAACTGGAAACTACACTGTGATACACTGTGTTAACCACAAGGCTAAATGCCAACTCCACTCCCTACCACAAAATGGTGAAACACACAGAGCCCCAGTGTGTGGTTCCAAGACATCACTAGTGAGGGCACTGGGCCCCAGTTCTCTAAAAAGATGTTCTGAGCAAGTGTTTCACAACATTTGAAAGACCCATCTTTTCAAACTCAGTCTTTTGCAAATAGGATCACTGCAATCACAGGAGTTGAAAATTGTGATAATGAACACGTTTCTTTTGATTTAACCAACTTAAATAACAAATTGAAATGTTGCTTTCCCATTCTGTTAACTGACATTAGCCAGTGACTCAACATAAGGAGTTTTTAAGCCACGACCACAAATTCTGTCATTTAAATTGAGGAGTGATAGCCATAATTCACTGTCCAGCTGTTAAATGAATTTTAGCACATTCTCAGTCATTCTGAATGAACTATCATCATTCATGCCTTTAAATAGCTTTGTCATGGCACCTAACACTGTGTTTTTAAGCAGCAGTAACTCCTTTGCAAAACAAAATTTCTCTTTGCAACTTTTCACACCCTACCAAACGTACCTGCAAAGAGAGGTAAATCAAACAAAACACGAATGGTTTCTTTATTTTCCCTTTGCAAGAGGAATCAAAGGACACAGCCACAGCCCCAAGATATAAAAAGGACTCCTTGAAACTTTACTAGGCACAGCTCCCACTAAATATAGGGTAATGAACTGAACAGTCAAATAGTTCAATGCCTTGGCAGAAAAACTCCCAAGTAGCATAATTAAGAGAAATCTGAAAGAACAGCATGCCTTTATATAAGCAGAGCAAATCTTCCCAACTGTGGGCAAATCCTATGAGTCACCCAATAAAGGCTCAAGAAAGAGGCCTAGAGGCAGGCAGTTGGCCCAGCCCTTAAGACACCAGTTTACACACAGACATTCCCTTATCTGAGTGCCTGAATTTAAGACTCAGCTCCTTCACCTCTGGTTTTACTGGCTCCTGACTCCAGTTTCCTACTAATGCAGACCCAGAAGGCAGCAATGATGGCCCATGTGATTGGGTTCCTCCCACCCACATAGGTAACCTAGATTTTCCAAGCCCAGGAATATACCTGGCATCTAGGGAGTGAACCAGCAGATGAGAACTCTCTGTGTCTTTCTCTCTTTTTCTCTTTCTGTTTCTCATATAAATAAAGACAAAAGCACTGACAACAACACTAACAACTCTTTGACTAAAAGGGGGTAGTGTTATGGCTCAGCAGGTTAAGCCACAGCTTGCAATACCAGCCTCCCATATCAGAGCACCTGTTTGAGTCCCAGTTGCTCTGCTTCCAATCCAGCTTCCTGCTAATGCACCTGGGAAGGCAGCAGAAGACAGCCCAAGTATCTGGGTTCCTTTCACCCACATGGGAAGACCAGGATGGAGTTCCAGGCTCATGGACTTGGACAGGTTGCAGCCATTGAGAAGTGATTCAGTAGATGGAAGATTGTGTTTGTGTGTGTGTGTGTGTGTCTCCCTCCTCCTCTGCCTGTTGCCCTGCCTTTCTAATCAATAAGTAAATCTCCCAAGAGGGAGGTGGAGGGGACAGCCCCATGGCGTAGCAGGTTAAGCTGCCACCTGCAGGGCCAGCATCCCATATGGGTACCACTTCAAGTTCCGGCTGCTCCACTTCTGATCCAGGTCCCTGCTAATACTCCTGGGAAAGCAACAGAGGATGGCACAAGTCCTTGGACCTTTGTACCCATGTGGGAGACCTGGAGGAGGCTCCTGGCTCATGATTTCCACCTGGCTCAGCCCCAGCCATTGAGGCCACTGGAGGAGTGAACCAGCAGATAGAAGACCTCTCGGTGCCTCTCCTTATCTTTCTCAGTAATTCTACCTTTCAAATAAATACAATAAGATGCCCAGATGTCGAGGGTGAGAAAGGAGGACACTGACTTCAGAGCAACAGCACTGACTAACAAAAAGACCCCTGGACACAGCCCAACATGCTTCCAGGTTCCCATCAGCCTTTTCTTCATTGTGTGACCATGGGCAAATCTCTTTGCCTCTGCATCTCAGGTTGCTCACCAGTGAAATGAGATAATACATACTCTGCCTACCCTCTGGACATCACTATTCTGATGTACACGATGAAGAAAAAGCTGATTCAGGATCCAGCCCTGTAGCCAGCAAATCCTAGAACCAGGATTCCTCCGTCCATTGCCTTGCTAGAAGCAGCAAGCATTTGCTGGTGATGGTTTGGATCCTGGGAGCCTTCAAATATGAAAATTAAAATCTAATGGGAAATTAGGCGGAATAATCAGAGTTTACTCTCTGCCGAGGTTATAAGCCAAAGAGCTTGGGTATATTCAGCCTACACTATGCCAATTGTTTCACATCCCATTTTATCATAGAGAACTTGATTAGCTAGATAATTAGAGCAAAAACTCACGTAGTGTTCAGTGTGGGCCTTGCACTATTCTCAGCTTCCATCATAGCCAAGTCATTTCCTCTTCCCAAATCTCAGTGAGGTAGGGACCACAGACCAAGCATCCCTAACATGAAATAAAAGATGCTTTGAAATCTGAAGCACTTGGAGCGCAGATTCTGGACCATTTCAGAAATGCTGAAATGCGAAGCACTTCGGGTTCAGAACATTTTGGAAAAGGGATACTCAACCTGTACCTACAGATTCACTGTACAGATGGGACAACTGGGGCATATAGTCATGTGACCTGCAGGAGACGGAATACAAACCCCGGAGGCTTGGTATGGAGTCCATGGCTACTTATTATCGCTATGCCAGGGATGCTGATCATCCCCGCTTTCCGGGTGAAGAAATATCACAAAATAACAAACCTTGCTTCAACCCTGGTCTGTTGGTCTCACCACCTGCCCATTCCCCAGCACGCTATTTTTTAGGCCTGGCTAGCAGAGGTGTTGCCTACATAACAGCACTGCCCCAGGAGCAGAATTAGGATCAGATCCAGGCCCTCTTTTTTTTAATGATTGATTGATTTGAAAGGCAGAGTGACAGAGAAAGAGAGAGATCTTCTAACTGCTAGTTCACTCCTCAAATACTTGCAAAAACCAGGAGCCAGGAACCTGGAACTCCATCCTGGTCTCCCACATGGGTGGCATGGGGCCCAAGCACTTGGGCCATCATCTACTGCTTTCCCAGGTACATTAGCAGGGAGCTGGATCAGAAACTAAGTGGTCAGGACTCAAACCAGCGCTCTGATACAGAATGCCAGCATCACAAGCAGCTTACCCACTTTGCCACAACACCTGCCCCCAGATCCAGGTCCTCAGCAGTGGACTGAGGAGGGGCAAGGAGAGGCAAGAGCCCAGGGAGGATGAAGGCAGGGGAGAACAGACAGTATGACCAACAGTGGGCAAGTCCCAATCGCCCATTTCTACTGATTCCGACGAATACATGCATGGCAGAAACTTCTGGAAACTTCCATGACTATCCTGTCTGTGGTCAAGGGCTCCATGAGCCAAGTTCCTCTGGGAAATTCAGTATCTTCTGAACCTATAGAGTCAGCCTTTGAGCAAGTCACCTGAAGAGGAAGCTCCACAGGGTAGCTCTGCTGGTGCTAAGACAAAATGATAAAGCCTTCCCAATTCTCATAGGGACCCCCGGGGCCATGGGAGAGTCCTTCCCATGAGTGTGGAGTCACAGAGATCACATGCAGGAGTGGCTTATAGTCTGCTTCGTGATCATCTGTCAAGCTTCCAAGACCCTCCAGAGATGTCTGGGCCACCCACTCAGGGGCAGACACCTGAGAAGCAGAACTCCAACGCAGAGAATCAATTTTACACACTCCTGCTGGAGTGCAGGCAGCCGGGCAGCAGCTGGAGTCCAGAAGCTCAACACCCCCATACCACCCCTCACGCCTCTGTTAGTCCAGCAGCCGGGCTCCGTGCCCTCACCTCACATCGAGACTGCTTATCACACTCGCTGGGGCTGATTCACACCGATGCTCAGGCATTTTCTAGAAAGCAAGTTTCAGGAGGGGGCAGGGAGGAACCCAGAGACACTGAAAGAACATTTACGAGCCTCTTGAATTTGCAGAACCTGAGCTGCCAGAAGGTCGGACAGTGACTAGAAAGTTCAAAACAAAACGATCTAGACTTCAGGCAGAAGGGATGTAGGCTGCAGTCTATTATTCAAATAGCAAACATCATTGATTCCCTACTAGGACCAAGACAAAGATGAGGAAGACAGGCAAAAGGCAACCCAGCACCGAGGCATTGCTGGCATTGCCACCTCTGCACATGCTCTGATGGGGCGACTCTCCAGATAACTGTCTACCTCTGGACGAGCGCTGAGACACTTCCAGAGGGAAGACACTGGGCTAAAACCACCCATTAACCACCACTAACCACTCATTAACCAGCACCGGCCTCCATCCCATCCAGGACTGCCCTTATCATGGAATCCTAAGCTAGAGAGAGAGCCCTAAAGATCACCAGATTCAATCCAACCCTGGAATCTCCTCAACATCTCCCATCTCCCAGTCTCCACCATCCTGAGCACTTTGGTCAACAGTCAATATCAAGTCTCCTGACCAAGCCCATCACCCCCCTTCACACATCAATTTTCTCCCAAGGAAATGTGTCCTGAGCCCTACACAAACAGGAACAAGAGTGGGAGCACCTGTTCTGCTGCTGTCCGTGTTCCCAATAATACATCTGGGATGGGGAGCCCCAAACTGATGACTTCCCAGTACACAATGGGGTGGATGAAACCTCAATATTTAAACACCAACATGCAGGACAGGTATCTGGCCTGGCCATTAGGCCTCTGGCTGGAATAAGCACATCAAATATCTGAGTGCTTTGGTTTTTGAGCCCTGGCTGCACTCCAGATTCCAGCTTCCTGCTAACACAGCCCCTGGGAGACAGCAGGTTGAAAACAGAAGCGCAGCAGGTTAAAGCCCCAGCCTGAAGTGCCGGCATCCCATATGGGCACCAGTTCTGGTCCCGGCTGCTCTACTTCGAATTCAGTTCTCTGCTACGACCTTGGAAACAGCAGAAGATGGCCCAAGTCCTTGGGCCCCTGTACCCATGTGGGAGACCC
This sequence comes from Lepus europaeus, assembly GCF_033115175.1. Taxonomy (NCBI): domain Eukaryota; kingdom Metazoa; phylum Chordata; class Mammalia; order Lagomorpha; family Leporidae; genus Lepus; species Lepus europaeus. Next base: position 13,405,927 of record NC_084828.1, on the reverse strand, counting down.
GGAAGAAGCTCCTGGCTCCCGACTTTGGATTGGCTCGGCTCTGGCCATTGCAGCCATTTTAGGAGTGAACCAGCGGATGGAAGACCTCTCTGTGTCTCTACCTCTCTCTATAACTCTGTCTTTCAAATAAATAAAAATAAATTTTAAAAGAAAGAAAGCACAAGTAGTTGGGTCCCCACCACCAACATGGGATACGGAGATTGAATCCCTAACTCACGTGGGCATTTGGGGAATGAACTAGCAGATTGGAGCTCTGCCTGTATATCTGTGTCTGTTTCTCTCTATGTCTCTGCCTCTCAAAGAAAGAAAAAAAAAAAAAATCAACACTCATTCAGAGAGAAATGAGTAACCAAAGAGAGTAAGGACTGCAGGGGGCAGAGACTATTGATCCAGGTAAATTATTTCTTCCCTTGGGGAGCCAGCAACATCAACGCACAAAGCATGTGACCTCCACTTAAAATTTCTCAAGACAAAACTTCAGAGATATTCATCCTGTCCTTTTAGGAATCAAGAAGAATGGCAAGTAAACCCCCCTTGAATCTTTCCAATAGCCCTTTGACTGTAATCATGGTGGAAAGTGCAGAGTCACAAAACTCATCCTCAAAAACGTCCTTGGTCCTGTTGGGTGGGGAGAGGCAAGGAATGCAGATAAAACTGCTGGGTAAGGATAAGGGGAACAACTACCACCTGCTTTGAGTTCCTAGGATAAGGTTTCAGACTTGGGGGTGTGGGGTCCAGCCGCCAGCCCATTAATACCTAAACTAACTCTCGGTCAAAGAAGGAAAAAAAAAAAAAAAAAAAAAAAACCATTGTCTTCTCTATCTTCCTTGTGTATCTTCTTTATCAGGAAGTGGGTTTCCTTTCAGGGAGTGTAAGACCTTGTGGATCAGAGCTACCTGCCCAGCTCAGACCAAAAGGAAACAAAAGGAAGAAATTAGGTCACTTGCCCAGCACAAACAGTTCCTGCTCAAGTGCACAGCACGACTGACACCACAAGGCCAACTGAGCAGACACTGTTTAGAAACTGCAAGTCTGCAGCTTCCTTCCACTCCAAGGAGAAGTTCTCACCTGCCCTCTCCCTCCTGGGGGAATGGGCACAGGGGAGCTTGGAAGATGCTCTCACCAGGAAGATTCCACCCCTTCTCTAGTCCCTGTCAGCGTCCCTGTCCTCCAGGGAATTATCAGGGGCACATCACTTACCTGTCACCTCCTGAACTTAAGCAGGGATCCATCATCAGTTCGCAAATGCTGGTTTCTGCAGCTATGTCAGAAGGGGAGAAGTTAAGCTCCCATCCAAACAACTATATCAAAAACCTCCACAGTGGGACTACCATTGTAGCACAGCAGGTTAAACCACCTGCAACACTGGCATGCCATATGAGTACTGGTTCCAGTCTAGCTTCTCTACTTCTGATCCAGCTCCCTGCTAAAAGCCTGGGAAAGCAGCAAAAGATGGCCCAAGTGTTTGGTTCCCTGGCACCCATGTGGAAGACCCAGATGGAGTTTCAGCTTCCTGGATTTGGCCTGGCCCAGCCCCTACCATAATGGCCATTTGAGGGTAAACCGGTGAATGGAAGATCTCTTTCTCTCTGTCTCTCCCTCCTCCTCTCTCTCTAACTCTGCCTTTCAAGTTAATATATAAATATTTTTTAAAAAGAAAACAAACCTCCATTGTGATCCTGACTCCTCATAGAGAGACTGTGTCACCATTACTCTTGCAATTCCCACCCATGGTCAATGCCATCTCCCAGGGCAACCTCATCTGGTAAGACCACCTCTGAACTCTCATTTAAAAGGCTCTGAACAGGACCTGCGCACGTTTCAAGGAAATCTCATAATCATTGGGCTAAAGTTCTGTACTGAGCAAAGTCCTCTGTATACACTATCTCCTTAACCCTTTGCTGCCACTTTACAGTTAAACAAACTGAGGCTGAGAAATGATCCAAAATTGCACACAGGCCTGAACAGAAACCCAACTCCAAAGCACCTGCTCTTCACCCTCAATGCTATTCCATCTCTGGTCATGACAGTGTAGTTCCTGTAGTTTTTCTTTCTTTCTTTCTTTCTTTTTTTAAGATTTGTTTAGGAGCCAGCATTGTGGCATAACAAACTTAAGCCACCACTGCAACACCAAGCATCCCGTATGAGCACCAGTTGGCATCCCAGATGCTCTGTTTCTAATCCAGCTCCCTACTAATGTGCCTAGGAAAGCAATGGAAGACAGTTGAAGTCCTTGAAACCCTGCACCTATGTGGACACCCAGATGAAGCTCCCTATTTCTGGCTTTGTTTGACCCAGCCCTGGCTGTTGCAGCCATTGGAGAGTGAACTAGCAGATGGAAGCTCGCTCTCTCTCTCTCTCTCTCTATCTCTCCTTTCTCAGTAACTCTGCTATTCAAAGAAATAAAGAAATATTCTTTAAAAATAAATAAATAAAAGTAAAGGAGAGACAGAGAGAGAGGGAAAGAGAGCTTTCATCCACTGGTTCACTTCCCAAATGGCTGTAAAAGGCAGGACTAGGCCAGACTAAAACCAGGAGCCAGGAGCTTCATCTGGGTCTCCCACATGGTACAGGGGCCCAAACACTTGGGCCATCTTCCACTGCTCTTCCAGGCGCCTTACAGGGAGCTGAATTGGAAGTGGAGCAGACGAGACTGCAGCAGGCACCCTTATTGGATGCCAGCATCACGGGCAGTGGCTTAACTGGCTATGCCACAGTACCAACGCTGAAGAGAGTAGTTTTCAATCTGACAAACGGAAGCCTTCTCAAGGGACTATACTGACCAGGGCACACATGCCTGACTGTACATCCCAGGAAGAATGAGGACCACAAAGGCCAGTGGAGATCTATAAGGTCACAGATTGGGGCCAGCACTGTGGCACAGTGGGTTAATTAAGCCTTGGCTGAGACAGACACCAGCATCCTATATCAGCCGGTTAAGAATCCCCATTGCTCCACTTCTGATCTGGCTCCCCGCTAATGTACCTGTAAAGCAGTGGAAGGTGACATAGTGCTTGAGCCCCATCACCTACATAGGAGACCCGAATGGAGTTTCAGGCTTCTGACATTGGCCTGGTCCTGCCCTAGTCATTGTAGCCATTTGAGAAATGAAGCAGTGCATGGAAGACAGAAGATTCTCTCTCTTTCTCTCACTCTCTCTCTCCCCTTACCTCTGCCTTTCTCACTGGAAGCAGTCTTTGGATCCACACTGAGCAGTCAGCTGTCCCCACCAGCTGGTCAGCTGCTCTTTCCATCCCTGGAACCATCTCCAAGATGCTGGACCCCTGGCTGACCAGCGAATGTTCCAGGAGGAGGTCACCTTCCTCCCTGCTCACCTGCAAGGCCAAGCCTTACAAACCTCCAGTGCAAGAGAGCTGCCTGGCTTTATTCCCAAGTAATCAATTTAGGGGTTAAAAAAATAAATGATTCCCACCGAGTCTCCAGAACAAGAAGCAGGACTCCGCAGTTCTGGCTCCACGTCCATCACAGCGACACTGACTCACACGCCACAGGGCAGCGGCCACGGCTAATTTCTCTCCAGATGGCAACTTGTACTTTTCCAGGCCAACTCTTGTCCCCCCACGCCTTGCCCCACCTTCCCACGGTGCCTTGTGTTTGCCCAGCGTCCTCTGTGCACAGAGGGCTTGGCAATGCCTCCAAATGCACTGCCACCTACAGATGTCATGAGCAGGCTGCTTCCCCTCTTCCCTGCAGGAGGCCTTAAATAAAACCAGGCCTCCACGCAGCCGCCAGGTCCCCCAGCCCAGGCCTCTGTGCAGTCAGCTCCCCGGGGGCAAAACAGTGCTTGCCCCAGCTCCCAGCCAGAGGCTGGCCCTGAGCCAAGGCAGGGCTGCACCAGGAGCCAGGCACTGGGCGCCACATGGACGACAACACATGGGTAGGGCCAGGCTGCACTGGTTAAAGAGAAGGCAGAGGGAGAGGCAGTGGACACATTTTTCAGGGCTTCTCCCTGTGACCCACACCTTGGAAGACAAAGAGGAAGAAACACCAGTAGAATACAGAGAGGAGGGAGAGGAGGACTGAGAATACTCTGCTTTTTTATTTTTTTTTTTAATTAACCACTCACTATTCAGCTAAAAAAACATTGAATGAACATTCATTTTATGTTCAACAAGGCAGGAGCTGATGAAAGATGAGATCTCTCACCACCAGACTTTTGGCACCCATCAGAGAAAGCAACTCGGCAACCAACAGCAAAAGAAACAAAAGGGAAGCCCACAGCCAGCAAGGCAAGCAGGGGCGGAGGTCACTCTTGCACAGGGCCGGTCCACGCTGCCAGGACTGGCGGCTGATCCTGGCAACGGAGCGGGAATGCAGGTGACAGGGCAGCATGGCCTGGCCCAGCTGAAGCAGCTGCACACACGGCGTGTGAGGTGGACACACGGTGATGGAGAAGACAAACCAACACACGAGATCTGTTCTTGAGGTGCTGGGCCTCTCTGCTTGGCTCCGCTCTCGCTTTGACGCCCTTGATTAATTCTTCCTAAACTGCTTCAGGGCTTTATAGTGACTCTTTCCTTCTTTATTCGTAAGCTTTGAAGGGAAGCCAAGCGACTAAATCTGTGGTGCTGTTATTGCTCACAATAGGCAATATCCTGTCTACCTGGCCTCTACATTTGCCCACAGCAAATTCTCATCTTCTCTGCGGAGAAAATGCCTCTCTTTCCAACAGGCTCATTACGAAAACTCATTGCGGGAAATCACTTACCTTCCATGTATTTATCTCCCCACACCCTGGCTTGAAACACACTTTCGGGGGAGCCCAGGAGAACCAAAAGATTCCTGAAGTAAGAGAAATTCACCCACCTTCACAGGCTATCCCAGGACAGCTTTTCTGTAGGCCAGAGTTGTCCAATAAAAATATAAAGTATTGCAGTAGCCACATTAAAAAAAAAAGTTAAAAGGTCAAATGGAACATAATAACCTACTTTATTCAACCCAGTAAATCACAAATATTATCATTTCAACATAAAATCTATATAAAGAGTTGCTGGTGAGCTGTCTCCTTTTCTTCTCTAAGTCTCTGGGATCAAGTCTGTAACATATGCTGACAGCACATGCCAGTTTAGATTAGCCCCAGGTGGCCCCAGAGTAGACAGTACAGCCACAGACCCTCTGGCCATCATGTGTGGCCAGGAGGAAAGGAGAGCAGACAAGGGGCTGCAGGTCTCCTGAGTGTCCCCTCCCAGGATGTGGGGAGCCTCCTCTCACAGAGCCCCTTGGGAAGCAGGATCCTCTCCAGGACACTGAGTTTCAGATGCAAATGCACACCACTCAATGTAATGGAAAACACAATATACAAGGAGGCAATATACAAAATGAGGGCACTTGGATATCCGATGCAAGTGTCTTAACCAGTAAGCTAAACATCCACTTTTCTTTTTCTTAATTTATTTTATTTGAGAGGCTGAGAGAGACTGAGAAACTGGGTGGGGAGGAAGAGGGAGAGGGGTTAAGAAAAGAGAACTCCCATCTACTGGTTCACTCCCCAAATGCCTCAGAGCCAGGAACTCAATCCAGGGACCCATGTAGCTGGCACGAACCCAACTACTTGAGCCATCACCTGTTGCCTCCAGGGTACATATTAGCACAAAGTGGAATCAGGACAATGAACCTACGTACTCCAAGAGAGGATGCAGGCATCCTTACCACTGTGCCAAATCCCCACCCCTAGATTATCTGTTTTTTTAGATTTTTTTATTTATTTATTTTAGAGATAGAGTTACAGACAGAGAGAAGGAGACAGAGAGAAAGGTCTTCCATCCACTGGCTCACTCCCCAAATGGCTGCCAACAGCTAGAGCTGGACTGATCTGAAGTCAGGAGCCAGGAGCTTCTTCCAGGTCTCCCATGTGGGTACAGGGGCCCAAGCACTTGGGCCATCTTCTACTGCTTTCCCAGGCCATAACAGAGAGCTGGATTGGAAAAGGAGCAGCCAGGACATGAACTGGTGCCCATATTTGATGCCAGAGCCGCAGCCAAAGCCTTACCCTATTGCGTCACAGCGCCAGTCCCTTACATTATCATTTAATTCCACTTTTCCATGAACTTTCTGAAGTACCCTTGTATACAGAGAGTGCTAGGGGCGGACACCAAACATGTTCAAACTTACTATGAACATCTTAACTAACACAGTGGCCTCTATGCCTTACTAAAAAGTCATTAAACCCAGTGCTCTCCTTCCCAAGGAGAGCAACAACACTTAGCAACAAGACACTGAGTTCCCCGGGTGTCCAAGTTCCAGGACAAATCAAAGAAGTCTCCAGTATCAGCACTTACGAATCTGTACCTTTGCCTGCCCAGTCAAGACTGCTGCCCATCACCAAGTCACTGAGAACCCTGATAGGGCATTTGCCACATTTGATGTGCTTTTCTCGATGTCCTTGTGGTTATCAACTGATCCAGAAAGTTCTTGTTCCTCGCAACTTTTCCTCTTATCATCTTAAAAACTAAAAAAAAAAAAAAATCCCACATGTGCTCTGCTCCTTTAAAATTTACAAAAAGGGGCTGTTATTGCAGCACAGCAGATTAAGCCGCTTCTTGCAATGCCAGCATCCTGTATGGGAGTCCAGTTGGAGTCCTGGCTGCTTTGCTTCCAATCCAGCTTCTTGCTAATGTACCTGGGAAGGCAGTTACAAGTACTTTGGCTCCTGCCACCCACATGGGTGATATCATTGCAACCACCTGGGGAGTGAACCAGGACATGAAAGATATCTCTCTCTTTTTCCCTCTCTCTCTACCTTTAGATAAATCTTTGAAAAAATAAAATTCATGAAAGATGTGTTTGCCATGCTGTAAGGAGCTTCATGGACTGACTCTGTGAAGTACATGAGGTGTGCAAATGAGCTTGGCCCACCTGCAAGGAGCTTTGGGACCAGGCCCCTCCAATGGGTTCTCTGTTCTGGTCATTTTCTCCTTCCCATTACCCACATCTCCCTTGGAGCTCAGACCTCTCTACACCTCCCCTGGGAAACAGAGAACCCCACCAACCCATGTTGTTAGCTAACATAGGAGTTTTTAACTCCAGCCCCATTACACACCATGCAACACCCAGGACCACACTGAACTGACTCATTAATCATTCTTTTCCAAGCAAGAACCAAACAGAGTGCCTATGGGCTGCCCACCCCATGCCAAGAACAGGGACGATCCAGACATACAATGAAGCTGTCCTCAAGAAGAGCCTAGCCAGGGAGAGGCGCTCAAACAGATGAGTGGAATACAGTGCCGGAGGAGAAGGATCTGGCAGGCCTGCTAAAGATGGTCAGGTCTGTGCTAGGCCTGAAAAAATAAGCAAGAATGGCCCAGAAGGAGAGAAAACACAGCACAGGCAGAGAAACTGAGGGATAAGGCTTCCTCAGCCCTGCGTGCCAGGCCTGTGGGAAGCATCTGTGGGAATTCACTCATTTCCTCCTCCCAGTAGGCACCACCAGTATCCCCATTTGACAGATGAAGAAACAGAGGCACGGAGCCAGGTGATAAATTGTTCTAGTCCATTCTGTTCACAGTCACCTTCCTCATCCACCGAGGAGCACACCCCAAGATCTGCAGCAGGGTCCAGAGACCTCCAACAGCACCCGGCCCTAGATACACTATATTTTCCTATACACACACAGCTATGATAAAGTTGCATTTATAAATCAGGCACAGTGAAATATTAACCACAATAACTAATAATAAAATAGAACAATTATAACAACACACTGTAAGAAACATCCTGTAAATGTAGTCTTTCTCCTTAGGATAGCCAAGAAAAATATGAGTATTTTCAGACTGAGGTTGACAACGGGCAACTGAAACCAGGGAAGGAAAACTGTGGCTACAGGAACATGACTTTGAGCTGCCCAGCGGTGCAAACCCAGGAAGTCTGACTGAAAGCTCAAGTGTGTCCTTTAGTCTGGCAGACGCCTGCACACCACTGCGCCTGTACTGCCTGAGCAGGTTGTGGTTGGGAACTGCAACCAAGCAGTGCCACCAGGACCACCCTGGAGGGAGGAAACTAACCTAAATCCAAGAAGCTTGAATGAAGGGAGCCCATGATCAAACTTACCCAATGCTCATCTGTCTGCACACAGCCGCCCTGGAGGCAGCCGCCAGGGTGTGTCCACCTCAGGGATGAGTACTCAAGGCTGGGATGGGCAAAGCTGAGGTGGACGGGGCAGAGAGGAGTGTATGCCAAGCCAGTGAGCTTCAGTTCTGCCCCATAAACAATGAGGCAACTGACAAGGTTTTTTGCTCGCTGTTTTTTGAAAGGCAGAGTGACAGAGAGAGGGAAAGAGACAGAGAGACAAAGATCTACCTGCTGGTTCACTCCCCAAATGCCTACACCAACCAGGGCTGGGCCGCACCAAAACCAGGAGCCCTGAACTCCATCCAAGTCTCCACATGGGTGGCAGGAACCCAAGTACTTAGGCGGTGATCTGCTGCCTCCAGGGTACATCAGCAGGAAGCTGAATTGGAAACAGAGTCGCCAGGACTGGAACCAGGTACTGTGATATGGGATTCCAAGCTGGCAGCTTAACCCACCATGCCACAACAGCCACCCAACAACTGACAAGTTTTCACCAAGGCCTGACACAATCAGACAGGTCCTAGAGGGACAGCTGAGCTGCCTCCCAAAGGAAGATGCACACAGAGTAGGGGCCAGAAGGCAGGGAGCAGGAAGTTGATTTCAGGAGACAGTGCCGGAAGCAGGTGTTAGTTCCTGGGGTCACCATAATAAATGCCCGCCACACAAGTGGAGTAAAAGCAACAAAAATGACTCCTCACAGATCAGGACTCTGAAAATCCAAAATTAACAGGGCCACAGGGCTGCACTCTCTCACACAGCTTTCTATCTATACAATGGAGATAATATCACACTGTTCACAGCAAAGGTATCCTGCGACCAAATCCCTGATGATTCTAAGGCAAATGACACAGAAGATTGTCACCAGGCAAGTTCAATGTCATTCAGTTTCAAGGTTACAAAGTCCACATGACACATTTTTAAGGATTTTTTTTTTTTCCCAGAGAAAGGTGGATAGAACAATGTTTTCATAATCACTTGGTTGGTTTCAAAGACACCTGGCCCTGTAGGCAAGGGTGGAAATTTTAGCTGAAAACAAGGGTGAGAGGAGGGTTTACTTTAAAACATTTTTACACATTTATTACTGACACAAAACACCAAGAATGAATTTCCCACAAGAAGGAGCAGCCTGTCTTAGAGTGGCAGCCTGCACACACTATCCCTGCACGGCTGCTGGACCCAGCCACCTGCGACAGAAACAGCAAAGTTCAACAGGTGTCGTAACAGTTAAGGGGCCCCGGCGGAGCCAGACAGCTGGTGTGAGAGGCAGGGTTACAGAGCTGAGTGGTCCTCAGACTTCCGGAGTCTGCCATACTTCACCTCACACACACTTCAACATCCATTTGCCCCCATGAGCACACACACACCACATATATAAAACCTCTCAACAGGAAATAGCTTCATTCTTAAATGGTCTCGCCTACATAAAATTCCTAGACAGCATACTCTGTGCTATGGGACTATGCTAAATGAGGGGCAGAAAGAAAGGGGTTAGTTATTCCAGAATCAACAGGCTGCTCCATTTAGCTGTCACATGGGCACACTGGACCATGCAGACATAAGCCAGGGGACAGGAAGTGAGAAGAGAGGGAGGGAGGCAGCGTTCTGGACAGAGGGCCTTAGGGGCTGATAGGCATGGACTATCACATGCAGGGTCATGCCACTGAATATCTCTGCTTCCCCACTCTCTCGTCTGCAAAATGGGATAACAATGCCCACCATGCAAGGATTTTTCAATGATCACGTGTGTAAGTACAATGGACGGGATCACTAGAAGGTGGCCAGTGTAAGGGTCATAGCCGCAAACACCACTCATAAAAGTCTTGGGAAAACCATTGCTATGCTTTCACCACAACAAAATACAAAATGAATGACAGCATTTGAATGAAAGTCCTCAAAAAAGTTCAATAAGAAAAGAGGAGAATGGGGATGCAATAAGAGAAGGAAACTGAGCACAGATGGGAAAGATGGAGACAAAATGGAATCTTCCCACATTAGCTTGCGATATCGCAGACCAGAGGGTGTAAATGACAGAAGTTGACTTCCTCGCAGGTCTGCAGGCAGAAGTCCAAGACCGAACTGTGCACCGCGCTGCTCTCTCCCAGGCCTCTCTGCCTGGCGGCCAGACAGCCACCTCCTCCTGGGTCCTCACAAGGTCTCTCTCTGGCCGTGACCTTCCTCTTGTTAGAATGACAGCAGTCACACTGAACTGAGCCCCTGACCTAATGCCTTCATGACACCTCCATTACCTCTTTCTGAACGACTGGGGTTTAGGGTTCCATTTGGAGGGGCACATTCATCCCCTAACAAACACCTTCCTACACCAAAACTAGAAATGGTGAGCTGGGAACTGAAGAAAACCTCCCAAGAAGTGGAGTGTTACTTACAAAGAGCTCCTAGGGGAGGCAGGAGAGAGCAATGACAGTCAGCAGCACAGAGCAATGAGGCAACAAACTTGACTTCTAGGTCACTCCATAGACACTCAGCCCCAGGCAGGAACAGGACTCAGGAAAGCAGCTCTCTAGTTTCACCATGGAACAACTTTCCATTTTTTTTTAAAGATTTTTATTATTTATTTGAAAGGCACAGTGACAGAGAGAAGAGAGAAACCTTCCATTCACTGGTTCACTCCCCAAATAGCTAGTCCAGGCTGAAGCCAGGAGCCTGGAATTTCATCCGGGTCGCCCATGTGGGCGACAGGGGCTCAAGCACATGGGCCATCTTCCGCTGCTTTCCCAGGCACATTAGCAGGGAGGCAGATTGGAAGCAAAGCAGCCAGGACTAGAACCAGCACCCATAGGGGATGCCAGCATCAAGCAGAGGCCTAATCCACTGCACCACAACACTGGCCCTGGAACAACTTTCTAATAAGTCAATGGTTCATCAAAGGTCAAGGCCCTCCAGACCCTTAAGAGGGACTTTCCTATCCTCCTTTTAGATCTGCAAAGGCCAAGCCCACGGGACTGCAAGGCACCCCCACAACCTGACACAGGGATGGCTCCTTCCCATGTCACTCCAGAGGGGCTACAGAGCATGAGCCCCAGAACACACCAAACTCGATCAGCTCATGGGAGGGCACGTGGGCACTGCAAGCCAGACCCTCTGCCTCTCAAGCCTCTGTTCCCTCCTCTGCACCACAATGGAAACCACCGTGAAGCCTCGAATTCCTCAGAGGTCACGGGGAAGATTCCTGGGGTGCAGGGGGCATTATCATGCCGCCCCTAAAACCCACTCTAAAGCCAATCGCTGCAGATGGGCAGGGAAAGGTGAGGGAAAACTCTGAAGGTGATGTCCCCGCTCCAAAACCAGCCACCTGGGACCACTTTGCCCACCCGAGCATCAGACGAGCACCCAGTGAGCTCCGACTGCCGTGTCCTGTTCGCCTCTGAAACATGCGGCTCATAAACCACAGACAAGGAATTCTGGGACACTTCACTGTCAGATGAGGACCCAAAGGCAGCAGCTTCCAGCTTTCTGTTGTTTGTTTGTTTTCATCTGGGCTAAGGATTCAAAAGATAAGATAATAACAGTGATTTGTAAAAGCTTAAAACAAAGCTCAAACTGATAAACACAAAGAGTTTAGTCTACCTAAAAAAGTAAAGAAATGGGGAGAGATTCAGAGAGCAAAGTAACATCAACAAAATAAAATGACTAAAACCCAGTTGCTGGTTAAGCTGTGATAAATCCAACATACTCATATTGAGAAACTCATGTACTGATTTACTCGTTTATAGGAAGTAATGAAAATTTTGGGAAGGCACTTTGGCAATTCAAGTGAAGAGCCAGTTTTAAAAAAAGGCAGGTAGCCGGCTCAATAGGCTAATCTTCCGCCTTGCGGCGCCGGCACACCGGGTTCTAGTCCCGGTCGGGGTGCCGGATTCTGTCCCGGTTGCCCCTCTTCCAGTCTAGCTCTCTGCTGTGGCCCGAGAGTGCAGTGGAGGATGGCCCAAGTGCTTGGGCCCTGCACCCCATGGGAGACCAGGATAAACACCTGGCTCCTGCCTTCGGAGCAGCACACTGGCCGTGGCGGCCATTGGAGGGTGAACCAACGGCAAAAAGGAAGACCTTTCTCTCTGTCTCTCTCTTTCACTGACCACTCTGCCTGTCAAAAAAAAAAAAAAAAGGCAGGTGTTCAGTGTAGCAATTAAGACTCTGGTTCGGTCTCTGTCCCCACGGAGGAGACTCGGACTGAATTCCAGGCTCCCAGCTTCAGCCTAGCCCAACCCCATCTCTATCTCTCTGTCTCTCCATTCTACAATTGTTTTTAATTTAAGTCAGATTTATTACAGGTAACACATGGTAGTAATGTATCCTGAGAGAAATATGTTTTAAAAAGAAAGCAATATATACGTAAAGAAAATGGTAAGAAGTTTAAGATAGTGATACAAAGAATACACCATAAATATTCAATTACAAAAGAATGGTTAAGTAAACTCCCTAGAATTATGACCATTATAAATGATAAGTATGAAGACGAAGTTGCTACATTATACATGTGAGTCCTGCAATGCTTTGTGAAAAGAAACAATGTACAATGCGGTATCTACATAAGAATTACAAATAAGTAAAAAGACCCAGAAAAATATTGATAAGAAAGAACAGAGAAGACCAAAAGCAATCAGTGTGTTCCTACAGTAGGAATGCAGAAGAAAGTCTCCTTTTCAATGTTCACTTTCATTCTTACAAAACCATGCAGTCAATAAAACATTTTTAAAGAGTAATTTTGGTCCCTGCCCAGAAGGAAAAAAAAAAAAAAGGTTGGGATGTGGATCAGAGGCCTGAACTCTTATCAGATCTCAATTAGCACTTTGCTCACTTTCCCTTTGTCCTGCCTCCACTGCCTCACTCCACAGATGCTAAACCTCTAAACCAGCCACGTGCTTTCAGGCCGGCCTCCATCCCTGGAGCTCTCCCTCAACCTCCCTCCCTGTGGTTGGAAACCGGCACTGCAGGATGATTGAGCTCACAGCCAAGGTGAGGTCTCCTTGAGCTTAGGGATCTCAGCCCTTCCCTGTTTCTACCTGTCCTGCAAACCTTACTACCACCTTCAGGATCTTCCACTCTTTTCAACCCATAGGCATTCAGTTTCCAGGTACAGAATCTTCCGCCAACATCTGCAGGTGATGTCCCAGGCTGCTCAGCTGCAGGGCCCTGTAGCCCTTAAGAAAGCCTAGGTCCAGAAGGGCTCACCTTGAAATCAAAAACATGTTGGGGCAATGCCCCTGGATTTCCCACTCACATACCCACACACCCCTCATACTGTCTTGTTTTTCTGGTTTTTGTTTATCTCCTGGCTCCAAGCTGTCTTCCCCCTCAGAGCTGCACTCTGCCCAACTATGGCTTCTGCTAGAACATTGGATTCAGCATTGCTGGCAACTGCTCACCAGCAACTAAGAGAAACTGTCCTCTGGCCACTGTGCTGGTCTGTAGCCTCTCCAGGGTCAAGCCCTTTTCTACCTCGGACTGCTAATCCTACAGCCACCACCATTCACAGTTCATGCCATTACCAATGACCTGTGCACCATACAGGCATAAGACCTGCTGATGTTTCAAACTGGGAGAAAGTTCATCCAGATATACGTCAGGCTCCTCCACAGTAGTACAATGGGCAAGTCCAAGATAAATTTGGCTGGGGCCCTACCAATCTGAGTTTGCACTTTGCCAAAAGAATTCAGTGAGACACATTGAGATTTTGATGACCCACCTAAAAGAGCCACTGAACATGGTAACAATTGAGAAAAGAGGTGTCTTTGTCTATTTAAAGAATAGGGAATGGCCGGCGCCAGCACCCCAGGTTCTAGTCCCGGTTGGGGCGCCGGATTCTGTCCCAGTTGCTCCTCTTCCAGTCCAGCTCTCTGCTGTGGCCCAGGAGTGCAGTGGAGGATGGCCCAGGGCCTTGGGCCCTGCACCTGCATGGGAGACCAAGAGGAAGCACCTGGCTCCTGGCTTCAGATCGGCGCAGTGCGCCGGCCGCAACACACTGGCCATAGCGTCCACTTTGGGGATGAACCAACAGAAAAGGAAGACCTTTATCTCTGTCTCTCTCTCTCACTGGCTAATTCTGCCTGTCAAAAAAAAAAAAATAGGGAATCAGCATTTAACCTAGAAGTTAAGACACCTACATACCACAGTGGAGTAGCTGGGTTCAATCCCTGGCTCTGACTCCTGACTCCAGCTTCCTGCCAATGCAGACTCTATGAGGCAGCAGGAGATAATGGCTCAAGTAACCAGGTTTCTGTGACTGATATCGGAGTCCTGGATTGCATTCCTTACTCCCGGTTTAAGCCTGTCCTAGCCCAGGCCATTGCAAACAATTGGGAAGTAAACCAGAGGATGTGAATGCTTTTTCTTTCTGCTTGTTTATCTCTCTCTCTCTCTCTCTCTCTCTCTGTCTCTCTCTCTCTCTCTCCATCTCAAATAAATAATTTTTCAAAGATTTTTTATTTATTTGAAAGAGACAGAGAGAGGGAGATACAGAAAGACAGAGATCTTCCATCTGCTGTTTCACTCGCCAAGTAGCCGCAATGCCCAGGGCTAAGCCAGGCTGAAGCCAAGAGCCAGGAACTTCCTCAGGGTCTCTCACGTGGGTAGCAGGGGCCCAAGCACTTGGGCTATCTTCCACTGCCTTCCCAGGCCATTAGCAGGAAGCTGGAAGTAGAGCAGAAGTAGAGCAGCCATGACATGAACCGGCACCCATACGGGATGCCAGTGTCACAGGCAGCAGCTTTACCTGCTATGTCACAACATCAACCCCTAAACAATTTTTTCTTAATTTATAAGGAATAAAAATTTATTTTCCCACAATTCCAAAGACTGACAGGTCCAATATCAAAGTACCAGCAGGTGGCAAGGGCTTTCCTCCTAAGCCTTCACAATGCAGAAGGCAGGACCAGAGAGCAAGAACACAAACTCCTGAGCCATGCCCTCCATATTGGCATCAACCTGTAAGTGTCAGTGTCACATCATCAACACTTCCCATGAAGCCCCACCCCTCAACAGTGCTACACTGGGAATTAAGTTTCCAACACATGAATTTCGGGGACACATTCAGGCCACAGCAAGGGGGCAGTGACTTCAGTCATAGAAAATACAGAACATCCAAGAAAACTGGAGTAGATGGCTGATTTCACCAGCCCTGGGAGAAGAGGTTGATTTTGACAAGCAGAAATGGAAGGTTCCAGATCTAGAGACAGTGTGAGCAGAGTTCCAGATCTAGAGACAAAGTGAGCAGAAGAATAAGAAAGAGAACAGTTTGTATCCCAGAGCAAAATGACTCCTCTTCATGAGTTCAAAGCATCTGAAGGAGTCCTGGCACATAAGACTGAGAAGTACAGCTGGGACCAGAGGGACAGTCACTGACAGGTGATAACACAAGATGACAGAGTGGATCCCAGCTCCAGGAAAAACCAGGTTTCCTGGTATTAAGGACAGATCCATAACTGATGTCAACAGGCACTCTAACACAGGGGCCGAGCATGGCTGTGTGTTGAACTGTGTTCCCTGCCAAATCCCAATCCCTGGGGCCTGCAAACATGAGCTTCTTGGGAAACTGGGTCTTTGTAGATGTGACCAAGGTAAGATGAGGTCACACTGAAAGAAGGTGGGCCCCCTCCTTCCAATGACCGGAAATCTCATAAGACAAAGCAAGAGACTGGAAACAGACACCCAAACACAAATGGGTGAAGGCAGCAGAGATGAGGGTGACAGTGTCACAAGCCAGGGGACTCCAGGGGCCACCAGACACTGCAAGAGGCAAGGAAGCATTTTCCCTGGAGTTTTTGGAGGGAGCTGGCCCTGCCAGCACCTTGATGCGTGACTTCTAGACTCTAGAATTGTGGAGGAATAAATCCCAGCCATTGTGAATCATCCAGTTTACAGTCCCATATTGCAGGAGCTCCAGGAAACTAAAGTAGACATGAATTGGGTTTTACTGGAAAATATTCTTCAGCGAAGACAGAACAGTCCGCGGACATGGGAGGCAACCCTAGAGAAAACACAGGCAGGACTGCAGCTGTGGATACAAGAGCAGCATGGAAGGAGAAAGGGAGAAAAAGGCAGGGAGGCAGCCAAGCCTCCAGTGCCAACATGACCCAGGGCCTGGGTTCAATCCGAGTCTGAATGGGCCCATCTATCGGCCTAATCCCCCATTGAGATCTAATCACTGGGCGCCTGGGCTGCCACAGGGGCTTTGTTCATTCCTGCCGGGGTCCACACGGTCTTTATTCTTCCCAAAGCCCCAGTTGAGGGAAGCACTTTGCGATCAATTCCCGTGTGTAAGTGGATTACAAAACAAGAAAATGTGACATGGGAGCCACGTGGTTCCACCAGGCACCACCTACCCAAAAATGAATGTACACATACAGGAATGTGAGTTTTCTGATTGTAAAAGTAACCTCTACTTATTGTAAAACATTTCACAGAGAAAATTACCCTGAAGTAAAAAGGATGACCCCTAATCTCAACTCAGAAAATACTTACCCTGGGTATTTTGGGTATCTAATGCAACAAAAAGAATCATGTGTAAAAAAAGAAAAAACTTTAAAACTTTGCCAGAATTTTCCTGAAGAATCGCTCAAACAGAGGAAGAAAATGAGGAAGGGGTGGGAGGCAGAAACAACCTCAAAACATACCTGGGAAAAGTGGAGAAGGGTGGCCCCAGGAAATCAAAGGTCATTAACCTTTTTTATTTTTAGGATGTGTTTATTTATTTGAAAGTTGGAATTACAGAGAGGGAGAGGCCTTCCATCCACTGGTTCATATCCCAGATGGCCGCAATGACCAGGGCTGGACCAGGCCAAAACCCAGGAACCAGGAGCTTCCTTCAGATCTCCCTCATGGGTGACAGAGGCCCAAGCACTTGGGCCATCCTCTGCTGCTCTTCCCAGGTGCATTAGCAAGGAACTGAATTGGAAATCAAGCAGCTGGACCTCCAAGCTGCACCAACATGTGATGCCAGCATTGCAGGCAGTGGCTCCATCCACTATGATACAACAAGGGCCCTGATTAACCTTTTGTTTGTTTGTTTGTTTGTTTAAAGATTTATTCATTTATTTGAAAGTCAGAGTTACACAGAAGGAGGAAAGGGAGAGAGAGAGAGAGAGAGAGAGAGAGAGAGAGAGAAAGGTCTTCCATCCGATGGTTCACTCCCCAATTGGCCGCAATGGCCAGAGCTGCACTGATCAGAAACCAGGAGCCAGGAGCTTCTTCCAGACACAAAAAGCTTCTCCCACATGGGCACAGGGGCCCAAGGACTTGAGTCCATCTTCTACTGCTTTCCCAGGCCATAGCAGAGAGCTGGATGTGAAGTGGAGCAGCCAGGTCTCGAACTGGCACCCATATGGGATGGCTGGCACTTCAGGCCAGGGCGTTAACCCACTGCGCCGGCCCTCCCAATTAACCTTTTTTAAAATTTATTGATTTAGTTTAAAGGCAGAGTTATAGAGTCCAGGGAAACACAGAGAGAGACCTTCATCCATTACTTCATTCCCCAGATGGCTGCAATAGTCAAGCAGGTCAAAGCCAGCAGCCAGGAACTACATCCAGGTCTCCCACATGGGTGGCAAGGGCCCAACCACTTGGGATGTCTTCCACTGCCTTACCAGACACTTTAGAAGGGAGCTGGATCCGAGGTGGATCATCTGGGACTCAAATCAGCACTCTGACACAGGATGCTGCCATCGCAGGCAGTAGCTTAACCCACTGTGCCACACACAATGCCCACCCCCATTAACCTTTTTAACACTGCTACAAGTCAAAAACTGTATCCATGTCAAAGGAGGAAATTCAAAGGCATGCATCTCCAAGTAATCCTAGGTCACTTCGTTAAGCGATGGAACTGAACACAGTCCTGATGAAGCTCTCTGATGCAGAATGCCACAAAGTCACTTTTCCACGCTGGAAAAGCCATACCTTTTTATTTCCTTGAGAGACTGCTTTTTTTTTTTCCCCAAATTAAAGTTTCCTAGCAACCATAACATAGCAACCAGGCCCTGGGAGCCAGTCTCCCCAAAGCACTGGAACGCTGAGCTGTCTCAACTGTGGGGCTATGCCCCAGAATGAGAGTGGGGCAGAAGTGGGGGGAGTTGGGGATGTCTCCAGGGGCTGTCATAAAGATTAGGTCCAGTGCTCCAGAAGGCAAGATGCTGGTTACTGTGAGGCCCATAAATTTGCTTTTCCTGACACAGATGGGATTAGAAATTGCTGCATCACACGCTGAGAAGACAAGAATTATGGCAATTAAAATTCAGAGGCTGTCCACGAGGAATGACTCCAGCTCTCCCCACTCCAGTAAGCTACATTCACTGGTCTTGGTATAAACAATGGGCAGCTAACTGGGATCTTTAAGGGCGGTAGCATGAAGCCTCCAGGTTGCTAACACAACCCAGCAACATGAACTAAGGAAGTCTATCTGGTTTGTCCCTCTCAAAGGAGTTCGCTATTTGAGCTGCAATTGTGGCAACAGTTCCCACACCTTCAAGGTCATTTGGTTTGATATAAGTGGTGAGGAAGGCCAAGGTTGCAGGCAGAGTCAACCCCCAAATTAAAGCAATTAATTGTTGGGGGCAGGGGAATTGACAAAATCTATTTTTAAATAATTACGTTGTGAAATTGTTTAGTAAGTAAAAACCATGGTTATGAGATTTTAATTTCTTAAATTACAACAAAATGCTAAAGTTCAATTGGTATAATTTCAGAACTAAAATTATACTTTCTAATCACAGATTTCAAGAAGAGATCATTAATTATTCTAACATGGATAAACCTTTCCTAAAATGTCAGAGGAGACCTTGCACTGGAAATGTTTTCAATGTTCCATAACGGACTGAAGAGGAGTAAACACAGGAGGTCGCCCAGCGGCACTTCTCCATAACAATGACTAAAGCAGATCTGAGGATGAGGAGAGGCCTTTCATGATACAGCTGTTAGGGGCAGGCATTTGGTGTAGTGGTTAAAATGCTTGAGATGCCCACATCCCCAGCTGGAGTGCCTGGGTTCAAGTACTGCCTCCACTTCTGATTCCAGCTTCCTGCTAGTGCTCACCCCGGGAGGCAGCAAATGAAGGCTCAGCACCTGGGTCCCTGATACTCAGGTGGGAGACCTGGATGGATCTCCAAGCTCCTGGCTTCAGCCTGGCCCAAAGTCAGCTGCTATGTGCACTGAGGGGTAAGCTAACAGGTAGAAGATCTCTCTTTTTCTGTGTCTCTATCCCTCTGTGACTCTGCTTTTCAAATAGACAAAAATTTTAAGTGATACACTCATTGGCAATATCCTGCAAGTATGCATGGAGAAGCCCTAAATGCCTTAAATTATTATCTGGTATTTAAGAATTTTCTTTTTTTTAAGATTTATTTATTTATTTATTTATTTGAAAGTCAGAGTTACATAGAGAGAGGAGAGGCAGAGAGAGAGAGAGAAAGTCTTCTATCTGATGTTTTACTCTCCAGATGGCCACAACGGCTAGAACTGTGCCTATCTGAAGCCAGGAGACAAGAGCTTCTTCCAGGTCTCCCACACGGGTGCAGGGGCCCAAGGACCAGGGCCATCTTCCATTGCTTTCCCAGGCCATTGCAGAGAGCTGGATGGGAAGTGAAGCAGCCGGGTCTTGAACCGGCATCCATATGGGATACCGGCTATGCCACAGCACCAACCCCTAAGAATTTTCTATCCAGGGGCTGGCATTGTGGCATAGCAGGTAAAGCCACCACCTGCGACGCCAGCATCCCATATGGACACCAGTTCGAGTCCAGCTGCTCCACTTTCAATCCAGCTCCCTGCTAATGCACCTGGGAAAGTAGCAGAGGATGGCCCAAGTGCTTGGGCCCCTGCACCCATATGGGAGGCTGGGAAAAAGCTCCTGGCTCCCTGGCTTCGGTCTGGCCCAGCCCTGGCCATTGCAGCCATTTGGGAAGCGAACCAAAGATGAAAGACTCTCTGTGTCTCTCTCTCACTCGCTCTGTAACTCTGCCTTTCAAATAAATAAAATAATTAAAACAAAATTTTTTTTTAACTTTTCTTTAATGAATATAAATTTCCAGTGTACAGCTTATGGATTACAATGGCTTCCCCCCCCCCCATAACTTCCCTCCCACCCGCAACCCTCCCCTCTCCCGCTCCCTCTCCCCTTCCATTTGCATCAAGATTCATTTTCAATTCTCTTTATATACAGAAGATCAATTTAGTATAAAGATTTCAACAGTTTGCACCCACATAGAAACACAAAGTGAAACATACTGTTTGAGTACTAGTTATAGCATTAAATCACAATGTACAGCACATTAAGGACAGAGATCCCACATGAGGAGCAAGTGCACAGTGGCTCCTGTTGTTGACCCAACAAATTGACACTCTAGTTTATGGTACCAGTAACCATCCTAGGCTGTCGTCATGAGTTGCCAAGGCTATGGAAGCCTTCCAAGTTTGCCGACTCTGATCATATTTAGACAAGGTCATAAAAGACAGAGTGAGGATAGTAACCAATGATCCTAAGAGTGGCATTTACCAGGTTTGAACAATTATACAGCATTAAGTGGGGAAGAGGACCATCAGTACACACATGTTGGGAGTAGAGCCATTGGTGGTAGAGTAGAGGTTATGATTACAAAGGAATGAGACCCAAGTACGCTAGACAGGGCCTAGAACAAAGGACAGAGTCATTATTAGAGGAGCTAAGAAAGGTACTGTCTAAGCTACAATTAAGTTTTCTGATTGAGAGGCAAATAGAACCTGATAGAAGGGGCTTGATAATAATCTGGTGGGCTTTAGGCCTTGTAAATTCAGAGGCCCAGACCTATCTATCTCTTCACATGGGGTATATCCTAAGGGAGGTGTGAACCTCCTAGGGGAAGGCACTCTGTTGACTTTCATTACTTGGCTGGCCTGGGAGGAGAGCTGGCCAGGTAAAGGCAGGGGGCATCTCTAACAAGAAATTTACAGTTCTGCCTGCAATGTTGCTGACCCTACTTGACCATCCCCTCAGCTGCAGTGGTCCCTTTGGAAGTTGGGCTGAGTGAAGGGCTTTTCAGCTTAGAGCCAATAAGATCTGTGGCTCTGACCTGGGCATCCTTCGACTCCAGGGCAGGTCCATTTCCAGTGATCCAACTCTTGGCAGAGCTGCCAGGGCTCTTCACAAGCTGACTTCTGCTGAAGCCCAGGCTTACCACATTGAAAGCCACTGCAGTGGACTGGCCTGTTGGGTCTCCTTGAGGGCAGATCACTGTACAGATCAGCCATTAATAGGCCTGCCACCCATTGCTTCTGATGCCGAGCTTTCTTTTCCTCCTGGTTTGTGTTAAAGCAGACCAGAGGATGCAAGTCAAGGGAGTGCCCGTTTCCCATCTCTAATCTTCGGTGGCCTGAACTACAAGTCTATAGTCACAGGCATGTTCTTCAGTAGTTTTTCTAAGGTAGACAATGCCCATGAGGAAAATTATATTCTCACTTTAAAACTTTCTTTCCCTTTGGTCTGAAAGGGAGGTTTTTTCTACTTACTGTATACTTCGCTGATGGCGAAGTGAATCTAGCTATGAGATTATTATTTAAGTTCTTATTTTGGCTATGCTATTGCAGAAAAATGTTAGCCATCTCTTTTATAAGGTCTAAAGATTAAATTGTGCATCCTACAGATTCCTTCATAATAGAATTAGTTTCCTACCTTGAAGAGAATAGAGAAATGAAAGAACAAGTTGGGCTTAGAATAGAGAAATGAGGGAGCAAGTCCTAGATCGCTTGCTGACAATAGCAATATCACATGAATACTTAGCAAACCGTTTCAACCATTAGATAACAACTTAAGAAAACATTTACCAGAAGGTCCAATGCCTTCTATAAAGTTTAAGAATCATGTATTTGAAAACACCTCTTAAATATCTAACATGGTGTAGTTTGTTTAGCCAGTAAACTTAAGCACAACCATCTAAAATGTTTTTAGTTTCTTTCTACCAACAAGTCTAAAACATATGATACACAGATTCAGGTCCCACAAATTAAAATGTATCTTTGATTGATTTTAGCAGCTTAAATTTATGGACAATCTTATCTATAAGCCATTTAAAATAAAACTCTTAATAAAATTTCCCCATGTGGACATACAATATGTACACACATATAATATAGCATAATAGGCCAATATAGCAATTTTAATAATAGCTTTTAAAATCTTTAACTCTTTTTGTAGATTGCCAATTGATTTGAATTGCTTTTTCTTTTTAGTAACCTCAGTTAACCATACTTTCTCTCAGTTGGTACTGTTAATACATTATTGGCTTCATCTGTTTACAGAGCCATCCCAAAGTACTGAATACAATAAAAGTGGCTGGAAAAAAGTCCATAGGAACCTATAGGAGGACAGCTAAACACAGAACCAACAACGCTTTAGTTTTATGAGCAGCAGATCATATATAACTGTGGATGACAAAAGACTTTAAGTCGCCATGTTTAAAATTATAAACTCATCAACCAACAAGAGGCACTTGCTTACTTCACAGTATTTTTGAAAGCACCTGTAGGATTTTACAAGTATTTAACCCTTTAAGCCTCTGGGGCTTTCTCATTAAGATAACTATCATGTCTAGTAACACAAGATCATTAGACTTTTTAATTCTCAAACATTTGTATTAATAGCATTTTCCATTATAGAAACTTAAAGTCTGGTACCACATCACATCTTGACAGTACTTCTAATATACTCCAAATAGACTGATTAGTTGGTGTCTCTATAAGATGAGAGACATAGGTCCTTCGATTTTTTCAGTTGGGCCCAAACTGGAAAAACCAAAGTCCAGGATTTACTGGAAATTTTAGAGACCAGATTGTTTGAAACTTTGATTTTTTGAATGCCTGTCAAGAATGCCAAGAAGGCTCAAAATCCAAAATATCTGGTTGAAATAAGATTTCTTAAAATCATGACATAACATAGACCAAATTTGATCATTGTTACAAGGTGATTATTCAAATTTTTGAAAAAAGCACATATTTAAATAACCCATAGCTCTTAATAAAAATTCAGCTGTTTTTGAACAATTAGAATTTAACAGACATCAAGAGAACATAATAGATTACTTTAACACATTGCTTTAACAGAGCATCAGAGTTTAATTCTATGTCAAAGAGAAATTGAGCTTCCTGTGATCTTTTGCTGTGAGGTTTCCTTCCTTTACCTTCTTTCATATTGGTGACCATGTTTCTGTGTTTCTGTGTGTAAGACATCTTTAAGCATCTTTTGCAGGGCAGGATGAGTGGCAACAAATTCTTTCAGTTTCTGTTTGCTATGAAAAGTCTTAATTTCACCTTCATTCACAATTGAGAGCTTTGCAGGATATAGTATTCTGGGCTGGCAGTTTTTCTCTCTTAGTACCTGGGCTATGTCTCGCCATTCCCTTCTAGCTTGTAGGGTTTCTGATGAGAAGTCTGCTGTGAGTCTAATTGGAGATCCTCTAAGAGTGATCTGACGTTTCTCTCTTGCACCTTTTAGGATCTTTTCTTTATGTTTCACTGTGGTGAGTTTGATTACAACATGTCGTGGTGAGAATCTCTTTTGGTCATGTTTATTAGGGGTTCTATAAGCTTCCTGTACTAAGATGCCTCTGTCCTTCTCCAAACCTGGGAAATTTTCTGCTAGTATCTCACTGAAAATGCCTTCTAATCCTTTCTCCCTCTCCATGGCTTCAGGAACTCCTAGAACCCGAATGTTGGGTTTTTTAATAGTATCCTGTAGATTCCCGACAATATTTTTTAGATTTCTAATTTCTTCTTCTTTTCTTTGGTTTGCCTGTTTCCTTTCCTGTTCTCTGTCTTCTAAGTCTGATATTCTCTCTTCTGCTTCGCCCATTCTGTTTTTAAGGCTCTCTAATGTGTTTGTCATTTGATCTATTGAACTCTTCATTTCATTATGATTTCTAGTCACTATCAGAATTTCTTGTTCCACTAGTTGTTTCATTTCATTTTGATTCCTCCTTAATATTTCACTTTCACGAGAGAGATTTTCTATCTTGTCCATGAAGGATTTCTGTAGTTCAAGAATTTGTTTTTGAGAACTTCTTAATGTTCTTATCAATTTTTTGAGATCTGCTTCTTGCATTTCTTCGATCTCATCTTCTTCATAATCTTGAATTGGGGTGTCTTTTTCATTTGGGGGCGTCATAGTTTCTTCCTTGTTCTTGTTAGCTTGGTTTTTGCGTTTGTTGTTTGGCATGTTGGAGATATTTGGTTTCTTCACTGTGGTGCTTTTTCTTGTTACACTATGGCTCTATATTAAGTGGACTGTCTGCTTTCAGTGGAGCCTTAGAGGCTTGAGATGAGTGTGGACTGAGAGCTGTGTTTGGTTCCTCAGGGTTGAGGGTGTGTCAAAGATGACACTCCCAGGTTAGGTGTGGTAAATCTCTCTTTCTTTTTTTGATTTAAAAGGGAAGTAATTCCGCACAGCTGAACGTAATTGGAGGTAGTTAGCAGGCAAATGATATACCCACAGCAGCCAGAGATCAGAAGCTCTTTCCCAAGGACCACACAGGGAATCTCTGCTGCCCTCAGTGTGGGCTCCAATTCTCCTGCAGTCTCCCACTGGGTTGCCAAGTTAGATGCTAATCTCCTGTTATTTCACCCCTCCCCCCAGAGTCAGGTTTTTCTGCTAGGCTCAGGGCTGGTGCAGACCTGAGGTCGCCCTGCTTATGACGTATGTCCAAAATGGCGCCTGCTCTGTCTTGCTCGCCTTTGAGAGGTGAGTGGAGAGAGAGAAACTTGTGTCCGTATCAGTCACTTTTTTTATTTTTTTTCTCTCTCTTCTAGTTAGCCTGGTGAACTTTTCCCCACGGAGTTTCAAGCCTCGTTCCCTCTAGCCTCCTCTTTCCGCTTGCCCGCTGGTATCTCGGGCTATGGAGGTTCGGCTCACCTCGCGTTCCAGCGCTGGTGCGTTGAGTCTGCCGCTGGTGTCCCGAACTTGGGCTCCCACGCTCTCCACGCAGGTCCACTGTGAATCACTAGTTCCGGAAGAGTTTCCTCTGCTGTTTCATCCCCTACTCTTCCTTGACCCTGCAGTATCTCCACTTATATTAAACTTTCTGTCCGCCCGGACTAAGTGTGCTTCCTGCCTATTCCGCCATCTTGCCGTCTCTCCTAAAACAAAATTTTTTTAAAAAGAATTTTCTATTCTAAAAAAAATTGTTTATTAATTTAATTCCGACTAAAGAAAAATAACCAAAAGGTGATGCCTCAAAATAGCTCCAATTCAAACAGCTAGAAAACATGAGCTGCTTTCTGGGGTAAGGAAATTTCAGTTTGCAATATTTAATAATACTTGTGCCCTTCAAATGCAGGTTTCTCAAACTCAGCACTATGTTGTGTGGTTGCAGGACCAGAGAATTCTTTGTCCCAGGAGACTCTCTGTGCACTGCCTGGCAACATCCTTGGCCTTTAGGCTATAGATTTCACTAGAAACTCCTGATCGTGACAACCAAAAAACATCTCCAGACACTGCCAACTGTCCCCAGGAAGGCAAAACTGCCCCTATCGGAGAACCTCCGTCCTCATACAACGCAACAAAAAACCCATCACCCATCAAGCATTTACATCCAAAAGCTGATGTCCAAAGAGAGTTCGCATGAGCACCACACTGCAAATATTTCCTTCAACTAAGCTTTAGAAAATAAATAAAACAATGAAGTCATTCACAGAGTTCTTTAAGTAAATGAAGTATTCCCCCCCTTTTAAAAGTGTGAAATCAGGGTTTAAAAACACAGCATTTCCTGTGCTCCTTTCCTCAATCTGTAACTTAGTTGTGCTGGGATAACTGGTGCACTGTTCAAAAGAGAAGGTAAAGCTAATCCATCACCTAGCCATGGAGCAGAAAAGATTGACAGAATCATAACGAAGGAAACGCTCTCTACTGATCTGCTTTCAAAAGCAAATGACATGCAAAGGACATCATCGAGAAGGGAAAAATGACAACCCACAAAACAGAGGAAATGCCCACAAATCATACAACGGGTCTTCGAAAAGCTCACAGAAAATGTATATCATAAAAAATATGCATGCATTTCAAATTTTTGCACCAAACTAAAGTTACCTTTTAATTCCATTAATTTTTTAATTTTAATTTTTAATTAGATTTTAAATTTAGTTTTAATTTCCATTAACTTTCTGAAGTCATTTTGTGTCTCTTTGGAGACTTGCATCTAGAATATACAAAGAATTCTAACTTACAATGAGACAAAACCCAACTGAAAAATAGACAAAGGATCTGAATAGACTTTCCCAAAGAAAAACGCACAATCAGAGAATTCAAATCAAAGGCACAGGAGACACCGCCTCTCACCCACTAGAATGGTTATAATCAAAAACACACAAAACTGGGCCAGCAGTGTTGTGGCACAGCAGGTTAAGCCACTGCCTGCAACAGCAGTATCCCATATCAGAGCACTGGTTCAAGTCCCAGCTGCTCCAACGCAACTCCCTGTTAATGTACCTGGGAAACCAGAAGATGGCCCAAGTGCTTGGACACTGCCACCCATGTGGAAGACTCCAGTGGAGTTCCCAGCTCCTGGCTTCAGCCTGGCCCAACCAGCCAGGCTCAACCCTGGCCATGGTGGCCATTTGGGGAGTGAACCAATGAATAGAATATCTTTCTGTCTCTCTCTCTCTCCCTCTCTCTCCCTCCCTCCCTCCCTCCCTCCCTCCCTCTCTCTCTTTGTTATTCTGCCCCTCATATAAGTAAAATCAACCTTTTTTTAGAAAAAGAATTGAAAAACAGATATTCAAACACATATTGAGACCAAAATGCGGGGGAAAAACTCAACATCCATTAACTGATATATAGATAAACAAAATGTGGTCTACCCATGCAGTGGAATATTATTCAGCCCTAAAAAAGTATAGAATGCTGATATATGCTACAACATGCATGATTCCTGAAAACAGTACACTAAATGAAAGGAGCCATTCACCAAAGGATATATAATATATGATTCCATTTCTAGGCAATGTCCCAAATAGGCAAATCTGTGGAGGCAGAAAGTGGATCAGTGGTCATCAGATGCTGGTGGAAGGAGCAGGGAAGGGAAATGACTGCTAATGGGTACAAGTCTTTCTTTTGGGAATGACAGAAATGTCCTCAAACTGACTGTGACTGTTGTACATACCAAAAAAATCACTGAATCCCATACTTGAAAGAGAGAAAATATCCTATATGTGACTATCTTAAAGCTGTAACAAAAACCAAAGCTTCCTGTAGACAATGCATAGAAAATTCAACCGCAATTACAGAAACAAAATGTAACAACACCATCTAACCATTGTAACCAATCTTGACAATTGACAAAGCCTGGGATCTAAGAGAGAGGAAAGTTGCTGAGAAAGGAAGATCAGGACAACATTTTCATGTTTAAAAAGGGAGTAGATAAAAGTCTCTGTCCTGGGGCCGGTACCGTGGCTCAAAAGGCTAATCCTCCACCTGTGGCACTGGCACACTGGGTTCTAGTCCCGGTCAGGGCGCCGGATTCTATCCCAGTTGCTCCTCTTCCAATCTAGCTCTCTGCTATGGCCCAGGAGTGTAGTGGAGGATGGCCCAGGTCCTTGGGCCCTGCACCTGCATGGGAGACCAAGAGAAGCACCTGGCTCCTGGCTTCGGATCAGCGCGGTGGGCCGGCCGCAGCACACCGGCCACAGCAGCCATTGAGGGGTGAACCAATGGAAAAGGAAGACCTTTCTCTCTATCTCTCTCTCTCACTGTCCATTCTGCCTGTCAAAAAAAAAAAAGTCTCTGTCCTGGGCTAGCACTGTGGCACAGCGGGTTAAAGCCATGGCCTGCAGCGCCAGCATCCCATATAGATGTTGGTTCAAGTCCCGGTTGCTCTACGTCTAATCCAGCTTCCTGCTAATGCACCTAGGAACGCAGCATAAAATGGTCCAAGTCCTTGGGCCCCTGCACCCATGGGTGAGACTCAGAAGAAGCTCCTGGCTCCTGGCTTCAGCTTGACCCAACCCCAACCACTGCGGCCATTTGGGGAGTGAGACAGTGGATGGAAGACCTCTCTCTCTCTCTCTCTCTCTTTCTCTTTCTCTCCCTCTTCTGTAACTCCACCTTTCAAATAAATAAAACAAATCTTTTTTTAAAAAAAGTCTCTAACAGCGATTGATAGAACTAAATTGAAGGTCCATGCAAGTAACATAAAGTCGAAGTACTATCAATATAAGCACCTGCCATGGGTTGTAACCTTCAAATTTGTATGTTAATGGTATTTGAAAGTGATGCTTGTGGGATATCAATAAGGTTAGGTGAAGTTATGGTGAGATCATGCAGATGAGGGTCCCAGGATAGCATCAGTGGCTTTATGAAGCCAGAGGGAGACCTGAGTTGGCATAACTGCTCTGTCTCTCCACCGGAAGTCCTGGCCATGTCTTGTTGAAACAAGAAGGCCCCTAGTAGGGGTCAACATTGTGGTGCAGTGGGTTAAGCCACCAACCTATAATGCCAGCATCCTACTGAGGAACATAAAGTCAAGTCCTGGCTGCTCAGCTCCTTGCTAACATGCCTGGAAAAGCAGCAGAAGATGGCCCAAGTATCTGCCACCCATGTAGGAGAACCAGGTGGAGTTCCTGGCTCTTGGCTTTGTAGGGCCAAGTCCCAGCCACCAAAGTCATCTTTTCCTCTGTGTGTGTGTTTTTCTCTGTGTGTAACTTTGTTTTCAAATAAATAAATAAATCTTAAGAAGAAAGAAAAGAAAAGAGGGTCCCCAGCAGCTTCTGGCTCCTCACTCTTAGACTTCTCAGCCTTAAGAATTCGTGAGCTCAATCAATGTCTTTCCTTTAAAATTTAACCAGGCTCAGGTATTTTGCAAAAGCAACAGAAAACAGACCAAGAGTGATACATACAATGATCACAAATGTGGAAAACAAAGATTGCAATAAGTTGAACTGTTTATCATAACAGGAAGTTGAGAAATCAAAGTGGAAAATTCATAGTATTTAGAGATATAAAGATGACAACTAGAAGAACTCAAAGCAAAACTGAACAAAAGCAATTAATTCTGCAGCGCACGGGACAGGGTGGGAATGAAGCAGAGTGGGGCCAGGGGACTTCATTTCCCTGGTAAGCACATCTGTTCCACTTCCCAGAATGATTACTCTGCACATTGCTTTAGGAATCAAATCAAGCTTGGCATTACCTGAGTTGAAAAACTTGCATGAAATAAGAATATACTTTATGTCTGAAAAACATTAAACTGGACCATCTTTGCTGAGTGAAATCATGATTTAAATGTCCAAATTCGAGCAAAAGTGATTCCAGGTTAACAGCCAAAGACGGCATCCCTTCTAGGAAGGCAGCTTGAAAATGGATGAGGGCCCTGAAAAAGTTCGTGGAAATGTATTATGAAAAAGTGATTCTCGGGACCCATCTCAAAGTACCCGAGTTTGAATCCTACCTGCACTCCAAATTCCAGCACTCTGCTAACCATGTACCTTGGGAGGCAGATGATGGCTCAAGCAGTTGGGTCTCTGCCATCTACATGGGACACACAGATTGAGTTCCTAGCTCCCAGCTTTGGTCTGGCACAGCCCTGGTTGCAATGAACATTTGGGGAATGAACCAGCAGACCAGAGATATGGATCTTGCTCTCTCTGACAAATACACACACACTCTGTCTCTCTGCCTTTCAAATAATTAAAAAACTAACTTAAACGTATGCCTGGATTTTAAATGTTTTTGAAGCAAAGTAAACTTATGTTTTAACTTCTTTAGCCCATGAATTTTTTGAAGTAACTTCATATACTATATTCTTAAAAAAAAAAATCTGTATAAAATCGCTACTGTGTGTCAGGCAGACAGTAGGAATAAGAAGGTCAAACTGTCCCATTGTAAGGACAAACATTCACAAATCCTAAAATCTTTGAGATTCAAAGAACACCTTAGGTAAAAGAAAGTGCATGTGGCACTCCCCACGTAGCAGACACTTGGACACACTCAGAAACCCAGAAGGTGAAGGGAGAGACTGCTCACCCCCGAAACACAGCAGAATTTGCCAACAGGGAATGACTATACACAATTACATAAAACAGGATTACAACTGGAGCAGTTAGGACTCAGGATAACAAACTCAAAAGAGAAGCACTTCTGAGAATGTCTGATAGCAGAATTCATAAAAACACCAGGAAACAGCAAAACCAGGAGTGCCCTGAGGTACCCCAGGGCCTTACAGGTAAGAATGGGTCCTGTTATCAGAACTCAGGGAGTTCACGCAATGCAAAAAAACTTGCCCGCCTAGTTATCACTTTCCAAGGACATCCTTGTGTCCTAGGAAGGGATGGAGATGTATCTCTTGCAAAGGAGAAAAAAAAAATGTCTTGAGTTCATTGGGCCAGGCTCCTAATTAATTCCCAAAGCAAAACCCTCATAAGGTCATGTCAAGAATAAACCCCATGGTTGTGAACCTCTGGGAACATTGCCCAAAGAATACACAGAACTTGGTCAGGAGTCTCCAACTCAACTAGATTGCAAAGCGCCATTTGCCAGGGACGCAACTCGGTACTCTCCACTCTGCCCAGATGGTGGGCTGGGTCAAAAGAGATTCTGCCCCCAGAGCTGAAGAAGCCCTGGGAAGGTCAAGCCTTGGGCTTCATTCAATGACTCCCCACTGTGAATAGCCTGAGGACCCCTGACAGGGCTGGGGGAAAGGGCCCCTCAGACACCCTGCAGACCTCAGGCACACCCCACCACTGCCATCAGCCCACCTCCCAGCCCCTCTGAAGTCTGCTTCCACACATGCTCCTGACACCTCCACAGGAAGAATCCCCAGACCCCTTGGCATCCTGACCTCTCCTGCCCTGGGCTGCTCTACTGCCTCTCTGGGGCTCATTATCACCTCTGTGGAAAGAGCAGGAAACCAGGAGCAGGAAGTCCAGCTGATCTATGTTTACAAGGTTAGCAGGTCTTGGAGAGGGAGGAGGGTGTGAAGGTGGAAGGTAGGCAGGAGATATCATTGGAGAGATCTCACTGGAGGCAAGCTTGGCAAAGGCAGGTTTTTCTGCAGAATTCCCTGTTCTTCCCAAGGGCAGAGAACTGTGCTTTAATTTTTTAAGGAAAAACAACTGAATCGCCATAGCCTAATCTACCAGCCCCGCCCCAGAAATTCCACACTATCATACATACACACCTGTATTCTGCACCTCCTGCCTTAGCCACGACCCCCAGTGGGTGCACAAAACCATGCATAGTACCAGCCCCTATACACGGTTTTTTCCTGTATATACCTACTTATCATAGGCGCTAAATTTATAAATTGAGCATAGTAAGAGATTAAGAAAAATAAGTAACCAAATAGAACAAGTATAACAATAGAGTGGAATAAAAGGTCTCTAAAATGTATGAACTGCTTATTTCCATAATTTTCCATTTAATATGTTCAGGGCTTTTTTAATATTTATTTTTTATTTATTTGAAAGGCAGAGTTACAAAGAGAAAAGGAAGAGACAGAGAGATCTTCCATCTGTTGGTTCACTCCCCAAATGGCCACAACTGCCAGGCCCGTACAAGGCTGAAGTCAGGAGCCTGGAGTTTCTTCCGGGTCTCCCATGTGGGTGCAGGGGCCCAAGGACTTGGGCCATCCTCCACTGCTTTCTCAGGCACATTCGTAGGGAGCTGGATCAGAAGTGGAGCAGCAGGGGTTCAAATCGGCACCCGTAAGGGAAGTTGGCGGGTAGGTGGCAGCTTAACCTGCTACGCAACAGTGCTGGCACTGAATACTTTCAGATTTTTGACCTCAGGTAACAGAAACCATGGAAAGCCACACTACGGATGAGGGGGAGCTACCCTACTAATTCTTCAGTCTTTAATAAAATCATATTCCATGAGGGCAGAAACTGGAATAAATAACACGTGTTATATTTATAAAACCAAACTCACTCCTCCTCCCTTTTCTTTCACCTTCATGAAATCAAAGTGGTCCCAGAGAGAAAACACAAGGTGCTTTTCAGAAGATACCAAGGTTTTGTCAGGCATCCTCAATGCTAGGGTACCCCACCACCAACAACCACACCCCAGTGGCCCCTGAGGGCAGAGTTTCTGACAAGCCCAAGCCGCAGAGGACCTTGGCCCATTCTGAAAGTGAGGTTGGGCTCGTCTGAAAGAAACTTCCTCCCACAGTTTTTCAGTGAATCATCTCTCTTTGTTTCACATCCTTTGAATGCAGACAATTGATGGGCTCACAGATCATGCCAGGGCTGTGCCCACACTCCCTGCCTTTCTGCTACTGTTTCAGTGACCCCAGGCCCCACCCCACCAGCACAATGCAATGCAAGGCCTCTCAGTCCAGCTGCACGAAGAATCTCTGCATCAAGCAAAAGAGCTTCAAGATCTTTGAGAAGAATCTCACACCAACACTGGAGGAATCTCTCTGGCTTCCCCGCCCCCAAGCCCAGGCCCTCATGAATGTCTTAATGAGGCCCCAGAGACCACGGGAATAGGAAATGGCTTGTTGTTGGAGAGGTGTGGGGCAAGGGATGGAGGCAAAATTCCACCTCACTGCTAACATCTAGTACCCTTTTACGCTGGAACACTGTGTTCTTAAAACACTCCCCTCCCTATTTTCTTCTGAGTGCCTCCTTTATTTTTTGGTGTAATTCTTTTTAAATAAGTGACATGGCCTACAATGATGATAATATGTTTTTTAAGATGTATTTATTTATTTGAAAGGCAGAGTTACAGAGAGAGAAAGAGATCTTCCATCTGCTGGTTCACTCCCCAGATGGCCACAGGGCCTGGCCCAGGCAAAGCCTAGGAGCCTGGAACTTCATTCAGGTCTCCCCTATGGGTGGCAGGAGCCCAAGCTCTTGAGCCATCTTCCACTGCTTTCCCAGGCACATTAGCAGGGAGCAGGATTGTAAGTGGAGCATCCAGGACTTGAACTGGTGCTCATACAAGATGCCAGTATCACAGGCAGCAGCTTAACCAGCTGCACCACAATGCCAGCCCCAATGTTTTCCTTTTTTAAACAGAAGTTATATATACATAAAGAATAGAATATTTAGGGGCCAGCATGGCGCCATAGCAGGTAAAGTTGCTGCCTACATCCCCGGCATCCCATGTGGGCGCCGGTTCAAGTACCAGCTGCTCCTCCTCCAATCCGGCTGACTGCTAACACACCTGGAAAAACAGCAGGAGATGTAGGAGGCCTGGATGAAGCTTCTGGCTTCAGCCTGGCCCAGCCCTGGCCATTGCATCTATCTGGGGAGTGAACAAGCAGATAGGAAGATCTTCCTGTCTGTCTGTTGTCTGTCTGCCTCTCTCACTCTCTCTCTCTCTAACCCTGCACTTCAAATAAACAAAATAAATCTTAAAAAGTCAGGGGGGAAGATAGAAAGATATGAAGTAGGGGACTGTGAGAAACAGAGAAAGCTTGCCAAGCCTTCCTAAATCTGATTTTTCTGATCCTGTATTGAGGAAAAAAATAAAACCAAAAGGACAAATAGGGCAGGCACTGTTGTGCAACAGGTTAAGTCCATAATGAAGTGCTAGTCCCAGTAACAACTGCCGCACACTTCTTTTTTTTTTTTTTTTTTTTTAAGATTTATGTATGTATTTGAAAGGCAGAGTTACACAGAGAGAAGGACAGAGAGAGAGAGAGAGAGATCTTCCACCTGCTGGTTCACTCCTCAGATGACTACAATGGCCAGGGCTGAACCAGGACAAAATCAGGAGCCAGGAGTTTCATCCTGGTCTCCCTCATGAGTGCAGGGGGCCCAAATATTTGGGCCATCTTCTGCTGTTTTCCCAGGTGCATTAGCAGGGAGGTGGATAGGAAGTAGAGCAGCCAGGATGTCAGTGCCCACGTGGGATGCCAGCATTGCAGATGCCAGCTTAACTGCTGAACTGGCTATGCCTCAACTGCGCACTTCTGACCCAGCTTCTTGCTAATGCACTCAGAGGCAGTGATGGCCCAAGTACTTAGCCACTCACATGGGAGACACAGATAGAGGACCTGGCTCCTTGGCTTCAGCCTGCCCTAGCCCTGGCACTAGCAAGAATTTGGGGAATGAACCAGCAGAAAGAAGATCTCTTTCTGTCTCTCTCTCCCTCCCTGTCACTCTGCCTTTCCAATAAAATTTTTAAGAAAAAAAAGGGGGGGGGCCAGAGAAATTCACTCATAAACACACCCTCTACTCATTTGCTTAATTTAGAAAGGGAAATGTATGTGCATGTATGCAGTTTCATGGATATACACACACGTGTAAACGTGTGTGTGTGCAGACACCCCTCCAGTGAAGACATTGCGCTTTTTTTTTTTTTTTTAAGATTTATTTATTTATTTGAAAGGCAGAATTACAGAGAGGCAGTCGCAGGGAGAGAGAGAGAGAGAGGTCTTCCATCCTGTGGTTCACTCCCCAGATAGCCACAACAGCCGGAGCTGAGCAGATCCAAAGCCAGAAGCCAGGAGCTTCTTCCGGATCTCCATACAGGTACAGGGACCTAAGGACTTGCGTCATCTTCTACTGGTTTCCCAGGCCATAGCAGAGAGCTGGATCGGAAGTGGAGCAGCTGGGACTGGTATGGGATGCTGGCACTGCAGGTGGCAGCTTGGCCCGCTATGCCACAGCACTGGTCCCGAAACTGCTTTTGACTCAGGAGACCAAAGCACTGGAGACCATGCAAATAAGGATCTTTCTCACCCGCAAGGGTGAGTCTGCGGTGTTCAGGAACCCGCAAGGAATCTGAGCACAGCCCATGGAAACCACATTCAGCTTAGGGCTCCTCACCCCTGCCCCTCTGCCCTTCGCACACAGGCAAAGCCCCCTCTGCAAGGCTTGGAGTGAATCCTATGCTCTCACTCAAATCCCTCATTTAGGAACTGATAAGCTCGTACTGCACAACTATTAAAATGTCACACAGAAGCTGTTGCTCCTTCAGACTGCGCCTTGGAGAAAGGAACGTGCCAAGTGTGAACACGCACCCCCAGGAGGCCCACAAAAAAGCTTCCAGAGAATTCCCAGTGATGCCTCAGAATGCCTGCGGTCCTGGGGTTCACCTGACTCACCAGAACAGCTGATATCTAGGGGGGTGGGGGGGGTGGACCAGGACTATGTTACCTTTCTGGCTCCAAGGGGGAGGGGAGAGGAGAGGGGAGGAGACCAGGGAGAAAGAAATGGAGAGGGACCAGGGAGGAAGTCTTTGTCCCAGCTCTTTGGATGAGCATTAGAGTGGAGTTAAATTGTCAGCTAATGAGATTTCCTAACCACGTGCTCCCTTTTAAGTCTAGGCCCCCAACTGATTTGCTCCTCAGACAGCAGCAGGGGGCAGAGGCCCTCAGCATCCCTGAGGACCAGGGGATTCCCAGAACCAGCCCAGGAAGGATGGAGTCATTGCTGCGAGGGCCACTTTAAAAGCTTATTCTATTTATCCAGCAGAATGCCACAGGCCCCCTTCCACAGAAGCGTCCTGTGAGGGAGGGGCTTGGAGGAGTCAGCCTCCACTGGGGGTGACAGAGGGAGGCCCAGGGGCATGGAGGGGACAGGGAGCAGTCCCCGTGGGCCTCTGCAACCACTGCACGGACTGCTGGATGCTCCCTCCTGTTTGTTTGTTTGCTTGTGTTGGCTGGCAAAGGCCCCAGAGGTCTACATTCCAAGGATGTGCTGTTAGACTCAGCTCAATAATTTGTCCCAACGGGCAACAGTGTGTTAAAACAGGAGGTGTTTTTTCAATAAAATCTTTGCCGTGGAGCCTAAGATCATCTTTCTGGCCTATTTATCTGATTGTGGGTGGCTTTGTGTGTGTGTGTGTGTGTGTTGTTTTGTTCTTTTCTATGGAATACCGGCTTCTCTGCCTGAAGGAAATTAGCAGTGCGGAGCTAGGAGAGCACGGGAAACAGGAGGCAAACACCCTGACAGCATTCTGAAGACATTCAATGAAATCAATTCTCCTCCTCTACCTTCCTGGCTTAGCCAACAGCCTTCGCCCGCCCCCCAAGTTTACTTCCCCTCCACTGCAAGATAATTACTTAGCAACTTTGCTGTTTGCCACTCAAAGGCAGCTTCCTGGTGGAGAGATTGGTTATGAGGCACAACAGAGCAGTTTCCACAGCTTCTGGGGCAAGACAGAGCGCTTCGATTTCAGCTCCTGCAGGAAGTGTGCCCTCCCGGCTGCCAGGTATCCCCAGCCAGCTCTGCGTTCAAACCGCCCTCCATCCCGGCGTACCGCACTTTGCGCAGCAGCCATTGGCCCACCGGCAACCACTTCCCACCTTCCCCAAAGCCAGGTCCTGGGCCTCAGCGTAGTCTTGAGGAAGAAGAAACAACGGAAAACCTCGTGGAAATTCAAACGCATGAGGCGGCGCTGCAAGGGATGAGTACGATTCTGCACAGGGCCACGTAACAACAAGCCGTGTCAGAAGCCGAGAACGGGGCTGGAGGAGCCCAGAGCGCAGAGAAGGGAAGCCACTCGGGCCAGCCTCTGTCTCAGAGTTCCTCCGACAAAATCGCCGCAGAGGTTCGCGTGCGCCCTGCAATGGATGTAGTCTGTCCTTGAGCAGCCCCCTTGCACAAACGGAGATCCTCAGCACGCCCACTTCACACACGCGCAAACTGAGACGCGCCGGGCCGCGCAGCTCGGCCAGGGTCACCCCGTTCGCGAGGGACACGGAGCGGGCACTGGAGCCTGGGTTTGGTTGTGGCCTCGGTGCCCGGGCTCTCCAGCCTCTGCGGTGGCTCCGAGTGCGCGCCAAGCCATCCCGGCTGCCCTGGCTCCGGGTCGCCCCACCGCTGCTCCGAGGGTTGCACCGCGTCCCCAAGGGCTCGTGCGCGCCCTTCCATGGAGACCCTGCCCACACGCAGGAAAAAAAGCGGGCTGTGAGTCTCCCTGGCCTGAGCCCGGGGCAAGCCCGAAGGAGGCGAATGGAAAGTGCCGAGGGCGGCCAGGTCAGCGCCCCGACGGTTGTCAACCCGAGGGCTCCAGGTGCGGAGAGACCCGGCCCGGGGACGCCGAGCGCCGCGCAGGCTGAGTCGGCGCCTTCTCCCAACAGCATCTCTCCAGGAGCCGGGGGAGGGGGCGTCACCTGACAGCGTGCACCAACTTCTCTCCGCGCGCAGGGGACACGCGGCAGCGGCCAGGGCCGGGGGAGCGCGGCTCAGCTCTCGCCCAATGGCGAGGTCTGTAAACAAAAGCGGGCCCCACGCGGGTCTGCAGCCGGGTGGCGAGCTGCACGGTGCAGCCGCACCACGGCGGCAGAGCTGACCGCGAGGCGGGGACCCAACGCACAGCCCGCGGGACCCCCTCCGCCGGGACTGAGGCATTGTCTGCGCACCCGCAGGATCTCGCCTCGAACGCCCCCTCCCATGCCCCCCCCCCAACAGCGGTCCCCGCGCCCCGCGTGTCCGGCCCCGAGCGCCGCACCGCTCGCCAAGGTGAGCGCCTAGGCGGCGTGGCCGAGAAGCCAGGCCCGGAGATGCCCAAGTCCGGGGCCGAAGACGCACGCAGGGGACACGGCACGCACACGAAGTTGACACAATCCGCGCGGGCAGCTACGGAGCTCGGCGGCGCGCAGCGATCCGCGCCCACCCCGCGGCGGGGAAGCCCGAGAGCCGGCGCCGCCGCCCGGGCTCCGCGCTCTCTGCGGGCTCCCGGCCGCGCTCGCGTACGGACGCCTCCTCCGGCCTCCGCCTCCCCAGACCGGCCGCGCCGCCCGAGCGGTGCACGCGGAAACAATACGAGGCAAGCCCGACCGGGGGGAGCTAGGACCCGCCGGGAGCCCCCCGTGTGCGGGAGACCGAGTCAGGACTCGCCCGCCGCGGGCGCAGGGGCTGCGGGCATCCTCCTCGCCGCTGTCCCTCGGGGCGGCTCTGATCTGCCGGCCCGAGCCCTCCCGGGGCCTGAGGTACTCACCCGTGACGTGCGTCCGGGACCTCCGCGACGGCGCCGGGCACAATGCGGGGCCGCCGGGCCCCTGGGGCTGCGGACGCCGAGGCGGTCGCGGCGCTGCAGAGCTGCGCGCCCGACGGCGGCGGCGCTGCTCTGCCGGCCGCGCTCGGGCCCCGCTCGCCGTCTGCCAATGGGAGCTGTCAGGGCGCCTCAGCCGGCGGCCTCGGGGGCGGGGCCGCGGGAGCCCGTGGGAAACCGAGCTCCGATTGGGCTTCCTGACGATCGCTCCTCCTCGGACCAGCCAATCAGAGGCGGCGGATACAGGAGCGGGGCGTTCGGAGTTGGGCAGCAGAGTGACAACAGGCGCACGCTGGCTACCTGCGCTGCGTCCCGAGCCCGGCGCGCGGCCGGCAGGGCTGCGGCATCGCGCACTCTGGCGATGCCGCCCCTCGCGGCTCCGGCTGCGCGGCCCGCAGAGACCGCGGGAAGGCGTCGGGGGCGCGGCGGCCCGGGGACCGGCGAGGGAGCCCCTAAACAAAGCAGCTCTGGGAGGGCCGAGCGGCCTCCGCCTCCTCCTGCAATAGGCCCGCTCAGCTGCCTGTCAGCCTGCCTAGGTAGAGGTGACCAATGACGTGCGCAGAAGGGGCTCCAGTTGGCGCGCGCGCGCGGCTCGGCGTCCGTGGGATTGGTCTGAGGTAAAGGATTTTCCTGCCACCTCAAGCGAAGGGGAAGGGGGAGGCGAAGAGCCAAAAAACGCTGTACCTGCGACACGTGGTCTGGCCTGGGAGGCGTGCTCCGGGCTCCAGGGGGAGACGGGAACTTTTTTATGAGAGGAAAAAAAGAAAAAAAAAAAATCCTCCTTCAGCCCCTTCCCGTGGGTGCGGGAGGATGAGGCTCCAGGTGGAGCACAGTGGCCCCGGCGGAGCCCGGGAGAGCCCGGTCCTCTGCCGGACGCTCACCTGGCCCCGCCGCGGAGCTTGGGGGCGCAGCGTGGGGCCTGGGCCTCACCTCAGGCGGAGAACGTGACCTCCTGGCCTCCTCGGTCGCAGGCCACCTCTCCGGAGGTTGTGAGGGGCGCCGAACCCCAGACGCCGGCGGCAGAGCCTCGAGCGAAATCGCCCCGCCCTGCCCCTGGCCACGTAAGCGCCCAGGCGCGGGGAAGGTGACTCTGTACCCCTACTGAAAACAAAACGGAATGTCCTTGCCTAAGGTTAGCCTGTAGCGGGCTCCTAAATCTAGATAGGAAATGTGTTCACCTTAAGAAAATTAAATTAGAAAAAAAATAAGAAGGTTAGCCTAAACCGGGAAATTGCTACTCGCCCCCTGACTCCTCGCGCAGCCTCACCCCGCTCCTTTCTATTGCTGTTAACCTCCCAAATCCATCCCCTTCTACCATCCGGACCTCGGACTCCAGGCCTAGCCTCTGACATGGATTCTCCACGCTGCACAACGATCCCTGTAAACAAGTCAGAAAATCACTTGCACTCTGTAGGCCTTTTCTCTTCCCCAGATACACCTCATCCACCAAGCCCTCCTTCCCTTGACTAATCCTCACCCATTCCGCAGGTACCAGGTTGGTGTCCAGAGGTCCAGTGGGCGTTTGCTGAATCCTTGCTGAGCAGAGGTTCTTAGAGACACTGGGAAGCCTTTGGCTCCCCATCAGGGTTAGGTACCTGCAGCCTGTGCCTCCCTCCTGTTCTGCCTTACTTGGTGCTGAATGTGCAGGTTAATTGTGTTCCCCACCACCAGCCACAGCCCTCCATGTGAGCCAGAATCTTAGCTGTCTTCACTATTGTATCCCAGTACCTAGCACAGTACTTGGTATGTTTAGGGTGCTCAGAAATATTTAACCAATGAATGATAGAAGAGCTATAACTATAGGTCGAAGCTCTAAAGATTTGAAATGCTTCCACAGGAAGCATTTGAGACAACAGTCAAGATGGTGCTGC
Source organism: Lepus europaeus (assembly GCF_033115175.1). Taxonomy (NCBI): domain Eukaryota; kingdom Metazoa; phylum Chordata; class Mammalia; order Lagomorpha; family Leporidae; genus Lepus; species Lepus europaeus. The sequence continues at coordinate 13,366,060 of NC_084828.1, read as the reverse complement.
ATTCCTTATCAGAATACCTGGGTTTGAATCCCGGCTCAGCGTCCTGTTAATGCACACCTTGGGAGGCAGCAGATGGTGGCCCAAGTCCTTGGTTCACTGCCACCTATGTGGGAGACCCAGATAAAGTTCCTGGCTCCTGGCTTCATCCTGGCTCAGCCCCAATGGTTGCAGTTGTTTGGAGAGTGAACCAATGGGTAGAAGATCTCTCTCCCTCTCTCCTTCTTTGATAAAATGAAAATGAGTAATAAATAAGATATTTAAAAATGAAATGCTTGGCCGGCATAGCAGATAAAACTGCTGCCTGCAACACCTGCATCCCACATGGGTCCATTTCTAGTCCAGGCTGCTCCACTTCTAATCCAGCTCCCTGTTAATGTGCCTAGGAAAGCAGCAGAAGACGGTTCAAGTGCTCGGGTCCCTGCACCCATATGGGAAGAAGCTCCAGGCTCCTAGTGTTGGCCTGGCCCAGCCCCAGCCGTTGAAGCCATTTGAGGCATGAACCAGCGAATGGAAGATTCTCTCTCTCTCTCTCTCTCTCTCTCTCTCTCTCTCTCTCAACCACCCTCCATCTCTCTTTCTCTCTCTCTCCCTCTCTCTCTCTCCCTCTCTATAACTCTACCTTTCAAATAAATTAATTTGAAAAAAAAAAAAAACATAATTGCTTCTGGAACATCAATCTGAGATAGGATAGTACATCTCAAAGTGATGTGTCTACCAAGTTGTATGATGGACATTAAAAGGAGCCAAGGAGCCAGCATTGTGGTGCAGCAGAATTAAGCCACTGCTCCACACAGGCATCTTATATCAGGGGGCAAATTCGAGTCCTGGCTGCTTCACTTCCAATCTGGCTTCCTGCTAATGCTCCTGGAAAGGCAGCAGATGACAGTCCAGGACTCTGGACCCTGCCATCCACATGGGAGACTGGGATGGAGTTCCTGGCTCCTTGCTTCAGCCTGGCCTAGAGCAGTCATTTTGAGAGTGAAAAAACAAATGGAAGATCTCTCTCTGTCTTTCCCTCTCTATTGCTCTTTCAAATAAATAAATCTTTTTTAACAAATAAACAAAAGGAACCAAGCTTAGGAGCTTTTCCAAAATATACTCTTTCCAAAACCAGCTTAGTCTCAGCCAGTACCTTGTTCAACCTTCTTTCAAGAATCACTTCCTTGTGAAGATATTTTTTTTTTAAGATTTGTTTATTTGAAAGGCAGAGTTAGAGAAAGAGGGAGAGACAGAAAAAAAAGAGATCTCTCATCCTCTGGTTCACTCCCCAAATGGCTGCAACAGAAGCTGGGACTGGACCAGGCTGAAGCCAGAAGCCTGGAACTGCATCCTGGCCTCCCACGTGTTTGGGCAGGGATCCAAACACTTGGGCCATCTTCCGCTGCTTTCCCAGGCAGATTCACAGAGAGCTGGATCAGAAGCAGAGTAGCTACAAGCCAGTATCCATAGGGGATGCTGGTGTCACAGGCAGCAGCTTAACCCACTGTGCCGCAACACCAGCCCCGTGAAGATTTTCATCACAGGAGGAAATGTACGTGCATGTGTGTGTATGTGTGTACCCACAAACACATATGTATACACATATTAAAGAACATGCATATTTGGAAATGAGTGGAGGATTTTTCCCTAAGGGTGTTCAGAAGTCCATCTGGCTCTGCTTAAAAGTGGAGACTCTGGAGCCAGGCGGCCTGGCTATGATTTAGGGCAAGTTCCTTCAGGCTCCCCATCCTTGTAATGGAGAAGATGAGCTCCCACCACATGGGGTTGGAGTGAGGATGGATGAGTTAATATTAGCACTGTGGATAGGCAAGTGCCTGACATATCATAGCATCACATCACGTTTGCTAAGTAAATAAACCCTCCGGCTGGTCACTACTAGAGGCTCTCCTGGAAGTGAAGACTTAGGTCTCTTCCCTGCCTTTGAGGGCTGCAGCCTCAGGGCCATCCTGTTGATGGTAACAGTGCTGCAGGGTGAGCTTCGGATGAATCCTCTGAGCCCACATCTGATTGCCTTGCTCCTAAGAAATCCCAAAAGCAGCTGAGATACAGAACCCTGGAATAGGGCTGGCTAGGTTCTACCATCAACCAGATCTGCAGCCTCATCCTCCACTTCTCATTCTCTGAAATAGGGGTAGTGCACCTGATCTAAAAAGATGTTGAGAGAATTAAAAAAAAAAAGAAAGAAAGAAAAAGATCATTCCCAGCAAATAGCACAAAGGCATACAGATTGATATTGGGTCTACCTGATTCAGTTAAACTCTTTGAGAGGGGATGATAATATTTCATTCAATGGTTAAATGAGGTGATGTAAGAGAAGTGCCTTGCCCCCTGCTCATAAAGGGGAGATGGATACATAGGAAACCACCATTTGGGTTCTTGCCCTCATTCACTGTCTCCCTGAGCCCCATATCAGGACTTTGCCTCTCCAAATCTGCTCACAGCTGACTGTGGATGGCTTTGTTCCCGTAACCGTGGCACTGCCATGGAGCTTGACAGAATTAAGCCAATGCAGCCCCCTGGGTACATTTCTTGACCTCACAAACCTCAACAGCTACAGCAGGCTTCTGTGCTCTTGTCTCTGCTCCAGACAGTATGTTGCTGCTTCACACTGGCACAGAGAATGGGGCATTTTGATTAAAACACAGACAAATGCCATCTGGCAGAGTATTCTGGCATCTTGTCTCCTGAGGGCACTGTTGACATCTAAAGAGAACATAGAATCGGCATTAAAGAAAACATGGAGTGGTTGAAGGTAGAATTAAGGGTTTAGGGCAGGAAAATGAACAGAAATTATGTTTCTAGTTCATGACCCCAACTTAAAGTCAACATTTTCCTCCCCTACTATAGCTAAGTCACAACAAATGGTCATCCCTAGTTCTGTGGCACCACAAATATGAGCCCCAGAAGTTAACCCTGCTTTTCCTCTGCTCCTGCGCAGGACCTCCATGCTAGCACATGCCCTACTGGGTATCTGGTCTCTGGGTCACTGCTATATCCAAGTGTCTAGGACAGTGCCTGGCAAATAGTGCTCAATAAATATCTATGGCATGGATGAAGTTTAACTTCATGTACTCCCTACAAGAAGTTTGGGACTTAATTATTTTCTTTTACATCATTTATCTTTGGATACCCTCTTTGAAGAAAATATATGAGGCAGCTTATTTATTAAAAATTTAAAAAAAACCTCAGGAAGCAGAATTTTAGCTTAACAGTTGATGCCTGTATCTCACTTAGATATACCTGAGTTTGATTGCTGGTGCCAGTTCCTGACTGCAGCTTCCTCCTTATGCAGCCCCTGAGAGGCAGGGTGATAACTCAGATAATTAGGTTCCTGCCACCCACATGGAAACCTGGATTGCACTCTTGGTTGCAGCCTTGCCATTATGGGCATGTGGGCATTTGGGGAGTGAACCAGCAAATAGTGCCTTCTCTATTTCTTTCATTCTCTCTCTCTCTCTCTCTCTCTCTCTCTCTCTCATATCTCAAGTAATAAGTAATTTTTTAAAAATCTCTCTTTAGCAGAACTTCATAAATGGTAGAGCAGCACTATAGTGTAGTTTTGTCTCTGCTGTGGTTTGTCCCATTCTAGGCATGTTGAAATTTAATTCTCCATGTAACAGTATTGCACCTTGAAGAAGTGATGGGGGGGGGGGGCATTCTCAGGCTGGAAAATGCTGCTTTCTAGGACTGTTATTCTTGAGGGAGTTCTCACTCTCCAGGGAATGGATTCGTTATTCAAGAGTGAGTTAAGTACAGCAAGGCTGCCCCTACTGTTCTGTGTCTTCTGCAGATGCATACTTGCCCTTCTTTCTACCATGTTATGATGCAAGCACAAAACCCTCATCAAATGTGGCTTTCAGATCTTGGACTTCCAGTCTCTCACACGAGAAAAAAAAAAAAAACCCTCTATGTTTTATAAACCACCCAGTCTTGAGCATTCTGTTACAGCAATAGAAAGCGACCAAGAGAGTCTCCAGCTGACTTGATGCGTCTTGAGGGCATGGCTTTCTCTCCTGAAGCCACATTGTATGTGTCCAGTGGATGTTAGGGGTGTGCATCCCTCACCTGCATACTGTGTGTGTCCAGTGAATGTCTGTTGCAAAAGCTCTTCCTGCTTGAGTTTTCATTGACTTAGAATTCCATCAGGACACAGTTGGAATTTTGGTTTCCCAAAGCAACTGTTGATGAATTTGCTCTGATTCTCTTACCCAGACATTGTTTCACTGAATATGGTATGCTTTTTTTAAATGGTGTTTTAAAACTACCTTCTGGGAAAGAGAAAAGAAAGAGTGAAATGAAAAAGAGCTGTGAGTCAATATTGCAGTATTTTCTCAGGCCTCTTGAGTCTGCCCTTTCCTTCCGCCATATTGTTTCCAATTGTGCACTTTCTCTCTCTCCCCTCCCCCACACCCAGGACCAGCTGCATGGATGTGGCTTTTGCAAATCCACACAGCTGCAAGTCAGATGGACTCCATACTTGATCAAAGGCTCTGTTTTCCCTGTCCTGAAAAACTTCATGTTTTGGGGCTTGCATTATGACATAACAGTTAAAGCTACCATCTGTGACACCTGCATCCCATATGGACACCAGTTTGTGTCCACTTCCTATGCAGCTCCCTGCTAATGACCTGGGAAAAAGCAAAAGATGGCACAAGTGCTTGGGCCCCTGCACCCACATGGGAGACTCAGATGAAGCTCTTGGTTCCTGGCTTTGGCCTAGCTCAGCCCTGGCCATTGAGGCCATCTTGGGTGTGAACCAGTAGATGAAAAATCTCTGTCTCTCCCTTTGTCTGTGTAACTCTGATTTTCCAATAAATCTTCAAAAAAAGAGAAAGAAAAACCTTAACTTTTGAACTAGGGGTCCTGTAGTTTCATTTTGTTCTGGGTTCTATAAATTATATCCCTTGTCCTGCCTGTATGGCTTCTGGTCCAAGGTACTTATCTCATCCTTGGTCCTCTTTGACATCCAGTTTGTACCCTGCCCTCCATGGCACGTGATGTGTGTACATTAGAGGTTTAACATAAATACATCGTTTATATGCCAGAACTGATGCACACTCAAACATTTATATGAAGAGATGCCCTTGAGAGTTTAGAGATCCAGGGCAGCAACAAGCATTCAGCCCCAGAGTGGACTACAGATAGACAAGCAGGGACAACCCAGGAGCCATGAAGGCCCCAGGAGAAGACAAGCACAGGTGTTTGATGTGTCAACTTAATTGGGTCACAGAGTGCCCAGACATTTGGTCAAACATTATTCTTGGTGTACCTGTGGTTGAGATTCCACATGGAATTGGTGACTGAGTGGAGCTGATGGCCCTACCCAGTGTGAGTGAGCTCACACTCTTGAGGGTCTCCATAGAACAAACACATGTTCCCCTGCAAGGAAGAGGAAACGCCTCCTGCCTAGCAGTTACTAGGCTGGGATGTTGGTTTTCTTTATCTTCTTGTTTTGGACTTGAAACGAAATCTAGGCTGTTGGGTCTTGAGCCTGCCAGCTCTCAGACTGGAATTTACACCCTGGTTCTTCTGGTCCCCAGGCCTTCAAACCAGAGCCTATACCATCAGATCACCTGACTCTTCAGCTTGCCAAATGTAGATCCTGGGACTTCTTAGCCTCCACAACCATGTGAGCCAATACCTTAGGGTAGGTAAATCTCTTCCTAGATGTATGTACACCTTGTCAGTTCTGGGGAACGCTGGCGAACACATGTCCCAGTAGTTCTCCTCTGTAGTCTTGCACTCCACATGGTCTGCAGACCTACAGCAATGGCAAGTATCAGAACTGCACAGTCTCAGTCCCCCAGCCCAGACATGCCAAATGTGAATCTACACCTTAAAAAGACCCTCTGAGACTCACACTGCTACCTCTTTGCAAAACCACCTGGGAAGAATAACAATATGCAAAACAAGTGCTGGGGCCGGCACTGTGGTGTGATGGGCTAAGCTTCTACCTGTGGCGCCAGAATCCTATATGGGCACTGATTCATGTCCTGGCTGCTCCTCTTCTGATCCAGCTCTTTCCTATGGCCTGGGAAAGCAGCAGAAGATGGCTCAGGTGCTTGAGCCCCAGCACCCGTGTGGGAGACCCAGAAGAAGCTCCTGGCTTCTGATTCCTGGCTTTAGATTGGCTCAGCTCCAGCTGCTGCAGCCATCTGGGGAATGAACCAGCAGATGGAAGACCCTCTGACTCTCCCTCTCTCTGTAGCTCTACCTCTCAAATAAATAGATAAAAATCTTTAAAGGAAAAAAAAAGTGCTAAGTCAAGGCATTAGTTTAACCTAGTACTTCTTGCCTGAGGGAAGACATTGGGAAAGCCCTAAAAGAAGGCCCAGGAAAGGAGTTAAGAGGCCAAGAAATTTTCCAGCCATGGTGAGCCTTAGATTAGGGAGCAAAGACCAGAGAAGCCTCAATGCAATCTATCTGATGACTACCAAAAACACTCCAGGCAGAGTGCAGACAAATCCAGCCATGTCACATTCACGGACCTTAGCAGTGCCTCCTCTTCATAATTTGCTTTATTGCGTTCTATTTTCTGTTTTCACTGAAATGGCAGTTTGTGGAGAAACTCTGCCACTTGGCTGTGAACAGGCCCCGAGCAGCAGCAACACTTCTGCAGAGTTGGCAGGGCCAGCGCTATGGAATATTTCAGAAACTTCAAGGCAAAGGGACAAACAACCAAAAGGAAATGTATTTATGATGAAAGAGTTGGGAATCAGAAGCAATGCCTGGAAACATATCAATAGGTCTCCAAATGAAAACCAATCTGATTTCAGTTTTTCTGCTTCTGTTCAGTGCACTCTGTTTATCAATGCTTCTACATGGGAACAAGCATAAGCTCCTCTTAAGGCTAACCATAACTACTGCCTGGGGGGAGTTTCTGGGATGATTGAGCTGATCTCAGCTTCAGGGACTTTCTCTTCCCCTGTGCACAATGTTCAGTATCCTTGCCGGCACAGTGAGGTGACAGCAAGTGCAAGCTGCCTCCTTTTCCACCTCATCCAGCACCCGGGGAAGGTGTGATACAGGGACTTCTTTCAGAACACATGCAAAGGCTTTGGGAAGCTGTTTCCCAGGGAAGCAAATGGTACTATGGGACCACCAAAATCAGTGACACCCATAGGGAGTTCCTGCCCCTACACACACACACAGCCCAAGAGAGGCAGTTGCTAAAGGCAAAGACTTCCCTGAGTCAACTTTTCCTCTGCCCCTTACCAGCTGTGTGACCTTGGGCACGCTACTTAATGTCTCTGTACTTCATTGCTTTCATCTGTGAAATGAGGCTCATTAAGAGTGCCTTTCTGGGGGCCCGCACTGTGACGTAGTGCCTGCAGTGCCGGTAACCTGTGTGGGCGCTAGTTCAAGTCCCGGCTGCTCCACTTCCAATGCAGCTCCCTCCTATGACCTGGGAAAGCTGTAAAAGGTGGCCCAAGTGCTTGGGCTCCTGCACCCGCGTGGGAGACCCAGAAGTTCCTGGCTCCTGGCTTGGGATCAGCACAGCTCCAGCCATTGCGGCCATTTAGGGAGTGAACCAGCAAATGGAAGACCTCTCTCTGTCTCTGCCTCTCTGTAAATCTGCCTTTCAAATAAATAAATAACTATTGAAGAAGGAAAAAAAACGTGTCCTTCTGGGGATGTTAAAACACTGATAGTGTTCATGCAATAAAGAACTTTGAAAACAACCCCTGGCCCATGCTACAGATATTGTACATCCCTGAGACACTGGTTCTCCTCACAAGGCCAGAATCATTTTCAAAAGATTTACCAGGCATCTCTCCTTAAGACCTCAATAGTCTTGTGGGGGCCAATGTCTTAGTGCAGCAGGTTAAGCCATCATCTGCAATGCCAGCATCCCATGTGGGTGTCAGTTTGAGTCTTGGCTGTTCCAGTTCCCATCCAGCTCCCTGCTAATGTGCCTGGGAAAGCATCAAAATGTGGTCCCAGTGCTTGGACCCCCACACCCACATGGGAGAACCCGAGGGAGTTCCTGGCTCCCGGCTTCAGCCTGGCCCAACCCCCAGGTTGTTGTGGCCATTTGGAGAGTAAACCAGCGGATGGAAGATATTTCTGTAACTCTGCTTTTCCAATAAATAAATCAAATACATGTTTTTTTAAAAGAAGATTTATTTATTTATTTGAAAGCCAGAGTTCCAGAGACAGAGGAAGAGTGAGAGAGAAAACTTCCATCCCTTGGTTGACTCCCCAAATGGCTGTAACAGCCTGGGGCTGGGCCAGGCCAAAGCCAGGAGGCAAGAACTTCTTCTGGGTCTCCCACATGGGTGTAGGAGCCAAAGGACTTGGGCCATCTTCTGTTGCTTTCCCAGGCACATTAGCAGAGAGCTAGATGAGAAGTGGAGCAGCTAGGACACAAACCACCACCCATATGGGATGCCAGCTTTGCAGGTGGCAGCTTAACTCATTATGCCACAGTGCTGGCCCCATAAATAAAAATTTTCTTCCCAAGCACCAGGAGACATTTAATGAGCTCTAGGGCAGTGCAAACATGGGGTGGGGCAGGGAGGAAGAGAGGACAAAAGACCATGCTTGGTGGTTGGACCACTTTTCTTTTCTTTTTTTTTTTTTTTTTTTTTTTTTTTTTTTTTTTTGACAGGCAGAGTGGATAGTGAGAGAGAGAGAGACAGAGAGAAAGGTCTTCCTTTTTTGCCATTGGTTCACCCTCCAATGGCCACTACGGCCAGCGCATCTCGCTGATCCGAAGCCAGGAGCCAGGTGCTTCTCCTGGTCTCCCATGCGGGTGCAGGACCCAAGGACCTGGGCCATCCTCCACTGCCTTCCTGGGCCATAGCAGAGAGCTAGCCTGGAAGAGGGGCAACCGGGATAGAATCCGGCGCCCCAACCAGGACTAGAACCTGGTGTGCCAGCGCCGCAAGGTGGAGGATTAGCCTGTTAAGCCACGGCGCTGGCCTGGACCACTTTTCAGTTAGCTAGGGGAGGGGGAGGAGTGTTCCTAGGGCCTTAGGAGGGGAGTGGGGGCCTCAGCACCAGGAATCTGAGGGATGGAAGCCAGGGGGTTGGGAGTGGATCCCAGAAGCTGCAGGATGAACTTCAGGAAGCTGGAAGTAGACCCCTGGAGTCTGGGGGCGGATCTCAGGAACCAGTGGGTAGACCCCAGGGCCTGGGGGTGAACTGCGGGTGCTGGAGAATGGACCCCAGATTGGAGGGTGGATCCCTGGAGCCCATGGGGGCAACTGGGGAGGCCCTGAGGATGCAGGTCTCATGGGGGCATGTGCGGCAGGAGCAGGCCTCCTGGCGGGGTTGGGAACAGAGACTCTGGCAGTGGTGGTAGGGAATGCAAACCAGTCATCAGCTGTCGGGGCTGCTTCACCTAGGGAGGCCCAGCAGGGAGGCTGGGTGGGGCGGGAGGTTTCTCTATCTTGAAGTGGAACTACAGGAAGAGCTGCTTGGCCCCATAGATAAATGTTAAAGAAAAAAAAAGTCTCCTGAACTCAGCATATCTGTAAGCTCTTTGTATCTGCTCCACCACATTCCCTAAACAAGCCTCACTGGTCTCCTGTTTCCCAGGCAGTTCCTGGCCTCACCATCTAGAGGCATTACCCAGGCTGCAAAAACAGGAGGCAAGTGTTGCCCTAACCTCCGCTTACCCCTCATCTAGTGAATGCCCCAGCTGTGACTACCTTCAGGAGGACTGTGGAGCCCACCCCTGCTCTGGCTCCTGCCCAAGCTCCACCCCATCTTCGGAGAATTTCAACAGCTTTCTAACTAGTCCTTCCACTTCCTCTTTCTACCCCCCTCACTCTCTGAAAAGTCTTCACAAGATAGGGCGTGAGGCCAATTTATTGTTCCTGTCATTGACCCAATCCATGTACCTGACTTCCCAAAAGGCTCCCAAATCACCCCTTGCCCATCTGCAGAGAATGACCCAGGCCTCCCCAGGTGGTGCTTTGCCTTCCCAAGTCCCTGCCCACAGTACCTCCTTCCACCTGGGTAATTCTTTGCCCAGTGTGGGTGACTCTGCTTACCCTTCAAGGCCAGTTCAGACTGTCACCTCCTCAGAGGAGCCTCTGCTTCCTTCACTGGTCACCAGCAACATGGGTGGTATTACAGTATGCACTTTCTACTCCCGTGTGCCATTCCATAGTCTCATCAGCTTTCCAATATAGATTCTATAGCCAGTGAAGCCACTGTCTGCAATGCAAGCAACCCAGATGAGTGCGGGTTTGTGTCCTGACTGTTCCACTTCAGATCTAGCTCCCTGCTGATGGTCTGGGAAAAGCAGCAGAACATGACTCAACTGTTTGGGGCCCTGCCAAGGTGACCTGGAAGAAGCTCCTGGCTCCTGGCTTAAGCTTTTCCCAGCTCTGTTGCAGCCATCTGGGGAGTGAACCAGCAGATGGAAGATTCTCTCTCTCTCTCTCTTAAATAAATAAGTAAATAAATAAATCTTTAAAGAGAGAGAGAGAGAAACTGAGTGACTTGTCCAAGGTCAAAAAGAGTAATGAGAAATTCTCCAAGAATGGATCTCTGGTCTTTTTTCCTAGCCCTTTCTTCCTCAGTTTCCCAATCAGAATCTGTGTTCAGAGCCGGCACTCACAACTTGTCTATGACACCTACTACACTGTGCTGGAGGGAGCTGGGGACAGCTCTGCCCTTGAGAGAGCTCTTTAGGATCTGCCCTTGACTGTGTCTTTGAGTTTTTATGGCCTAGACCTGCCCGTAGGCAGAAAATGACTCAACTTTGGAGGAATAAAATGCAGGACTGGGAGAATTTAGGAGGCACCAACATGAGAACTGCCTCATTGCTTGTCCTGACCCCACCTTCCTGGCTTCCCCGAGGGTGTGTCTGCCCTCTCCCACAGGGCCACACAGTCGTCCTCAGCTCTCTTTTCAGAAAGCAGGGATGCACACTGATGAGTCGTGCTGATTTTACAAACACTTCGAGCAGCCTGCTCCCTGCAACTCAACCCAGCTGGGACTGAAAGAAAGGGAGGAGTGCAAAGACAGAGAAGTCCCTACTTCTCCAGACTCCAGAAATACACAGAGTTGTAGAAAAAGGGCAACGGGAGGAGCAGGAGCCAAGACACCAGAGCCAGGCCAGCAGGTGCAGGGCTGAGCTCGGCCCACTTGTCAGGAGGCAGCTCAGGTTTCCAAGTCAAATGGCACTGTATTTTATAAATTTTACTTATTTTTATTTACTTTAAAGGCAGAGCAACAGAGAGAAAGAAGGAGAGAGCAGGAGAGAGAGAGAGAGCAAGAGAGAGAGAGAGAGAGATCTTCTAAACACTGATTCACAGCTGGGACCAGGCCAGGCCAGGGCCAAAACCAAGAGGATCCAGAAACTCCATCCAGGTCTCCCATGTGCACGGCAGGGCATCCAAGTACTGGAGACATCATCTGCTGCTTCCCTAGATACACATTAGCAGGAAGCTGGATCAGAAGCAGAGGCAGAGGCAGGGCTCAATCCCAAGCACTCCAATATGGGATGCGGGTATCTCAAGTGGCAACTGAACCCATGGTATCATAACACCCACCCCTTAATAACAGCATGCTAAAATTGCAAGAGCAATCTTCCAGAGGACATTTGAGTATGAATTTCTTCTGTTATGTTTTTAAAATATATTTTTCATTTATTTTCATCTTATCAGCAAGGCAGAGAGATTGAAACACAAACGGAGATCTTCTATCTACTGATTCACTCACAGGTGCCCACAGCCACCAGGGCTGGGCCAGACAAGCCAGCCAGGATCCTGGAATTCATTCTGGGTCTTCCACATGGATGGCAGGGACCCAAATAATTGAGCCGCCACCTGCTGCCTCCCAGGGTACATTAGCAAGAAGCTGGACTGGAAGAGAAGGAGCCAGGACTCAAACAAAGCACTGCTACATGGGATGTAAGCATCTCAAATGGCAACTTAACTTTTGCACAAAACACAAGCCCCTGAACTCTTATCCACTAGTTCCTTCACTCCTCAAATGTTTGCAACAGACCCCAACTGGGGCTAAAGCCAAAACTCAGTCCAGGTCTCCCAAATGGTTGGAAGGGACCTAACTACTTGAGCCATCACTTGCTGCCTCTCAGAGTGCACATTAGCTGGATGCTGGAGTCAGGAATCAGAGCTGAGAACCAAACCCAGGCACTCCCACATGGGATGCAGGCAGTTTAAGCAACATTTTAACCCCTAGCCAAAATGCAGACCTTGAGTTTGAATTTTTTTTTAAAGATTTTATTTATTTATTTGACAGGCAGAGTTGCAGTGAGAGGGAGAGACAGAGAGAAAGGTCTTCCACTGGTTCACTCCCCAAATGGCCGCAACAGCCAGCGCTGTGCTGATCCAAAGCCAGGAGCCAGGTGCTTCCTCCTGGTCTCCCATGCGGGTGCAGGGGCCCAAGCACTTGGGCCATCCTCCACTGCTTTCCCAGGCCACAGCAGAGAGTAGGACTGGAAGAGGAGCAACCGGGACTAGAACTGGCGCCCACATGGAATGCCGGCGCCACAGGCGGAAGATTAACCTAGTGTACCAGGGCGCCGGACCCCTTGGGTTTGAATTTTTAAGCACTCTATTTCTTTCCTAGGAAAGCCATAACAAAAACACCATAGACTGGGTGCCTTAAACAGCAGAAATTCATTTCCCCACAGTTCTGGAGGCTGGCAGTCCAAGATCAAGCTGTCAGCATGTTTGGCTGCTCCTAAGGCCAGGATGGCGAACACTGGGTACGTGGGCCACATAAGGCTCATGAAATACTGCAGGTGGGACTCAAAATTCAGTAAATCCGTAGCAGGCTAATTTTTAACTTGATGGTTTTATATGGTCCCTGAATGATGTTATAACTATCCAAATGGCCCTTGCCAGAAAAAAGCGTCCCCACTCCAAAGGCCTCGTTCCTTCAAGGAAACAGCTAGCTTCTCACTGTGTCCTCACATGGTCTGGCATCTCCGTGTGTGTCCAAACTTCCTCTTCTTGTTAGGGACACCGTCAGGTTGAATGATGACCCATGCTAACAGTCTTATTTTCATTCATACACCTCTTGAAAGGTCCTGTCTCCAAATACACCTTACTCTTACTCTAAGGGGCTGACATTAGGCCTTTTTTTTTTTTCTTAAAGATTTATGTATTTATCTGAGAGCCAGAGTTACAGACAGAGAGAGGGAGAGACAGAAAGGGTCTTTCTTTTTTTTATTAATTTTTTTAAAAAAAGTTTTTGACAGGCAGAGTGGACAGTGAGAGAGAGAGAGACAGAAAGAAAGGTCTTCCTTCCGTTGGTTCACCCCCCAGTGGCCGCTGCAGCCGGCGTGCTGTGGCGCTGATCTGAAGCCAGGAGCCAGGTGCTTCTCCCGGTCTTCCAAGCACTTGGGCCATCCTCCACTGCACTCCCGGGCCACAGCAAAGAGCTGGACTGGAAGAGGAGCAACTGGGACAAAATCCGGCACCCCGACTGGGACTACAACCCTGGGTGCCGGCGCCGCAAGGCAGAGGATTAGCCTAGTGAGCCGCGGCGCCGGCCTAAAATAGTCTTTCATCCACTGGTTTACTCTACAAATGGCTCCAATGGCAGGAGCTAGACTGATCCAAAGCCAGGAGCCAGGAGCTTCTTCCGGGTCTCCAACATGGATACAGGAACCCAAGCCCTTGGGCCATCTTCCACTGATTTCCCAGGTCATTCACTGGGAGCAGCTGGGACTCAAACAGGTGTCCAAACAGGATGCCAGTGCCTCAGGCGGAGGCTTAACCTACTATGCCCGCAAGACCTTCAACACATGGATGTGGGTTGGGGGGACACAATCCCTCCCCTGAGAGTCCACCAGATCTCATGACATCTCCCACATGGCATCAGTGGTACACACACTGCAGCTGAATATTTGGAACCTTATTCCCAAAGTTTTTGTGTCTCCTTTCCTTCCCTTTCCCTTTCCCTTTCCCTTTCCCTTTCCCTTTCTTTCTTTCTTTCTTTCTTTCTTTCTTTCTTTCTTTCTTTCTTTCTTTCTTTCTTTCTTTCTTTCTTTCCTTCTTTCAAGATGTCTTTATTTATTTGAAAGGCAGAGAAAGGCAGAGTTAGAGAAAAGGGGAGATAGAGATAGATCTTCCCTCTGCTGGTTCACTCCTCAGATGGTCACAACAGCCAGGACTAGGCCAAGACATGCCAAAGCCAGGAGCCTGGAACCTTATCTGTGTCTCCAACATGAGTGGCAGGGACCCAAGGTCTTGGGTCATCTTCTGCTGCTTTCCCAGGTGCATTAGCAGTAGAGCAGCTGGGACTTGATCAGAAGTGGAGCAGCCAGGACTTGAGCTGGCATTGCAGGCGGTGGCTTAACCCACTGCGCCAGCCCCACTCTCAGGCTTTTAAAAGCAACACTTAGAAATCTCAATACAGAGATGCCCGCATTCCACATGCTGCTCTGCTTCTGATTCAGCTCCCTCCCTGCTAATGAGAGGATGGCCCACGTAGGAGACCTGGATGTGGCTCCTGCTTCCTGGCTTCGGCCTGGCCTATCCCTGGTCAATATGATTATTTGGAAAGTGAACCAGCAGATGGAAGATCTGTCTCTCTCAGTCTGCCTTTCAAATAAATAAATGAGTCTTTCTAAAAAAAGAAATTTTTAAAGGCTGAGCAAGAAGCGGGATGATGATTCTAGAGCTTTAATGTCAAGAAAGAGCAGGGTAGGAAATGGGGGTGGGTGGGTACTGTGCCCAGGGCATCGAGGCAGAGGCTTCCTGGGTTTGGGAGAAGACCTCTTTCTCACTGCATCCACATATCCACCCCACTATTCCTCATCTGTGACTCTGCTCCCACCCATAGGTGCCCTTCAAGAGCTGTATTATTCACTCCTTTCAGCACTAGTTTGTTTCTTTTTCCACCACCCCTACTTCCCCACCCCACCCCACCCCCGCCACAAGTGTTGCTTTTATCCTCTCAAAACTCACAGAATGTGAGCAGCAGCATTCCAGGCCCCAGTACTGCAAATGACTTCCTGTGATTGGGTAAACCTCGGTTTTCTGACATACAAACTGGTAGCTGAGAAATGATAAACCACAGGGCTGGCGCCGTGGCTTAACAGGCTAATCCTCTGCCTTGCGGCACCGGCACACTGGGTTCTAGTCCCGGTCGGGGCGCCGGATTCTATCCCGGTTGCCCCTCTTCCAGGCCAGCTCTCTGCTATGGCCCGGGAGTACAGTGGAGGATAGCCCAAGTCCTTGGGCCCTGCACCCGCATGGGAGACCAGGAGAAGCACCTGGCTCCTGGCTTCGGATCAGCGAGATGCGCCGGTCGCAGCAGCCATTGGAGGGTGAACTAATGGCAAAAAAAGGAAGACCTTTCTCTCTGTCTCTCTCTCTCTCACTATCCACTCTGCCTGTCAAAAAAATAAATAAATAAATAAATAAATGATAAACCACAGCCACCCAGGCATTTCCCCTGCATTTACCTGTCACGCCTGTGGAATCTCATTGACCAACTAATGGAAATATAAAAGGTTAGCTGTTATTTTTTTTCTCCTTTCATTTATCATTCCAGGATAACTCCTAGTAGGCAGTGAAACACTTTTTTTTTTTAAAAAAGATTTATCTATTTATTTAAAAGGCAGAGTTTCAGAGAGAGAAGGAGAGAAAGAGAGAGACTCTTCCATCTCCTGGGTCACTCCCCCAGTGGCCACAATGGCCAAGGCTGGGCCAGGCTGAAGTCAGGAGTTTTATCCAGGTCTCCCACATGGGTGCAGGAGCCCAAGTATTTGGGCCATCTTCTGCTGCTTTCCCAGGTACATTAGCAGGGAGCTGAATTGGAAGCGGAGCAGCCAGGACTCCAACTGCTGTGCATGTGGGAAGCCAGCATCGCAGGTTCACCTTAACCTGCTATGCTACAACACCAGCCCTCTAATTGTATCTTTTAAAGAAAATCTTCTACAGGCCAGTGCTGCAGCTCACTTGGTTAATCTTCCACCTGTGGCGCCGGTACTCTGGGCTCTAGTCCCAGTTGGGGTGCCGGTTCTGTCCCGGTTGCTCCTCTTCCAGTCCAGCTCTCTGCTGAGGCCCGGGAAGGCAGTGGAGGATGGCCCAAGTGCTTGGGCCCTGCACCCACATGGGAGATCAGGAGGAAGCACCTGGCTCCTGGCTTTGGATCAGCGCAGTGCACCAGTCATAGCGGCCACTGGGGGGTGAACCAACGGAAGGAAGACCTTTCTCTCTCTCACTGTCTAATTCTGCCTGTCCAAAAAAAAAAAAAAAAAAATTCTTCAGTGTGGTTGGTAAAATGTCCCTGTCAAATATTGCTAGTAGGTTGGGCTTGCTCATTAAAATATATTTACATGGGACATGGAAAAAGGCCAAGAAGGGAGGCAAGTGTCCCAGTTCCTGTTCCAAGAGAGGCAGAAACTGAACAGAATGTTAGCATGCAGGGAAGGATAAGGGAGGTACAGCAGTCATCTGCTGCTGCTGGGACAAGGTACCCACAGTAAGATGATGTGGGAAGAAAAGAGATGTAGTTAGCTCACAGAGTTAGAGGCTGAAAGTCCAAAATTGGGCAGCCGCCCTCTGTGTCTGGCTGCTGGTGTGGGCCCTCTGGCTATGTAACAACATAGCAGAGAGACAAAAGGAGCAACAGCCAAATGCAAAAGGGGCCAGGGTTCCAGGGGTGGCCTTTCTACAAGCCCTCTCTTGGGAGAAATGACCAGATTTCCACCCCCCAGGATCGATAATCCCTCCTGAGGGAGGTGTCACCAATGGCCTCACCACCTCCCAAGGCCACCACACTGGGGTCCAAGCTTCCAGCACAGAAATCTTCAAAGGACACACCCAAGTCATATCCAAGTCATAACCAAGCCACAGCAGCCAGGGAAGAGAAGCAAGGGGAGAGGGCCGAGGGAGAAGTCGGACTTCAATTTGTTCTCGCAGAGGCCTCTTCAGACAATACCACAGGGAGTTCAAAGCTGGATGGGGCAGTTTCTTGAGTGGCACCTGTTCCCAAGGCAGGCTGATGACTGAGAGCAGTCAATTCTCCAGTACTCAGGAGGGAGTCAGAATCCAGGTGACCAGCTGTTCTTAGGCCACCCTCCTTCAACGAGTGCCCATGTGGCCCTGGGTGGCCCAGCAAACGTTTGTCCTTTTGGACTTGTGTCTTCACTTCTGGTCCTCCCTGACCTCACCTCTCAAACAAGGAACATCAGTCCAGGCTTTCTCTGAGCCAGGCCCATAATTCTGTCCTGATTTGACTCTCAGGGCTAAGAATGTTGATACTTTATTGTTAGTAATAATCATAAAAATCTCCCCATAAAACTCCAGATTTCTGGTTTCTCTGGAATGATCAGAACATTTGGACATACTAAGCCTAGATCCCTTCAAGGGATCAGTCATCAGACATTTGGACATACTAAGCCTAGATCCCTTCAAGGGATCAGTCACCAGACAAGGTGCAAGATCCTCACTCAGCTTTCAGCCACTAGGCTCTGAATAACAGCACCGTGAGCTTGATTTCAAAGTTACTCCCCTTTGGTTTCAATATCAACAAATCAGAGAACCTGCTATTTGACCCAAAATAAACTAATATCTCAATTATACACACTTTGACATGTAGCAAATGTGAATTTGAAAGTGAATAGGAAAAAAATCAAACTCAATGCAGCATGCCCCTGCCAGCCCAGCCACCATGTAATTGGTGCTGGTGGATGTGAGCAACACCTTCATTCATAAAGAAACCAACCTCAGTGACATTGGTGACATGTTACAGAGTAATTACATGTTTGTTAGGGATCAGGGTCTTTAATGTGAACCCACCATGAGAAATGTCATTTAAAAATAATTGCTCTTTATGCTAAAGACTATTTCCACAGACCCAAGCTATTCAAGTTAAGTGGCAGGTTGGAATAGTAGCTTTCATGTATTCCCTGGTGATTCCTGTTGAAATGTGACTTATTCCAAATCTCTATTTTAAAAGATCTATTTTTATTTATTTGAAAAGCAGAGTGACAGAGAGAAGGAGAGATAAGAAGATCCTCCATCCACTGGTTTAGTCCCCAAATGGCTGCAATAGCTAGGGCTGGCCAGGCTGAAATCAGGAGCCTAGAACCCCATCCAGGGGTTCCACATGGGTGGCAGGGGTCCAAGTACTTGAGCCATTCTCCAACTACTTTCCCAGGTGCATTTGCAGGGAGTTGGATCAGAAACAGAGCAGCCAGGACTTGAGCTGGCACTCCACTCCAATATGGGATGTTAGCATCACAGGAGGCAGCTTAACCCACTAGGCCACAACACGGGCCCATTACTCTAAATCTTAGCCAAGTAAGTTAGGACTATTCAGGCACATGAGCCAATCACTGGAGCAAAGCCTGCAGCATTGTCTGTCCCCACTAGGAGGAGGCGCACTATTAAAACAGTATCCTTAATACAGGTGAGTGAGGGTGAAATACCTTCCAAGTGGCTGCTCTCTTCTCACCACGGTAATGGCAGATGAATGGTGCTCAGGTGGTAGCATGCTCAAAATCCAGGCCTCTCCCCAAGGGACAATGCACGGCTGGGCTAAAGAACTACTTCTTCCAGTTTGATGGACAGCTAGACAGCTCCAGCCTGGCTTCTCTTTAAGCTACTGTCATCAAGTACCCCAGCCTCATTATCAAGATGGGGCCAATCTGCCAGATGCTTCTAGAAAACGGCTTTAAAAAAAAAAACTGATAAAAAGGAATAGCTGCAAAAACAGAGCTTAGTGGCTGTGGTGTGAATGTGATTTGTCCCCAGCATAACTCCTACTGAGGCTGGGTCCCAAGGGGAAGTGTTGGTAGGTGGGGACTATGAGAGGTCCTGGGGCCTTTAAAGGGATGGATGCTTTGCTCATGGGAGCAAGTTCTTGCTCTCCTAGGACTGGATAGGCAACAGTCAGAATGGATAATTATCTAGTGAGTCTGAAACCTCCCTCTCACTCTCTGCAGCCAGAAGCTGCTACCAAATGCCAGCCTGTGCTGTTAGGAACCACCAGCCACCACAATTGTAAGCCAGATTAAAGTGTTTCCTTTATACATTATGCAGGCACAAGTGTTCTGTCACAGCAACCCAGAGCACACTAGGATGCTGGCCCTACTCTTCCCCTCTCTTCTGGAGCTGGGGCAGCCATCTTGGAGTTGGAGGTAACATTTCTGAAAGAAAAAACCGGACCTCTAAGAGTGAAGTGAAAAATAGAACCTGGATGACGGATGACACAATGGATCACCAGGACCATCCCTGGAACGGCACAGCTCTAGCCTTCTTTAAAAAAAAATTATTTATTTATTTGAAAGTCAGAGTTACACAGAGAAAGGAGAAGCAGAGAGAGAGAGAGAGGTCTTCCATCCACTGGTTCACTCCCCAGTTGGCCGCAATGGCCAGAGCTGCGCTATTCCTAAGCCAGGAGAGCCAGGAGCTTCTTCCAGGTCTCCCATGCACAGGTGCAGGGGCCCAAGCACTTGGGCCATCTTCTACTGCTTTCCCAGGCCATGCAGAGAACTGGATCAGAAGTGGCACTGCAGGCGGCTTTACCGCTATACCACAGCGCTGGCCCCATCCTTCAGCCTTTTACTGAGAGATTGTGGAAGAGAGACAGAGGAAGTAATAGATACAGAGAATCTTCCATCTGATGGTTCACTCCCCAAATGGCTGTCATGCCCTGAATGGTCCATGCCAAAGCCAGGAGCCAAGAGCTCCATCTGGCTCTCCCACGTAGATGGCAGAGGCCCAAGCACCCAGGCCATCTTCCACTAGTTTCCCAGATGCATTAGCAGGGAGCTGGATGGGAATTTCAGCAGCCAGGGCTCCCAGTGCTCCAATAAATGATGATAGTGTCACAGACAGTGGCTTAACCTTAACAACGCCAGCCCCTCTGAAGTGATTTTGGTGAGGCAGTCTTTTTTAAAAAAGATTTATTTATTTGTTTGAAAGGCTGAGAGAGAGAGAGAGAGAGAGAGAGAGAGAGAATTTTCTACTGGTTCACTTCCCAAATGGGTGCCATGGCCAGAGCTGGGCCAGGCCGAAGCCAGGAGCCAGGAGCTTCTTCCAGGTCTCCCACGTGGGTGGCAGGGGCTTAAGCACTTGAACCATCTTCCTCTGCTTTCCCAGGTGCATTATCAAGGAGCTGGATTAGAAATGGAGCCCCTGAGACTTGAACTAGTGCCCATATGGGATGCTGGCATTGCAGGTGGTAGCCTAATGTTCTATACCACAGCACCAGCCCCTTGATGAGATATTCTACCGTGAATAGCTAAGAACAGTCCTAACTGATAAAGAGTTTTGGGAAGCAGAATCAATTTCATACAACAAGAAATAAGATGCATGTCTACAATCTGGAAAAGAACTTTCTTATGTAATAATTTTCAATAGAGCCAGCAGCTGGTTTTGAACTTGTCAATTAAGTGTGGCTGTTCAATCCAAGTCATATGTAACATATTTCCTAATGTCTCTGAGTATAACAGAGTCTTTGGACTTAATGTTTATTTAGGCAGCAAGTGGAGGACTTCCTTCCATTCATTTTCAACGTAATGCCTGGACAGTGCACTGTTCCGGAATTTCTTACAACATAGTAGAGCAGGAAGCACAGTCCATAATGTCAACATGTGAACCAAGTCTTCCCTGACTGGTTGTTTCTGAACATCCTTTTCTCCATTTTTTTTTTTTTTTTGACAGGCAGAGTGGACAGTGAGAGAGAGAGACAGAGAAGAAAGGTCTTCCTTTGCCGTTGGTTCACCCTTCAGTGGCCGCCACTGCCGGCGTGCTGCGGCGGGCGCATGGTGCTGATCTGAAGGCAGGAGCCAGGTGCTTCTCCTGGTCTCCCATGTGGGTGCAGGGCCCAAGCACTTGGGCCATCCTCCACTGCACTCCCGGGTCACAGCAGAGAGCTGGCCTGGAAGAGGGGCAACAGGGACAGAATCTGGCACCCCAACCGGGACTAGAACCCCATGTGCTGGCGCTGCAGGCAGAGGATTAGCCTATTGAACCGCGGCGCCGGCCCCTTTTCTCCATTTTATTCCATTTCTTTCCATCCTTTCTGGACCTCCCCCCTTACCCTGCCATCAGTTTCCACTCCTGTGTCCTTGATGGTCAGTGAGGCCAGGCCAGTCTAACCCAAAGGCTTAAGGTTCTCTCCACTTGAGTGTAGACATTCAATGCTTACCACAGTATCATGGTCCATTTTCTGGTTGCTAAGAACATAAGCACAGACTGGATAAGTTGCAAATAAAGAGCTTTTTCTAGGTTCACAGTTCTCATTGAACAGCAAGGGGTTGCCTCAGCGTCCTTGCTGGCAGAGTGGGGCGTCCCATGGAGACAGATGGGGGGCACGCATATGTGTGTGTCTCTTTTGGTTTCTCTTCTTCTTACAAAGCCACCAGGTTTCAGTCTTGGGGGTTCAACCCTGAGGACCTCCTCTAATCCTAATCATGGCCCCCAAACCCCACAGTTGCATTGTTTACACCCACTAGATACATCACCATGGGGATTAAGCTCCAACATGAGTGCAGAGGAGACAAATTCTATTGAAACCAAAGCGTACAGGTCCACCAGAACCCAACCTCTTTCCTGGTCCCACTTAGGGCTGAGGACATGGCTCTTTCATCACAAATAGGAGGAAGCAGTGGCCAAGCCACTGACTTGGAAGCCAACCTTCACCTCTCGCTGGCTGGGAGGCCTTTATGAGTTATTAAACTTCTCTGAGCTTTAATTCATTAACCTGTAAAACAGCTGCCCACAACCCCTCCTCTCAGACCTGCTCCCCACCCATGGCCTGAGTGGCCAGACCCTGATGGACTCATCACTGGTCCAATGGGAGAACCAACGCACTTCCTGGCCAGGGACCAGAGGCATTCTCTCTTTCTGAAAAACTGGGCAAGGAGACACCAAGGGTGTAGTGTAATGGAGGACATGGAAGCTACACAGCGTCCACACAGGCTGGATGGTCATCTTTCCCCAGAGCGGGGAGGGCCATCAGAAGACAGCAGCCTGTTGTGGAGCTGGAGGAGTGAGCAGACAGGCTTAGCTGCTTTTGGTTCTCTGAGATGTCCTCCAGTCCTTGTCCTCTAGCCCCAGGCTTGTGCTAACTCACCTGCCGCTCAGCGCAGTGCCCCCTAAAAGTGCTGACTGCAAGTGGCTAGCATAGCGCCTACTCATCACAATTCCACACTCCATCTGCCTGCCACATGGAAACTCACCTGGGTCCCATCGCCCCTCCCACAGAGCCTCTAAAGCACTATCTGAGCACCCATGAGGCCAGAGTATACTGGGGAAAGGGAAAGAAGGACAAAGGCCCAGAGGCAGATGTCAGCAGAGCAGGGGATGACGGGGTCGATGAACAAGACTGAGAAGGTACAGTCACTGAGGGTCCCCCTCTTTGAGTATTAGGAACCCCCTCTCTCAAAGTACCCATGCTGCATGAGGGTGCTGGAGTCCCTTCCAGCACTCCATGTGGTGGGCTCAGGACCCACCCCAGGCCCATCAGAGGCCACTGCCTTCTCCAGGTGCCTGTGGTTGCTGGGGTGGGGGTGGCGAGGAGGGGCGGTGATTTTGTAAGATGTGAGTCATCCTCTGGCGGGGCCATTCCCTGCTGCCCTCCAGGTTTGCTGTGGGGGTCTTGGTGGATTGACAGGTGACAGAGCATAAGCTTGAAGCAAGGGACAGCTGAGAGATGTCAGGATGATGTTGCCTGCGAGTGAGAGCATGACCCAGAGGCAAGCAGGGGTCACAGAGAAGGAGGGCCAGGAAAGAGGTCCACATGGCCTCGTGTGGGCCCCTGAATTCAACTCTACCTTACTTACATTGCACCGTTAGGAGGAACTAAGGTATTTCCTTTTTTCCTTCCAGTGGGTTGAGCTGAGTTTATGTCACTCACTTGCAATGAAAGAGGCCTTGATAAAGACAAAAGGTAAAGGAGAAAGGTGGATAGGATGGGGGTGGGGAGCGGTCTGTGAGGGCTCTGGGGCCCTGAAGTTTGCCTCCTTGTGACCCCAGGGAGCCTGGGGTCCCCCTCCAGTTCTGGTTCTTCCCTTGCGGTCCCCGGAGGTCACTAAGCCGATGCCTTCTCTTAGCTGTCAGAAGAGGGTACAGCAGCGTGTTGTTTTACCCCGTCTAGACAGCAGATTGTTAGTCCCAGAAAGTGCTGCTTGAGTCACCAGGGAAATGCACAGTCTGTCTGCTTTCCACTATGTCCCAGGCTTCCCTCCCTAACACCCAGACACAAGAGAAGGCAGTCCCGCTCAGAGCAGAGCTCTCACATCCAGCACTGTTTCCACAGCGTGACTCAGCGTCCATGACCATCCCTCCAAACTGTGAACCTTTGATAAAGCACCAGGAAAAAGTTTGTGGGAAAGAGGAATTAAAAGTAAGTTTGTAGTCTTCAAACAGTACCTTATATGTTTTGTGTCATGTGGGTGCAAACTGTCGAAATCTTTACTTAGTATAGAGTTGATCTTCTGTATATAAAGATAATTAAAAATGAATCTTAATGAAGAATGGGTTGGGAGAGGGAGTAGGAGGTGGGATGGTTTGGGGTGGGAGGGCAGGTATGGGAGCGAGAACCACTATAATCTAAAAGTTGTACCAATGAAATTTATATTTATTAAATAAAAGCTTTTTTTTCTCATTAAACTTTGTTTTAATGGGTCTCAAAATTCTGTGACAGATTTTTGGTCAAGTTGTTTCCATCAAAAAGTACTGATTTTAAAAACTAATAACTTAAAACTGCCACGCACCAAAAAAAAAAAAAAATGGTCCACACAACATTCTCCTCTCCTTCTGAAGGTTTTACGATGCATTGTTATCATTAACCAGTCTTTCACTATTAAACTTAAATGGCCAATTGAGACAAACAGTTCTGAGACCATTCTTCCACCACTGATTAAGACTGGGGTGGCAGGTATTAGGGATAATATTCATTTAGCCTTCTGAGCTTTCTGGGCAGACTTGGTGACCTTGCCAGCTCCAGAAGCCTTCTTGTCCACTGAAAAGCTTTCTTTTTTTAAAGATTTTATTTATTTGAGAGGTAGAGTTACAGCCAGCAAGAAGGAGATAGAGAAAGGTCTTCCTTCCGTTGGTTCACTCCCTAGATGGCCCCAATGGCCGGAGCTGCGCCAATCTGAAGCCAGGAGCCTGGAAATTCTTCCTGGTCTCCCATGCAGGTGCAGGGGCCCAAGCACTCGGGCCATCCTCCACTGCCTTCCCAGGCCCTAGCAGAGAGCTGGATTGGAAGAGGGGCAGCCAGGACTAGAACTGGCACCCATATGGGATTCTGGCACCACAGGCTGAGGATTAACCTACTGTGCCACAGTGCCAGCCCCAAAGCTTTCTATAAAATTTAAAAAAAAATTTAAAAAGTAAGTTTATTCTGAGGCAAAAAAATGTTGGGGGTGGGGGAAGGATTGGCATTTGGCATAGCTATTTGGGACACATGCATCCCCTATCAAAGGGCGGGGGTTTGAGTCCTGGCTTTGCTTCTGATTTTAGCTTCCTGTTAATGCCCACCCAGGGAGGCAGTAGTGATGGCTCAAGCAGTTGGATTCCTGCCATCCACATGGGAGACCAGGGTGAGTTCCTGGCTCCAGACTTCAGCCTTTCTCAATCTTAGCCATTGCAGGTATTTGAGGACTGAACCAACAGGTAGAAAACCTTTATCTCTCTCTCTCTCTCTCTCTCTCTCTCTCTCTGCCTCTAAATAAAATGAAAGTGTACTTTCTTTTTACTTATTTATTTGAGAGGTAGAGTTACAAACATAGAGGGAGAGATAGAGATACAAATAGAGATAAATGTCTTCCATCTGCTGGTTCAAGAGCTGGGCAGATCCAAAGCCAGGAGCTAGAAGCCAGGAGCTAGGAACTTCTTCCAGGTCTCCTACATGGGTGCAGGAGCCCAAGGACTTGGGCCATCTTCCACTGCTTTCCTAGGCCATAGTAGAGAGCTGGATCAGAAGTGGAGCAGCCGGGACTTGAACCACTGCCCATATGGGATGCCAGCACTGCAGGTGGAGGCTTTAACTCGCTGCTCCACAGCTCCAGCCTCGAAAATAAATTTTTAAAGATGGAGTCACAAGGGCCGGCGCCGTGGCTCACTTGGTTAATCCTCCACCTGCAGCGCCGGTATCCCATATGGGTGCCGGGTTCTAGTCCCGGTTGCTCCTCTTCCAGTCCAGCTCTCTGCTGTGGCCTGGGAAGGCAGTGGAGGATGGCCCAAGTGCTTGGGCCCCTGCACATGCATGGGAGACCAGGAGGAAGCGCCTGACTCCTGGCTTCGGATCAGCTTAGCTCCGGCTGTAGCAGCCATTTAGGGGGTGAACCAATGGAAGGAAAACCTTTCTCTCTGTCTCTCTCTCTCCCTGTCTAACTCTGTCTGTCAAATTAAAAAAAAAAAAAAAAAGATGGAGTCACACATGTTTTTTTTATAATACCCACTTTCCACAAACTTTTTGAAGATCCCTATACGTGGACTCTTCCCGTAATTAAAAGCCCCCAAAGGGAATAAGGAAGTAGGGAGACTATTGCCCCCGGGGTTTATAAAACCCAGCTGGAAAAGAGCTCCTGTGCCCAGAAGTGGAAGAGAAAGTGGGCAAAGGAAGGGAGAAGAACAGGAAGTGGCCAGGAGAAGAGGAGCAGCAGGAGGCAATGGAGGAGAAAGTGAGCAGTAGGAGAGTAGACTCAGAGCCGAGAGAAAAAGGAAAGGAGACCAGGGAGAGCCCCTCATTTCCTCTTCTGGGGTATCCAAAGACAGGGCCAGCTACACCGTTCTCAGGGCCCAGGACAAACTCATAATGTGGACCCCCTGTTCAGGACTTCTTGTTGAGAATTTCGAGGTGGCAACAGTGTAGTCTTCAACCCAGTGTGGCAGCCCCACTGATCATGATCACACGTCTGGGAAGCTGGGCCTGTCTGGAGGGGAGATGAACTGGCTCAAGATTTTCCAGGGCTATTCGATAAGCTGTGAAGTTTCCAAGCACAAAAGATTCCTTGACCTCATAGCTGGGACCCGTGTCCCTGCTGCCTGCCCTGAAGATTGATAATGCATGTGAACAGCTCCAAGAAGCCCGGCAGGAAAGAAAGAAAGGTACATTACTTCCCCGAAAGCAGCGTTTCTCAAACGTACTTGGCCATGGCGGCATCTTCCCCCTAATTCTCATATCAGCGTCCCCACAGAACCCATTTTGCAAAATGCGTGAGTGGAGGATCCTGGATCTGGAAGGCACCTTTGCACTTGCCCCCGGCAGCCCTTCCCACCGTGAGAGGGAGGCAGTCAAGAATCCTATGTGCCTGGTCCCGATGGTGACAGCAAGCTCTTTGTGCCATATTTGATGGGAGTGGGAGCTGGGGGGCGGAGGGCAGGAGGTTCCTGTAGTTGCAAAACCCATAGGAGGTTCTCAAACAGGACACATCAGCTCTGCCCACATATGCACAAAACCCTTTGTTTTAATCTCAAAAGGTTACTTCTTCATTAAATTCTAAATCTTCAAGGGCAGCTTTGATACCACAGGTAGGACAGGGACTCCCTGAGAGTGGTGAATAAATACAAGTGTACAACTCCACAGGAAGAGGACTTAACACCCAGCACCCTGAGCGCTCCAGCAGCTTTGACCTGGAACCAGGAGTCCTTTCAAATGGAAACCATTGTTCTGGGTAAGGCCTAATTCCCTTTCTATCTTATTCAGAAGAACAAAGTTTAATGCAAAACAAAACACAGGTGAAGTTTCCCTCCTTCTCCATAGACCGAAGGCTAAGAGTGGGGCATCCAGGAGGAACCTCATCTCTGCCGTTCACTGACTTTGTGGCATTGGACACAAGGCTACATCTCTGTGCCTTTGTTTTGTCATCTGTAAAGTGGGAAGAATAACAGTTCCTCTAACAATAAGATAAAGCATGAAAAAAAAAGTCTAAAATGGAGTTTTATGAAACATTGCTAAAGCGCTTCTTTAAAAATAAAACATTTATTTTATTTATTTGAAAGACAGTTACAGAGAGAGGTAGAGACACAGAGAGAGAAGTCTTCCAACCACTGGTTCACTCCCCAAATGGCCACAATGGCTGGAGCTGAGCTGATCCGAAACCAGGAGCCAGGAGGCTCCTCCGGGTCTCCCACATGGGTTCAGCGGCCCAAGGACTTGGGCCATCTTCTATTGCTTTCCCAGGCGAATTAGCAGGGAGCTGGATAGGAAGTGGAGTAGCTGCAACTCAAACCAGTGCTGGCACTGCAGACCAGGGCTCTAACTTGCTGCACCTCAGCACCAGACCCGCCAAAGTGCTTCCTATCAAGTACAAATGTCAAATTTCCACAGTGAGGCGTGAACAGATCTTTATTTTTAAGTAGTAATGAGACAAAGTTTTTCTTACTTTAAAAATTTTTTTTAAATTTTTATTTATTTATTTATTTTTATTTATTTTTTATTTCATAAATGTGAATTTACAAAGTGCAACTTTTGTATTGTTGTGGCTCCCCCCCCCAACCTCCCTCCCTCCCGTGGCCCTCCCCTCTCCCTTTCCCATCCCGCCCTTTATTGAGTTTCATTTTCAATTACCTTCATATACTGAAGATCAACTTAGTATATACTAAGCAAGGATTTCAACAGGCTGCATTCACACAACCGCACAAGGTATAGGGTATTGTTCCACTAGTAGTGTTTTTAAGTTTCATAGTAAAACACATTAAGGACAGAGATCCTACGTGGGGAGCATGTACCCAGTGACTCCCGTTGTTGATTTAACAATTGGCACTCTTATTTGTGACGTCAGCAATCACCCGAGACTCTTGCTATGAGCTGTCTAGGCTATGGAAGTCCCTTGAGTTCACTGACTCTGAACTTGTTTAGTCAAGGCCATGTCACAGTGGAGGTTCCTTCCTCCCTTCAGAGAAAGGCGCCTCTCTCCTTGATGGCCTGTTCCTTCTGCTGGGGTCTTGTTCACCAGGGTCTTTCATTTAGATTGTTTTTTGCCATCATGTCATGGCTTTCCATACCTGTGAGACTCTCATGGACCTTTTAGCCAGATCCGAATGTCCCAAGGGTTGATTCTGAGGCAGGAGTGCTGTTTTGGGCATTTGCCATTCTATGAGTCTGCTGTGTGTCCTGCTTCCCCCGCAGGATCATTCTCTCCCTTTTAATTCTATCCTTCATTATTTGCTTACACTGGTCTTATTTGTGAAATCTCTTCAACACATACCCTATCTTTTTGATCGGTTGTGTATTTATACTTATCACTTTACCAAGTGCGCTGGCATTGGTAACTGCCTTCTTGGTAAAATTGATTTGAAATCCCCTGGCACATTTCTAGTTCCACCATTGGAGGTAAGTCCGAGTGAACATGTGCCAACCTATATATCTTCTCCCTCTCTTATTGCCACTCCTATGTTTAACATAGATTGCTCGGCGCCGTCCTCGTCCAGCAAGAGACAGAGACCGAACACTTTGCACGGGGTTCCTTTATTGCTCGGCAAGCAGGAGATCCAGCTTCGATCTCTTCTGGGCAGGAACTTCCCTTACACCCGCGTAGCAAGGGTTTATATGCACAATACACGTCACAAATCAGGTGATAGGCTAGAAGCGCGGGGATAGGACAATCTCGTGGCAAGGCGGGAAGGAGCGAGCTAGAGCGGGAAATCTAAGGCGGGAAGGAGCGAGCAAGAGCGGGAACTCCCTGAGATGAGGAAGAACCCGGAAGCAGGGAGTCGGCGCCATCTTAGGGGCACGGTTCCTCCGGTCTGGTTCCCTACATCTCCCTCCTTTTGTTTTTGCACAAATCACATCCCCGACGGCCCTGGCTCATGAGGGCCGGGAGAATATTTACTAGGCAGAGAGTAGAGGTGCATACCCAGCGTGCTTGTGATCCGTTAGTTACGGAACTTCAAGGGCCTGGCCACAACCCCTGATGTCTCCGTTAGGGATCAGTTTTTATTCCCTTTTGCTGGGGCAGGCTGGGAATTGAACCTGCATGCATATGCATATGCTCTCCCAGGACCCCCGGAACCCCCGGGTGGACTCCTGCTGCAGTACCTTTGGTCTCGCATACCCAGTTTTCGCTCCCCGTCAGGGATGGGTGATACAGCCCAATGAATGAGAGGGGGAACAAGACAACTCGAGGAAGGTGTGTGCCTGATGGAGGCATTGTCCATATGTGAGGCGTGAGTAGGGATGGGGGGACGAGGGTTTTAATCGCTTTGTTAGCTGTTGGTGGCGGAGCTGGTCCTGTGG
Organism: Lepus europaeus; assembly: GCF_033115175.1. Classification (NCBI taxonomy): domain Eukaryota; kingdom Metazoa; phylum Chordata; class Mammalia; order Lagomorpha; family Leporidae; genus Lepus; species Lepus europaeus. The sequence goes on along the minus strand of NC_084828.1, from coordinate 13,336,921 downwards.
GCCTCCGCCATCAGAGATATGCACGGGTGCCGTAGTGCGCCAGCACGCCCACTGTCCAGGCGTACCAACACAGGGGGCTGAGAGGTAGGGGGATGAATGGACTACCTGTGGCAAATGGTCAGGACTAGAGGACCTGCGAGTGCTTTGTAACTGGGTGGCATAGTACGACTGACCGCCAGAAGTGCATTGGAAGTATGAGGAATCGCAAGAGCTGTGCATGGATTCTTGAAAGGTCGAGCAAGGACAGGAGTGGTTTTTGCTATGGGGATCAGAAACGCGGGGTTTGGGCACACATATGTAGCCGCGTGGTAGGCCGGGGATCCCCTGGAGGGGCAGATATGCAGTTTTGTCCCCACAATCAGCTGTGGCGATGTGAGTACGCTGCAGTACGGTGTTGCTGGTCCCCCCCTTGCAGTCGCAAGGGTTGCCTACGTTCTGCAGTAAAGCAGTGGGGTTGGAGTTAAAGCCCGCATAAGAGCCAGGGAGCAAAGCCGCTGCCAGTATGAAGAAGCGGAAGGGGTGCATCTCACGTCTCGTTGTTTTGTTGCAATTTGTCGTCCTGTGAGAGCGTGGTAATCTCGGTTATCTCGGGGGAGATGTCGTCCGTAGGTGATAGAGGTGTATCTTGTGGCGGCGGGGCTGTTTTTCTGACCAATCTTTCCGGTATCCAGAGAGGTTCTCTTCCAGATTCCTGTGGGAAGACACAGACCGCGCCTCGGTTCCAGCATAATACCGGATCCGGGCCGTACCACTTTCCCGTGAGGACATCTTTCCAACGGACATAGCCTCGTGAAGATGGCTCCTTTAACATGTGTCTCTCAGCGGGGGACATAGAATGATCTGTCAAATTCAAAAAGTTTATAGTAAACAGTGCAAGGGAGAGGCGCATTCGAGGGGTTTTGCCCGTGGCAATTCCCTCCTTTTGTTTTAAGAGAAAAGCCTTGAGGGTTCGATGAGCCCTTTCAATTATGGCCTGTCCCTGAGGGTTATAAGGGATTCCAGTTTTATGTTGTACCTGCATACGGGTGCAGAAATCTTGGAATGATTTACTTGTGTATGCAGGACCATTATCTGTTTTTAAAGTTTTTGGTTTGCCCCAGGCTGCCCATGCAGCAAGGCAGTGATTAATGACATGGGTGGTACGCTCACCCGTCTCCAGAGAAGCAAAAATTACTTGGGAACAGGTGTCAACTGACACATGAACATACTTTAAGGTCCCAAACTCGGATATGTGGGTGACATCCATCTGCCAGATATGTCCTGGTAGTAATCCTCGGGGATTAACCCCCACCGAAGGCACAGGGGTTAAAGTAGGGCATGCGGCACAATGGCGAACAATATCGCGAGCGGCAGCACGAGAAAGACCGAATTTGGCGGCAAGGGTTTTTGCGTTTACATGGAACTCTGAATGAAACTGGATAGCCTGCTCTTCTGGGGAAGAAAATTGGAGTATCCAAATGGGGCGTGTGGCTTGATCAGCTATAGCATTGCCTGTGGTCATGGGTCCAGGTAAGGAAGAATGAGCTCTAATATGAGTAATAAAGAAAGGAGCAGACCGATTCCAAATAGATTTTTGCAGGGTGAGGAAAACTGTCGCTACGGAGGATGAAGAATTGACTAGTCCTGCGGCCTCAAGGATAGACACAGAATTAACCACATAGCGTGAATCAGACACAATATTGACAGGTCCGGGGAAATCAGAGAAGACTTGGTTAACTATAAGAAGTTCAGTTACCTGGGGGGAGTTAGTAGCGAATTGGAATGTTTTTGGCACAGATCCTGAAACAACATATGCACCGACTCCTGTTTTAGAACCGTCGGTATACACTACTGGGGCTCCCTGTAAGGGCTTTTGGGATGTGGACTTTGGAAAAATAACTGGGTGAGACTGAACAAAGGTTAGCAAAGGATCAGAGGGTGTTCTGTTTGTAATAGTTGCGGAAGTGGAGCAGACTAAAACCGCCCAAGCATCAGTACAAGCGATTAGCACACGTACCTGTTCCATGGAATAGGGGACAACAATGGTGGATGGTTCGCGTCCAAAATGTTGGATAGCCCTCTGAATGGCTAGGAGAGTTATCTCCGCCACTGCCACGGGATAGTAACTAATAGATCTAGTAGATGACATTGAGGGATGGATCCAGAGGAGAGGCCCATCCTGCCATAGGACCGCGGTGGGCTGTTTAAGGGTGTCGAGGACCCAAAGAGTAAGGTCTCCCGCAGGGTCCCAACGTTTTAGGGCAGCTTTACTAAGGGCATCGTTGACAATTGACAGTGCTTGTTTGGCCTCAGAGGTGAAGGTTCGGGGGGAAGCAAGATCCGGGTCTCCTTTAAGTATATTAAAGAGGGGCTGCAATGCAGCATTAGGAATGTTAAGGTAGTGCCTAATCCAATTGATATCCCCTAAAAGTTTTTGTAAGTCATTTAGAGTGGAGATAGCATTGATTTTTATTTGAATTTTTTGAGGTCTAATTTGAGTAGGGGCGACTATAGCCCCAAGATAAGAAACTACAGACGACAATTGCACCTTATTAGGTGCAATATGCAGCCCTGCCCCTTCCAGCACTTGTTGGAGTGTACTGTATAAGGCCAGGAGCCTCTCTGCTGTGGGGGCTGCACACAGTAGGTCGTCCATATAATGTAGGCACCTGCAGTCGGAATATCGGTCTCTAAGAGGTTTTAGTACTTGGGCTACATAGACTTGACACATGGTGGGGCTATTAGTCATACCCTGAGGCAAGACTGTCCACTCCCAACGCTTGTCCGGTTGTTCCTGGTTCTGGGTGGGGACAGTAAAAGCAAAACGTGGGGTATCCTTTTTGTCCAATGGAATGGAAAAGAAACAATCCTTAAGATCTATTACAATAACAGGCCATTGGTTGGGAAGTGCCGAAAGCAGAGGAAGACCACGTTGCACAGGGCCCATAGGCTGCATCTGTGCGTTGACTGCCCTAAGATCATGTAAGAGTCTCCATTGACCTAATTTTTTGCGGATGGCAAAAATAGGCGTATTCCGTGGAGAGGTGGATGGGATCAAATGACCAGCGTTGACCTGCTCCAAGACCAGAGTGTTGACTGCCTCCAGTTTCTCCTGAGATAGGGGCCACTGTGGAACCCAGACGGGTACGTCCGTTAGCCACGAGATGGGTAAAGGCTCCACTGGTTTAGGAGGCGAAACAGTGACCCCTAGGAAAAACCCAGGCCAACTTTACTTGGTCTTTGTTTTGGTTCAATGGGGGAAGGGTGGCCCTGGAGCTGGACACCGAGTCCCTTGCCTGGGACGTAACCCATATTTTGTAGCATAGATCGTACTGCAGGGGAAGTGGTGACCAAAGCAACATCCATTTCGGCCAGGACGTCTCTCCCCCAAAGGGAAATGGGTAGAGGTAAAATGAATGGAGAAAACTGTCCTCTATGACCCTCGCTATCCTGCCATGACAACAAGGCTGCACTGATTTTTGGGAAATGAGCAAAACCAAGTCCTTGCAAGGTTTGTTCCGCCACATTTGTAGGCCATGTACTAGGCCAGTCCTTTGTTGCTATAATGGATTTGTCGGCTCCTGTGTCTAAAAGTCCCTTAATGTCCTTGCCATTAATCTGCAACACTAAAGTGGGACGTTCATTTAAAAGCATATGTAAGCCGGTAAAATTAATGCCAGAGGACCCAAAGTTACCAGCGCCGCGAACGTGGTTTTTAGCTGGGATTAAAGAGTGAAGACTGGGCAGTAATAACATTTGTGCGATACGGTCTCCAGGATTGATTACTAAAGGTCCCTGAGGGGCCTGAACCATGATCTTTACTTTACCAGTGAAATCAGAGTCAACTACCCCGGGGATCACAGCTAGCCCTCGGAGGGCGGCGGAGGACCGACCCAACACTAATCCAACCGAATCCGGGGGCAGAGGACCGGAGCAGTCGCTCTCCACTAATTGTACCCCCATCTCCGGAGTTAAGAGGAGAGGGGAGGTGGCGCGGAGGTCCAGGCCTGCGGACCCGTGAGTGGCACGGGCTGAGGGTGCACTGGGTGTAGCGTAGACACGGGAGGTGGAACCTGAGAGTAGATTTGATTTTGGGGGCTCCTCGCTGGGTTGGGGAGCCCCCTCTGGCCGTTTTTTGGCCCCTGGGCGCTACCTGTAAGTGGGTTGCCATCGATATCGAAAGCAGAACGGCATACCTCTGCCCTATGAGGGCCCTTGCGGCAACGGCGACAAGGCTCTATGCCTGAAGGCTGTGCCGTGGAATACCCATGGCTGAGATTGGGGCAATCGCGTTTTCTGTGACCCGGTTGATGACATTGGAAGCAAAGTCCTGAAGATATGGGGGGTCGGGTCGATTTAGATTTTGGACTGTTTTCTTTGACTTTTGCCAGCATCGCAGCTAGGCCCGCATTAGTAAGTGGCCCACCGGTATCTCTGCAGTATTTTAACCAGGAGTCCAGAGATTTATGTCTATATTGTCGAAGAATGTTTTTGCACTCTTTATTAGCCTGCTCAAAAATAATTTGTTTGACCAGTGGCTGAACGTCAATCTCGGAAGGGAAAATACGCGACGCAGCCTCAAGTATGCGAGCGACAAAATCAGCGAAGGGTTCGGCCGTGCCCTGAACGATCTTGGTGAGGTGGCTAGCTGAGTCACTTGGATTGGACGCCTGCCTCCACGCACGTTGGGCACAGTTGGAAATTTGCCTGTATACTTGTCTAGGGAATTGGGTCTGGTCAGCCTGATAAGGTCCACGCCCTAAAAGCATATCAGCATTCCACGTAGGGTGGCCGTCCTCAGCATTTTCATCTGCCTGGTCATGACAGCACTCTGTATTCATAGATTGCCACAAAAGAAAGCCGCCTGGACTTAAACAGGCCCGAGCCAATTGGGTCCAGTCGCTAGGTGTTAAAATGGACTGGCCGACTGATTCAAGGAGTGACAATGTGAATGGGGCTGTGGGTCCATAGTCATGGACCGCAGCCTTAAGTTGTTTTAATACTGTCATGTCCAATGGTTCGTGCCGGGCCTCTCGCGTGCCCAAAGCCAAAACAGGGTAAGCCTGAGCGGGGGCAGCGGGAGCGCCAGTTCGCAACTGTTTCCAGGCTTGTTGATGAAACTGTCTGCCTGAAAAAGGTGGCACATTTGGGACGTTTAATGGCCATGGCGGCACGGGTGTTAGATGGGGCTGAGGCACGCCTACATGACCGCCAGTAGGAGGCGCTGCGTCTTTAATCTGATGGGCGGGCACGACATCGATAGGAGGAGCCGTAGGCACTAGAGGGCGTAAACAGGCATCTTTTAACTTTTGCCGCAGCTGCGCATACGTAGGAGGCGGGGATTTAGGATCGCCGTCCCCTTCCCCCTCAGACTCAGAGGAGGCGGAGCCACATTCGGAGCCTGAGGCCAGTGAGGAAGTCTGGCATCCCGTGTCCTTAAATTGTATGAGGTCCCGGGCGCCGTCCGAGCTCTGAGAACGAACTTCCTCGAGAGCCTCGCGAACCGCCGTAAGAGTCGGGCGGTCCGCTCCCACCGACCTCTCCTCTTGGAGGCACGCCCGCAGTAGTTCCCATAAGGGGAGAACAACGGGGTCGATATCGGGTTCCTGGGGATCGTTAACTGTGCGCCGGAGATCCTTTCCTAATTTCTCCCAAGACTCAAGAGTTATTTGGCCCTCGTGGGTGAGCCACGGCGCAAAGAAATCAACACTTCCAAGGAACCTGACAAGTGTGGTCTTAGAAACCTTAATCCCTTTGCTACGCAATAATGCTTTTAACGGATTAAGCAACATTGAATGGCTAGATGAATTTCCCATTTTCAGTTTAAAGCGGGAAGACACGTCCGCTATCTTATTTTCAGTTTAAAGCGGGGGAACAAGTCTGCTATTCTTTCAGTTTAAAGCGGGGAAACACGTCCGCTATCTTAGGGTGCGTCCACCCTCCAACCACGAGATATACCTCACTCGCGGGGCCCAGACGGTAAGACTGACCTCGCTTACCTTCTACTTACCGGGCAACGTAGAGGAAGTTCCCCGTACGGGCCACCAGCTGCTCGGCGCCGTCCTCGTCCAGCAAGAGACAGAGACCGAACACTTTGCACGGGGTTCCTTTATTGCTCGGCAAGCAGGAGATCCAGCTTCGATCTCTTCTGGGCAGGAACTTCCCTTACACCCGCGTAGCAAGGGTTTATATGCACAATACACGTCACAAATCAGGTGATAGGCTAGAAGCGCGGGGATAGGACAATCTCGTGGCAAGGCGGGAAGGAGCGAGCTAGAGCGGGAAATCTAAGGCGGGAAGGAGCGAGCAAGAGCGGGAACTCCCTGAGATGAGGAAGAACCCGGAAGCAGGGAGTCGGCGCCATCTTAGGGGCACGGTTCCTCCGGTCTGGTTCCCTACAATAGATCACTTTTCTGTTAATTTTAAACGCCTAAGAATGATTGTGCATTGATTACAGAGTTCAACCAGTGGTCTTATGTAGAACAAACAGAACAACAACAACAAAAACCACAACAACAAAAATACTAAAAGGAATAAAATAGTAAGTTGTTCCTCAACAGTCAAGACAAGGGCTGATCATGTCATTGTCTCTCATAGTGTCCATTTCACAATGAAATCCGGGCATTTACAACAAAATGGAAGAAGCTGGAAAACATCATGCTGAGTGAAATAAGCCAGTCCAAAAGGGACAAATATCATATGTTCTCCCTGATCGATGGCAACTAAACGAGCATCTAAAATGATATCCATTGAAGTGGAATGGACACTATGTGAAAAATTTTCATTCATTTGTTTATTTTTATTTGAAAGGCAGAGAGACAGACGAAGCGAACTCTTCTACCTGCTGATTCATTCCCCAGATGCCTGCAACAGTCAGGTCTGGATCAGGCCAAAGCTAGAAGCCAGAATTCCATCCAGGTCGCCACACGTGGATGGCAGGAACCCAAGTACTTGAACCATCATCTGTGGCCTCTTAGGATGCGCACTAGCAGGAAGCTGGATCAGAACCCAGACAGCCCGATATGGGAGATGCTGGCATCATAAGTGATAGCTTAGCTGTTGTGCCAAATGCAGTTTATTTAAAATGTTTACTTATATTTTCATTTTCATTTTATTTTAAAGTGGGAGAGAGAGAGAGAGAGAGAGAGAGAGAGAGAGAGATTGAGAGAGATCTTCCATCCAGTGGATGGAACTGGGACTAGGCCAAGCTGAAGCCAGGAGCACAGAACTCCATCCAGGTCTCCCACATGGATGGCAGAGACCAAATTACTTGGGCCATCTTCTGCTGCCTCCAGGGTGCACAAGAGCAGGAAGATGGGATTGAAAGCAGAGCTGGGACTCAAACCACACACTCCAGTATGGGACACTTGCAACTGCCCCTCCCTGCTCCGCCTTTCTAGTTTTAGGGAGAAAAGAAGATTCTCCATATACTTAGAAGTCTCCCTCTTGATGATCTTGGTTGGAAATTCAAAGCTAACTTTGGAGAGTCTTGAGTCCCCTTTACAGGAATGCTCCTGGAGCAGGCAGTGGTGAGACTCAGTCCTGCTGGGCTCTCAGAGCGCGCTGCTGGCCTCTGTTGGCTAGGCGTGGTATGACAAGCATGCTCTAGACAGCAGTGGTTTGGGCCCGAGAATGGGGAAACTGCTGCACTGCTGGCGCATGGTCCTCAGGCCAGCAGCCCTGGTCTCACGGAAATTTGAAAATCAGGAAGCATTCTGCACTTTTTAAAGATATATTTAGTTATTTAAGAGGCAGAAGTTCAGACAGAGAGGGAGAGACAGACAGAAAGGTCTTCCATCTGCTGGTTCACTCCCTACATGGGCAGAATGGCCAGAGCTGGGCCAATCTGAAGCCAGGAGCCAGGAGTTTCTTTTGGGTCTCCCACATGGATGCAAGGGCCCAATGCCTTGGGCCATCTCCCACTGTTTTCCCAGGCTAAAGCAGAGAACTGGATTGGAGGAGGAGCAACCGGAACACGAACCGGCGCCCCTATGGGATGCCGGCACTGCCAGCATTGGCTTAGCTACCACGCCACTGCACCAGCCCCAGTACCCTGCATTTCAGTCAGTTCCTTCACATGGTTCTTACCTGCCTTGGAGCCAGCGTCAATGGCAGGAGAGAGCAATGGCAGGAAGGGCTAACAATTCAGGTGAGCCCTTCTGTTTCCGGTTCGAGCCCTTTTGCACAGATGTGTAAACTGAGGCTGCCCCTCCCCCACAGTCCTGCTTCCTCTGTCTCCCACTTCCTACTTGTTCTGGTGAAGACGACTTTTTCCTCCCATGGGAACATTTCCACAAGGTCATAATGAAATGACAGGAAAACAAGATTCCTGTTACAGAAAACTTGCTTATTTTCTAGAGTGTGCCTGAGTTCTGGCTGCAACAGAAAAGGGTTCTGGGACTTTGACGTGAAAAATAAACAAATGAAATGTGTTAGGTGGGTCATGATGGTAGCTTATAGAACAAAGCTAAAAGCTGAACAATGAAGTCTCAGCGAGCGTAGGGTGGGTGGGGGAGCCGTGGGGGTCCTGAAAGGTACAAGGGGTTGGTGTATCCAGACCAAGGGCTTTGGGACACCTGTTGGTTCAGTCTTCACATTCTCGGGACAGAGAGTATGTTGTCCAGCTTGGCTTACTCCTAGCCTTTAGATAAAGAATGACAGGACATTTTGACTTCCAGATGAGTAAAAGTGTATCTGATGAGGAAGGCTAGATTCAGCAACTGTTCCAGCTCCATTCTGATGGTTGGGCATGAGCGTGTCATGTCTTCTGGTTGTCACATATTTTAACTGTCACTAGAGGGGGGATGGGTCCCCCAAGGAAACTTGAGTAGTTATAGCTGAAAAAGAAAGGGTTGTAGGTCGTTAAGACTGATCCCTGTTCTCTACGCACCCTTCTGTTGTGAGCAAGACACGCACCAAATTACTGATTGGTGAGGATGTTGAGATCATATTGACTGTCAAACGGATGTATCTATTACTGCAAGACATACCTTTTGTAACTATGATCATTATTGAGTTTTCCATGAGATCTTGGTGATCTCTGGTTCTTCAAGGCAAATCTACTTTCTATGACATCATCAAATTAAAACAGAAATCAAACAGTTGCAAGAGCCTCCCCTCTCCCAAGACCTCTGCTCTCCACCCCTCCTCCTTAATATTTTAATGTATTCATAGATGTTACGTAAATGGCAAGGATCTTTTCTTCCTTTTTAAACACAAGATAGGAAGAGAGATTGCATAGCTATAAAAATACACTCTGCCATGGGAGCCATGCGAGAGTTTGTTAGGAAAACACAGCAGGGGAATGCGTAGCTGCAGTCTCATAGCAACACGCGGTTGAACAATGCTCAGAGCTGAAGGATATTCCCTGGCGACAAATGCACGCCTGCAAAAGGAGACAATGCACAGAGTTACTTACTGTTCATTATGAGCAACAAAACCAGCCCGCGGGCAGCGGCAGTGGGTCTCAATCATGCAATTTATTGGGCCCTAGAACTCCCCAGGACTGACCTGTCCTTTCTGTCCTTGGAAAGCCAAACTGAATGATCCTACGTGTCACAGAGTGATCATCCCAGCAGCCCCCTCCAGGGGGGCTTCTTAGAGGTGATTTTTTCTAATGTTCTGCACACTGGTCAGCCTACAAATGAAGAATAGCAGTAACAAGAGCACACGGGGAGCAATGCTGGTGCCCCACACCTGACACACATAACTCCACACACACAGCTGGTGCAGTCAACCTCTTGGAAGGCTTATTTCTCTGCCTAGTGTATACTGTCTGAGGGAGCTAACATCTGGGGCCCAGGCAGCTAGTTCTTTTTTAATCTTCCTGCTTCAACTCCAGATCCAAGTGAATTATGTGTTTCTCTGCCAGAATGTACCCCTCCTCCCCAGGAAGCTAATGTTCCCCCCAGCCTCTGGAGTCCTGTTGGCTCTCTAGGAAGCATAACAGGTGCATGGCCGTAGTCACTTGGCTGAGATGGTTCAGAGCAGAATGAAGGAGAGGAGGTCCCTATCCTGGCTCATTGCCCCGCTCCAGAGTAGTCTGAGTCAGGAACTTAATTTGGCTGTACCTCAGTTTCCCCATTTAGACAATTAGGTGACTGTATTAGTCCATTTTGCATCACTATAATGAAATGCCAAAAGCTGGATAACTTGATACAGAACAGAGGTTTGTTTGGGCTCCCTGTTGAGGTTCATGGTTAAGAGCCTACACCTGGTGATGGCCTTCTTGCTGCCAGAGTCCTGGGACAGCCAGGGCATCATGTGGCACACACAGGAGGAAAAGAACCTGTCCTAAAACAGGAAGCCAGGGAATGAATCAGGAGCCAGGCTCACTTTTATGGGAGCTTACTCTCAGGGAGCACAGGGATCCCTATGAGAACTACCTTAATCTTTCTGAGTGCAGCTCCCCCAGTGACCCAAAGGCCTAAGGACGTCCTGCCAGGCCTCACTTCTTTTTTCTCTAGAAGCAGAGAGACAGACAGAGAGACAGGCATGGGAGTGTTCCCCAATGCTGCTTCACATCCCTAATTGCCTGCAACAGCCATGGCTGGGCTGGCCAAGCTAAGAGCTGAGATCTCAATCCAGATCTCCCATGTGGATGGCAGGGACTCAATTACTGGAGCCATCACAGGTCTTTAGGGGGAAGCTGGAGTCAGGAGTCAGAGCTGGGAATTGAACCCAAGTCCCAAGTATTTTGATGTGGGATGTGGGAGTCTTAACTGCTAAGCCAGGTGCCCTTCCCTTGGGCCCCACTTTTTAAAGGTTCCGTTCTTTCTCCCCATATCACCACCCTGGGAACTGAGTTTCCAACACGTGTCCTTGGGAAGGAAACCACATCCAAACCATAGTGGAGACTGATTTCTGTTATTCCTCGTGTGGCCCCTCCTGGTCCTCTTCGTGGTGGACTCCAAGGGTAGAAAACCAAGTCACTAAAAGTAATAGTAGAGCCACGTTTTCTGTGGTGAACACATACGGGCGCAGGAAGAAATGCACTTTTGTCCCTTGCCTTAGAACCCGCGACTCTGGTCCCTGGGCTTTGGGGAGCAGGTTCAGGAAGTGAGTCCTTGAGAGAGAATCGAGAAGTGTAAGACAAATGAACCCAAGAGCTTATCTTTGAAATACCAACTCCTGGCCTGGCCCCCGGCTCCACGCTCTGTCCTTTCTTTATCAGAACAAAGGAGCAGGGGGTAGCACTGAGGCCCCGCCCATAGCGCTTGTCTGTTTCTGTCTGGCATTGTCATCTCTGAATGCTGAGATGGTGGCTTATCAGGGATAAACACTATCCTGAGTGATTGAATTAAGATTGGGCAATATCTTGACAGGCGGGAATAATGGATGAACTCTAACATTTGAAATTTAATCAGGATAAATGGAAAATCTGGTCCACAGGTTCAGAATCCCAAGTGCACAAGAATCTCATGAGAGCGACCTAGAATGTTCAGTTTGCCCAACCTCAATCTGTGCCTGCAGGATCTCTTATCCCTCTCCCCACCTCGAAGCTAGCACTATGTGGACTGAAGCTGGTTAAAACTAAAGAAGAATCCATGGTACCTCTCTCAGGCCACACCTGCATCATTAGCATGATGGTCCCCTGGCCAGACCAGAAGGGGAAAATAGACCCCATAAGGGGAGCAGCCGCCCTGCCGGACAGGAAGGCCACAGGAGAATCCAGAAGGCAGCCAGAGCCTAAAAGATGAGTGAAGACAGCAGCAACCATAATGCAAAAACTCAGCCTCCCAGATTAGCTGGGAGAATTCAAATGGCTGGGAAAGACTCCCACAAAAATGTGAGAGGGGCTGGTGGGTTAAGCTACTTCCTGCAACACCAGCATCCCATGTCAGAGCACTGGTTCAGGTCCTAGCTGCTCTGCTTCTGATCCAACTCCTTCTGGTGCACCTAGGAAAGCAGTGGAAGAAGGCTCAAGTGTTTGGGCCCCTGACACCCACGTGGGAAATTGGGATAGAGTTATTGGTTCCTGGTTTCAGCTTGGCCATTTGGGGAATGAACCAGTGAATGGAAGAGTCTCTCTCTATGTCATTCTGCCTTTCAAATAAATGAAATAAATCTTTTTTTAAAAAAAGTGAGAGGCCAGCGTTGTGGTGCAGGAGGTTAAACTGCCGCTTGCAATACTGGCATCTCATGTGGGTGCCAATTTGAGTCCCAACTGCTCCACTTCTGATCCAGCTCCCAGCTAATAGCCTTGAAAAGCATTGGTGGATGGCCCAAGTCCTTAGGTCCCTGCCGCCCATGTGGGAGACCTGGGGACAGTTCCTGACTCCTGGCTTAGCCTGGCCTAGCTCCTGCCATTGCAGTCATCTGGGGAGTGAACCAGCAGGTAGATCTCTCTCTCTCTCTCTCTCTCTCTCTCTCTCTCTCTCTTTCTCTCTCTCCCTCCCTCCCTCTCTCCCTCCATCCCTCCATCCCTCCCTCTCTCTCTCTCTGTAACACTGCCTTTCAAATAAATAAATAAATCTTTTAACAAATGTGAGTCAGTGGATCAGAAGTACAAGACAGCAAGATATTAAGACGGTTTCAAAGAACTATGGGTAAGCAGCCAAGAGCAAGAAGAAATTCTCTGTAGGTTTAACAGAGATTATGAGTCAAGTTGGGGGGTTGTGGATTGTGAAACAGAGACAGGGACATAATCCATTTGCATCAAGGGGATGGGCTTGTGGCCTTCTGTTAGACTGGCAACAAAAAAGTGTTCAGTGAATTCTCCAGCAATTGGGGAAAACATCCCAGTATGTGTGCAGACTGATCCCTTGATGTAGCCTCATTCTCTGGTGTGCAGCATCGTTGTTCTGAGCTTATCCAATTTCTTTCAGGTCAAGTATCCTTTAACAAAAATACCCTTTAAAAAAAAAGACCCTACAATTTGCTGAAGCCCAACCTGTATGCAGAAACACGCCCATATCTAAATGGACGGCTTGAAGAATTTTCGCAAACTAGACACACCGGAGTCAGAGTCCAGGCTGAGAAAAGGAACAGAAGCAGAACTGCGGAAGCCCCTCACTCTCCATTCCTGTCGCTGCCTCTCCTCGAGGACAACGTCTATCTCCAACTCTAACGGCACAGATGGATTTTGTGCTTTCTTTCTTTTTTTTAAAGATTTTAAAAATTTATTTATTTGGCAGGCATAGTTACAGATTCTGTGTGTGTGTGTGAGAGAGAGAGAGAGAGAGAGAGGCAGAGAGAAAGGTCTTCCTTCCATTGGTTCACTCCTCAAATGGCCGCATCGGAGCCAGAAGCTTGGGCCATCTTCTACTGCTTTCCCAGGCCATAGCAGAAAAGCAGAGCAGCCAGGACTCGAACCAGTGCCCATATGGGATGCTGATGCTTCAAGCCAGGGCGTTAACCCGCTGCGCCACAGCGCCGACCCCTAGGTCACACTTTCTAGTGAGCATATGCATGCCCTTTTCCAGGGCTTGTTTTTTGTAACGGAGTGGAATTACCGAGTCACATGCACACCCAATAACCAACAAATCCACTTCTAGGAAAATTTCTATTGCACATAGAGATGAAACAGATAAAATCAATAGTAACCTTACTTAACTAAAGGTAAGGAAAAAGAAAGTTTTTTTTATTCATTGGGATGACTTGTATGTATTGTGCTGAAAGGTTTGTAATATTCAAGGATATTTGCATTTTATTTATTTATTTTTAAAGATTTATTTGAAACAGTTACAGAGATGTGGAGAAACACAAAAAGATCTTTAATCCTCTGGTTCATTCTCCAAGAGGCTGCAGTGACCAGGGCCAAGACAGGCTGAAACTAGGGGCCAGGAGCTTCATCTCCCACATGGACTCAGGGGCCCTAACACTTGGGCCATCTCCCACTGCTTTCCAGCCATTAACATGGAGCTGGTTGGAAGTAGAGCAGCTGGGACATGAACCAACACCCACAGGGGATGCCCGCTTTGCAGGCAGGGGCTTTACACTCTATGCCACAATGCCAGCCTCTTGCATCTTATATTTTTAAAAAAGATGTATTTTATTTATTTGAAAGGCAGAGTGACAGAGAGAGTGAGAGTTTCATGCCCCAAATGGCCACAACAGCCAGGGCTGGGCCAGGTCAAATCTAGGAGCCTAGAATTCCACGTGGGTCTCCTAAGTGGGTGACAGGCGCCTAAGCACTTGGGTCATCTTCCACTGCTTTCCCAGAAGTGTTAGCGGGGAGTCAGATGAGAAGCAGAGCACCTGGGACTTGAACCAGCGTTTCAATACGGAGTGCTGGTGTCACCGGCAGAGGTTTAAACTGCTAGGCTACAACACTGGCCTAGGATATTTGCACTTTAGAATGTTACAGAGTAGCCTTTTGATTCCAATTTAGGATGTATAATTTGGTCATTGATTTCACATTTGTGATTTTAAGTTGAAAGTTATTAGAGAACTGGGTTAAATTGGTAAATATTAGTCTCTTAAGCAGAATTCAGTATGATGTTTGATTTATTAGATTTTTGAGAGTTGTTAAGTACCTGTGGAGGTTTTGCTCTTGAGTTCAGAAGATAATATCTAGGACTCTGTGAATTCCATTTAAAATGCTTAAGGGGATTTAGTTAAATTTTGAGTTTATTATTATTTGTATTTTTTTATTTGAAAGGCAGAGTTACAGGGAGAGAGAGGAGAGACACACAGAGAGATCTTCCATCCTCTGGTTCACTCCCCAAATGGCCACAACAGCTAGAACTGGGCCAGGAGCTTCTGCTGGGACTCCCACATGGGTGCAGGGGCCCAGGGACTTGTGCCATCCTCTGCTGCTTTCCCATCCCACATTAATGGGGAGCTGGATTGAAAGTAGAGCAGCCAGGACCTGAACTGGCACCACACTGGATCCTGGTGGGATGCTAGCATCACAGGCAGTGGCTTTACCAGCTATGCCACAGTGCTGGCCCCTAGCTAAGTATATACATGGGACTGGTTGCTTAAGGACCTTGAGTTTGCTCCATTTGAGTTGAGAGCCTTTGCCCATGCACCTCTCCCCCTTTTAAAGATTTATTTATTTGAAAAGCAAAGTTACAGAGAGGCAGAGGCAGAGAGAGGTCAAGGTCCTCCATCCGCTGGTTTACTCCCCAGATGGCCATAATGGCCAGAGCTATGCCAAACTGAAGCCAGGAGCCAGGATCCAGGAGCTTCTTCTGGGTCTCCCATGTGGGTGCAAGAGCCCAAGGACTCAGGCCATCTTCCACTACTTTCCCAAGCCATGGCAGAGAGCTAAACCATGAGTGGAGCAGCTAGGACTCAAACTGGTGCCCATTTGGGATGCCGGCACTGCAGGGCATGGCTTTTACCCACTATGCCATGGTGCCACCATGGACCCCTTTTCAAGTGATTTTTTTTGTTTTTTGTTTTTTGTTTTGTTTGTTTTTGACAGGCAGAGTGGACAGTGAGAGAGAGAGACAGAGAGAAAGGTCTTCTTTTTCCGTTGGTTCACACCCTCAATGGCCGCTGCAGCCGGTACACCATGCTGAAGCCAGGAGCCAGGTGCTTCTCCTGGTCTCCCATGTGGATGCAGGGCCCAAGCACTTGGGCCATCCTCCTGCACTCCTGGGCCACAGCAGAGAGCTGAACTGGAAGAGGGGCAACTGGGACAGAATCCGGCGCCCCGACGGGGACTAGAACTTGGGGTGCTGGCGCCATAGGCGGAGAATTAGTCTATTGAGCCGCACCGCCGGCCATTCAAGTGATTCTTAAAATATGCTAAAGTTGGGGCTCACACAGTGGTGTAGTAGGTTAAGCCTCTGCCTGTGGTGCTGGCATCTCATATGGGTGATGGTTTGAATCCTTGCTGCTCCACTTCTGATTCAGCTCCTTCCTAATGGCCTGGGAAAGCAGTGGAAGATGGGCCAAATGCGTGGGCACCCACATGGGAGACCTAGAAGAAGCTCCTAGCTCTTGGTTTTAGCCTAGCCTAGCCCTTGCCATGGCAGCCATTTGGGGAGTAAACTAGCAGATGGAGAACCTCTGTCTCTGTCTCTCCCTCTTTCTATCTGTAATTCTTCCTTTCGGATAAATAAATAAATATTTAAAGAATATGTTAAAATTATGAATGAAATAATTCCTCTAATGTGAACTGAAAGGTTTAAAAGAAGTATCTTCTTAAAAATTGTACATCCATGGAGCTTATCTCAAGGATGCCTGGAAGCTTCCAGAGGACTGCTCGGGCCCAGAGAGATCTGGGAAACAGCATCGAGGAGCCCCCTGTAGGCAGCACCCCGGGGAGGCCACTGGCCTCATCCAGGAGGATCACTGGACAGAAACGGGCAGGGGGCTGTCACATGACCAGCACTTCTGATTAAACATGGGGGATTGAGCTCTAATACACATATACATGAGAGGACTTCAAAAGGTCCCTGGAAAATGGAATTAGAAGATAAGTTTATTGAGCTGGGTGTTTGGCACAGCAGTTAAAACACCATTTGGGGAGTGAGGAGAGCGTGACGGCGGCGGCAGTGGCGCAGCCATCGCTGGACGGCCAGGGGGAAAGCGAGGCCCGAGCCTCTGCATCTAGGGTCAAAATGGTCTCAATCCCAGAATACTATGAAGTCAAGAATGTTCTGCTCACTGGAGCTACTGGCTTCCTAGGAAAAGTGCTTCTGGAGAAGTTGCTGAGGTCTTGTCCAAAGGTGAATTCAGTATATGTTTTGGTGAGGCAGAAAGCTGGGCAGACCCCTCAAGAACGAGTGGAAGAAATCTTGAGTGACAAGCTGTTTGATCGATTGAGAGATGAAAATCCAGATTTTACAGAGAAAATAATAGCAATCAACAGTGAACTTAGTCAACCTAAACTGGCTCTTAGTGAGGAAGATAAAGAGGTCATCATAGATTCTACCAATATTATATTCCACTGTGCAGCCACTGTAAGGTTTAATGAAAATTTAAGAGATGCTGTTCAGTTAAATGTGATTGTTACAAGACAGCTTATTCTCCTTGCACAACAAATGAAGAACTTGGAGGTGTTCATGCATGTATCTACAGCATATGCCTACTGCAATCGAAAACATATTGATGAAGTGGTATATCCACCCCTTGTAGACCCCAAGAAGCTGATTGATTCTTTAGAGTGGATGGATGATGGCCTAGTAAATGATATCACACCAAAGTTGATAGGAGATAGAACTAATACTTATATATACATGAAAGCGTTGGCAGAATATGTTGTACAACAAGAAGGAGCAAAGCTAAACGTGGTGATTGTAAGGCCATCGATTGTGGGTGCCAGTTGGAAAGAACCTTTTCCAGGATGGATTGATAACTTTAATGGACCAAGTGGTCTCTTCATTGCGGCAGGGAAAGGAATTCTTTGAACAATGCGTGCCTCCAACAATGCCCTTGCAGATCTTGTTCCTGTAGATGTAGTTGTCAACACGAGTCTTGCGGCAGCCTGGTATTCCGGAGTTAATAGACCAAGAAACATCATGGTGTACAATTGTACAACAGGCAGCACTAATCCTTTCCACTGGGGCGAAGTTGAATACCATGTAATTTCCACTTTCAAGAGGAATCCTCTCGAACAGGCCTTCAGATGGCCCAGTGTAAATCTAACCTCCAATCACCTTTTATATCATTACGGGATTGCTGTAAGCCACAAGGCCCCAGCATTCCTGTATGACATCTACCTCAGGATGACTGGAAGAAGCCCAAGGTGATGAAAACAATAACTCGTCTTCACAAAGCTATGGTCTTTCTTGAATATTTCACAAGTAATTCTTGGGTTTGGAATACTGACAATGTGAATATGTTAATGAATCAACTAAATCCTGAAGACAAAAAGACCTTCAATATTGATGTACGGCAATTACATTGGGCAGAGTATATAGAGAACTACTGCATGGGAACTAAGAAATATGTACTGAATGAAGAAATGTCTGGCCTCCCTGCTGCTAGAAAGCATCTCAACAAATTGCGGAACATACGTTATGGCTTCAATACTATTCTTGTGATTCTGATCTGGCGCATTTTTATTGCAAGGTCACAAATGGCAAGAAACATCTGGTACTTTGTGGTTAGTCTGTGTTACAAGTTTCTGTCATACTTCTGAGCTTCTAGCACTATGAGATACTGAAGACCAAGAATTTAGCATTAGAACATCTGTCTATGTATATGGTGGTCTAAATGCGCAAAATGTAAAATGTACTTAAGTCATCTCACCTTTTGTCAAGACATTAAACCATCTTAGATTGGAGTATGGAGTAAATTACGGTACATTTTATGTAACATTTTAATGTTTATGCTCATGAAACTTAGTGAACACGCTGTGGTATGCCAGCTCAAATTTACAGTTGCCACCAAAACCATGACTTAACATTTTGATCCTTGGAAGAAAGAAGTAGAGATGAGAGCAGGGTGGGGAAATAGGAACACTGTGCAGTTCTGGAACATATTAATCAAAATATACCTTAACAGTGAATTTCTAATTCAAATATTCACTGCAATGGAAAGCATCTATTTGAACAGGGATACTAGATACGTTGGTAGATAGTTGACTCTTCAATGTTTGATTTTTTTAGTCTGCTAAAGTGGGTTTCGGTTTTGTTAAAATTATGTTCAGACTATTTTCACATCATCCTCTAAGTTCTTGAGTGTATAAAACATGACAGACATGTTCTCATTTTTTGTTTTCTGGTAAACATCTGGTGCATATCATTTTTCTATAAGCAATTTGTTACTGTCCTAATCTGAAGGCTGCCTATTATTCTGAAGAACCTACTTGCTCTAAATGGGTTTGAGAATCTGTATGAATATGTGCTATGTGTTTTTTTAAAGAAAAGTAAAAAAAAAATCAGTCCAACTGTTAGTATCAGAAGGAATAGGAATACATTTTTCTTGTCCACATTATGATCAGACAAGAACCAGTCCTGTGATGTTGTGTTGATGTTTTGAAGCAGGAAGCTTTCTTGTAAGAAGTGGGAGTGGGGACTGAGTCACCATACCTGTGCTCACTTCCCTTTTTAAATTTTACTCATAGGACTCTTAAAAGACATGTGGTGTCTTCTAAATGAAATCTGAAAGTACATTATTACTGACGAATGTATTTGCAGGTAGTAATAATAGTAAGAAAATGTCCTCGTGTGTAAACACATACTAATTTTGACCTTGAAAGCTGAATTCCTTCAAGAAAAATAAAATAATGAATAAATACTATGTATAAAATTAAATAAAGGACTTTATTTACATACCAAAAAAAAAAAAAAACCACCATTTGGGACACTTGCATCCCGCAGAGTGTCTGGATTTCAGTTCCCACTGATTCTGATTCCAGTTTCCTGCTAGTATGCACTCCGGGAGGCACAAGCACTGGGCCCCTTGCCACCTGTGTGGGAGACCTGGATAGAGTACCAGGCTCCTGGCTTTAGCCTGGCCCAAAGCATTTAGGAAGTGAACTAGTGGTTGGAAGATTTCTCTTTGTGTTAGTCTGCCTTTCAAATAAATAAATGTTAAAAAAAAAATCAGGCACCAACATATGACACAGAGGATTAAGCTGCTGAATTGCAACACTTGCATCCCCTACCTGAGAGCAGTCCCAGCTCCTCTGTTCTGATCCAGCTCCCTGATAATGCACCTGGGGAGGCAAAGGAAGATGGTTCAAGCACTTGGGCACCTGCTATCCACGTGGGAGACCAGGATGGTGTTCCTGGCTCTGGGCTTCAGTTTGGCCCAGACCTTGCTGTTGTAGCCATTTGAGAAGTGAGCCAATGATAAAAGATCTCTGTCTCTCTCTGCCACTCTGCCTTTCAATTAAATTAATCTTAAAAAATAAAAAAAAAATCAAGGTGCTGCAAGTTGGAGTCTTGTTTCTCTGCTTCTAGAATGGCACCTTCAACAGTACATCCTCCAGGAGGGAGCACCTTGTTTTCACAGAGCAGAGAGAGTAAGATGGAGTGCCCATTCCCATAGACCCCTCCTCCCTCTTTTTTAAAGATTTGTTTGAAAGACAGAGTTACAGAGAGAGGTAGAGACAGGGAGAGAGGTCTTCCATCCACTGGTTCACTCCCCAGATGGCTGCAACAGCTGGAGCTGAGCCAATCCAAAGTCAAGAGCCAGGAGCTTCTTCCAGGTCTCCCACATGGGTGCAGGGGCCCAAAGAGTTGGGCCATCTTCTACTGCTTTCCAAGGCCATAGCAGAGGGCTGGATCAGAAGAGGAGCAGCCGGGACTAGAACTGGTGCCCCTATGGGTTGCTGGCACTTCAGGCCAGAGCTTTAACCTACTGTGCCACAGCGCCAGCCCCAGCCACAGACCCTTTATACAGCAGTCTTTTTTTTTATTTATTTATTTATTTATTTGACAGGCAGAGTGGATAGTGAGAGAGAGAGAGAGAGAGAGAGACAGAGAGAGACAGAGAGAAAGGTCTTCCTTTTTGCCGTTGGTTCACCCTCCATTGGCCGCCGCGACTGGCACGCTGCGGCCAGCGCATCGTGCTGATTCGAAGCCGGGAGCCAGGTGCTTCTCCTGGTCTCCCATGTGGGTGCAGGGCCCAAGGACTTGGGCCATCCTCCACTGCCCTCCCGAGCCACAGCAGAGAGCTGGCCTGAAAGAGGGGCAACCGGGACAGAATCCAGCGCCCCGACCGGGACTAGAACTTGGTGTGTGCCGGCGCCGCAGGTGGAGGATTAGCCTATTGAGCCGTGGTGCCGGCCTATACAGCAGTCTTAATCCATTTCTGAGGGAAGAGCCCTCATGATTTAAATGCTTCTCATTAGGCTCCATCTCCTGATACTGTTGCAATGGAGATTAAGTGTCTGACATATTAGTTTCGAAGGGGACAAAAATATTCAAATCATATGTGGATGGAGAGAGGGAAGAGAGAGACAGAGAGAGAGAGAGAGAAATGGATGAGGCTGACAAGCAATATTGACTTTTAAAAAGCATGCAATAACAGAATTATTATATGTTATATAATATATATTATATATTAGATTAGATTGCATTCTGGAGACTTGCTGAAGTGCCTAGGGAAGTTTTGCTTCTAAAATCAGAAAATCAAGTGTAGTAACTTTTTAGTGAACCTGATTCAAAGGGCAAAGAAAACGGGAGGGCAGGCAAAGACAGACAAGGCATAGAAACAAAATGCATGCAAATGGTCAATAGATAAAGAAGTCGAAAGAGGGGGCTGGTGTTGTGGCGTAGCGGGCAAAGCTGCCGCCTGTAACACAGGCATACCATGTGGGTGCCAGTTTGAGTCCTGGCTGTTCCACTTCCCATCCAGCTCTCTGCTAATGCCCTGGGAAAAGCAGATGGCCCAAGTGCTTGAGACCTGATGAAGCTCCTGGCTTCAGTCTGGCCCAGCCCCAGCTGTTGCGGCCATCTGTGAAGTGAACCAGCAGATGGAAGATTCTCTCTCTCTCTCTCTCTCTCTCTCTCTCTCTATATATATATATATATATATATATATATATATATATATCCCTCTCTCACTTTGTAACTCTGACTTTCAAATAAACCTTAAAAGAAGAAGAAGAGGAGGAGGAGAGGGAGGAGGAGGAAGAAGGAGAAGAGGTTGAAAGGAAAAGGAAGTACCAGCGGAAGGTGGGAGAATGCTTCTGTGGTCTTCGTATTTATAACCCCCCCCACCACCACCAAATGCACAGGCTCAAATCCTAATCCCAATGTGACGATATTTATGGTATTAGGAGGTCATGAGATGGAGCCCCCATGAGTGGGGTTAGTGTCCTCATAAAACAGGCCCATGGGAATTCATTTGTCTCTTGCACCATATGAGGACACATCAGGAGACACTGTCTTTGACTCAGGAAATGAACCCTCACTAGGGCACCAAATCTGCTAGCACCTTGATCTCAACTCCCCAGGCTCCAGAACTGTGAGAAATAAATGTCTACTCTCTATAAACTACCCAGTTTAGGATGTTATAGCATCCAGAGCAGAGCCTGATGCCAAGAAGAAACAAGCTACCCTATTTCCCAGAACCCTGGAAAGGTTTGGGACATCAGGCACAAGTAGTGAGAAGGTGGAGGTCCGCGGTGGTAGGACAGAGAGATGGAGAAAGGAAGATGATCGAAATAGAGCCTAAGGAGAGATCTTTGTGTCCACATTCCATCTCACATCGCTAGATGACCATCAACTTATCTTGAGAAGACGGGGGAGCTGTCTAGTCTGGTCCATTGAACCACACAGGCTCTGGATCAGAGGGGGTAGCACCATATTTTGAGTACAGTCACTCAGTGCAAGTCCCTACCCTGGCTGGTGAGACCCCCATTTAGCTTCCCCCTCCTGCTCGAACTCTAGGCAGGAGCTTGAAGAGTTTCCTTGGAGAAACCAAAACATTCCAGAGAAAGACTTACAGTTACTGATCTTTGGTGTTCATAACAGAAATCAGCAAAGGAACTGATGCTGTGGCATAGTAGGTAAAGCCACTGTCTGCAACTCCAGCATCCCATATGGACACCGGTTCAAGTCCCAGCCACTCCACTTCTGATCCAGCTCTCTGCTATGGCCTGGGAAAGCAGTGGAAGATGGCCCAAGTGCTTGGGCCCCTGCACCTACACGGGAGATCTGGATGAAGCTTCTGGCTCCTGGCTTCAGTCTGGCCCAGCCCTGGCTGTTGAGGCCATTTGGGGAGTGAACCAGTGGAAGGAAGATATCTCTCTCTCTCTCTCCCTCCTGCTCCTGCTTTGCCCTATAATTCTGAATTTCAAATAAATTTTAAAAAAATTTCCAAAGCAAAAGAAAGAAAAATCAGCTCTGTGACAGGCTTCCTGGCTATTATTGATTAACATGTATTTGGTTGTATATCAGTCTTTTTTTATTATTTTTACTAGAATTCCTGAGAGAAGCTTTTTGGGAAACAAGTCGTTTGTTTCAGCTTAGAGTTTGGAGATTGTAGATCAGGGTTGGGTGCCTGTGGAGGCTGCTCATGGTGGGTGTGGAGGAAGGCCCACATGGTAAGCCAGGAAACAGAGAAAGAACTTGGCCAAGCTCGAACTCTCCAGTGAAAACCACCTCTGAGGGTGTGTCCCCAGTCACTTGAAGCCCTCCCACTGGCCCTACCCCATGGTGGTCACTATCAGATCCAGTTTCCACCCTTCATCCAGCAACCATTAACATCAAGACATCAGTGTTTAGGCATCTGCATACAAGTCCTACTTGACTCCTAACAGAATGCAAGTAAAAGAATCCAACCAACAGCAGTTTAATTGGATATGGGCTTATTTTTCTAGTATAACAAGAAAACTGGAAGTAGAGGGAGGCTGGCATTAATTGAGTCATTCAATTGTGTCAGCATGACAGCAGTAATTTATTTTACCATTGAGGTTGTCAACCTTTTTGGTCTCTGGACCCCTTTAGGCTTTTAAATATGAGGACCCTAAAGAGCTGTTGTTGATGTGAATTATACCTGTTGATATTTGTTGAATGAGAAGTTAAGACAGAAAATGTTAAACCCCAGAATACATGAACATGCATCCATTGCTTGTCAGAATCAAAATGTCATCAGGTATCAACCAGATTCTGGAAAACAACAGTACAGTCAGGAGGGAATTAAAAAAAAAATGGGGCCAGTACTGTGGTGTAGCAGGTAAAGCTACTGCCTACAGTGCCAGCATCCCATATGGGCTCCAGTTTGAGTCCCAGCTACTCCACTTCCCATCCGGCTCTCTGCTATGGCCTGGGAAAGCAGTGGAAGATGGTCCAAGTCCTTGGGCCCCTGCACCCAATGTGGGAGACATGGAAGAAGCTCCTGGCTCCTGGCTTCGGATCGGCACAGCTCCAGCTGTTGCAGCCAATTGGGAGGTAAACCAGTGGATGGAAGACCTCCCTCCCTCCCTCTCTGTCTCTCTCTCTCTCTCTGCCTCTCCTCTCTCTGTGTAACTCTGCCTTTCATTTATTTATTATTTTATTATTTTCTTTTTTTATTAAACTTTTATTTAATGAATATAAATTTCCAAAGTACAGCTTATGGGTTACAATGACTTCCCCCCTCCCAAACTTCCCTCCCACCCGCAACCCTCCCCTTTCCCGCTCCCTCTCCCCTTCCAATCACATCAAGATTCATTTTCAATTCTCTTTATATATAGAAGATCAGTTTAGTATATATTAGGTAACGATTTCAACAGTTTGCCCCCATATAGCAACACAAAGCTTTGTGTTGCTATTTTATTATTTTCAATATAATTAATAAATTAATACACCTTTTTATAAAAAGGGGGGGAGTAACATCTTAGAATTAATATTAAAGTGGCTTAGATCCTGTAGACCTCTATAAGTTCTTAAAAATCCTCAGGAGCCCCCAACCACACTTTGAGACTTCCTACTTCATGGCTTCTCCCGCTTCAGGCATCGTATTTATGCTCAAAGACAGGAGACAGGAAGAGGAGATGGTGGCCAGGCTGCCCTTTTATTAAGAAAGATAAAGCTTTCATGAAAGGTCTGAGCTGACTTCTCCTGGTAACTCTTTGGTAGTACACTCACATGATCACAGCTAGCTGTTGTGAACTATGAAAGCTAAGACCAAAACACAGAAAGAGAAGTTTTGAAGGAAACAGAGACAAGCCAGAGTATAGAAAAGGAATTCTTTAGCTCTTAAAGAAGTAAGAGACAACATTGCATTGGAATAATAGACTTAAAAATATTTTATGGAGCAAGTGATCGATTAAGTTGCTCCCATTCCACAGCAGAGCAGCTGGGTTCCGTTCCTGGCTCTGGCTCCCAACTCCAGCTTCCTGTCAAGGCCGACCATGGGAGTAAATAGTCTTGACTCAAGTAATCAAGTAATTGGGTTCCTGAGATCTGGATTGAGTGCCTGACTCCTGGCTTTCATTCTCCAGCCCAGCACCAGCTGTTGCAGGCACTTTGGGAATGAACTGTCTGTCTCTGTCTGTCCATCTGTTTGTCTGTCTTTATTTTTCTGTTTCTCTCTCAAATAAATAAATAAGATTTAAAAAGATTTTTTGTGGAAAAATGGAATTAAAAGATTTATTTTGATATAAAAACATTTGCAATCCATGCATTATTTTTTATTATTATTATTTGACAGGTATGGCCAGTGCTGCACTGGTCTGAAGCCAGGAGCCGGTGCTTCTTCCTGGTCTCCAACGCAAGTGCAGGGGCCCAAGCGCTTGGGTCATCCTTCACTGCTATCCCAGGCCACAGCAGAGAGCTGGACTGGAAGAGGAGCAACCGGGACTAGAACTGGCACCCATATGGGATGCTGGCGCTGCAGGCGGAGGATTAACCAAGTGAGCCATGGCACCGGCCCCATTTTTTTTTTTTTTTTTTTTTGGACAGGTAGAATTATAGACAGTGAGGGAGAGAGACAGAGAGAAAGGGCATTATTTTCGTTTCTTTTCTTTTCTTTCTTTTTTTTTTTTTTTTTAATTTTTGACAGGCAGAGTGGACAGTAGAGGGAGATAGAGAGAAAGGTCTTCTTTTTTGCCGTTGGTTCACCCTCCAATGGCCGCCGCGGTAGGCGCGCTGCAGCCGGCGCACCGCGCTGTTCCGATGGCAGGAGCCAGGTGCTTATCCTGGTCTTCCATGGGGTGCAGGGCCCAAGCACTTGGGCCATCCTCCACTGCCTTCCCGGGCCACAGCAGAGAGCTGGCCTGGAAAAGGGGCAACTGGGATAGAATCCGGCGCCCCGACTGGGACTAGAACCTAGTGTGCAGGCGCCGCAAGGCGGAGGATTAGCCTGTTAAGCCACGGCGCCAGCTTATATTTTCATCATACAGATATTCCATGACCTTTTTGATGAACCTTCATATGCATGGATTCCAAAAATTTTTGGAACCAAAGAAATACATATTTTAATTCCACTTTCCATTAACTTGTTGAAGTACCCTTGAATATAAAATTAGCAAGCTAGAAGGCAACATGAGTGCACTTTATGTTAATCATATCTCAACAAAAATTTAAATTCAAAACTCTTTTTTTAAGGATCTATTTATTTATTTGAAAAGCAGATTTACAGTTACAGAGAGGCAGAGAGAGAGGTCTTCCATCTGCTGGTTCACGCCCCAGATGGCTGCAACAGCTGGAGCTGTGCCAATCAGAAGCCAGGAGCCAGGAGATTCTTCCGGATCTCCCACGTGGGGGCAGGGGCCCAAAGACTTGGGACATCTTCTACTGCTTTTTCAGGCCATAGCAGAGAGCTGGATTGGACGTAGAGCAGCCGGGACTCGAACCAGCCGACACTGCAGGCGGTGGCTTTACCTGCTATACCACAGCTCTGGCCCCCTGAAATTCAAAACTCTTATGGAAAAGAAAAAAAAAAATGACTCCAGTAAAGCAAGCCCAGGGTTCCACATAGCAGTTCCTGAGGTGGCTGTTTGACCCGAGGGACACCCATTCCTGACCGAGCAGGAGGATAGGGCAAGAAGTGTACCTAGAACAGAGTCTGTGTGATGTATTTGGCCACACAGAAAATAACGCTCAGAGGAGTTGTACAACTCAGTGGGAAGCTTTGAAAAGATTTAGTGACAGTGACATAGAAACTGTGAGAGCACCAGTCTGAGTATAGGTTAAGCTGCTGCGACGAATAGACTCCAACATAGAAGGGCTTAACAAGAAGGAGTTTTGCTTTTGTCTTCGTGACACCGTCTGGAGACGTGGTCCGGATGCCTCTGCTCCACAGGGTCGTTAGGGGCCCAGGACGGCAGACCAGTATGCCATCCCTCGCATGTGACTCCATCTCAGGGTCTCAGGACGTCGCTCTAGTTGTTGCCGTTTTCCAGTCTGAGAGAGGAGGGCAAACACCCTGTCAGAAGGTGAACAAGGCCCAGAAGCTGAGCCCCTTCCTTCTGTTGAGCTCCCACTATTGGCAAGAACTTAGTCCCACGGTATCACCCACTGTAAGGGAGACTAGGGGAGGGGTGGAGCAGCCGGGACGAGAACCTGCTCCCATATGGGATGCTGGCGTCGGGGTCACAGTGATGATTCTTTCTCAAGGTGAGAAGATGATTTGGGTAGAAAGTATAGAAATCAGACTTTATCTCACAGTAACATTTCCTTTCTTCTTTTTCTTAAAGATTTGTTTATTTGAAAAGCAAAGCAAGACACAGATGGAGAAAGAGATAGATGAGACAGAAAGAAAGGGAGGCAGAGATCGTCTATCCACCGAGTCACAGCCCCAACAACCAGGTCTGGGCCAGACTAAACCCTGCAGCCAGGAACTCCTTTCAGGTTTCTCATGTTGGAGGTAGCAGCTCAAGTGCTTGAGCCATCATCAGTTGCCTTACCAAGTGCATGAGCAGTTGTATCCGGGTCTCCCACATGGGTGGCAGGGGCCCGAACACTTGAGCCATCTTCTGCTGCCTCCCAGAATGCAAAAGCAGGAGGTTGGATGGCAAGGGCAGTAGCTAGGACATGAGATGTTGTTATATTTCCTGTGTTCTATCTTCAAAACACAAAGCAACCTTGAGATTGGCTATTCAGATATTCATCACCAAGCCTAGCCTGCATTAAACTCATAACCGCTTGTTTATTCTTACTTATTTTTTCTCTGTTTACTAGAGAGGTCATGTAGAAAGATCGTAACTCACAAGAGCTTTGCTGTGGGCAGGCATGGTTTTAGGGAAAATGGGCACACAAGGAAGAAGGCTCCACCCCGGACTACAGGCACTCGCATCCCACTGGTCCACAGAGCAACAGGGAGAGTTGTATTCTGAGTTACAGTTCTGGGAGTGCTTGATTCAGCCCGTGTGAGTCAGAGGGGCCTCCCTGGAGGATGTACCCCTGGAGCTGGACCTGTAGCAGGGTTTGCTGCGTGAGAAGTGGGGAAGAGTACTGCACTGAAAGGACATGGCTGGAGAAAGACACAGGAGATGTACAGCGGGTCTTCCTGAGACCTGGAGAAGATGTGATGGTGATGGTGAGCAGTGCGGCATGGGCTCGGAGGTGGCAAAGGCACTGAGAGGACTTTCCCAGGGATTTGGGATGGGATTGATGTGGGTCAAGTGTTCCTTTGCAGTGAAGACAATGTCTTTCTCCAATCCACACAGGCCATTTACTCTCAACAAAGGGCGTGAGAGTCAGAGCGGGCTAGGGACTGAGGCGTCCCTGGCAATGCAGGTCTCCAGTACCTGGCAAGTCTCCATGGAGATCACCCAGCTGGCTCCTGCTGGAACCGGGACAAGAACCATGTGTCCTGACTCCTTTCCCAACGTCCCTCATTAAACAGGGATGTCAGGTAGGATGACAGAGACTGGCAGCACCTTTCTCCTTGTATGTGTTACAAATGAAGACCAAGAAACACTGGAACCCCAAGAATAAACACATAACCACACATCCCTTGGCTGCTGGGCCAAAAAGGTCAAAACACATTGGACAAAGTCCGGGAAACTCCGCAAATGACGCCTGCGGATTGTTACACTAAGTAGAATTTGATGTATTTGGGCCATGAAGATGTGTAGTGCAGGGAGCACCTGCCTCTTTGGAATAAAAAGCAAACGGAACCTGCTGGAGTTGTGCAGTGACACTCTGTCCAAATAAGGCTTTCAACCCTTCCTCCAGACACAATGATAAGAGCACTTAAACAAATTTTAACTGACACATAATAGTCGCATGTGTTTATGGGGTACTGTGTGGTCCTTAGATATGTGCATACAATGTATAATGAGCAAATTAGGGTAATTTAGCAATTGCATCTGCTTAAACATTTCTCATTTCTTTGCGCTGGAGAACTTTGGCACTCCTCTCTTACAGTTCTTTATAAAATGTAGAGTAAGTTGTAACTTGCTGCCCCCTTGCTGTGCTGTAGCTAGAACTTACTCCTCCTGTTTTCTCTGGTACCTGCTCTTCAGCCTCCCTCCGTCCCGTTCCCCACCCTTCCTAACCTCCAGTTGCCACCGTTCAACGCTGTACTTCTAAGAGAGCATTCTTTTAGCTTCCCCAGTGAGTAAGAATCCCGTGGCATGGGCTTTCTGTGCACAGCTTGTCTCACCTCATGCCTTCCACTTCCATCCATGTTGCCACAAATGGTAAGGCTTCCTTCTCTCTCTCTCTCTCTCTCTCTCTCTCTCTCTCTCTCTCTCTCTACCTAGATAGCACTCCATCAGAGAGCACATTCTGGAGATTGACCCAGGAAGGGGATGTGGACTGAGACTCTGAACACGTGGTCTCCCCACGTGCTGCTAAGCCAGCGTGGCAGGGCTCAGCCCCCAGAGCTCAGCTGCAGGAGCTCTGGTCTAGACTTCATTCCTGTCACAAAGGTTCTGAGAAGGGGGGAGTCTCCCACCCCTGGGAAGGTTGCAGCAGGCAGTCTCATCCAGGTAGCAGGCTACAGAAAACTGCCCTTCTCCCTCTCGCAGCTCAGCACGGTGGGAGCCCAACACAGCTGTCAGCTTCAGGAGCCTCACGGTTGCCATGGGTTACATGAATTCAAAACTAAGAGGGGAACCAAAACAGCCCCTTCAATACCAGTGCTCAAGTGGGAAGCTGAACGAAGTGCTATGCCACCTGACAAGAAGACAGGAGACGCCTGGGCACGGGAGGGAGCCTAGGGCCTCGGCCATGGACAGCTGCTGCCTGGGGCTCAATTTGTTAACAGCTGCTAAAAATATTCTCTCTGCGTGGTGCTTACAAGTCACGGCGACCACCCAGAGACACAAGCGTGAACGTTGAAAGTTCAGATCTATGCTGTTCCACGTGGTCGTGAGTCCTTGAAACAGCGTGTGCTGTGAGCTCAGCACACACAGCAGCTGGCAGAGCCGTAGTACACGAGAAATGTGAAATATCATGCTGATATTTTAAGGCTATCTCATATCATAGTCATTATACTGGGTTCTATAAAATATATCTCGTAGATGGTTATGATACTGAGTTAAGTAGTTGACTTAAGTAAAAACATGGAATTAATTTCATTTGCTTTCACTTTTTTAAAAAAAAATATTTTTGGTTTATTTGAGAGACAGAACGAGAGAGAGCACTTTCATCTGCTGGTTCACTCCCTGAAAGTCTCAACAGCAGGTACTGAAGCTGGGAGCCAGAAATTCAACCCAGGTACCTGACATGGGTGGCAGGAACTTGACTACTTGAGCCGTCACCTGCTCTTTCCCAGGGCGTGCAGATAGCAGGAAGCTGGAATCATGATCAGAGCCTGGTTCCAAACCCAGAGACTCGAATGTGGGCTGTGGACATCTTTGCCATTAGGTCAGCTACCTGCTTCGCTTGTTACTGTTTTCATGTGTCTGTTAGAAAACTCGAAATTACACCTGCTGCTCTCACTTGTGAGGTTTGTATACTTCCACTGACTGTCCTGCGTCAAATCTGTGAGTAAACCACGCCAGAGACTCATCCTAACCTCTTTCTACCCTCCCAAACCTGCACTTGTTCTTCTCTTTCTCTTGCCTTTCCTACTTTTTTACTTGCCTTTCTTTCTTTTTTATCCTCTCCATTTTACACTCATCCAACTGGAGAAATGGCTCACTTCTCCCATTGTATGGAGACTAGCAGTTAACTTTTTTTTTAAGGTTTTATTCATTTATTTGAGAGGTAGAGTTACAGGCAGAGAGAGGGAGACACAGAAAGATCTTCCATCCACCAGTTCACTCCCCAAATGGCCACAATGGCCAGAGGTGGGCTGATCCGAAGCCAGGAGCCAGGAGCTTCTTCTGGGTCTCCCACATGGGTACAGGGGCCCAAGGACTTGGGCTATCTTCTACTGCTTTCCCAGGACATAGCAGAGAGCTGGATCAATAGTGGAGCAGCTGGGCCGGTGCCACGGCTCACTCTGCCTGTGGCACCGGCACCCTGGGTTCTAATCCCTATTGGGGCACCGCTTCTGTCCTGGTTGCTCCTCTTCCAGTCCAGCTCTCTGCTGTGGCCTGGGAATGCAGTGGAGGATGGCCCAAGTCCTTGGGCCCTGCACCCACATGGGAGACCAGGAGGAAGCACCTGGCTCCTGACTTCAGATTGGCATAGCACGCTGGCCGTAGCGACCACTTGGGGGGTGAACTCACAGAAAAAAGAAGATCTTTCTCTCTCTCTCTCTCTTTCTCTCTGTCTAACTCTGCCTGTCAAAAAGAAAAAAAAAAAGTGAAGCAGCTGGAACAAAAACGGGCTCCCATATGGGATACTGGTGCCTCAGATGGAGGCTTAGCCTACTACACCATTGCACTGACCCCCAGCTAACAGTTTTTAAAAGACTCACTAAGTGCCAGAGCTTTGTCTGCCCTCTAGTGTATAATACACGCCCTCACCACACTATCTTATTATTAGCCCAGAGAGCTTAAGCCACCTGCCCAAGGTCATAGAACCAGTCAGTAAAGAAACTTGATTCAAACCCCAGGAAGTCTCTCTCCCAGGCCCTGTCTGCAGAGCCTAGAAGAACAGGACATTGGGCAATCTTAGCGGATACCTGTTTTGAACAGTTGGTTGCCTTCTCCTCATTCGTGCAGCTAGTTAGGCCCAGGTGAGATCTTGGTGAAGGTTTCATATAGTGGTGGGCTCCTCTTGTGTGTCCACTGGGGCCCTGGGCTGAAGTGGGTCCCACCCCCACACTCACATGCTGAAGCCCTGAGCCCCAGTGGGATGCTCTCTGCAGATGGGGTTTTGGAGAGCTACTTAGGTTCACCTGAGGTTATGAGGAGGGCATGCCCCCGTGATGGGGTCACTGCACTTACAGGAGGAAACACCAGGGGCTTGCTATCTCTCTCTCTGCATACACCCCCGAGCCAAGGCTGTGTGAGCCTGCAGCAAGCCAGGAAAAGGGTCCTCACCAGAACCCGACCATGTTGGCACCCTGGTCTCAGATCCCCAGCCTCCAGAACTCTGAGAAAACATGTTTCTGTAGTGTAAACCATCTTTTTTTTTTGACAGGCAGAGTGGACAGTGAGAGAGAGACAGAGAGAAAGATCTTCTTTTGCCGTTGGTTCACCCTCCAATGGCCGCCACTGCCAGCGCGCTGCGGCCGGCGCACCGTGCTGATCCGAAGGCAGGAGCCAGATGCTTTTCCTGGTCTGCCATGGGGTGCAGGGCCCAAGGACTTGGGCCATCCTCCACTGCACTCCCAGGCCACAGCAGAGAGCTGGCCTGGAAGAGGGGCAACCAGGACAGAATCCTGTGCCCTGACCGGGACTAGAACCCAGTGTGCTGGCGCTGCAGGCGGAGGATTAGCCTGCTGAGTCGCGGCGCCGGCCAAACCATCTTTTTTGATTCACTCATAGGCTAATACTGGTGTTCTTTTATAAAAATATTTACTTATTTGAAAAAGTCAGAGAGAGAGAGAGAGAGAGAAGAGGGGGGATTTTCCATTTACTGGTTCACTCCCCAGATAGTCACAACAGCTAGGGCTGAGCCAGGCTGAAGACAGGAGCCAGGAGCTTCATCCGGGCCTTCCTCATGGGGTGCAGGGGTCCAAATACTTGAGATATCTTCTTCTGCTTTCCCAGGCCATTAGCAGGGAGCTGGATCAGAAGTGGAGCAGCTGGGACCTGAACTGGTGCCCATATGGGATGCCCTTGCTGCCGGTGGCAACTTTACCCGCTACACCACAGCACCAACCCCAATATGCAGGCATCTTAAATGCCAGGCCAAACCCCACTGCCTCCACTGCTTTTTTTCTTGAGAGTTTTGTGTGGGAGAGAAAAGTGTTGACTCCTCACTCAGCCCTGGAGCTCTCTCCTCCATTCACACACAGCCTGCTGCCTGGGGCCCCAAAGGGAGCACGCTGTGAACAGGATCACATATGTCCTTTGTCTGTTGGTGGAAATGAAGCATGAACACAACGGGTTTAAAGGATGATACAAGAGAATCCGAGAGCACCAAAGGGATAAAGAAGTGAAATGCTGCTTACACGGCAGGTGCGAGAGAGGAGAGGATGAAGTGCAGAGGGAGCCCAAGAGTGAGGGAGTTCAGTGTCATGGTGCAGTAGCACAGAGAGTGCCCCGAAGCCATGTGGTTCTAGCTTCACTCTCAGAGTTCACACCTAGGAGCTGCATTGCCAATGAACCTTTCTGAGTTGGACAAGTGACCTTGTATATGAACAAGTATTGTGGCACAGGGGTTTCCCAAAGACTACCTCGAAACATCCCACATCCCCTATTCTGCCACATGCTCTTCTTACAAGGAAATAGGAGCCTTCGTCCTGCCAAGAGGTGACTTGAATCTCAGCAAGGTTAGACGTGATGCTATGTGACTCTCATGTCTGTAAAAGGCCATGAGCTTCTGCCTGGTTCCTTTCCTGGAACACCTGCCCTGGGAACTTGCCATGCTCTGAGGAGGCCTTGCTTAGGTATCCTGCTGCCTGCCCCAACCATCACCTGCCCCATAGAGGAGTGAGGAGTTTGCAGGTGATTCTGGTCCCAAACACTGAGCTGCCCTGAGTCTTTTTAGCTAAAGCCCCAGACAGCGTGGAACACAGACCAACCCCTCCCAAATCCGGACCCAGAGCGTCTGTGAGCTATGGTCTTCCACCACTGTGCCTTGTGCTGTTTAGTGTGCAGTTCTAGATCAACAGAGAAGGCTATGGTTGGTACCTGGTTTGTCCTGAGTTTCATGTTGAAACACTTTTAAATTTTATTATTAAAAATTATTTTATTTCTTTCCCTTTCCTTCCTCTTTTCTTTCCTTCCTTCCTGCCTACCTTCCTTTATTTTTTTAAACACAATATTTTTAAAGATTTATTTATTTATTTGGAAGGCAGAATTATAGAGAGGCAGAGGCAGAGGCAGAGCAAGAGAAAGAGAAAGAGAAAGAGAAAGAGAAAGAGAAAGAGAAAGAGAAAGAGAAAGAGAAAGAGAGATCTTCCATCCACTGGTTCACTCCCCAGATGGCTGCAACAGCCAGAGCTGTGCCAATCCGAAGCCAGGAGCCAGGAGATTCTTCTGGGTCTCACGCTCAGATGCAGGGCTCTAAGAACTTGGACCATCTTCTACTGCTTCCCCAGGCCATAGCAGAGAGTTGGATTGGAAGTGGAGCAGCCGGGACTCGAACCAGCGCCTATATGGGATGCTGGCACTGCAGGCGGCGGCTCTACCCACAATGCCACCGCACTGGCCCCCCTCCCTTCCTGCTGCCATATGTCCACATGGCATATCAGAGTGCTGGTTGGAGTCTCACATAGTGTTTGGACCCTTGCCACCCACGTTGGAGACCCACATACAGTTCCAGGATCCTGGCTTTGGCCTGGCCCAGCCTTAGCTGTTGTGGCCAAAATTTGGGTGGGAACCAACAGATGAAAGATATCTCTCTCTCTCTGTCTCTCTCTCTCTCTCTGTCTCTCTCTCTCTCCCCCCATGTCAATCATCTTTAAAAAGAACAGTGAGAGATTCATAATCTCTTGGCTCTAGTCATCGTTATCTTCATTCCTACTGTCCCCTACTCTTTTAGGAAACCTCAGAATCAGCCAGTGTAGCAAACTCCCTCATCCACAAGCTCCATCTACTTTCTTCTACCTGGAAGCCAGGAGGGTCTTTTCTGGTGTCAGCACTGGAAGCCAGCTCTCTGTCACACCAAGCCCCTCTGCCCGACTGGCCCAATCTCATCCCACTGCTGGACATCACAAAGCTGGCATCCACTGTGTCCCTAAAATTACCCTGCAGGCTCTCTCGGCTAACCCTTTCAGAACTGGCACAGCGAGCAAGGCCAGGTGGGCAGCTGGCACAGCCTCCGTTGGTATGGCAATATGCTGGCCACTCCCCCTGCCCTCTGTTTGCCAGGGATGGAGGCGTCCTGCCCAGAATGGCGTCATGTCTCTGTTCTGACAGGTCCAGAGGCAGAGACAAAGGCTCCCCACACCCTCTTTGGAGCTATTAGGTCAACAAGGCCCCACCCACCTCACCTTGTCCTCTCCAAAGTGTGTTGTGAAACAAATGCGGAAACAAAGACCCGGAGTCCAAGGTCAAAAGATTTGAAGCACAGTTCGTAACCATGGAAATGAACTCTTGCATTTAGATGACCACTGAATTCTGATGAATCAACCCAGGGGGCTTCCTCTGATGGGAGGCCCCCAGTCACGCTGACAGCCCTCGTGGGAAGATTGTCAAGGCTGTGTGGGGCAGAGCAACATCCAGGCGCTGCCTGATGTTCTGTGATCCACATGGAAACACTGAAAGGTGAACACCTTGCAGGGGAAGGGGACATTGTGTTGCCACACAGGTCAAGGCAGCACACACTCACCGAGAGCCCAGCTGTAGTTAGCACTCATGAAGCACTTGCCTGGAGCCAGGCACTCTGCCGAGCATCCTGTCATCACTAAACCATTTTGTCCTTGCAGGCCCAATACCAGACAAATGCAGAACTAGAGCCTGTTTTGTCCAGCGTGGAAGTCAAACCTCCTCATCGTTAGCCTCTCCCACATCCTGCATACTGTGAAGGTGCTGCCAAAAGTCAGCGGAAAATGAAGATTATGAATATCTAATATGAATAAAATAAATATCTCTGCAAGAATTTCATTCTCGGAGCCAGTGTTCTGGTGTAACAGGTAAAGCCGCCACCCGCAATGCCAGGATCCCAAATGGGTGCCAGTCTTTTTCCCAGCTGCAACACTTCTTTTTTTTTTTTTTTTAATTTTTTCTCTTCATTTCTGTGGCAATACTTTATTTTATTTTATTTTAATTAATTAATTAATTTGAAAGAGTTACACAGAGAGAAAGAGGTTTTCCATCTGCTGGTTCACTCCCCAGTTGGCCACAAGGGCTGGAGCTGCACCAATCTGGAGCCAGGAGCCAGGAGCCTCCTCTGGGTCTCCCACAGGACCCGGGCCATCCTCCATCGCTTTCCCAGGCTACAGCAGAGAGCTGGACCGGAAGTGGAGCAGCCGGAACTCAAACCAGTGCCCACATGAGATGCTGACACTGCAGGTGGTGGCTTTGCCCGCTACGCCACAGCGCCACCCCCGCCCCCAACCTGCTCCACTTCTGATCCAGCTCCTTGATAATGGCCTGGAAAAGCAGTGGAAAACAGCTGAAATGTTTGAGCCCCTGCAACCACATGGGTGACATGGATTAAACTCCTGGCTTCTGGCTTTGGCCTGGCCCAGGGCTGGCCACTGCAGCCATCTGGGGAGTGAATCAGCAGAGAGAAGACTTCTCCCTCTCTATCTGTAACTCTGACTTTCAAAATAAATAAATAAATCTTTTTATATTTCACCATTTTTGCATTGAAACAGACCTATCTCTTAATTTCATTTTCCCCTAGACGTTTGGCAGGATCTTTCTATATGTGCTCTGCTGCTGGGGACACATAGAAAGTCAAACCTGAGGGCCAGTGCTGTGGTGCAGTGGGTAAGACCACCGCCTGCAGTGCCAGCATCCCATGTGGACGCCAGTTCAAGACCCGGCTGCTCCACTTTCGATCCAGCTCTCTACGATGGGAAAGCAGTAGAAGATGGCCCAAGTGCCCCTCCATATATTGACTTTGAGTCTTGTGTTTGTTGCTTCCTGGTCTTGAATGGTGAAACCGATAACTGACCAAGATGGACATAATGGGCTGCACTGTGTCCCTCCAAAGGGCCTGGTCGCTCTCAGTGTGATTGTATTTGGAGAGAGACCCTTTAAGGAGGTGACTGAGTTACAGTGAGGTCATATGGATGGGTTGTATTCTGCTGTGAGTTGTGTCCCTTAAGAAGAGCAAATCTGGGCCCACGCCACGGCTCACTTGGCTAATCCTCTGCCTGCGGCACCAGCACCCTAGGTTCTAATCCCGGTTGGGGCACCGGTTCTGTCCTGGTTGCTCCTCTTCCAGGCCAGCTCTCTGCTGTGGCCCGGGAAGGCAGTGGAGGATGGCCCAAGTGCTTGGGCCCTGTGCCCACATGGGAGACCAGGAGGAAGCACCCGGCTCCTAGCTTCGGATCGGCACAGCATGGCGGCCGTAGTGACCATTTGGGGGGTGAACCAATGGAAAAGGAAGAGCTTTCTCTCTCTCTCACTGTCTAACTCTGCCTGTCAAAAAAAAAAAAAAAAAAAAAAAGAGCAAATTTGGTCACACAGAGAGATGCCAGGGAGGCACACACACACACCAAGGAGAGGCCATGTGGGGACACAGAGACAAGGTGGACATCTGTGTCTGTCAGCCACGGAGAGAGGTTTCAGAAGAAAACAGCCACTGACACCTCGACCTTGGACTTCCAGTCACCAGAACTCGGAGAAAATAGATGTCTGTTGTGTAAATCACCAAGGTGGTGGTATTTTGTTGTCTCTGTGTGTGTGTGTGTGTGTGTGTGAGAGAGAGAGAGAGAGGGAGAGAGAGAGAGAGAGAGATCTCCCATCATCAGCTCTAGATGCCCACAACAGATCTTGGCTGGGCCAAAGCCAGGGTCTGAGAACTTAATCCAGGTCTCCCATTTGGGTGGCCAAGACTCAACTACTTGAGCCATCATACGCCTCCCAAGATGCATGAGCAGGAAGGTGGAGCCTGGTATTGAACCCAGGCCCTCTGATGCGGGATGTGAGCATACCAACTGGCATCTTAACCACTAAGCTGAATACCCACCACTGCTTTCTTTCTTTCTTTTTTATTTTGGAAATTTTCCTCTAGTTGTGTTGAAAGGGAGAAAAATGTGTTCCTTCTTTTATTAAGTGAAGAGATCTCAAAAGTACTTCAAAAAGTTCATGGAAAAGTGAAATGAAAAGAGAAGCTTATTTTGGTGCAACAAAATTCTGAAATCCACACATAGTTTTTCTCATAATAACCATTTTCTATTAACTTTCTGAAGATCCCTCATATTTTCTTTTTTTTTTTTTTTAATTTTTGACAGGCAGAGTGGACAGTGAGAGAGAGACAGAGAGAAAGGTCTTCCTTTTGCCGTTGGTTCACCCTCCAATGGCCGCTGCGGACGGCGCATCTCGCTGATCCGATGGCAGGAGCCAGGTGCTTCTCCTGGTCTCCCATGGGGTGCAGGGCCCAAGGACTTGGGCCATCCTCCACTGCACTCCTTGGCCACAGCAGAGAGCTGGCCTGGAAGAGGGGCAACCGGGACAGGATCGGTGCCCCGACCGGGACTAGAACCCGATGTGCCGGCGCCGCAAGGCGGAGGATTAGCCTGTTGAGCCACGGCACCGGCCGATCCCTCATATTTTGGTGCAAAAAGTGTTTAAAGGCACACAGAGGAAGGGTATTCAAAAATTCATGGAGGGGCCAGCGCTGTGGTGTAGTGGGTAAAGCTGCTGTCTGCAGTGCCGGCATCCCATATGGGGGCTGGTTTGAGACCTGGCTGCTCCACTCCGGGTTCAGCTCTCTGTTATGGCCTGGGAAAGCAGTAGAAGATGGCCCAAGTGCTTGGGCCTCTGCACTCGTGTGGGAGACCAGGAAGAAGCTCCTGGCTCCTGGTTTCAGATCGGTGCAGCTCCAGCCGTTGTGGCGAATTGGGGAGTGAACCCGCAGATGGAAGACCTCTCTCTCTCTCTCTCTCTCTCTGCCTCTACTTCTCTCTGTGTGTAACTCTGACTCAAATAAAATAAATCTTTAAAAATTTTCATGGAAAATGTGCTTTTTGAAAACATTTAGGGGCCTGCACTGTGGCATAGTTGTTCAGGCTGCTGCCTGCAGTGCTGGCATCCCATATGGGCACTGGTTCGAGTCCCTGGTTGCTCCACTTTCAGTCCAGCTCTCTGCTATGGCTTGGTAAGCAGTGGAAGACGGCCCAAGTCCTTGGGCCCCTGCACCCATGTGGGAGACCCAGAAGAAGCTTCAGGCTCATGGCTTTGAATCAGCACAGCTGTGGAGTGAACCAGTGGATGGAAGACTTCTCTTCCTCTCCTTTGCCTCTGCCTCTCTGTAACTCTGCCTTCCAAATTAATTAATTAAGTAAAAAAAGAAAACATCATGCATGAATTTCATAACATGTTGCACCAAAATAAACTTACTTTTAATTCCATGTTTCCACAAACTTTTTGAAGTACTCTAGTAAAAACACATTTTTTAAAAATTTATTTATTTGAAAGGCAGATTCACCAAGAGAGAAAGGAAAGAGAGATCTTTTATCCACTGGCTCATTCCCCAAATACTTGCAATAGCCAGGGCTGGGCCCTGCCAAAGCCAGGAGCCAGGAACACTGTTTGAGTCTCCCATATATGAGGCAATGGCCCAAGTACTTGGGCCATCAACTCTTGCCTTCCCAGGAGTGTTAGCAGGAGTCTGGATCAGAAACGGTAGCCAATACTCAAACAAACACACTCATATGGGATGCCAGCATCGCAAGTGTCAACTTAACCCCGTGCACCACAATGCTGGACCCTCAATGTCCTTTTGACTTAATGATATTTTCAACTTACAATGGGCTTGTTGGGTGTGCAACCTGGAGTTGGGAAATGTGGTAAAATGCATATGGTGTTCGGGCCTCTCCAACTGCTTCCCATCAAGTAGAGGCTTGAGGATGGCCCAGTTTCCTCCCAGCCTGTGAAGTGCTTAGGAGAGTGAGTGAGGGGTATATGTGTGAGTGTGTGTGTATATGTGTGTATGTATGTATGCATGTGTGTGTATGTATGGGTGTATGCATGAGTGTGTATGTACGTGTGTGTATGTGTCTATGTATGTGTTGTGGATGTATGTGTGTGTGTGAGTGTATATGTGTGAGTGTGTGTGTTTTATGTGTATGTGTGTGTGTATGTGTGTATGTATGGGTGTATGCATGAGTGTGTGTATGTATGTGTGTGTATGTGTGTTTTATGTGTATGTGTGTGTGTGCGCATGCCCATGGCCTGTGTGTGTCCAGTGGGGCTCTCAGCCAGGTCTGTGGGTAGACAATGTTGGCCGGGGAGACTGATTTCTCCTCCCCTCCTCTGGGCCCCAGCAGATTCCTAGGTTTGCGTGCCTAAAACATTCTGTGACACCTTAGGATAAAGCATGCCACCACATTTCACAGCAGGTCTTATGGCGCCAAGGAAGGAAAACTGGAATTTCGATGCTTGGCAGTCTGGAAAGAGGAGCTGAGAGGTCAGCAAGCACCGGGCACCATGATTAGATTGAAGAAGCTGAATACAGCTGAGCCCCTTGGCAAGGAGCCTAATCCACAGGCTGGGCGTTACCTACCGGCTGGGATGCACATAGACCCTCAATTTACTACTATCTGTAGTTTATGTATTTATGTATTTATGATGATTTATGCATACTGTATTTGTAATGTTTTTTTTTCTCAAAGTAGACTTGAAGGATGATGAAGAAACCCTACATCCAGTTCAACAAGAACCACATTGAAACTTTCAATTTGCTGTTTCCTGAAAATTCAACATTTTTGTTAATACTGATAAAATCTCAGGACAGCATGTGAAAGATTTAGGAGGCTTTTGACCTAAAATTGTGATGATGGACTCAGTCTCATTAATCTTCAAGAAATAATGGAAAAAGAGAGAGGCGCTAAAATGTTAGAGTTTGGCAAATCTTCTCTCGATTTCACATCTGGCATAGTTGCATTCATGGAAAGTTTCAAAGCTGGACTAGGTGATTTCAGGATGGACACAAAATTATTGTAGCTACAAAGAAAGGCAGTGGAGTGAATGCCACTAAAGTTAGGAAGGGAGGTTGGTCTTGGGAAAAATCAATACATCAATGGCTTCTCCCAACACTTAGCTCACTGTCGACTGTGGGGTAGTTCCATGGATACTTGATTCATTGCTAATTATCTATTAGTACCTATTTCTGTTTTATGCTTCTCTGTAGATGTGTTGTATTACATAATTAAAAGGTTTAGAAAACAGCTTATACTAATTTTCAGAAGAGAAATTAGTTTGAGCACTTGGAAAAGAAAGAAGCAATATTAGAAGCCAGTATGAATTCATTCAGAAAAAGTTGAACCAAAAATATCTCAAGTTGAGTTTTTTTGAAAAGATTCATTTTTATTTGAAAAGCACAGTGACAGAGAGAGAGGGAGAGACAAACAGAGAGATCTTCCATCCACTGGTTCCCTCCACAGATGGCCACAACAGCTAGGCCTTAGCCAGGAGCCAGGAACTCCATGTGGATATCCAACCCGAGTGGCAGGGCCCTGGGCACATGGGCCATCGCCAGCTGCTCTCCAAGGCACATTATCAGGGGGCTGAGTTGGAAGTGGAGCAGCCAGGACTCAAACTGGCACTTGATATTGGGATGCCAACATTGCAGGCAGCAACTTAACCCTCTGTGCCACAACACCAGTCCTTCAATTAGTATTTGCATAGAATTACTGGCTAATGATCATTAATTACAAAATCCATTTGATGAGATCTCTCCTAATACTCTTTTTTTTTTTTAAGATTTGTTTATTTATTGGAAAGGCAGAGTTACAGAGAGGCAGAGGCAGAGAGAGAGAGAGAGAGGTCTTCCATCTGCTGGTTCACTCCCCAATGGCAGCAACGGCCAGAGCTGCGCCGATCTGAAGCCAGCAGCCAGGAGCTTCTTCCGGGTCTCCCACTTGGATACAGGGACCCAAGGACTTGGGCCATCTTCTGCTTCTTTCCCAGGCCATTACAGAGAACTGGATCAGAAGTGGAGCAGCCGGGACTCGAACCGGCACCCATGTGGGATGCCAGCACTGCAGGCGGAGGCTTCACCTGCTACGCCACAGTGCCAGCCCCTCTCCTGATATTCTTGAGGACCAAAGAGAACTGTGGGCTGGACAAAATGAAGTGTATCTGGAGAATACTGAGGTCAGTTAACCATGGCAGAGTTAAAACAAGGCTGCAATTTCTTTTGGTACTATTTCTATGGAGGGGTGAGGTCTGTGCAGTCTTGCACTAGCAAATGTGGAAAACATCCCAATCTGTAGTTATTGTGCATTTGTGTGGTGCAAATACTCCCACCATGGCCAATTTCAGGGATGGCTGTGCTTAATGACTGGCTTGCAAAATGTTTGAAATCTGACCATGGGCTCTTGCTGATCAGTCCCCTGGAGCTAGCAGGTTTGTGACTGCTGAATCAAGAGCCCAGTGGAAGTGATTCAAAAAAGCTGTGCAACTTCCACTCTGTTGCTGGGACATTCACTCTGGGAACGCCCTCTGGGAGCCCTGAGCTGCCACGTAAGCAGTTTGACCACCTGGGTGCCCCTTGTTGGAAAGGTCACACACAGACTCTCGGATGACAGTCCCAGCTGGGCTCAGCCTGCTAGCCACCCCCCATCAATGTGCCAGATATGCAAATGAGGCTATTTTGGGCTCTCTGGACAGACTCCACTGCCAAGTGACCCCCCCCCCCCGCCATCAATGCCACGGGAAACCACAGTGTCACCCAGCTGAGCCTGCCTGACTCCCAAAGTCATGAGATAGAAGACTTTCTACATAAGCCACTGAGTTCTGGGGTAGGTTGCCTCGTAGCCGTAGATCATCGAAATGGCTTCCCATAGCTACTTCAACTCCCCTTTCTCTTATCGTTCTCACCTGGAGAGACTGGAAAATAGGACATTAATTCTAAGCCTCCCTTGCAGCTAGGTGGGTCCATGAGGCACAGTTTTGAGATGAAAATAGGGAGATGTAGGGAGAAATCCCTGGGGAAGTTTTCTCTTCCTGAGTAAAAATCACATGCTAACGAGGAGAAAGAAGCCTTTTGTTCTTTGCCCTTTGCTGTGCCTCATTCTTCTCACCAGGATTGTGATATGATGGGTCGAGCTAATGCAACCATTCTGTGTCAGGAGGCAAAAGCTGGATGCTGGAGAATGGAAAGGAAGAGAGAAGCAGCAGCTGCTGCACCTGTGTTCCTCGGGATTGCATGTTACAGACCTGGATTGCATGTTACAGACCTGGATTGCATGTTACAGACCTAAAGCCACCGTTTGTCAGATTCCCCGCTGCAGCTAGAAGCGACTCCAGTGTCTATATTTCAGATACATCGATTGTAGCAGGTTTCATAGGTGTGTGACATGTGGGCCTCACACTCAGATGGGAACATGCTTGTTTTATGCTGTCATGCTACCATCATGAAATTTTGAATAATTGTATTTTTATTTACATTTTATTTGAAAAACAGGAAGAGAGGGAGAGAGGCAAGGAGGGGGAGAGAGAAAGAGGAAGAGAGAAGGTGAGAGAGAAAGAGGGGGAGAGAGAGGGAGAGAGAGAGAGGTCTTCCATCCGCTGCTTCACTCCCCAATTGGCTACAATGACCGGAGCTGCACCAACCCAAAGCCAGGAGTCAGGAGCTTCTTCCGGGTCTCCCATGTGGGTGCAGGGGCCCAAGGACTTGGGTCATCTTCTACTGCTTTCCCAGGCCACAGCAGAGAGCTGCATCGGAAGAGGAGCAGCCAGGTCTCGAACCAGCGCCCATATGAGATGCCGATGCTTCAGGCCAGGGCTTTAACCTGCTGCGCCACAGCGCCGGCCCCAAGGCATACATTTTCATTTTGCACTGAGTCCCTTAAATTATGTAGTCAATTCTGGGTTTAATGAATCAGAATGATCCTAAGTGGAATTGTAAATGATCAATAAGCTCTATCCCTAAATGTAGCCACTCAGCATTTTTATTAAATCACTAAGAGGACATAAAAGACATTATCAATTTGCAAATAACCCAAAATGTTTATCTATGGGGGCCAATTAGATGACAGATTTAATATTTTTTAAAAATCTAAATGGTTGTGAGGCTCAAACTGAAAAGAAGGAATAGGGGCAGGCATGGCGCAGTGGGTTAATCCACCTCTCGGATGCCTGCGTCCCTTATAGGAATGCCTGCTTCAAGTGCCAGTTCCTCCTATCCGGCTGCCTGCTAATGCATCTGAGAAGGTAGTGGATGCTGGCTCAAGTTCTAGGGCTCCAGCTACACATAGGGAGACTTGGATAAAGTTCCTGGCTCCTGGCTTTGGCCTGGCCCAGTCCCGGCTGTTGTCAGCATCTGGTTGGAAGATCTCACTTGCTCCCTGTCTATCCCTCTCTCTGTGTGTATCTCTCTGCTTTTCAAGTAAATAAATAATCTTTATTTTCTTTATTAAAAAAAAAGAAAGAATGGAAGGTATTAAGTGACAAATCCCATATTTGGATGCAATTCTTTTCAGTGGCACCAGAGCAGAGCTGCTGATGTGGAAGGAGAACAGCTTCAGGGTCAGGACTAGGATGGGTTCTGCCATGGCCAGTCCTGTGTGTCCCACATCACTAGCTACTTCTCTGGGTCATGA
Organism: Lepus europaeus; assembly: GCF_033115175.1. Lineage (NCBI taxonomy): Eukaryota > Metazoa > Chordata > Mammalia > Lagomorpha > Leporidae > Lepus > Lepus europaeus. The sequence continues at coordinate 13,292,983 of NC_084828.1, read as the reverse complement.
AGTCTGTATCTGCCCAGTAAGGGGTTCAGCCACATAACACAGCATCAGTCTAATGATGTGACTGAGCTATTGCCCTGTGCCTCGAAGCCTTCTTGCCACTTGGTGATATGTGGTAATAGTATATTTTTTTTTTGACAGGCAGAGTGGATAGTGAGAGAGAGAGAGAGAGAGAGAGAGAGAGAGACAGAGAGAAAGGTCTTCCTTTACCGTTGGTTCACCCTCCAATGGCCGTTGCTGCCAGTGTGCTGCGGCCGGCGCACCGCGCTGATCCGAAGCCAGGAGCCAGGTGCTTCTCCTGGTCTCCCATGTGGGTGCAGGGCCCAAGCACTTGGGCCATCCTCCACTGTCCTCCCGGGCCACAGCAGAGAGCTGGCCTGGAAGCGGGGCAACCGGGACAGAATCTGACGCCCCGACTGGGATTAGAACCCGCTGTGCCGGTGCCGCAGGCAGAGGATTAGCCTATTGAGCCGCAGTGCCGGCCACTAGTATTTCATCTGGGTAGAAGTCATGTGTGTGAGGGATCTCCAAAAAGTGCATGGGAAATATGTATTATGAGAAACTGAGCACGAATTTCAAAGTTGTTGGCACCGTGATAAACTTACCTTTTACATACATTTTACATGAACTTTTAGAAGTACCACTGGGTATCTCCATGAAGCCTGGAGTTTTTTTGTGGTGTCATGTGAGAGGTGTAAGTGGATAGGTACCCGCTGGCCTTGCCCAATGTTGACCTCAGCTATTCACACACACGCATATATAGACAATGTTTCTAAAAGACTTCCCCCTATATAATAGGTAGGAATCATTTGATTTTTAAAACATATTATTATAAACACCCACACCAGACCACATTACCCAATACAGATTTGAAGATAATAAATTTCTGATGAGAAAAATCAGTGCCTTGTTATCACTAACATTCCAGAGGTGTATTGCTTAACCGTTGCAAAGCAAAATCCAGATGCCTTTCTATTATTCTGAAAGCACAGTCTACATTTTCTTATTACAAGTAAAGAAGATGGTCCTAGCACAGTGCACAATTCACAAGCTCTTGCCCTGGTACAGTTTTTGCCAGCTTGTGACCCAAACCGCCATCTAAAATCTTCATTGGCATCAAAGAAACAACATTTAAGGAAACCAAGTCAAGGAGACACAGATGTTGAGGCCAAAATGCCAGTGCGAGAAGAAGAAAGGACTCCAAACTTTGCCTCCATGTCACCGTGGTCTACCACTGGAATTCTCCCAAAGTCGATGTCAGCCCTGGGGATCAGGACAACGCTGAGGTGGTGGTGCCACCTGCTGGTCACTGTTCAATAATTCTATGACAACAGATGTTTAGGATTTATTTATTTATTTATTTATTTATTTTAAAAAGATTTATTTATTTTGGCCAGCGCCGTGGCTTAACAGGCTAATCCTCTGCCTTGCAGCGCTGGCACACCGGGTTCTAGTCCCGGTTGGGGCGCCGGATTCTATCCCAGTTGCCCCTCTTCCAGGCCAGCTCTCTGCTATGGCCCGGGAAGGCAGTGGAGGATGGCCCAAGTGCTTGGGCCCTGCACCTGCATGGGAGACCAGGAGAAGCACCTGGCTCCTGGCTTCGGATCAGCGAGATGCGCCGGCCGCAGAGGCCATTGGAGGGTGAACCAACGGCAAAAAGGAAGACCTTTCTCTCTGTCTCTCTCTCTCACTATCCACTCTGCCTGTCAAAAAAAAAAAAAATTTATTTATTTAGAAAGTGAGATTGTCCAACCACTTTTCACTCCCCAAACACCCCAAACAGCCAGGCCTGGGCCAAGCTTGAAGTCAGGAGCCAGGAACTCCATCCTGGTCTCCCACATGGGTAGCAGTAATTAAAGTAGCTGGACCATCATCTGCTGCCTTCCCAAGTGCATTAGCAGGAAGCCGAGTTGGAAGTGCAGTAGCCGGGATGCAAATGAGCCCTCTGATGTGGGATGCAGGTGTACCAAGTGGCAGCTTAGTCCGCTGCACCACAATGCCCATCCTGACATAGGATTTCTTTGGATTTTGTTTTACATCTTGGTCGAACAAATCGATAGAAATTATATACTACTATAGTTTCAATGACTTTGTGACTATTTTGAAATTTACTTTATATGAGTGAAGTTGACCATCTTTTCATTGGATTACTGCTTATAACCCTTGCTTATTTTCCTTCTGGGCCATGGTCTTTTTATTTGTTGAACTCTTCATTAAGCAAAATTACATCAAAAAATAACAAATAACATAGTAAATTGAAAAAAGTTTTTTTTGGTTGATGTGATGAGGGGGGAATTAATGATGAATGTTTTCCACTTATTTTTGTATAATTAATCTTTTCCAGAACTTGCATGTTTAGCGGTTAGTATTATTGTTATTAAAACACACAGTGCAATTTTGGATGTCCACAAATGGGTCATTTGCACTTACTTCTATCACTCTAAGGAAAACACACAAGCCTTATTTTCATAAACAGTGTGATGAAAAGAAAATAGATTTGGAGGTGCACTCCCCAAGTCCTAACCCCAGTGTAGCCTTTTGCTGGGTGGTCTTGGGTAAATTACTTAACTGTTCCTAACCTTGTTTTCCTCTGCTGTAAAAATAGAGCTACTGGGATAGATGTTTAACCTAGTGGTTATGATATCCACACCGGAGTGCCTGGGTTCAAGGCCCATCTCCAACTCCGACTCCAGCACATCCGGAACCAGCGGTGGTGGCCCAAGTGATTGGGTCCTTGCCACCCTTGTGGGAGACCTGGATTGCATTCCATGTCCCAGCTTTGGCCTCCATCCAGCCCCATCCATGTGGGCATGTGGGGAAGGAACGGATGAACCGATGGGTCAGGAGAGTGCTCTGTCTCTACTCTTTTCTTTCCAAATACAATTTAAAAAAATAAAAATAGAATTACTAACAGGAGGTCTGGGGTCCTTGGGGAGCAAGGTTTGAAGGCTCAGGATGGTTTTAAGAGGAACAGCCTGTGGCTCCTCCACTTCCACTTCCTCTCTTCTCCAATGCTCTCTGTTGATGGCAGCTCACAGCTCACCTGGCTAAGGCATCCAGCTGGGTTCCTGTCCCCTTCCCTACCTCATAATCAATCTTCTCCCATGTTACAGAAGGTCTTCCCTGTCACCCATCCCTATCACCCACCCTTGGTGCAGCCTCCCCAGAAGAGGCCAAAGGGGCAAATGGAAATATCTGTGCTGGTGGTGACAATGCGGACAACTAAGGGTTGGGTCACAAGTTCTAAGAAGCCAGCCATTTCCCAAGCATTTAAAAATATATATAATTGATTAATTGATTGATTTGATGGGCAAGAAGTAGCACTCATTCACTGGCTCACTTCCCAAATGCCCATAATATCTGGGATTGGGAACTTGATCCAGGTCTCCCACGTGGATGGCAGAGACCCAACTACATGAGCCATCACCTGCTGTCTCCCAGGGTGTGCATTAGCCGGAAGCTGCAATCAGGAGAGAAGCTGGGACTGGAACCCAGGCAAACTGGTGTGGGGTGTGGGCATCCAGCTGGCAGCTTAACTTCTACGCCCTATGCTCACCTTCCGAGTGCTGCTTTAAACAACGTTGAAGGAGGATCTAATTAAGAATTATTTCAGTAAATGACTTCTGACATATAATGCCGAAGGAATTAAAATAATCCAGCGATAGTACTGTAAGAAAACTTCCAGACCATCTACGGATTTCAGGGACGCTGGTTTCTCTGAGCATCCATCTTTTCAAAATCGTTATTAAATAATTATGGACTCACAGGAAGTTACAAATATAATACAGTGAGGGCTGATACCTGCGTCGTCCAGTTTTCCCTGGTAGCTATATGAGCCATCAAAAGCAGGAAATGGACATGAGTACAGGGTGTGTGTGAATGTGTGTGTTAGTGTATGTGTATGTAGTGCTAGACCATTTGGTCACACGTATGGATTCCCATAACTACTGCTCGTATCAACATACAGGCTAGGGGAGGGTTTGGCCTTGCCGTCATTCTGTTTCCAGCTTCTCTCTCATGCACACCCTGGGAGACAGCAGGTGATAACTGAAGGAGGTGGCTCACAGCCACCCAGACTGGGTTTCCAGTTGTGGCTTTGCCTCAAAGTCAAGGGCCATAGACGGTCTGGTTCCAGCAGATGTAGGAGAATGCAGGGCCTTCACCACAAAGATCTCCCTCGTGTTGCCTCTTCGTCATCACACTCACTTCCTGCCCCCACCATCCCAGCCCCTAGCAACCACTGATGTGTTTCCATCTCCATGATCGCGTCATTTAGAAAATGTTCTAGGAACGGGTTTCATAGTGTGAGACTGCGAGATCAGCTTGTCTTCAGCCATCTCAGGAACCCTCCAAGTCATTTGCATGTACCCATAGTTCTTTTTTTGTTTGTTTGTTTTAATTGCTCAAGAATCATTTCCCATCAGGCACACCTCTTTATATCTGAACAACGAGGACAGAACTGTAGCCAAGGCTGTTTCATTCTAATAGTGAGTAGCTTGTTACCAGGAAGATCAACTCATTGTCACCAAAAAATAATTCATCCCATGAAGAGATGTATTTCTAATTTAATTACTCTGTTTAATCATTGCCAAAAGTATAATGTATTTTTGTTGTTTTAATCAATTGTACACTATTGATTGAAATGGTAAATTAATCCAATTGGGGAGTGAATCATCAGATGGAAGACCTCTCTCTCTCTCTCTCTGCCTCTCCTCTCTCTGTGTGTAATTCTGACTTTCAAATAAATAAATAAATCTTTAAAAAAAATTTCCACAGTTGTTCCCAATACATTCAGGCAGTCAAGCCTCTGTCTTTAGGGAAAGAGCTGCCCCCTGGTCAGCACCCTCCACCCTATGCGAGGTCTCCACCTGAAACTTTTTAGCCTCTACATTGAACTTGGTTTCCATGGTTTTGAGCTGCACCCACTGCAACACCATTTGATCCTTGCCACTTCCTTGAAGCCATTGGCTGCTTTGCCCTCCTGGTCCCCAGGCTGCCCTCTTCCCTTGCTCCCCTGCTGTCCTCACTTTGCCAACCCCATTGTCCAGGTCACCTTTTCCTCTCCCAGGATGCTTTGCAGCTGAAGTAGGCACAGCTGAGGACTTAGTGATGCCCCCGCTGTGCCCAGAGTGGGGAAGGCCAGGCGTTCAGGCTGTGCCTGCAGCCTCAGGGTTGCTTGGCCCCTGGTCAGCTCCTCACAGCTCAGCCCCCAGGTCAGGGGCGCCTCAGCCTGGGCCACGCTGTGCTTCCACAGCCCCTACCATCCTTAAAGTGGTGACTGAGGAGCGTGGAGGCTCTGGGTGGCAGCCCTGGAGCTGGACGTCCTGGCCACACCCCACCCCTGCACTGGCCCACTGTGCAGCCTTGGGCAGTGCTGTAGCTCCTCTGTGTCTCAATGACCTCATCTACAGCATAGTGATATGAACATGTCTCTCAGAGGGTCAGCGTCAGGACACTGAGGGTGACTGTGTCATATGTTCCCCTCACCTGTCTGGTGACTCCCTTTGCTCACTGAAGTCTCTCCTTGGTGACCGGCCCCCACCCTTGCCAATCATCCAGCGCTTCTCCAACCCTTCAAGTGCCACCCCAAGTTCCATTTTTTTTTCTAGAACCTTCTCCAGGTCCCTGAGCTGGCTGCTAAACTTTTCCGCCTTCGTGGTCAGGAGCAGTCCAGGGAGAAGAGTCTTTAATTACGTCATCTGTTCCTTTCATTTCACACTACTAGGAACACAACAGCCATGGCTGGTGACCACCTGACCATGGTGTACAGAAGGTCCCTCGCCTCTCAGAGAAATCAGCCCTGTGCTGCGATTCAGGAGTGACAGCACCCTGTGGGATGAGCCTGAGTCAGCCGCCCTGTTTGTCCCTGCCCCGCACTCTGAGAGCCGCCTCCAGCAAACGCCCTGCATGCCAAGGCCCCTCCCCGGCTCTTCCCCGAAGGAGCCTGACCCAAGGCATCAGCTGACATGGACTCCTTCCCCATTAGATTCTGTCCTAAGCCCTGTGCCTCCACTCATTCACCCACAGCTGCATTACAAACTGAACAAGGCCAATCTAAGCCCCGCAGTGACTACTTGCCCACTGACTCACAGATTATACTGAAGCTCCCTACTACCCTGCCACTTTCCATTCTCTCTTCTGCTAGGGTCCTTGATTGTCCTCTAAGGAACCACGCCTCCTCCACTCTCACCCAGAACCAGCCAATCAGGGCACTTCATTTCCACGGCTGGCATCACTGGCTCAGGAATGGGCACATGACCCCAGCCAGGCCAGGCCAATTATACCTTATTCCTGTCTTCTCACTGAGTCTCCTGGGAAGAAGGTGGGGTTGATACACTGGGAGGAGGGGGTGCCAGGGCTAGCAGCAGCCGTTTTACCAACGTAGGAAAATGGGCCCAGAAGTGTGACCGCTGGAGAGGAGAGGAGAGCTGGGACAGCTGGCGAGACCGTGGACTCGGCACGTGGATCTGGCCACACTTGCTCTTTCAGTTAACAGCCCAGTAGAGTCCCCTTTCTGCTGAACCCCGTGAGTCAGATTTTGATTACCCACACTGAAGTTACCCTGACTAATAGACACTGATTTCTTAATGGGATGAATGAATGTTTATGGGAAAGCTATTCCGTAACAAGATCTCCTTATCTGTGCTACGCTCATTACCTCAAAGATTTCCAAACCCCTTCGCCAGATCCCTTCTTGGTAATGATGGTGATTGAAAGCTTTGTTTGCCTACATCCTAGAAGAGCTCTGAAAAAACAGGGCTCCCCTTATATGCTTTTTAACATTTTAAAAATAATTTTTTCATCCTAAATTTAAGTAGTTTCTCCCATGTTGTAGATATTGACAATTGCAAATAAAACTCTTAGGCCACTTTTTTTTAAAAAAAATTCTTTTCATTTTTTATTTGAAAAGCATCAAGAGAGGCCGGCGCCGTGGCTTAACAGGCTAATTCTCCGTCTTGCGGTGCCGGCACCCTGGGTTCTAGTCCCGGATGGGGCACCGGATTCTATCCCGGTTGCCCCTCTTCCAGGCCAGCTCTCTGCTATGGCCCGGGAAGGCAGTGGAGGATGGCCCAAGTCCTTGGGCCCTGCACCCGCATGGGAGACCGAGAGAAGCGCCTGGCTCCTGGCTTTGGATCAGCACGAATCGCCAGGCGTGGCGGCCATTGGAGGGTGAACTAACGGCAAAAAGGAAGACCTTTCTCTCTGTCTCTCTCTCTCACTATCCACTCTGCCTGTCAAAAAAAAAAAAAAAAAAAAAAAAAAAAAGAAAAGAAAAAGAAAAAGAAAAAGAAGGGCACATGAAAAGAAGGGCACAAGAAGGAGAAGGAAAGAGAGAGAAGTATCTTCCATCCACTGGTTCACTGCCCAAATGCCAGCAACAGACACAAACCAGAAACTGAATCCAGGTCTTCCATGTGGGTGACAAGGACCCAAGCTGTTGAGTCATTACCTGCTATTCCCCAGGTTACACATTAGCAGGAAGTTAGATTTTATATTAAAAAAAAGTGATTTATGTTATTTATTTGAAAGGCAGAGTTACAGAGAGAGAGAGAGAGAGAGAGAGAGAGAGACTGAGAAAGAGAGATCTTCCATCCACTGGTTCACTCTTTAAATGGCCACGGCGGCTGGAGCTGGGCCAGGCTGAAGCCAGGAGCCTGAAGCTTCTTCCAGGTCTCTCACATGGGTGCAGGGACCCAAGCACTTAGGCCATCTGCTGCTGCTTTCCCGGGTGCATGAGCAGGGAGCTGGATGGGAAGTAGAGCAGCTGGATCTTGAACTGGAGCCCAGTGGGATGACAACATCACTGGCGGTGGCTTTACCCACTACACCACAATTCCACCACTGTTTGACTTTATTTATTTAAAAAGCAGAGAGACAGGGAAAGAGAAAGAAAGATCTTCCATCTGCCAATTCGCTCCCCAAATGCCCACCAGGATGGAGCCACGCCATAGCCAGGAGCCAGGAACTCAGTCTGTGTCTCCCATGAGGGAAGCAGGGACCCGTGTCCTTAAGCCATCACCTGCTGTCTTCCCGGGGACACGTTAGCAGGAGGCTGGATCCGAAAGGGTGCAGGGACTTGAACCCAAGGACTCTGATATGAGAGATATAGGATGGGGCATCCCGTGCAGCAACTTAGCCACTGCACCAAATGCCTATGCTGTTTTAGGTCACTTTAAAATGTGTCTGACAGAATCTCCATCTCCTAACGATTTGATACCCACCACTATCCATTTACAAGAGAGTGAACAGGCTTTTTAACAGCCAGAAATGTTGCCTCATTATTTTTCTCTTTCAACTTTCTTCCTGATCAGTATCTCCTATGTATTTTACCCTCATATCATATAGGCTTAAAGATTTTTGTTGGGGCTGCCATTGTGGCGTAGAAGGTAAAACCCACTGGCATCCCTTATTGGTGCCAGTTTGAGTCCCGGCTGTTCCACTTCCAGTCCAGCTGAGACCTTCATTTCTAAGTCCCTGGTACCTTGTCACCCTTGTGAGAGATCCGGAAGAAGCTCCTGGCTCCTGCTTCAGCCTGGACCAGCCCTGGCTGCTGTGACCATTTAGGGAGTGAACCAGCAAATGGAAGATCTCTCTCCTCTCCCTGTAACTCTGTAACTCTCTTCCCCTCTCTCTCTAACTCTGCCTTTCAAGTGAATAAATAAATCTTTGCTTTTATTATTTGAAAAGCAGAATTACAGAAAGTGAGAAGGAGAGACAGAGAGAAAGGTCTTCTGTCCATTGGTTCACTCCCCAAATGGCCGCAATGGCTGGAGCTGGGCCAGTCCGAAGCCTGGAGCCAGGAGCTTCTTCCAGATCTCCCACAGGGGTGCAAGGGCCCAAGCACTGGGCCATCTTCCACAGCTTTGCCAGGCCAAAGCAGAGAGCTTGATCAGAAGAGGAGCAGCTGGGACTTGAACTGGTGCCCATCTGGGATGCCAGTGACACAGGCGGAGGCTTAACTCACTACAGCACAGTGCCAGCCCCACAACTATGGTGTTTTTTGGTTTTGCTCTTTTTTTTTAATGTGGTAGTACATATAACAAAATTTACCATTTTCACTGTTTTTAACAACAGGGTTTTATCAAAACTTTTTTTTTTTTTCATTTTATATGAAGGGCAGAGAAAAAGAGAGCGAAAGCTCTTATCTACTAGTACACTCCTCAAATGCCTGCCTTGGCCAGAGGTGGGTCAGGACAGAGCCAGTGTCCTGGAACTCAGTCCAGGCGGCAGGGACCCAACCACCTGAGCCATCACTGCCTCCCAGGGTGCACACAGCAGGAAGCTGGGGTCAGGATGGGGTGGAGACTGGAACTCAGACACTGCTGTATGGAGCGGCTGTCCCCAAGCGGCAGTTTTGCTTTTTAAGATTTATTTATTTATCTGAAAGTCAGGGTTACACAGAGAGAAGGAGAGGCAGAGAGAGAGAGAGAGAGAGATCGAGAGAGAGAGAGAGAGATCTTCCATCTGCTGGTTCACTTTCACTCCCCAGTTGGCCGCAATGGCCAGAGCTGCACTGATCTGAAACCAGGAGCCAGGAGCTTCTTCCGGGTCTCCCACGTGGGTGCAGGGACCCAAGGACTTGAGTCGTCTTCTACTGGTTTCCCAGGCCATAGCAGAGAGCTGGGTTGGAAGCGGAGCAGCCAGGATTCAAACCAGTACCCATATGGGATGCCGGCACTGCAGACAGCAGCTTTACCTGCTACGCCACAGCACCAGCCCCCCAAGTGGCACTTTCACTGCAGTGCCAAATGTCCAGCCCTGTTTTAACTATGTTTCAGCAGGCAGGTCCATGGCATTAAGCACACGCACATTGTGCAACCTTCATCAGCATCCACCTCCAGCGCTTCTTCATCATCCCAGACGGACAGTACCCATTAAACAGTAACTCCCCATACTGCTCTCCCCCAGCCCCTGTGACCTCCGTGACCTCTATTCCACTTCCTGTATCGAAGACGTTGGCTACTGTTCGTCCTTGTTATCAGTGGAATCTTACAGCATTTGGCCTGATTCACTCAGCAGCATGTCCTCACCTGTCAGAATTCCTTCCTCTCTAAGACTGAGTTAGGTTCACTCTGTGCACCTGCCACTCCTGGGGCTGCTTCCTCTGGGCCATTGTGAATAATGCTGCCATGAACACATGTCTGAGTCCCCACTTTCAGGTGTCCACCTGGCAGTGGGCAATACTGTGTTAAGCGGAGCAGCTGTGCCACGCCATGGACCCAGGGTCCATTGCTTCATGTCCTCGCAATCCCTCGTTACTGCTGTGCCTGCCTGGTCACATTCCAGGGGGTGGAGTCAGAACCAGCAGGTGAGGTCCCTCCCTGGCCAAGTGTCTTCCCTGACCATTCATCTCATCCCCTCCTCCTGGGAGCCTCCTCTCACTAAGACCTCACAGGGGATGCCAGTGTTTTGGCCTAACAGGTAAAGCTGCTGCCTGTGAACCTAGCATCCCACATGGGTTCCGGTTGAGACCCAGCTGCTCCACCTCCGATCCACCTCCCTGGGAAAACAGCAGAAAATGGCCCAAGTGCTTGGGCCGTTGTACCAGTGTGGGAGATCTGGAAGAAGCTCCTGGCTCCTGGCTTCAAGCTGGCCCTGCCCTAGCTGTTGTGGCTTTTGGGAGTGTCTCTCTGTGTCTCTTCCCATCTCTGTGTAACTCTTTCAAGTAAATACATAAATCTTAAATAAATAAAAACAGACCTCACAAAGGACCTGAGGGTGTCCTTCCAGCGACACCAGGCCCCAAGACAGAGCCTCCCACCTTCACCCTGTGCCTGTGTCTTTAAGGATGCCATAATACGGGCAGAGTAACACTTTCTCAGGTGCTGCTGTGGTTTGGGTGTGTCCTCTGGAGTTCACGTGTTGGAAACATTGCCTCCAAAGTCACATGAATGGGGCTCCTTTGGGAGTTGACTGGATCATGAGAGCTCTGCTCTTGCAAATGGATGAAGCCACGCATGAGCAAAGGGATCAGCGGGTTATCCGGGGCGTGGGCCTGTTACAGAATCCGCTCGCCATAGGCGTTGGGACTCTGCATGTCCCTGCTAGCAGGAAGGCCCTGCCAGGGGCAGCCACTGCAGAATTGTAAGAAGCGCATTTGTTTCTTTATAAATCACCCAGAGCAACAGGACACAGACTAAGCCATTCGGTATTGGTTTTTACGGGCTGACAGGTGCAGCTGGCAACTGCTTTAACCAGGTGTGAAAGGGGTCTGGGTGAGGCTGCTTCCTAAGACACCAGGTGCGAGCGCTGTCTGCGGGTCCTTTGCTGCCCTGTGGCTCCCGTCTCTTTCCCACCTCCGTCCTGCTCTGTGACCCCTGGCAGCCCCGCACTCTGTGAGTTCATTTTCAGGGTTCTCTTCCCTTTGGCTTCCTGTGGGCGTGGCCAGTGAGAGGCCCTGAGAAGAGATCAGAGGCCAGGAAGAGAGAGGTGTCCGTCCCCCCTCTCCCCCTACCCTGCCCCGCCCTGGACCTGCCTGTGTCTGGCAGCAGTGCTGGCTCCGCCCCAGCTCCAGCCCTCACGAGGCTGGGTCAGCCTTCTTCCTCCCCGTGTCTCCACTGCCCCTGGTGGCCGTCCCTAGCTGGATCTGCCAGGCCCACACACTGCTCTGCCTTGTTCACTCCTTTCCGGGATTCTATCTGAGGTTTCCTTTGGCTTCCTGCTAGGATGCTGAGTTTGCAGTCACCGAATGGCTCTGTTCATGGGCTCCCCTCTGGGCGGGAGGGGGGCTCACAGGGTCACGGTGGGATTTCTCTGTCTCTGGTTGGTCGGGAATGTGTTGTAATATTGTTGATGCCACTAGGATCCAGGGCAGAAACCGGAGCCTGGTGGACTTGAAACGTGCCTGGCTTTGCATGGGTCATGCTCTGTGACGTCATTCTTCTCTCCATCTACCGGGCAAATCACGGAGGACTTCAAGGAGGTCGCTGAGTGTGGACGAGAAATCCGCTGACTCCATAAATGCAGCCAACCCAGGCGCAAAGGTGGAAACCACCTTGGACTTTGTCGATGAGAGGCCCTGGCTCTGTGCCACCACTGTGGGCTCCTTGTGATTTAGAAAACCTGGCTGAGCGAATTCCCCGAAGCGGACAATTCATGCTCAACCTGTTTGGCATTCTACCAGGCTACGGTGGGTAATTACAAATCGATTATAGATTTCTTCCTACATCTTTGGTGTTTTTTTTTTTAAGAGTTATTTTATTTATTTGAAAGGCAGAGAGAGATCTTCCATCTGCCGGTTCACTCCCCAAATGGCTGCATTAGCTGGAGCTGAGCGGGGCCGATCCAAAACCAGGAGCCAGGAGCTGCTTCTGGGTCTCCCAAGCACTTGGGCCATCTTCCACTATTTTCCCAGGCACATGAGCAGGGAGTTGGATCAGAAGTGGAGCAGCCAAGACTCAAACCAGTGCCCCTATGGGATGCCAGCCTTGCAAGCAGTGCCTTAACCTGTTACACCTGCCACAATGCCAGCCCCATCTTTGGTTTTGAAGGGATCAAGTCTGTTCAGTAGCGTGGATTATGGGGATTCCCAGTGGCCTCACTTCCCCAGATGGATGCACAGATGGCTGCACCTCCTTTGGCATCTTTCCTGGGCCTTGCTGCCTGGCAGGAGCCCTCCCGCCAACCCTTTTTAAAGATTTATTTATTTTATTTGAAAAGCAGAGTTACACACACAGAGAGGGGAAAGAGAGAGAGAGATGTTCCCTCTGCTGGTTCATGCCCTAAATGGCCAAAGCAGTCAGGGCTGGACCAGGCTGAGGCCAGGAGCCAGGAATTCCATCCGGGTCTTCCACATGGGTGACAGGGGCCCAAACAGTTGGGTCATCTTCTGATGCTTTCTCAGGCACACATTAGCAGGAAGCTGGATTGGAAGTGGAGCAGCTGGGACTGGGACTAATGATCTTATGGGATGCCAGTGTCAGTGTCATGGGTGGCAGCTTAACCTGGTGCGTGTACAATGCCAGCCCCTGAGGCTGCACGTTGGTAACTGCTCAGTAGATAGCACGCCTTTGGGTTCTATGGCTCTAAGAATACTCCCGGGAGCAGGGAGCAGCACTGTGGCACAGCAAGTTATGCATCTGCCTGTGGTGCCAACATCCCACAGGGGCACCAGTTCATGTCCCGGCTGCTCCACTTCTTTTTTTTTTTTTTTTTTTTTTTTTTTTTTTTTTTTTTTGACAGGCAGAGTGGACAGTGAGAGAGAGAGACAGAGAGAAAGGTCTTCCTTTATTGTTGGTTCACCCTCCAATGGCCGCCGCGGCGGGCGCGCTGCGGCCAGCGCACCGCACTGATCCGAAGGCAGGAGCCAGGTGCTTCTCCTGGTCTCCCATGGGGTGCAGGGCCCAAGCACTTGGGCCATCCTCCACTGCACTCCCGGGCCACAGCAGAGAGCTGGCCTGGAAGGGGGGCAACTGGGACAGAATCCGGCACCCCGACCGGGACTAGAACACGGTGTGCCGGCGCCGCAAGGTGGAGGATTAGCCTATTGAGCCGCGGCGCCGGCCTTAGGCTGCTCCACTTCTGATCCAGCTCTCTGCTGATGGTCTGGGAAAGCAACAGAAGATGGCCCAAGTCCTTGGGCCCCTGCACCTGCGTGGAAGCCCCAGAAGAAGCTCCTGTCTCCTGGCTTCAGATCAGCTCAGCTCTGGCCATTGCGGCCATATGGGGAGTGAACCAATGGATGGAAGAACTGTCTCTCCCTCTCTCTGTCTGTAACTCTGCTTCTCAAGTAAATAAATGCATTTTAATAGAAAAAGAAAGCATCCTCCTGGGGAACCTCGTTTTCAAACTCCACTTCTGCTCTGTTTTATGGGGCAACAGTTGTCGGTGGGAGCTCCAGGAAGGGTGTCTTGATGAGCCACAGGGAGGTAGTGACTGCTTCGCTCCCTCAGCTGGAGTTCAGTTCTGTATGTCAAACAGGAACCATTGCTTTTGTTGACTAAGAAAAGATAATGAAAGCAGTGTAGGAGTTAATTGGGCTGTTTTCATCTAAAAGCTAATTTTTACCTTAAAATTTTTATTAAAAGAATTTTAACAGCCATAGAAAAACAGTGTATTTGTGTGGGGTACCATATGACATTTCAATGCATGTTGTGTAATGTCCAATCTGCATAAATATTTATCTCCTCAAACATTTAACAGCATCTTTATCGTGAAAACATCCAAAATTCTATCTTCTAGGTTTTTTAGAATTTTTATCTATTGGAAAGGCAGAGAAACAGAAGCAGAGATTTTCTGTCTGCTATGGGTCAATCCCTAAATGCCTGTGACAGCCGGAGTTGGGCCAGAACAAAGCCAAGAGCTCAGAATTCCATCCGGGCCCCCCACATGGGTGGCAGGGACCCACATACTTGGTGCACTATCTGGTGCCTCTCAGGATGCTAGAATTGGGGACAGAGCTGGTGCTTATGGGATGCCACGTGCCAAGTGGATTTTTAAAAAAATATTTATCTTATTTATTTGAAAGAATTAAAGAGAGAGAGAGAAAGAGAGAGAGGTAGGTCTTCTATCCACTGGTTCACTCCCCAGTTGCCCACAACAGCAAGAGCAGAGGCGATCCAAAGCCAGGAGCTGGGAGTTTCTTCCAGGTCTCCCACATGGGTACAGGGGCCCAAGTTCTTGGGCCATCTCCTACTGTTTTCCCAGGCCATAGCAGAGAGTTGGATTGGAAACAGAGCAGCTGGGACTCAAACCGGCACCCATATGGGATGCCAGTGCTGCAGGCCGAGGCTTTAACCCACTGCACCACAGCTCTGGTCCCCAAGTGGAATTTTAATCATTGCACCAAACACTGGCCATTTTTTTTTTAACAGAGAAGTGTACAATATGTTAATATTATCAATAGCCACCCTATTGTGCAACAGAACCCCCGAACTCCTTACTCCTCCCAGCTATAACTCAGTACCCATCAGTCAACCTCTTCTCATCCCTCCCTCCCCCACTCCCTCATGGCCACCTTTGTACTTTTAGTTTCTGTGAGGTCACCTTTCCTTTAGACTCCACATGTAAGTGAGATCACGAGCTACTTGCCTGTCTGTGTTTAGTTTATTCCACTTAACATAATGACCTCTGGGCCCATCCAGGCGGTTGTGAGTGACAAGATTTCATCCTTTGGTGAGAAGTATGCCACTGTGCATGTGCCACATTTTCATTACCATTCAGCCAGTGCAGCTTTTGTGGCTTCAGTGGCTCCCTTTGTGACCAACATGCTGGCGGATTGTCTGTGTCCAGGTGGCGAGGTGGTGGCACCCACAGCGTGGCCAAGCACCAGCCTAGATGTTGCTGTAAAGGGGCTTTTCACATGTGACCAACATTTAATGAGCAAACTTGGAAGAGGAAGGTTATCCTCCATGGAGTGAGTGGGCTTCATCCAGTCAGATGAAGGCTGTAAGAGGGGACGTTTGGTCTCCAGCCTCTCTCCGGACTCCAGCGGTCACATCAGAGCCAGATTTCAGTCTCGCCAGCTTCCACATCACATGAGCCAATTCCTTAAATAAATAGGTACCTCTCTATATCTACACACACACACGCACACACACCCACACACACACACAGATCCTATTAGTTCAGTTTCTCTGCAGAACTCTAATACAGCCATTTTGTGGGATAAAACAACAGCATCTGCTTTCTCAGGCACTTTAGTTATTTTTTTTAAAGATTGATTTGTTTATTTGAAAGGTGGAGTTACAGAGAGGCAGAGAGAGAGAGGTCTTCCATCTGCTGGTTCACTCCCCCAATGGCTGCAACAGCTGGAGCTGGACTGATTTGAAGCCAGGAGCCTGGAACTTCTTCTGGGTCTTCCACATGGGTACAAGGGCCCAAGGACTTGGGCCATCTTCTGCTGCTTTACCAGGTGTATTAGCAGGGAGCTGGATTGGAAGTGGAGCAGCCAGGACTCAAACCGGCATCCATATGGGATGTGGGCACTGCGGGTGGCGGCTTTACCCACTATACCACAGTGCCGGCCCCAGGCACTTTAGTTGTAAAGACTATAGATAAGGTTAGAAGGTAGTATGGCTAACATTACCTTAATGAATCTTTGAACCTCAGCAAGGTCTGAATATGGGGGCCATTCGTATGCACCATGTTGATGCATGAACTAACCCTCACCCCACATCAGAATGCCTGGGTTCCATCCTTGGCTCCGGTTCTGATTGTGGCTTCTGGTTCCACTTTCTTGCTGACATAGACCCTTAATGGTAGCTGGTGATGGCTTAAGGAGTTGGGTCCCTGCCACCCACGAGCGAGAACTGGACTGCATTCCTGGCTCTCAGCTTCTGCCGAGGCCATCACAGGCATTTGTCAGTGGATGGCGGTTGTCTAGGCCTCTCTCTCCTTCTCTGCCTTCCAAATAAATAAATAATTTTTTTTTGACAGGCAGAGTGGACAGTAGAGGGAGACAGAGAGAAAGGTCTTCCTTTTTGCCGTTGGTTCACCCTCCAATGGCCGCCGTGGTAGGCGCGCTGCGGCCGGCGCACCGCGCTGTTCCGATGGCAGGAGCCAGGTGCTTCTCCTGGTCTCCCATGGGGTGCAGGGCCCAAGCACTTGGGCCATCCTCCACTGCATTCCCTGGCCACAGCAGAGAGCTGGCCTGGAAGAGGGGCAACCAGGACAGGATCAGTGCCCCGACCGGGACTAGAACCCGGTGTGCCGGCGCCACAAGGTGGAGGATTAGCCTGTTAAGCCACGGCGCCGGCCCAAATAAATAAATAATTTATTGAAAGTAATTAGACCCCTCCCCTGTTGTTAGAAATGGATGGATTGGTGTTTCTGTGTTTGTTTGCATTGAACACCAGAGGAAGTTACTATTTGGGCATACAGAGCCTTGTTGTAGCAAAAATATGCATTTGAACATGGTAGAATCACACTCTGGAGATGAGAGGCTCTGTCCGTGGGAAAGATCTAGAAACTGAGAGCGTGTGGGGAATATTTGCTTTAAACCTCAGTCTGCCTCCTACTGCAGGACATTAGCTTGTTCTGGGGAATAGCAGGCAAAAATTTCCTTCATGATGGCAGCTCTTCCCTTCTCTCTCACTCTCCCTGTCTCTGTCATCCACATGGATACACAGAAAATTTCATGTAAGTTTTGTGGAAATGGATGTTGATGTTACTCCACTGTACAGTAAGAATGATGGCCTGGGCTACTGTCAGATTTGATGAAATACTTTCCTGGGACTATGGTGCACTGAAAAAATGGCCCAGTTTTGCATTGAGGCCTCTTCCTAAGGGCCCCAAAGTGGTCAGCAGTCATTGGAGTGTAGGTAGAAATGTGAGAGACCATCTGCTCTTAGTGCAGGATATGATTTGAATATTAGTTTGGGTGTGCCCCAAGTGTCTGTGGGTTACAGGCTTGGTCCCCAAACTCTATTTTTTTAAGATCTATTTTATTTATCTGAAAGGCAGAATGACAAAAAGGAGGAGGAGGAAGAAGAGGAGAGAGAGAGAGAGAGAGAGAGAGAGAGAGAGAGAGATCTTTCATTGGCTGGTTCACTCCCCAAATGGCCACAACAGCCAGGGCTGGGCCATTCTGAAGCTAGGGCTGGGCCAGTCTGAAGCTAGGGCTGGGCCAGGAGCCTGGAACTCCATCTGGGTCTCCCACATGGGTCCCCAGAGTCTTACGTTCCTGGTCCTAAGAGGCTGGAGTCTTAATCCAGTTATGTATTTCAAAGTGAGGCTTTAGGAAGTGATGAGATTGGATGAGGTTGTTAGGGTGGAACTGTGGTGGCTTCGTGAGGAAAGACACAGACACATGTGCATCTTGTCCGCGGGCAGCCTCAGAACTCCCCCAGCAGTCTCAGACCGTAGACCTCCAACACCATGAGCCCAAATAAACCTCCTTCCTTTACAATTAGCTTGTTTTGGGTATTTCATTATGGTGATGCCTGCAGATGTAGGCCCTGAAGGCCAGGCTTGGAAACCATCGGTCTGACTCCAAATACTTCCCAAGAATACAGAAAATGAAAGAACTGGCGCTCCAGGGTGGGTGCTGTGGTGCAGCAGGTTAAGCCATTGCTTGGGCTGCCTGAATCCCGTTTCAGAGTACTGGTTTGCGTCCCAGCTGCTCTGCTTCCAAGACAGATTTCTGATGATGCATCGGGGAAGGCAGGAAGGATGGCCGAAGTGTCTGGGCCCCTGCCAGCCTGTGGCAGACTCAGATGGAGTTCCTGGCTCCTGGCTTTGGCCTGGCCCAGCCCCAACTGTTGAGCCATTTAGGGAGTAAGCAAGCAGGTGAAAGATCTCTCTCTCTCTCTCTATCTCTCATTCTCTCCTGCTCTCACTCTTGCTCTTTTTGTTGCTCTTCTTTTCAAGTACATGAATAAATAAATCTGCCTTTTTAAAAAAGGATTGATTTGCCAGTGAACAGAACATAACTTCATTTACTAGCAAAAACCCACAAGTGTTATTAAACTTGTAGCAAATGACAGATGATATTTACAGAGATGAAGAAGTAATTATGCTATACTCAAAAATAACATCCTTAATGTTTACAGTCATAACACAGAAAGACTTTCCAAATTGAGTTCAGCTAGGATCTTAATAGCCAGCTAGTTCTCATAGCATGATAGTATGTACACTTCACATGCTGTATCTGTGTGAGACATGAAGCAGACGTGTAACGCAACATATGTGTTCTTTGGAAGGAGGCAGCTTCATTCTTAGCCTCCCTATTTCTGAGACTAAAGATTTCAAGTGTGGTTTTATACCTGTCAAATTCTCCACACGTGGAAAATTCTGATAACTGTTCTATTGTTTTTTAAAAGATTTACTTATTTGAAGAGGATAGTGAAAGAGAGAGAGAGAGAGAGAGAAATAGAGAGAATGTTCTATCTGCTGGCTAAAATTAGTTCAAACCAATGCTAGGAGCCTGGAGCTCCATCTTGGTCTCCCCTGTGGGTAGCAGAGACCCCATGCCTATTGGGGGTGGGGATCCTCCACCCCCAGTGAAGCCTCCAGCCAACGGCAGCCCTGCCTCTGCCAATATCTGACTAAGACCTCATGAGGACCTTGAGCCAGAACTTCCCAGGCAACGCACTCTCAAATTCCAGAGCCACAGAAATCACGACAGATAAAAAGATTATCTCTCTCTTTTTTTTTTTTTTTTTTTTGACAGGCAGAGTGGATAGTGAGAGAGAGAGAGAGAGAGAGACAGAGAGAAAGGTCTTCCTTTTTGCCGTTGGTTCACCTTCCAATGGCCACTACGGCCTGCGCATCTCGCCGATCAGAAGCCAGGAGCTAAGTGCCTCTCCCAGTCTCCCATGCGGGTGCAGGGCCCAACAACTTGGGCCATCCTCCACTGCACTCCTGGGCCATAGCAGAGAGCTGGCCTGGAAGAGGGGCAACCGGGATAGAATCCGGCGCCCCGACCGGGACTAGAACCCGGTGTGCCGGCGCCGCAAGGTGGAGGATTAGCCTGTTAAGCCACGGCGCTGGCCTAAAAAAGATTATCTCTTTTAAGACACTATATACAGCATGACTTGTTAGCAGCAATAACTAATTAATATAGAAACATTGTCTGTTGTTTTATTTTACATAAAGTTTTACGATGGCACAATGACAAAATAATCACGCATTATAGCCATTGCTGTAGTTTATAAGTCACTTTATTTTTGTTTTATTCTTAATTGTCTTCGAGCCTAGATATTAAAAACAGTATAATTACAAGGACATCTTTCAGTCTAACTCACTTGGAAATTACAAGCATTTATAGTCATGAGCATTAAGCTATAATCAAGAATGACCATGCTGAAGCAGGCATTTGGCACCGTGGTTAAGATACTGCTTAGGGCCAGCACTGTGGCATAGTAAGCTCAGTCTCCCTCTGTGGGGCCCACATCCCATATGGGTGCTGGTTCTAGTCCCGGCTGCTCCTCTTCCAACTCTGCTTAGGGCCTGGGGAAGCAGTGGAAGATGGCCCAAGTGCTTGGGCCCCTGATGTGGGAGATCTGGGAAAAACTCCTGGCTCCTGGCTGCAGGTCAGTCCAGCTCCTGCCATTGCAGCCAGTTAGGGAGTAAACCAGTGGATGGAAGGCCTCTCTCTTTGTCTCTCCCTCTCTCTCCAACTCTGCCTCTCAAATAAATAAATAAATAAATTTTTTTTTTTTTTTAAAGATACTGCTTCACTGCTTGCAACACCTGATCCCCTATCAGAGAGCCTGGGTTCACATCCTGCTCCCTTTCCCAGTCCAGCTTCCTCTGGAAGGCAGTAGATGGAGCTCAAGTACTTGGACCCCTGTCCTCCACACAGGAGATCTGGACTGAATTCCGTGCGCCTGGCTTTGGCCTGACATAGCCCTGGCTGTTGTAGCTATTTGGGGAATCAACCAGCAGATGGACGATCTCTCTCTGACTCTGTGTCTCTGCCTTTCAAATAAAATGAAAATAAATAAATACAGATAAAAATGAAGATGTCTTAAAATCTAAAGGCATAAAAATGGATTTCATGGCTGCTATGAGTCACGTACTGTTCTATCAAAGAAACAGAATGTGGCTGCACTTTTTGAGAACTAGAATCTGGTAGGGAAGTTGAGGCCCATTAGTGTACAGACCTGCATCTGGGTGCTTAGATGCCACTCCCGACAAAAAGCAATCCAGACTGCTTGACAAAGGCCAAGCTCCAGGTCTCTGGCAGGGATTGAGCCAGACAAGCCCACAATGGCTCCATAATTATCACAGATCAGTGGTGTCCCCATCAGAATGCTCAGGACCAACAAGAGGGAACTCCCACTGCCCCGGGTGACACACCTTCAGCATCTAGAATAATAATAAACAATACGAATGTCTGTTCACAAATGAGCAGATAAATGAAATGTGGTCTACTTGTGGAATTTTATTCAGCCATGAAAAGGAAGGAAACTCATGGAAGGCAAGTTGTGGCACAGTGCGTTAAGCCTCTATTTGCAATGCCTGGATCCCACATCAGAGCGCCAGTTCAAGTCCTGGCTGCTCCGTCTCTGATCCAGCTCCTTGCTAACGGCCTGGGAAGGCAGCAGAGGATGGCCCAAGTGCTTTGGCCCCTGCTACCTATGTGGGAGACCCAAGTTGGGTTCCTAGCTCCTGGCTTTGAATTGGCCCAGCTCCAGCCTTGCACATATTGGAGGAGTAAACCAGTAGATAGAAAAATATCTCTCTCTCTCTCTCTCTCTCTCTCTTTCTCTCTCTGCCTTTCAAATCAATCAATAACTCTGTTAAAAAAAAAGGAAAGAGGGGCTGGCATTGTGGCATAATGAGTTAAGCCTCTGCCTGCAACACCAGTATCCCATATGGACACCAGTTCAAGTCCTGGGTGTTCCACTTTCGATCAGGTTTCTTGTTAATGTGCCTGGGAAAACAGCAGAAGATGGCCCAAGTTGTTGGGCCCCTGAACCCACGTGGGAGACCTGTATAAAGCCTCTGGCTCCTGGCTTCAACCTTGCCCAGTCCAGCTGTTGCAGCCATTTTGGGAGTGATATAGCAGATGGGAGATCTTTCTATCTCTCCCTCTCTCTCTCTGTAACTCCATCTTTAAATTAGGAAAATAAATCTTAAGAAAAAACAAAAAACTTCTTGAAAAAAGGAATAAAGGGACTGGAACTGTGGTGTAGCAGGTAAAGCAGTGGCTGTAACCTGTGACACCAGCATCTCATATGGGAGACTGTTAGAGCCCCGGCTGCTCCACTTCCCATCCAGCTCCCTGCAGATGCACCTGGGAAAGCAGTGGAGGATGGCCCAAATCACTGGGACCCTGTAAACCACATTGGAGACCTGGATGATGCTCCTGGCTCCTGGCTTCAGCCTGGCCCAACCTGGTCATTGCAGTCATTTGGAAAGTGAACCACAGGTGGAAGACCAGGCCAGGCTGAAGCTGGGAGCATGAAACTCTATCCAGGTCTTCCAAATGGGGGCCAGGGGAAAAGCAGTAGAAGAAGGCCCAATTCCTTGGGCCCCTGCACCCATGTGGGAGACCTGAAAGGTGCTCCTGGCCCCTGGTTTCGGATCAGCCCAGCTCCAACCATTGTAGCCATCTGGGGGAGTGAACCAGCGGATGGAAAGCCTCTCTCTCTCTCTCTCTCTCTCGTTCTCTCTCTCCCTCTCCCTCTCCTCTCTGTGTGTAATTCTGACTTTCAAATAAATAAATAAATCTTTAAAAAAGAGTTGAGATTTGGAATATTTTTTTAAAAAAGTAATGAAACTTTCTTATAGCAACATGAATAAAATTGAAAATGGTAATTATGATTTAAAAGGTATGTAAATAAATAAATAAGGCCATCTTTATTTGAGACTCTAGAGAAAAAAGCCAAAAACCAAGAACTCATTATGATACCTAACAATAAGAAAAATCCCTCCCCCAAATACCACATTTGTCTCCGTTAGAAGTAGCTCCTTACTCTGATGATTGGTTGTCAAAGAGAAGCACCAAATGTTTAGTTTGCCTTTCTGCGAGGAGCCGTATCTCAGGGTAACCTGGGTGGTGGGAGAAGGTTCTGCTTTACAGAAGGATGCTAGCTACTGAATGTAGAAGAATCACCGTGTGCACTTACCACGTGGCAAGTTTTAGTGAAATAACTGATTCACGGGACATTCTTCATAGTTATGTGAAAGACGAAGAGATGTGCTGGTGCAGGACAGAGTGCTTAGTATCATGCCACAGACTGCTTGCTGCGTGCAATGGAGAAAATCAATTTAAAATTATATTTATTTATTTTTAAAGATTTACTTGAAAGGCAGAGTTACAAAGAGGCAGAGGGAGAGAGGGGTGGGGGAGAGACAGAGAGACAGAGAGAGACAGGGAAGTCTTCCATTCACGGGTTCACTTCCCAGATGGCCGCAATGGCTGGAGCTGTGTCAATCGGAAGCCAGGACCTCCTCCTGGTCTCCCACGTGGGTACAGGGGCCCAACTGTCTGAGCCATCTTCTACTTTCCCAGTCCATAGCAGAGAGCTGTATCAGAAGTGGAGCATCCAGGACAAGAACCAGCACCCATATGGGATGCCGGTACTGCAGGTGGCGATTTTACCCACTAAGCCACAGTGCCAATCCCAATATATTTATTTATTTGAAAGACACATAGAGAGAGAGCAAGAGGGAGAGACAGGGATTTTGTCAAAGCTGGTTCACTCCCCAAGTGCCTGCAACAGCTGGGGCTGGGCCAGGCTGAGGCCCAGAGTCTGGATCTCAATGCGGGTCTCCCTGTGGGTGGCAGGGGCCCTGCCACTTGAGCTGTCATCTGCTACCTCTCAGGGTGTATCCTGCTGGAGTCAGAAGTGGAGCCAGGACTCGAACCCAGGCACTCTGCTGTACGATGCAGGTGTCTGAAATGGTCACTTAACCACTGCAACAAAAGCTTGCCCCCCCAAATTTTGCCATTTTTGTTACATATTTTGTCTGGTATAATTTTCCAAGATATTTTAAGGTAGATCACAAGCATTATAGCATTTTAACCCTAATTAAGATGGACGATTCTTTCCATAACCACCATTCCTTTGTCACATATAAGAAAATGAATTCTTTAATATCATCTTTTTTTTTTTTTTTTTTTTTGACAGGCAAAGTGGATAATGAGAGAGAGAGAGAGACAGAGAGAAAGGTCTTCCTTTTTTGCTGTTGGTTCACCCTCCAATGGCCGCTAAGGCCGGTGCATTGTGCTGATCGGAAGCCAGGAGCCAGGTGCTTCTCCTGGTCTCCCATGCGTGTGTAGGGCCCAAGGACTTGGGCCATCCTCCACTGCCTTCCCGGGCCATAGCAGAGAGCTGGCCTGGAAGAGGAGCAACCGGGATAGAATCCGGCGCCCTGACCCGGACTAGAACCCGGTGTGCCGGTGCCGCAAGGTGGAGGATTAGCCTGTTAAGCCACGGCGCCGGCCTAATATCATCTTACCTACAGTCATATCCAATGTCTCCATAAACAATCTTTAAGGTTGGTTTGTTTGGACTACTGCAGGACAGTTCCCCATTGTTTAATGCCATTTTCTTATCAAGAAAACCAAGTTAGTTTGCAGGATGTGTTCCAGACTGGGTTTGGCTGGTTGCTTCTTCATGAAATCATTTCGCTTGTCTTCCATATCTCTTTTGGGTTGGAATTTAGTTCTAAAGTCTTACAAAAATAGGAAACATGTTCAGGACAAATGTCTCAAAGGTAACATTGTGTGTCATATCTCAACACACCAGTATGCTCAGAATATCAGCTGCCCCCTTGCCAACAAAGCCACCATGTAGTGAGTTCTCTGGATGACAGCTGGTAAAGCAACGGTCAAGTTGAAGGTCTCAGGACAGGCGTTTAGTGCAGCCGTTACGTCCTTCAGAGCCGCAGGCTTTCTCTGCAGGCAGAGGAGAGGTATGTGGCTTCCCAAAACAGGAGTAAGGCGCTGGGGATGAGTTAAGCAGAGGCAGAGCCTGGGGCACCCCGAGGGCTGGCAGATGGGGCGCGCAGACCAGACTGTGCCAAACTTTGAAGGGATTTTGTTTATTCTTGTGCCCAAAGCAACAAATGTTCCAAAAGCCAGAAGGGAAGCTAGGAGAGCTGTTGTTTTCAGAAGAGGATTCTGGAAACGTAAGGAGAACCAGCTAGAGAACAGACGGACAGAGCGGTTAACCTTTCTGTATGATGGGGACTCCTTCGCACAGCATTTTAACAAATGCTGCATTTTTCTGAAAGGCACTGAGAGAATCTTCCATCTTCTGGTTCACTTCCCAAATGCTCCCAACAGCCAGGGCGGGGCCAGGCCAAAGGCAGGAGCCAGGAGCTCCATCCGGGTCTCCCACCTGGGTGACAGGGATCCAAGTTCTTGGACCATCGTGTGCTGTTTTCCCAGGTGCATTAGCAGGAAGTTGGATTGGAGAGAGTTTGGGATATGGGCATCTCAAGCGGTGGCTTAATCCACTGCACCACAAAGTTGGCCCCCTGGGCATGGTTTTAGGTGCATAAACTAAGATATGTAGGATTGCAAAGGAAGCATTGCTAAGCATTGCTAAAATTCTACCGCCAAAATGTACCTTAAACTTGTGGCATAAAATGCATATGACTGGCCGGTGCCGTGGCTCAACAGGCTAATCCTCTGCCTTGCGGCGCCGGCACACCGGGTTCTAGTCCCGGTCGGGGCACCGATCTTGTCCCGGTTGCCCCTCTTCCAGGCCAGCTCTCTGCTGTGGCCAGGGAGTGCAGTGGAGGATGGCCCAAGTCCTTGGGCCCTGCACCCCATGGGAGACCAGGAGAAGCACCTGGCTCCTGCCATCGGAACAGCGCGGTGCGCCGGCCGCAGCGCGCTACCGCGGCGGCCATTGGAGGGTGAACCAACGGCAAAAGGAAGACCTTTCTCTCTGTCTCTCTCTCACTGTCCACTCTGCCTGTCAAAAAAAAAAAAATGCATATGACTCTCTTTATGAACGCATTCAATAACAAGATCTGGTGGTGAGTCTAATAACTACCACAGCTTCAAGAGTGATGAGTGCAAATAATAGATGTGATATGGAAGTATCTGGGATCTTGATGGGTGACTTTGTCATAGGTATTACTCTGTTTTGTCACCTCATTTATAATTGAAGGAAATGCTCAATTTCCACAAGAGGTTGGTAAAAAGAAATAATAGCATAATTGCTTTCCCAGCCAAGATTAAGACCTTTAGAATTCCATCCAAGGACCACTTGGGAACAGCAGTTAAGAGCCCCTGTTCTGCCTACCCTGGTAGCGGGTGCAGCACTGTGTGGGTGTACTTTTAGGGTTGTGCCAAGTGCTCTGTTTTTTGAAGGTCCAAGTTTGTTCAATTTGGGTGAGTTTGTTTCAGACCAAGATATTCACATAGGCTCACAACATCATCCCACCGGTGACTCACTGAGCACACAGAAGCAAAGGTGCCTACACAGTGAGAAAAACCACGCTGCATGCCATCAAAAGGGTGATCAGAGCAAGTGCCCAGCACTCACAGCACTGACAACGGGACAAACTGACATCATGTCAGTCCTGAAGCCGCCACTTTGGCGGTATGTGCCCAAAACGCGTAACCAGAACAATGACAGGGAAGCCATAAACTCATTATCAGATTCATCTACAAAGCTGTGTGCCTGTCCTCCTCACAACCATCCAAGAGTGGCTGTGCCAGGTTATAGGAGGTTGAACAGAGCTGACAAGTAAATGCCCTGCTTAACCTGGGTTGAAGCCTCCCTTGGAAACAAAGGATTATACAAGATATTACAGAGACAACTGCAAAAAATGGGCGATTTATTAGATCACAGAACCGGGGGATTAGTGATTCCTGGACTGTCATGATTTTCCCATGATTACATGAGAGAATGTTTTTGCTCTTAAACTATTTAGTTGTGAAGGTTACAAATTAAAATTTCATTAAAAATAAGTCTTTCTTCATATACAGGATAGAAAGAGAGAGAGATGTAAACACACACACACACACACACACACACGAGAGTGTCTTTCAAAAAGTTTGTGGGAAATTGAATTACTCACGTGGGAGACCTGGAACAAATTCTGGGTTCCTGGCTGAGTAATGCCCTGGCCGTTGCCAGCCTATGAGGAGTGAGTCAGTGGATGTCTCTGTCTCTCTGCCTTTCAAATATAATAATTATCTATTTTAAAAGATTTATTTGTTTATTTGAAAGGCTGAGTTACAGAGAGAGAGAGAGAGAGAGAGGTTTTCCATCTGCTAGTTCACTCTCCAAATGGCTGCAACAGCCGGAAGTGGGTCAATCCCAAGTCGGGAGCCAGGAGCTTCTCCCAGGTCTCCTATGCTTGTGCTGGGGCCCAAGGACTTGGGCCATCTTCCATTGCTTTCCCAGGCCATAGCAGAAAGCTGGATCAGAAGTGGAGCTGCCAGGACTCGAACCAGTGCCCATATGGGATGCTGGCTCCACAGGTCCCAGCTTTAACCTGCTGAGCCACAGCACCAGGCCCATTAGCTTATCTTTTGATTCCACATGTCTATGAACTTTTTGAAATGCCCTTGTATGTGAATAAATGGTGGGTGTGAGCAAATGTGACAAAATGTTAACACGTGGTAAATTTTGACGAAAGATATAAAGAAGCTCATTGTCTTAACATTGCAGCTTTTCTGCAGCTTTGACATTTTTCCAAACTCTGAAGTTAAAACCAAATGTCAGGGGCTGGTGGTGTGATACAGCACATTAAGCCATCACCAGCGACACCAGCATCAATATTGCAGCACAGGTTTGAGTCCTGGTTGGTCAGCTTCAGATCCAGCTCCCTGCTAATGCACCTGAGAAAGCAGTAGGTGATGGCCCAAGTACCTGGGGCCCTGCCCCCACATGGGAGACCTCGATGGAGTTCCAGGCTCCTGGCTCAGCCCAGGCTATTACAGTAATTTGGGGAGTAAGCCAGCAATGGACTCTCTCTCTCTCTCTCTTGCTCTCGCGCTCACTCTTGCTCTCTCCTTCTGCCTTTCAAATAAATAAACAAATCTTCAAAAAAGAAGAATAAATAAAATTGCTTATGTAAAGAATGTAAATTCTGTTGTCCAGAGTCAGCTGTCACAGCTTCAAGCTATTTTATCTCTGATCAACAGCAGAGGCTTTGTTAATTAGCTAATGTGTGGTAGGAAGTAGTTTTCATTTATGAGACCTGTAGTGTTCAGACGTGCAGATGAGCGAGGAGCACCTTGTGGGCCCCTACCAAGCACAGGCAGGGTGGGAGAATGGAGCCAGGGTAGCATCCCATACCTTTCTGAATGGAGCTGGAGTGAGGACTCTTGAAGACCTCATGCAGATAATTGCTGGAAGGTTTTGTTCTTCAGCTCCAAGTCCTGTCATGAGAGCAGAGATATTGCATCTGCCCGGAGTTGACATTTCCTGGATGGTTCCACTGGCGAACCAATAGGCCAGGCAGCTGGACATTAAGGAGCTGAAAGACAATGCTTCTGACTGTTGTGCCTGCTTGGTCATGAATACTGTGTAGCAGACTTTGGTCTGAGTTAATTTTTTTTTAAGATTTATTTATTTATTTGAAAGGCAGAGTTACAGAGAGGGAGATGGAGAGAGAGCTATAGAGATATTCCATCTGCTGGTTCACTCCCAAATGGCTGCAAGGGCTGGGCCAGGTTGAAGCCAGGAGCCAGGAGCATATCTCAATGGTCTATTCCTTTTTCCTGTATTTTACTGGATGGTATTCCAGTGGGTGAATATACCATAATTTCCCTGTTCTCAGACATTGAGATTATTGCCAGTTTCTTGACTGTTTTGAATAAAGCTACTTTATAATTATATTTAAAGAATTCAATAGCTCTCTTTCCTCCTTCCTCAATGTAATGCTGAAATTTCTTATGATAAAGAATTTCAGGGGTCGGTGCTGTGGCGTAGTAGACTAAGCTTCTGCCTGTGGTGTTGGACTGTGTCCTGGCTGCTCCACTCCCGATCCAGCTCTCTGCTATGGCCTGGGAGGGCAGTGGAAGATGGCCCAAGTGCTTGGGCCCCTGCACCCACATGGGAGATCTGGAAGAAGCTCCTGGCTCCTGACTTCAGATAGGTCCAGCTCAGGCTGTCGTGGCCACTTGGGGAGTGAACCAATGGATGGAAGACCTTTCTCTCTGTGCATTCCTCTCTCTGTCTGTAACTCTACCTTCAAATAATTAAACAAAATCATTAAAAAAAAAAAGAATTTCAAATCCAATTAAAGCCAGTTTATATTGGAGTGGGTGTTTGGCCCAGGTAAGACACAGTTTAGGACACCTGCTCCTCCTATCAAAGTGCTAGGTTTGAGTCCTGGCTCAGCTTTGGATTCCCGCTTCCTGCTAATGTGCACCCTAGAAGGCACAGCAGGTGCCGGTTGAAGTCATTACATCCCAGCCATCCCTGAGGGAGACCTGGATGGAGACCCCACTTCCTGGCTTTGGCCTGGCCCAACCCTGGCTACTGTGGGCATTTGGGGAGTGAATCAGTGAATGGGAGATCTCTGTGTGTCTCTCTGCCTTTCTAATAAACAATTAAAAAATTGTTTTCATGAAGGATACCAGCATAATCAAAATCCAATTGGCAGAATCCACATTGTTAGAGCAGTCATCTTGCAAGAAGACTAACTACACATTATTTTTATTAACTTATTTTTTAAAAAATTAATTGGGAGCCAGCACTGTGGCGTAGTGGGTAAAGCTGCCGCCTGTGATGCTGGCATCCCATATGGGCACTGGTTCTTGTCCTGGTTGCTCCACTTCCCATCCAGCTCTCTGCTATAGCCTAGAAAGCAGTAGATGTCCCAAGTCCTTGGGCCCCTGTACCCATGTGGGAGACCCAGAAGAAGCTCTTGGCTCCTGGCTTCAGACTGGCCTAGCTCCAGCCATTGCAGCCATTTGAGAGTGAACCAGCAGATGGAACACTTCTCTCTCTCTCTCTGCTGGTTCACTGCCCAAATGGCTACAACAGCCAGGGCTAAGCCAGGCTGAAGCCAGGAGCCACGAGCTTCATCTGAGTCTCCGTGGGTAGCAGGGGCTGAAGCATTTGGGCTATCTTCTGCTGCTTTTCCCAGGCCACTAGCAGGGAGCTGGAGTAGAAATGGAGAAGCTGGGACTCGATGGGATGTCACAGGTAGTGGCTTCACCCACTATGCCACAATGCCAGCCCCTATTAACTTACTTTTTTAAAGTTCATTTTCATGAATTTTAAATAAAAAAAAATTAATTTATTTATTTGAGAGACAATGACAGAGGCAGAGAGCTCTCCCATCTGCTGGTTCACTCCCCAAATGCCTGCAAGAGCTGGGGCTGGTTGCCAGGTGAGGAGGGGAGGAGGTGAGGAGCCAGAAACCTAGTCAAGGTCTCCCAACTTCTTGAGCCATTGCCTGCTGGCTCCCAGAATATGCATTAGCAGGGAGCTGGAATCAGGACCTGAGCCAGATAACAAACTCAGGCACTCTGACAGGTGACTTGGGCATCTTGACTGGTGTCTTAAGTAGTAGGCAAAATGCCAGCCCTAGGAACACAATTTAGAAGGCACTGTATCTGCAGAAGAAATGAGGGGGCACCAGGGAAGCCATCTGCCTCTTTTTTTTTTTTTTGACAGGCAGAGTGGATAGTGAGAGAGAGAGAGACAGAGAGAAAGGTCTTCCTTTTTGCCGTTGGTTCACCCTCCAATGGCCGCTGCGGTCGGCGCAACGTGCTGATCGGAAGCCAGGAGCCAGGTGCTTCTCCTGGTCTCCCATGGGGTGCAGGGCCCAAGGACTTGGGCCATCCTCCACTGCCTTCCCGGGCCACAGCAGAGAGCTGGCCTGGAAAAGGGGCAACTGGGATAGAATCCGGCGCCCCGACCGGGACTAGAACCCGGTGTGCCGGCGCTGCAAGGCGGAGGATTAGCCTGTTGAGCCACGGCACCGGCCACCATCTGCCTCTTTAAGATGGATGTGGAGGGGTCATGTGGGCTGTGGGCTCCATGCAAATGCTGCCGTATGGCACAAGTGTAGTTTACTGTGCACCCTCCGTCTCTACGTTGATTTGCTAACGATGACTATGATAATGAAGATCTTGTTTTTACAATTTGATCAACTTCCTCTTTGTCTAGGTAGCTAGGAGGAGGACTGGGAATGAAGAATAAGACATTGAGCTTGTGAGGTTGAAGAGCAGAGAGCATCAGTGATGGCCCCTGGCAAAGACTGCACAACCGGTGCAGGTACCACACTCTGTGCACACTGCCCTAGTAAATCAGCTAAATGACCCACGAGGGAGACACTGTCACCATTCCATGCACGTAACAGCCACATGGCTAACTGGTGGTGAGGATGAGAGTCACCCTTGACAGTGTCACCCTGGAGCCTGCAACACTGTTTTTAAATACAATGGTAAGATGCACACACCATGAAACTTACCACCTTTACCTTAAGATTTATTTTAAGTGTACAGTTACCTAGCATTAAGTCCATGCACATTGCTGCGCGACTCCTCTCTAGAACTGTTTCATCTCGCAAAACAGAAACTGAACACCCATTAAATAACTCCCCATTTCCACAGGCCCCAGCCCCTGGCAACTACCCTTCTGCTTTCTGCTTCTATGATCTCCCATATTTTAGTTACTTCCTGTAGGCGGAATCCTGTAGTATTTAACCTTTTGTCATTGGCTAATTTCAGTTGGCATATTGTCTTCAAGATCTGTCCGTGTTGTAGTATGGATCAGAATTTTGTTCCTTTTTAAGGCTAAATAATACTCTGTGGTAAATATGTGTCTGTTGTATATGTTTATCCATGCATCTATTGATGGGCACTTGGGTTGCTTCTAACTTTGGACTTTTGAGAATAATGCTACTGTCAATGTGGGCACATAAATATCTGTTCTGGATTTCATCCTGTATCAGTTAATAGATATGTTTTGTGTTTTTTCCACAGTGATATGGTATTCAATTGTGTGGACATATTGTAATTTATTCAAATGATTTCTTTTTTTAAAAGAAGATTTACTTATTTATTTTAAAGAGAGATAGGGAGAGATAGAGAGAGAGACATCTTCCACCTGCTGATTCACTCCCCAAATGGCCATAATGGGGGTAGGCCAGGCGAAAGCCAGGAGCCTTCCAGGTCGCTCATGTGGGTGGCAGGAGCCCAAGTACTTGGAACATTCTTTGCTGCTATTCCCAGGCGCATTAACAGGGAGCTGATTGGAAATGGAGCAGCTGGGACTTGAACCGACGGCCATATGGGATATAGGCAGTGTTGTAGGCAGTGGCACAATCTGAGAACTCTGGCCCCTCAAACAATTTCTTAATATAGTCATTTTGGTCATTTTTAATATTTTATTATTATGCTGTACCAAACAACTAGATAAATAAATAAATAGATAAATGGATGGATGGATGGATGGATAGATCTTTTTAAAATATTTATCAATTTGAAAGTCAGAGAAAGAGAGATGGAGGTCTTCCATTAGCTGATTCACTCCTCAAATGGCCACCATGGCTGGGACTGGACCAGGCTGAAGCCAGAAGCCAGGAACTCCATCCTGGTCTCCCAAAAGTGTCCAAAGAGCCTGGGCCATCCTATGCTGCTTTTCCAGGCACATTAGCAGGGAGCTGGATTGGAAGTAGAGCATCTGGGACTCAAACCAATGCTCCAGTATGGAATGCCAACATCACAGGCAGCAGTTTAGCTCACTGGACCACAAGGCTGGCCCCTAGGCAGTTTTATTGACAGACAAGTGATGGAAGGATGGATAGATTGATGCACCAATGGATGAATGATGGATGGATGGAAAGAAAAAAGGAAGGAAGGAAGGAAGGAAGGAAGGGAGGAAGGGAGGGAGGGAGGAAGGGAGGGAGGGAGGAAGGGGGGAGGGAGGGAGGAAGGGAGGGAGGGAGGGAGGGAGGGAGGGAGGGAGGGAGGAAGGAAGGAAGGAAGGGAGGAAGGGAGGGAGGGAGGAAGGGGGGAGGGAGGGAGGAAGGGAGGGAGGGAGGGAGGGAGAAAGGGGGAGTGGAAGGAAGGAAGGAAGGGAGTTCCCTGCCAGGAAAGCTCAGCCTCTATACCTAAATACCTATGAGGATGGTCATTCTGCAAGAAAGTTACAGTATGTTCTGGTTATTAAAAATTCACACCCAATATTTTTCTCTCCTCATCTAATGCAGAAGAAAAGCGCTACTTGGAACCCTGGTGCTGGCGCAGGCGGCCGCAATAGCCTTCTCTGACCACTAGGTGGCGCTGATTTTCAATTCAGGAGGCTTTGTTGTTGTTAAAGATATATTTATTTGAAAGGCGGACTTGTTATAGAGAGAGAGAGGAAGAGACAGAGAGAGAAGTCTTCCATCGCTGATTCACTCCCCAAATGGCAACAACAGCTGGAGCTGGACCAGTCCAAAGCCAGGAGCCAGGAGCTTTAATTGTGTCTTCCGCATAGTGCAGGAGCCCAAACACTTAGGCTATCTGCTGCTGCTTTCCCAGGCACATTAGCAGGGAGCTGGGTGGGAAGTAGAGCAGCTAGGACTCGAACCAGAGCCCATATGGAATGCACACCGGCCCGCAGGAGGCAAATGTTTTTGAACAAGGAATCTGAGGCACCAATAAACCTCTTTCTAGCTGGCTGCATTTCCCAGTGAGATTGTGTTGATAAAAGCCAGCTTGCACTTTGTGCACAAGGTGTGGTTTCACCTCTTCACTCGTGTTTTGGATCTTAGCCACAGGACTGATGTTGGCAGGTGGAAAAACGTTCCAGCCCCACTGGGGCAAAGGACGTCAGGGATAAGGCCAAGTCCTACCATTTAGGAGTGGGGGAGAGGAAAGGGAGATGGACATGGGTGAGGGGGCCCCAAACAAACACAGTGGTTTCTTCAAAAGTCAGGCGCCGGCCGGGAGAAAGTGTTTTACAGCACCCCATCACCCCACAGCTTCGCTACACCACTAGGCTGTCTTCCACAGGAGGGAAGAGGCTCATCTCTTTGG
Source organism: Lepus europaeus (assembly GCF_033115175.1). Taxonomy (NCBI): domain Eukaryota; kingdom Metazoa; phylum Chordata; class Mammalia; order Lagomorpha; family Leporidae; genus Lepus; species Lepus europaeus. The sequence continues at coordinate 13,259,643 of NC_084828.1, read as the reverse complement.
TCGCCCAAGCCCATGCTCTATTCTTTCCACGACTTCCATTCTCTTTGGCTCTTCCTTTGATTCTATGAACAAAAGCAAAATAAACCTCAAACTCAAAATTTGGGGAACTTGGCTGGCGCTGCGGCTCACTAGGCTAATCCTCCGCCTTGCGGCGCTGGCACACCGGGTTCTAGTCCCGGTCGGGGCACCGGATTCTGTCCCAGTTGCCCCTCTTCCAGGCCAGCTCTCTGCTGTGGCCAGGGAGTGCAGTGGAGGATGGCCCAAGTGCTTGGGTCCTGCACCCCATGGGAGACCAGGATAAGCTCCTGGCTCCTGCCATCGAATCAGCGCGGTGCGCCGGCCGCAGTGCGCCAACCGCGGCGGCCATTGGAGGGTGAACCAATGGCAAAGGAAGACCTTTCTCTCTGTCTCTCTCTCTCACTGTCCACTCTGCCTGTCAAAAAAAATAATAATAATAATAAAAAATTTGGGGAACTTGAGCCTCACTTGGTGTTATTTAATGTATAAGAATGGAATCAAGAGAAGTATGTTCCTGGTCAGAGTGGTGATGGGGAGACAGAAAAGACAAAAATGGCCAAGAAGCCAGTATCAGACATGGCCATTGCCTACAGAGTGAGAGAGTGCTTGCTACACAGTGACTGGGCAGGTGTTTTTAGTTTGGTCAGGAGTGGTCTTTTAAAGAAGGGGCCCTATAGGGGCCGGCGCTGTGGCATAGTAGGTAAGGCTGTCGCCTGCAGTGCTGGCATCCCATGTGGGCACTGGTTCGAGTCCCAGCTGCTCCACTTCTGATCCAGCTCTCTGCTGTGGCCTGGGAAAGCAGTGGAATTGGCCCAAGGCGTTGGGCTCCTGCACCCGTTTGGGAGATTCAGAAGCTCCTGGCTCCTGGCTTTGGATCGGCGCAGCTCCAGCACTGCAGCCATCTGGGGAGTGAACCAGCGGATGGGAGACCTCTCTCTCTCTCTCTCTCTCTCTCTGCCTCTCTGTAACTCTGCCTTTCAAATAAATAAATAAATCTTAAAAAAAATAATAAGGCAATCTATAAATAAAGACTGAAGGATGAGAACGAGCCAGAAATGTTGAGGTTCTCGGGTAGGATGGGCCTTAAGCCTTGAGGCTAAGACACCCACATACTACATTCAAGGCTTTGGGCTCCAGTCTTGGCTCTGAGTTTGCACTCCAGTGCCCTGCCAATGCACAGCTGGAGATGTTGTAGTTCTTGGTTCTCTCCCTGCCACACAGGGAAACCTGCATTGAGCTCCTGGCTCCTGGCTCTGGCCTTGGCCCAGTCTTAGCCATTATGGACATTTAAGGGGAATAAATCATTCTGTCTGCCTCTCATATAAATAAAAGGCTAATTTTTACAAAGAGCTTCTGTGAGGAAAGAAAAGAATAATAAAAAAAAATCTTGAACTTGTTAATGAGGCCCTGACTTGCCCGCAGAAAATGTGGAAACTAACCAAACTGCCTGAGATGTAGCCTCCCCACCTTGGGAGTGAGTGTTCAAGATAAAATGGAGTTTAGTCACAGGAGAGTAAGGACAACGACAATCCTCACCTGTGGGGCCGCTGGCCTCAGGCAGCTGCACTGGAACCCCTTGGAAGGCTCCTAGGGCCTTCCTCCAAGCCTGGCCCCTAACCGTCAGCACACAGCGAGGACTCTTGATGTGATGTGAATAGGCAGGCAGCTAGATGGGTCTGTGAGAGCTTGAAGTCTCTGCAAGACCCCAGTGCAACCTGTGCCTCCACCACAGAGCCCCCTTTCCTGGAATGCACCTGCTTCCTCCAGGATCCAAGGGAGGCCATCACGGGAGCATGGATTCTGTGCTCCACATGGAACTCACAGAATCCCCAGGCGCCTTCACATCTATAGGCACCACCCCTACCTCACTCTGCATGTTTTCTGTGTCTGCGCTTAGTAATCTTATCTTTGTGTAAGACGAGAACTTGCAGTGAGATTCATATACCCTTGCCCACATCACTCTGGCATCCGAGGGACAAAGCTCTGAGCTCCAGGTATGCAAACTTAGTGAGCTGGAGGCTCCGTTTCCTCATCCATGTAAGGGGTGGATGAGGCCTCCCCTTCAGGGTGGTTGTGAGGGTGAGAAGCAATGATGTGGGTAGAGCATTGCTGTGGAGTGGGGCACAGAACACCCTAAAGGATGGTGCTCGGTGGCACATTGGAGATCCACGGTGGCCTCGGAGGACCCTCAGTGGCTCCCTCCATGGCCCCAGCTCTCAGCAGAAAGGAAGAATGCCCTTCCCATCTGGAGGGCTCCTTTCTAGCAAATTCCTTGCAGAGGAACAATGCCATCATCTCATGCAGCTGTTACACAACAGGTTGCATAAGTGCTGGGGGGGAGGGTGGGGAGCACAGCTCTACTGAGGGCTGAGATTCAACAGAATCATCTGCTGTGGTTTTGAAATAAACCATTTTCCACATCAACGTCGAACTAGCCAGCAACACAGGCGGTCGCAGACAACGCAGGCGGAGTGCCCCATCTGCGTGGCTCTGATCTGCCACCAGTGGCCAACATCAGCTGAAAGAAAAAGGCAAGAGCAAGTCCACCTAGTGGGAGGTGGCAAGTCAGAGTTCTAGTCCCGGATGGGCAGCCTTGGGCAGGCCACCTAACCCTTGCTACTCACCATGGGGCAGCCCACAGAGCTTGTTGGAAGTGCGGAATTCCAGGCATGCCCCAGTGTCCTGAACCCCTGTGTGGGAGCCTGCACAAAATCTCCAGGTGCTCACATGGATGTGTGAGAAGAGTTGATTTGACATTTCTGAGCCTTTTCTCTCCTAAATGAAGGGCCCAAACAGCACTTAAACAAGCTGAATGTACGCAGCTCAACAGGCTAATCCTCTGCCTGTGGCGCCGGCACCCCGGGTTCTAGTTCCAGTTGGGGCGCCGGATTCTGTCCTGGTTGCCCCTCTTCCAGTCCAGCTCTCTGCTGTGGCCCGGGAGGGCATTGGAGGATGGCCCAGGTCCTTGGGCCCTGCACCCGCATGGGAGACCAGGAGAAGCACCTGGCTTCTGGCTTCTGGCTTCGGACTGGCGCAGCGCGCCGGCCGTGGCGGCCATTGGGGAGGTGAACCAACGGAAAAGGAAGACCTTTCTCTCTGTCTCTCTCTCTCTTACTGTCTAACTTTGCCTGTCAAAAAAAAAAAAAATCATTTTATTTATTTGAAGAGCAGAATGACAAAGAGAGACAGAGACAGGGAGAGATCTTCCATTGGTTCAATCCCTGAATGGTCTTGATGGTTGGGGCTTGACCAGCTCCTAGCCAAGATCCAGAAACTCTATCCAGATCTCCCACGTGGGTGGCAGAGGCCCAAGCACATGGGCCATCTTCTGCTGCTTTCCCAGGCAAGCTGGATCAGAGATGGAGCTGCCAGGATTCGAACCAGCACTCCTATGGGATGCAGTGTCACAGGCAGATGCTTAACCTGGTGCACCAGCCCCTGTAATCAGCTTCTTAAACTTTACAAAAGGAGCAAATAGTTCCTTTGTCCTAGTTCAGGGAGAAAATTAAGGTGAACAGAGAGCAAAAGTTAAGGGTGGAAGCCCTCCACCATCCCACAATGCCTCTACCCTCCACTGGCCACTTCCTGGATGCCTGCAGCCCGTACCCTGGTATCCAGTCTTTCTTCCTGGCAGACAGCACCTGCACCCTAGGGGCCTTGAGTTGGAGGGGGAGGGTAGGAATTCATTGCCCCTCAAGCCATCCACACTCTTTAAAGACACACCCACTCTGAGGGCATGCACAGATCCCCCCATTCTCCTCTACAGCCTGCAGGAGGGGGAGTGGTTCCAGGTTAAAAGTGAGTCTGTATTTAGAAGAGAAAGGGTGGGCAGGGGTCGGTTAAGTACTTGGTGCCAGTTTGTTAACGGAAGGCTTCTCCTTTAACAGAGGGAGGGGCTTTTTACCCGGCCAGATTCCTATAAAGTCCCACTCATTGACATGCTTTCACACACGCTTGTTTCTGGTGCAACTTGTGCACTCGTCACAGTCGTGTGTGTGTACCCCCACAAACTGCACCCATCGGGCATATCATAATCGTATTCAGTACTTCCCACACACACACAAAGGCTGCCTCATACAATTTCAACATTGCAACGATAATACCCTTCATTGCTGATATATAATTTCGCATAATCTGTTGCTTCAGTTTCACGTAAAAGATCAAGTTCCATTTGAAGTGAGAACATAAGCAAAGATTGTGAGCTACGAAGTATGCGTGTAAGACATCAAAAAGCAGGAAGAGCAGGCTGGCAGCCCGACAGGGAAGAGGAACAAAATGACAACTTAATCTAACACAGAATCAAGAAATATGTGAAAATGTGCCCATTTGCATGAAAGATTGAAAAAATGGAAATTAAAAATGAGATTTTTTTTCACCTCTCAGATTGGTAGACACTATAGTTTGGATGTTAGTTTGGCCTACGTGTTGAAAGCTTGGCCTCCAAAGTCTTATGTTAATGGTACTAAGAGGCAGAAAATTAATGCAATTATAGTGTTTAGAACTGGAGTCTGCGGTGGGTGTTTGGTCGAGATGTTAAGATGCCCATTGAGGGGCTGGTGCTGTGGCACAGTAGCCTAAGCCTCCTCCTGCGGCACTGAAATCCCATATGGGTACAGTTTGAGTCCCAGCTGTTCCACTCCCAACCCAGCTCCCTACTGATGGCCTGGGAATACAATGAAAGATGGCCCAAGTGCTTGGGGCCCTGCACCCATGTGGGAGACCTGGAAGAAGTTCCTGGCTCCTGGCTTTGGATTAGCCCAGCTCTAGTTGTTCCAGCCATATGGGAAGTGAACCAGTGGACGGAATCTCTCTCTCTCTCTTTCTCTCTCTGTAACTCTGCTTCTCAAATAAATAAATTAAATTAAAAAACAGATGCTCATTGAAGAACATGGGGAGCAGCAGATGATGGCTGACATGGATGGGTCCCTACTGTCACCGCTGATTTAAACCCCAGGAACTTATTCTATCGAAGACAAACTATGTGGCCAATGAATGAGCAGACAAGAAGGCAATTAGCAAAAATTTTATTGAAAAAAGTGAAGAGATTGAAACTCCTGCAGCTGATAGACCAGGTGGGTATAAAGGACTGAGAGCCCAGTGTGCGTGCAGACTGGGGTTGTCATGGACATGAGTCTGGGTCCTCTGTTTTTTTTCCCCTCTTCTGGAAAAGTGTGGCTGGGGATGTTTAGATGTGGAATTCCCCTAAACAAACACCTCCAGACAATGTTGGCCACCAAGGTTCTTATCTGTTATAGAAGAAAGTGACTCCTTCAGTCCGATGATTACGATCTTGTGGGACCAGCTGTCTTACTCCCTCAGTTCAGTGAATTCCTTTTGATAAAGAGCAGTCAAGGACACCTTGAATGAAGGCGGACAGACCAGAGGCGAGGTCCTGCGTTCAAGACTTGTTTCCTCATTCTACTGCACATCACTTTATTTTCTTCCCATTTTCTTCATCCCCTCTTACACACATAGGCTCATATCTACCCAGCTGCCTTAACACTACGAGACCGGAATGGAATTCCTGACTTCTAGCTTTGGCCTGGCTCAGCCATCTGTTGCAGATATTTGAGGAATTAACCAGCAAATAGACGATCTCTGTCTCTCTGTCTCTGTCTCTCTCTCTCCTTCTCTCTCTGTCTCTCAAATAAGTAATGATTTAAAAAAAAAAAAACAATAGAAGTGAGGCCTTTGGGAAGTGATTGGATTGGATTAAGTTGTTGGGTCGAGCCCATGATTAAATCACGTTGGCTTCATAAGGAGAGACATAGACAGATTCCTGCTCTTCCTTGTCATGTGCTAACTCAGGACTCTGCACCAAGAAGACCTCTCTCTCTCTCTCTCTCTCTCTCTCTGCCTCTCCTCTCTCTGTGTAACTCTGACTTTCAAATAAATAAATAAATCTTTTTTTAAAAAAATGGCAATGGCATTGGGTACAGCGGGTTAAGCCATCTGGACACAGGTTTGAGTCCCCTGGGCTTGCTCTGGTTATTCCAATACTCAGCTTCTTCTTCTTCTTTTTTTTTTTTTTCAATACTCAGCTTCTGATCCAGCTCCCTGCGAAGGTGCATGAGAAAGCAGCAAGTGTTGACCCCAATTTTTTGGCCCTTGCTACTCACACAGGAGATCCTGGCTTCCTCAGCTGTTGTAGCCATTTGGGGAGTGAACCAGTGGATGGAAGTTCTTTCTTGGTCATTGTCTCTCCCTCTCTCTCTATAACTCTGCCATTCAAGTAAATCAATAAATCTGGTTTTTTAAAATGGTAATATACTAGAGATGAAATATGAGCAGTTAATTGTATTATTTCTAAAAATGTTTAAATTTTTAAAACTTTTCATTTATTTGCAAGGCAGAGTTGGGACTTACACGAGGTACTTCAATACGAGATATGGGTGTCAGAAGCGGCAACTTAATCATTGAGCCAAATACCCATTCCCACTCTATTTTTTAACAATGTTTTGATCTTGAACTGTATGAACGTAGTTCTTTTCTCAAAAACAAAATAAAATTTAAGCAAATAAAATATCCCATTGCCTTCCATAGGTATAGCAGTTTGGGTTTTATTCATTGCTCTCGAAAGCCAAGCTAAAAGAAGACAATTTTATTAGTACTTTTCCATAAAATGTTTAATTGAAAAGATCTTAGAGATTATCTGACATGGTAGGCAGAATAATGGTTGCAAAAGCCGTCCACACCCTTAATTCCCAGAACCTGTGAATACATTAGGTTACGTGACAAGGGGAAATTAAAGTTGCAGGTAGAATTTAGGTTGCTGGTCAGCTGACCTTAAAAATAAAGAGTTGATCTTGAGGTATCTGCGTGGGCCCAACACCATAACAAGGGTCCTTCAAAGTGAGAGAAGCCAGAAAAGAGTTCGCATCCAATGCAGCGTGAGCAAGACTCGGTGGTTCCTGCTTTGGCTCTGAAGGTGGGCGAAGGGAATGCAAATCACAGATAGATACTGGAAGAGCAAGGAAGTGAATTCTCCAAGAGACCCCAGAGAAGAGCACAGGGCTGCTGACACCTTGATTTTAGCCCAGCGAGACCCCCATCCGACTTCTGACCTCCAGAAACGTGAGAGAGGAAATTTGCCAAGTTTGTTATAACTTGTTTTGCAGCAGTAGGAAACCCGTACATCTAGCTAATGCTTAACCTTGCAGGGGAAGAAACTGAGACCCAAGAACATCAGAGAGTAAACAGTCGGCACTGGACCCCAGATCTACCAGGTGGTGAGGCTGCTCTCTTTATTACAAAATGTTCATAACTAATAATGCATTGGAGGATAAATCATCTTTCACCTCAAACACCCTTTGTCCCAGTCAGGCCTCAGACACATTTGAAATATGATTTTCTCTTTGAAAAAGCCTGTTTATTGACAATATTTCTGAAACATTTCTCATTTTAAAAGCAAACAGGGGAGCTGGTGCTGTGGCATAGCAGATAAAGCCACCGCCTGCTGTGCCAGCATCCCTGCTGCTCCACTTCCAATCCAGCTCCCTGCTACTGTGCCTGGAAAAGCAGCAGAGGATGGCCCAAGTGCTTGGGCCCCTGCACTCATATGGGAGACCTGGAAGAAGCTCCAATCTCCTGGCTTTGGATCAGCCCAGCTTCCGCCGGCCATTGCAGCCATCTGGAGAGTAAACCAGCAGATGGAAGACCTCTCTCCCTCCTCTGCCTCTGCCTCTGTGTAACTCCGCTTTTCAAATAAATAAATCTTAAAGAAAAAAAACAAAACAAAACAGGATATTCCACTGTGAAAGAACCCTGTTGAACTGGTTAGACTCGTCTCCTTTTGTAAAAATGGATTGGATTCCTCACTTCAAATTGATTCAGTTTTTATTCCCATGTAAATAAAGAGCTTCACAAGACGATAAACAGCATTCCATTCTAGGGAAAGTTAATGCAGGTGTCACAGGATCACTATAGATTTCAAAACAGGTTCATTGCCAAGAGTAACAAAAACAGCACTTGAACATTATAGAACTCTGTTCTATAATGGGCTGGAGAGTTAACTCAAAATACACGTTGTAAGGACATCAGAAAGGGGAGAGTCCCGATCGAGTGGCGTAGGAAGAAAATATTATTCTTGTCAAAACAAGAAAACTAAATATGTCTTAGAGACCGTGTGTGAGAGCAGTGAGCCCCCTTACTTTGTGTACCAGTTAAGATTTTTAAGAAGCAAGTGAGGAAATCCCATCTCTAAATGCCTCAGCCAGTGTGGCAGGGAGCTGCGGGGAGGCTCTCCCCCTTGCCTGGCAGAGAACCCAGCTGTGAGAGCTAGGGAGTGTCTGGAGACAGCACCCTCAGGTGGGATTGGGTGTCCTTATGATGGACAGCGGCAGTGGTGAAACTTCCCCACCTGGCCCTGTGAGTGACGGGTGGGAACAAGAAGCCAGAGCAGGAGAGGAAGAAAAAGACGGACGCCACGTGTGGCTGCAGCCGGCACTGTGGTCTGTGGGCACACGTGAGCTGTCCCTTTGAGTGTACCCAGGAATAGCTAAGGACATCTGGGAGTGGGGAGCGAGCTGGTAGGGGCTGGTGCCTGGAGCAAAAGGCAAACTGTCTTAAGGGGTTTCCAGCTGCTCAGAGTCTCTGGGGCTAAAGGTGGATCATTCCAAATACATAGGGGTCCTTCAGAAAATGTGCAAAGAATGGAATTAAAAGACAGGTTTATTTAGGTAAAAAAAATTGAAATCTATGCATAGAGCTACCTTCAAAAAGTTAATTAAAATGCATGTGAGAAAGAAATTATGCATTGATTTCAAAATTTTTGGTATTGAAATAAACTTATCTTTTCATTTTCCACGTTTTTTTTTTTTTTTGAAGTACACGCAGACATGAGAGGGATGATTTTTTAAAAATATTTATTTATTTATTTATTTGAAAGTCAGAGTTACAGAGAGGCAGAGGCAGACGGTGGGGAGGGGTCTTCCATCCACTGGTTCACTCCCAAATCACTGCCACAGCCAGAGCTGGGCCGATCTGAAGCCAGGAGCCAGAAACTTTCTCTGGGTCTCCCACATGGGTGCAGGGGTCCAAGGACTTGGGCCATCTTCCACTGCTTCCCTAGGCCACAGCAGAGAGCTGGATTGGAAGAGGAGCAGTTGGGACTCAAACAGGTGCCCATATGGGATGCCGGCACTGCAGGCAGCGGCTTTACCACTATGCCACAGCGCTGGCCCCAAGGGATGATATTTTGAAAATATTAAGCTGCTGTAGTATTTTTCCCTCTTAACTCAATTTCCTGGCACACATAAGTTTGACCTACGGGTCTTTTTGTCCAAGGCCAGGCAAGGCTGGTCATCTTAAATCAGTAATTGCTTTGAGTTCCAAAGATGATTTTTCTTGCGGTCTTAGCATGGGGTCATCAGATATCCTGGTTTGCCTGAGATAGTCTCATCCATACTATGGTCTCCTGTTTTTTAATTAATTAATTTATTTATTTATTTTCATTTTATTTGAAAGGCAGAGGTCTTTCATCAGATGCTCACTCCCCAAATGCTTACAATATTGAGAGTTGGGCCAGGCAAAAGCCAGGAACTAGGAACTCAGTCTAGGACTTCATGTTGGTGGCAGGGACCCAAGTACTAGAACCACCATCTGTTGCTTCCCAGGGTACACATTCGCTGGAAGTTGGAGCTGAAGCAGAGCCGAACTCAAACCAGGCTCTCCAGAAGGGGATGTGGGCATCCTAAGTAGTATGAGGCCAAGAGCTTATTCCAGGTCTCCTACATGGGTGCAGGGGCCCAAGGATTTGGGCCATCCTACACTGCTTTCCCAGGCCATTAGCAAGGAAATAGATTGGAAGTGAAGTTCCTGGAAATTGAACCGGTGCCCATAAGGGATGCCAGCCCTGCAGGTAGGGGCTCAACCCACTAAGCCACAGTGCCTGGCTCCCACAGAGTGTCTTAATGTCTCTGCCAAATGCCTGCCCCTCACACTTGTGGCCTTGCAGTATTATTAGTGGCATCTTACTCTCAAAAGTGTCCCAGTCTGGGCCATAAATCAGTCACTCTTCCTTAGAAGACAATGGTTTTGAAACTCTTGTGTTGGGGCTGGCGCTGTAGCATAGCTGGTAAAGCTGCCACCTGTAGTGCCAGCACCCCATATAGGCACCAGTTCACATCCCGGCTGCTCCTCTTCCAATCCAGCTCTCTGCTGGGGCCTGGGAAAGCTGTAAAAGAGGCCCAAGTCCTTGGGCCCCTGCGCCCACATGGGAGACTGGGAAGAAGCTCCTGGTTCCTGGCTTTGGATCAGTGCAGCTTTGGTCGTTGTGGCCATTTGGGGAGTGAACCAGCAGATGGAAGACCTCTCTCCTTCTCTCTGTGTATAACTCTGACTTCCAAATAAATAAATAAATCTTAAAAAAAAAAAAAAAAAACACCTTGTGTTGAAAGATTTTCTCAGTGCTTTTAGTACCCATGCACAAACAACGCATCAAGTCTCACAAAAAGACGATCAAGTTTATAAATCAGGACTAGCACGAATCAGGGCGGAGGCCAAAGCGCCAGCGTCTGCTAGGGACTTGTTTGAAAGTCACAAACCCCGGATCTGCTGAGTCAGAAACAAGGCACGGGCTGAGTCACTGGGAGCTCCCAGCCCTCTGTGCCTTTCGATGTAGCTGAGGTGTGAGATCGTCCCCGGTGGACAGAGAGGGGAAGGAGAGAGCTGCAGAGCTAGCATGCTGCTTGGGCCACACGGAACCTCCCTTCCCCAGTCTTGGAGTTCCAAAGGTGTGCGTCAGAAACACGTTGGTAGCAATGGAATGCACTAGGACCTCAAGAGCACTAGTGGGTGGAGGAGGGGCAGAGCCTGGAGCTGCCCAGATGGAGACATTTTGATTCGGCAGCTGGGGGCTGAGCAGTTGCATGCAGAGGGAGGTGTCGGGATAGGGAAGTCCCAGGAGCCCTATCTGTCATGTGCCTAGCACCCGTGGGCTCCAGGTTCCTGGGTGGGGCAGGGGAAGGTGGGGACTCAGAAGAAGCAAATGGCAGATGGTCACAGAGGGCAGTGGAAGGGATGAGTCTCACCGCAGATGTCACCGTCCAGAACCAGACTCGCCCGGATCTCCGCAGCAGAAACCAATAAGGACGCTGATGCCATGGCGTGGATAGCGGGTGCCACTTCTCACTGCTGCCTGCCCTCCACCAACACACGCCTGTACCCATCCCAGAGCAGGACAATGGGAAGTGGAGGAGACCCAGTAGTCACCAGTGAGACGGACCCGCATCCCCGCCACCTGAGGGTGGCGGTTCTGGAGGAGAGCGGCAGAGCTTGGAGGATTCCAGCAGTCCAGTGTGACTGAGACTCCCTTGCAAAAGGAATATGGAAGCTGTCAGAACCACACTGGAGTCACCTGTGTCAACCTCATCCAAAACAGACGAATCAAGGTTCTGAGAGGGTTCCCACGCATACAGCAACGCTCACACAAGACGCTGCCAGAGCCACAACCTTGTGTAGAGGTCACCAGAGCAGTGGACAAAAAGCACTTTCTGCAAGGTCGTCGAGCCGGCCGCTGCCGTTCAACCTCAGACGCGCAGATGCACGTCACCTGCCTCTTAATCACAGTGGCCAGAGATTATTGCTACACAGCTCCTGATGCAATCTCCTCCTCCTTTTTGCCTTCAACAACTTCCCCGCGCCTCAGCCTCTGATTATGCCCGAGGCTCACTGCTGCGCACGCATTCCCACCGCAATGCTCTGCTACTCCCAAGTCAATGCGAGAGTTCCTTGGAGAGTTGGTGTGTGTCTCTCTCTGGTTGTTGTTTGTTGTGTCAGTTAGGCTGACGCTGTGGACAGAGATAAATTCATCCACCTGTGTTGTTTTGGGTCACCTGCATTAAGGACCCTCAGCCTGGGGCTGAACACAGTCTCCCTGGAAAGGACTTGCTTGAACCCAACATTCACAATATTAGGCTCCTCCCTTCCTTCCTCCCTCCCTCTCTCTTTCTTCTTTAAAAGATCTATTTATCTATCTATTTATTTATTTATTTGAAAGTCAGAGCTACAGAGTGAGAAGACTGAGACAGAGAAAGATCTTCCATCTGCTGGTTCCCTCCCCAAACGGCCACAATGGCAGGGGCTGGGCCAGGCCAAAGCCAGGAGCAAGGAGCCCTACTGGGCTTCCCACATGGGTGCAGGGGCCCAAGCACTTGGACCATCTTTGGCTGCTTAACCAGGTGCATTAGCAGGGAGCTGGATTGGAAGTGGAGCAGTGGGGACATGAACTGGTGCCCACATGGGAGGCTGGGCTTGCAGGCACCAGCTTTACTTACTATGCCACAACGCTGGCCCCTACAGCTTCCTTTTAATGCAGACTCTGACAGGTGGCAGGTGATGGTTCAAGTGATTGGGTCCCTACTACCTATGTGGGAAACTTGGATGGAGTTCCTGGCTTCAGCCGTCCCACTGCAGTTATTTGGAGAATGAACCAGCAGATGGTAGATCTCTCCCTGCCTCTCTCTCTCCCTTCCTTCTCAAACTAATCAAAATTTAAAAAAAAAAAAATTCTCCCATAAAGAAATCTCTGAACTGCCCTATTAGACAATTTATTAAAATAAAGTTTTATATGTGCTCACAGCGAATCCCTACCTAGGCGGTTTGCTTCAATACCTAAAAGAAGCTGAGTTCAATAAAGCAATGGTTTCTGACAGGCGGTTCTGGACCAGCAGTGCTGCCATTCCCCGGGAACTCCCTGCAGCCTCTCGTCCAGCTGCCCCCAAGATCTGCCACGTCAGAAGCACCTGGGGTGCAAGCAGGCTTTGGCTGCAGCCAAGGAAAAAGGCCAGAGAGTCCCCTCCCCGAGAAAGTGACTACAAAGCCGGACAAAGTGGGTAAGAACGATCTGTTCAGTGCTTTGGAGTCGACCAAAGGCACGTGACAATCTGAGACGCACGGAAGCTTGAAACTGTGCCGAATTTGGGGAGGAGCAGCAGAGGCTGAGGCGTCCTTCCTCGGGGCTTCCCCTGCTTCCTGCAGCCTGCGGGTGTGGAGGCGCCGCTGGGGCAGGACAGCCCGTGGGTGTGGGAAGCTGAGCTGCTGGGGTTGGGCTAGCGGTGGTGCCCATGCACAGCGGCACTCGGTCTTGTCCTCCCGTCCCTTACGACATCGGATAGCAATTCTGATGTCAGGAAGAACCGAAAGGCACTGGAGATGGTCAATATGTGAGGGGTGATGTAAGAGGCTCTTGCTGTGGCTTGGATGTGGTTTGCCCCTTGCAAGTGTTCCTGTGATGAAAGCTTGGTCCCCATTGTCCCGGTTCCGACAGCTGAGGCGACCTTTAAGGGGCGGGGCTTAGTGGGAGGTTGAAGGGGTCCAGGGGGCACTGCTCTTGGGAATGCAGTAGTGTATTTCCTAAGAGACTGAGCGAATTCTTTCCAGACTGGCTTAGGTGCTGCCGACTATTTGCCAAGAAGAGGCCGTTATGCAGTGAGTCAGCCTCCCGTCTGCCTCTCTCCTGCCCTTGCCCACTTCCTCTGCCCCTTTTTGGCCCAGATTCCCAGCAGATGCTGGTGCTATGCTTTTGGACTCCCCACCTCCCAGACTGGGAGGCCAGGCCCTCCTCCTTCCCTTGCAAACAACCCAGCCTCAGCAACACAACACGGACTAAGACAACTCAGTAAATACAGCTTTCTCATTTCTCCTCTCAACATCTTTCTTTTTCAAAGATTTATTCACTTATTTGTAGGCAGAGTTATGGGAGAGAAGGGGAAATGGAGAGAGATCTTTCATCTGCTGGTTCACTCCCCAGATGGCTGCAACAGCCAGGACCCAGGAACTCCATCGGGTCTTCCATATGGGTGGCAGGGGTCCAAGGACTCAAGCCGTCTTCCACTGCTTTTCCATGTGCATCAGTAGGAAACTAGATGGAAAGCTGAGCATTTGGGACTCAAACCAGCGCCCACATGAGATGCTGGCTTCACAGGTGGCAGTTTAACTCACTGTGCCACAGTGCCAGCTCCAACAACTTCAAAGAACATTAGATTTTATAGAGCAATAACCATACTATTGTATTGTTAGATTTATAGCACGTGTGAATCTAACACTGTGGCAGTAATAATACAAAGGATAGGGAACAGAACTGAGTTGTAATATTGGAGCCAATGTTTACCAGAATTAAATTTGTATTTAACTTAACTAGATTAAATAAGTTAAGATGCAGAGTATTAGCAAAATATCAAGTTGTACACTTTTTAAAAATATATACAATTTTTATCATACCTAAACAAAGTTGAAAAGCTTTGAGATGGTTCTTGTCGTAAGAAATGCATGTTATAACCTATAAAATCATGACTAATAAAATTAATTTTAAAGTAGCAAAAACTAGGGACCAGCACTGTGGCGCAGTGTGTAAAGCTGCTGCCTGCAGAGCTGGCATCCCATATGGGCACCGGTTCAAGTCCCAGCTGCTCCACTTCCAATCTAGCTCTCTTCTGTGGCCTGGGAAAGCAGCAGAAGATGGTCCAAGTGCTTGGCCCCTGCACTCACGTGGGAGACCAGGAAGAAGCACCTGGCTCCTGGCTTTTGACTGGCCAAGCTCTGGCCATTTTGGCCATTTGGGGAGTGAACCAGCAGATGGAGGATCTCTGTGTAACTCTGCCTTTCAAATAATAAATCTTTTTCTGAAAAACAAGTGTAAAAAACTAACAGAGGAATTAAAATAGTATGTTAAAAATATTTACTTAACGTGGCCAGCGCTGTGTCGAAGTGGGTAAAGCCACTACCTGCAGTGCCAGCAACCCAGATGGGTGCCGGTTCGAGTTCCGGATGCTCCACTTCTGATCCAGCTCTCTGCTGTGGCCTGGGAAACCAGTAAAGGATGGCCTAAGTGCTTGGGCCCCTGCACCCGCATGGGAGACCCAGAAGAAGCTCCTGGCTCCTGGCTTTGGATTGGCGTAGCTCTGGCCATTGTGGCCATCTGGGGAGTGGACCAGCGGTTGGCAGACCTCTCTCTCTCTCTGCCTCTCCTTCTCTCTGTGTAACTCTGACTTTCAAATAAATAAATAAATCTTTTAAAAAATTTATTTAACACACAAAAAAAGGTAAAAGGAACATAAAGACAGGAGACATATAGAAAAATTTAGCAAAATGGTATATATAAATAGAAATGAAGTATTAATTAAGTGCAAATAATCCAAACATTCTAATTTTTTTAAATTTTAGGAATATATATTTTTCAAAGATTCGATAATCCCTTTTTAGGTAAAAACAAAGCATGGCTAGAGAAAGAGGGGAAATACCCAGGTTACCATTGACAGATTGTTTAA
Source organism: Lepus europaeus (assembly GCF_033115175.1). NCBI lineage: Eukaryota > Metazoa > Chordata > Mammalia > Lagomorpha > Leporidae > Lepus > Lepus europaeus. Next base: position 13,244,359 of record NC_084828.1, on the reverse strand, counting down.
GGCCTTATATGTACTTGCACATACAACATATCACAGCTCAGAGGTGCGTGCCATCTGGCGCTCTTAAGATGCAAAAGACATCAGGACAGCGTTTCATGTTCATGGAATGGTGCCATCTCTGGATGTCTTTTTTTTTTCTTAATATTTATTTGAAAGGCAGAGTCAGAGAAAGAGAGGGAGAGACAGGGAGACCTTCCATCCACTGGTTGACTGGTTTACAGTAGCTTAAGCTACTGCGCCCCAGCCCCAGCCCCCGGACTTCACCTCTAAACACTCATTTTATCATTCTTCAGTAGAAACAGTTTTCTCCTTGGCAAAGTTGTCCTGGAAAACAAAAGAAACGCTTTCCCAATCTAGAGTGCAAGTCTTCTTTCAATGTCAAGAATAATGAGGACAGAGCAGCAGTGCCTAAAATTTCATAAAAGCTACTAGTAAGGGGATGGCTTGGGTCATTTTGCAGTTGATCCACCTGAACGAGGTTTCCTATCTATGTTATTTTCATCTTCTTCATCATCTTGGTACCACTGTCCAGGGTGTGCCATTGTCCTCTGCCTCCCACTGCACCAGCTGGCTGGAGGGTTCAGTTACCAACTCCCTCACCTGGGCCTCGGCCTGCAGCAGGCCCTGGAGAGGGTTGGCATCACCTCACCCATAGTGACTCACCCATAGTCTTTGCAGCTTCCTGTCCGTGACTCCCTGGTGACCTGTGAGCTTCAGGAGCGTACCACAGAGTCTAAACATTCTAATTTTAAAAAGGGATTCAGATTAGGTAAGAAAGGCACAATCCAGCTCCAGGCTGTCTGTAAGAGGCACATCTTAAGGTTCAGTGACACAAGTAGCCTGAAAGTAAAATGATGGAAAAAAAAGATACTTGTAGACTATGACAACAGTCATTGTAAGAGAGCTGGTGTGGGTCTCAGCTGAAACAGACTTTGAGGCAAGAAATATTACTGGAAACAAAGAGAACACTTGGAAATAATAATTTTTTAAAAAGCCACTATGGGCCGGTGCCGTGGCTTAACAGGCTAATCCTCTGCCTTGCGGCGCCGGCACACCAGGTTCTAGTCCCGGTTGCTCCTCTTCCAGGCTAGCTCTCTGCTATGGCCCGGGAAGGCAGTGGAGGATGGCCCAGGTCCTTGGGTCCTGCACCCACATGGGAGACCAGAAGTACCTGGCTCCTGGCTTCGGATCAGCGAGATGTGCCGACCGCAGCGGCCATTGGAGGGTGAACCAACGGCAAAAAGGAAGACCCTTTCTCTCTGTCTCTCTCTCTCTCACTGTCCACTCTGCCTGTCACAAAAAAAAAAAAAAAAAGCCACTATGTCCAGAAAGCATGAGAATCATGACTATATCATGAATACATACGTATCTAAATGCAGAGCCTTGAAAATGTGAAGCAAAACCGACAGAATTAAAAGGACAAATAGACAGGGGTGGAGTTGTGGTGGAGTGGGTTAAGCTGGATTGAGTTCCAGCTTCTCTGCTTCTGATCCAGCTTCCTACTAACGCATCCTGGGATGGCCCAAATGATGGCCTAAGTGCTGTGTGCCTGCCACTCACATGGCAGAACTGGTGGCATTCGGGGCTCCTGGCTCCGGCCTGGCCACGTCCTGGCAGTTGTAGGCACTTGGGAAGTGAATCAGCAGATAGAAGTTTTTTTTAAAAAAATGAAACAAAAGTTTTAAAAGTAGACCAAAGAGAAATGAAGCCGTAAGTCTTCACAGATTGCATATAGTGGTCTAAAATGTTCATGGAGGGGCCGGCGCTGTGGCATAGTGGGTAAAGCCTCTGCCTGCAGTGCCGGCATCCCATATGGGCGCCGGTTCAAGTCCCACTTCCAATCCAGCTCTTTGCTATGGCCTAGGAAACCAGTAAAGGATGGCCCAAGTGCTTGGGTCCCTGCACCCAAGTGGGAGATCCAGAAGAAACTCTTGGCTCCTGGCTTCAGATCGGCACAGCTCCGGCTGTTGTGGCCATTTGAGGAGTGAACCAGCAGATGGAAGACCTCTCTCTCTCTCCCTGCCTCTGTCTCTCTGTAACTTTTCCTTTCACATAAATAAATAAATCTTTAAAAAAAAAGTTCATGGAAAGTGTGTATTACAGAAACACTATGCATGGTTTTCAATTTTTTAAAATAAATTTATCTTTTAAAAAAATACTTAGTTTATTTATTTGAAAGGCAGAATGCCGAGAGAGAGAGAGACAGAGAGAAAGAGAGAGTGAGAGAGAGAGAGAGAGAGATCGTCCATCCACTTGTTCACTCCTAAAGCCAGGAGCTTCTTCTAGGTCTCAAACATGGGTGCAGGGGTCCAAGTACGTGGCCCATCTTCTGTTGTTTTCCCAGGTGCATTAGCAGGGAGATGGATTGGAAGCGCAGCAGCTGGGACTCGAATTGGCATTCTAAGATGGGATGTTGATGTCACAAGCAACAGCTTAACTCACTGAGCCACAATGCTGACCCCAAGATTCTAACTGGTACTTAACCAAGTACCCCAAACAGAGCAGCTTAAAGGATGGAAATGTATTGTTGTCTCACAGTTCTGGGGACTTGTGGGGAGCTGGCCCCCACAACCTCTGTCTTCTGCCTGCCTGCCTAGCCCTGCCTGTAGACTGATGTAAAGTAAAACAACCAAACATTCCCACCGTTCCAATGTGCACAAACAGAGAGGCTATCAAAAGGACAGTACATACCCTCAAGGACACTCTCTAAAACAGGGGGCTGCGGTATGTGATATGCCGTGGAAGCCTCGGTCTCTCTCTCCCTAACTGCCTCGTTGACCGCTTGCTCCTACACTGTTCTTAGGGTGGACCGGTAGTCAATGACGGGTAAGCACTTGCAGGCTTCTCTAGCAACCTAAGACAGAGGACAGGACATGCTTCCTGTATCCTTGATGACGGGTAAGCAGAGTAAGAGCTGCAGGGCACCTAAGACAGGCACAAGCCCATGCCGTTCAGCGTTTAGCCCGAGGGACTTGTGGGGGATGGATCCTCCCCCGCGGCCCTCTGGACAGTGTAGACACCGGTTACCATAAACACCATGCCATTCTTGTACAAACAAGAAGGGGGAGATGTCGGGGCTAGTGGCCCTGGCCCGACATGAGATGCAGCAGGCTGAGGCTGTCCCTTATCTAATCCTGTTTCCTGTGCTTATTGTTCTGAAGGCACAAGACTTTTCGTCCCACATTCCTGCAGGCAGGATGTGACTTCTGATGAAGGTTTATGATGTTCTTTGCTCTATCAGCAGAGCTTATACCCTGATCTTTGCTACCTTGTAAACTTGTTTCGTTCCTGTGCTATGCATGATTGCACACAATGAATGTTATCTGTATGGGGCCTGGGGTATATATCCTTGTCTTTCTGTGTGCTCGGGGCTGGAGGTTGAAGAGTTTCCTCAGGGAGACGGCCTCCAGTCCCTCATCGCCGGGCCCCCTACCTTGGCCTGGAACGCGATGAGGCAATAAACGTGGTGATAAATTGACTGAGTGCTGCGTCTCCGTGTGGTTTGTCTGGTTTGTCGGGTGGCCTCCGACAGGGACTGGATGTCTGGAAGCTAGAAGAAGAATCAAAACGTGCTGTGTTGTGGTGCAGCAGATGGAGCCACCACCTGCTGGTTTGAATCCTAGCTGCTCAGCTTCCAATCAAGCTCCCTGCTAATGTGCCTGGGAAGGCAGTGGAAGATGGCCCAGGTGCTTGGGGCCCTGCCACACATGTGGGAGACCTAGATGGAGATCCTGGTTCCTGGCTCTGGCCCAGCCTAGAGCTGGCTGTTGTAGCAATTTTGGGAGCAAACCAGTGGATAGAAGATCTCTCTGTCTCTGTTGTTTCTCCCTTTCCCTCTGTAACTCTGCCTTTCAAATAAACACATCTTCAACAAACAAACAAAACAGAAAACCAAAGTACTGGGGATTAGGACTTCAACCTATGGATCAGGGGTGGGGTCTGGTGGGGTGGGGCAGAATTCAGCCCACCTTGTGGGTGGAAAGACAATCTGCCATATTTCCATGCAATTTAGACAAAGCAGGAAGGGAACACAGTCCACAGGCTATCACACACATTTCGCTAAATGACAGAAGCCAGGTGCCACAGACTGTGTATCTTAGAGCTCCATTTATGTGAAACGTCATAAAAGGCAAATTTACAGACAGCAAGTCATTCAGCAATGACTGGGCTTAGGGTGTGCTGTGGTTTGAGGGTGTCCCCCACAAAGTACGTGCTGGAAACTTCATCCCCAAGGCAACAGAGACCTGGAGCTTGTGAGAGGTGGATCAGTTGTGAGGGCTCCACCCTCCTAGATGGATTAGCACGGAGTGGAAGGGGGGTTCTGATGCTGCCAGTTCTGCCCCTTGCTTTCTCTCGCCCTTTCTTGCTTTTTTTTTTTTTTAAAGATTTATTTATTTATTTGAAAGTTGGAGTTGCACAGAGAGAGGAGAGGCAGAGAGAGAGAGAGAGAGAGAGAGAGAGAGGTCTGTGTCCATCCGCTAGTTCACTCCCCAGTTGGCTGCAACAGCTGGAGCTGCACTGATCCGAAGCCAGGATCCAGGAGCTTCTTCTGGGTCTCCCACATGGGTACAGGGGCCCAAGCACTTAGGCCATCTTCTACTGCTTTCCCAGGTCAAAACAGAGAGCTGGATAAGAAGTAGAGCAGCCAGGACTTGAACCGGTGCCCATATGGGATGCCAGCACTGCAGGCAGCGGCTTTACTTGCCACACCACCGCGCCGGCCCCTCACCCTCTTTCTTTGCCCCTCTGCCATGGGGAGATCCCAGCCTGAGCAGAGAGGTCCTCATCCGAGGCCACCCCCCAGCCTCCAGCACCGTGAGCCCTGGATTACCTCTCACTGTGAATTTCCGTCTGTGTATTCCGTAATAGCAGTAGCACCAAATGGATTAAGACACGGTGGAGGAGGGGACTAAGCACAGGGCACGAGGAAGCTTGCCGGGTGGAAGGAAATGCTCTATAATGCATTGTAGCAGTTGCTAGCTAGGAGGAGAGCTTAATGATGTCTAAATTATATCTTAGTAAAGATCTTTAAAATTGAAAAAAAAAAGTCCTCTGGGAGGAGGGAGCAACAATTCTCTCTCTTTTTTTTAACTGGTACATTCCTCTGTCAGTAGAAGTCATCTTTGTGCCACAGAGAGTGACTCTATAATACCAATGGGGGAAACGGACGCCTCAACCGACTCTTGGGGAACTTAATGGTCCCAAACAAAACACAGCCTTTGTCTCAAAATATTTATTTACTTGTTTTGCTTATTTGAAAGGCAGACGTCAGACAAACTGGGCTCTCAGCCACTAGTTCACTCCCCACATGCCCTCAACAGCAGGGGCAGGGACAGGCTGAAACTGGGGCCCAGAATTCAGGCCTCCCACACAGGTGGCAGGGACCCAAGGACTTCAGCTAACCCCTCCTGCCTCCAGGGTGCACATTAGCAGGAAGCTGGAACTGGGAGTGGGGCCAGGACTGGAATCCTGGCACTCTGACACAGGATGCAGGCTTCTTAACCTCTGTGACAAACACCTACCCCACTGATGACACTTTTCTTTTATTGTTTTTAAGATTTATTTATTTGAGAGGCAGAGTTAGAGAGGGAGAGACAGAGAGGAGAGAGAGAGAGAGAGAGAGAGAGAGAGAGAGGTGTCTTCCATTCACTGGTTCACTTCCCAAATGGCCACAAAGGTTGGAGCTGGGGCAGTCCAAAGCCAGGAGCCAAGAGCTTCTTCCTGGTCTCCCACAAGGGTGCAGGGGCCCAAGCACTTGGAACATATTCCAATACTTTCCCAGGTCATTAGCAGAGAGTGGAGCAGCCGGGACTTGAACTGGTGTCCATATGGGATGCCAGCACTGCAGGTGGAGGCTTAACCCACTGCACCACAACGCTGGCTCCAAGATGGGACTTTTAAAACAATTCCACCACTCCCGACACCCAAAAGCCCTTTATTCCATCCTTGAATTTTATTCTCTATTGCCCTTATTCCTATGTTACTTGGTCCTTTATAATTCATAATAATGTAGGGTCAATTATGTTGGAGTTTTCATCTGTTTTGTTTATTTTCATAACCTATATGGTAAATACATAATAGGTATTCAAGTATTTGTTGAGGGAATGGGTGAATAAACTTGAAAGAAATACCCAAAGTAATCTCAGAACTTTTTTTTTTTTTAAAGATTTATCTGAAAGGCAGTGACACAGAGAGAGGGAGAGACAGGGAGGTCTTCCATTTGTCGATTCACTCCCTAAATGCTGTTAATAGCCAAGGCTGGACCAGGCTGAAGCCAGGAAGCAGGAACTCCATCTGAGTCTCATGTGGCTGGTAGGAACCCAAGTACTTGGGCCACCATCTACTGCCTCCAAGACACATTACCAGGAATCTAGATGAGAAGCCAGAGTTCGAACCAGGCACTCTGATACAGGATGTGGGCCTCCTAAGGTGAGACTTAACCCAGTGCACAACCCCTGGCCCACCAGAACTTTTGTTACTGCAGACGTCTTGATAGGATCTGGTGTTGTAGCACAGTGGGTTAAACCACTGCTTGTGATGCCGGCATCCCATATGGGAGTGCTGGTTTGAGTCCTGGTTTCTCTGCTTCCGATCCAGCTCCCTGCGAATGCACCTGGGGAGGGAGCAGATGAAAGGTAGTTACAGAGACAGGAGAGATGGGAAGAGAGAGAGAGAGACAGAGAGAGACAGAGAGAGAGAGAGAGAGAGAGAGAGAATCAGGATCTTCCATTTGTTGGTTTACTCCTTAAAAGGCCGGAACAGCACTCCGATATGGGCATCCTAAGTGGTGGCTTAACCTGTTGTACCACAACTCCTGCCCCACTATAAATTTTAAAACTATATATATTTAAGGTACATGTTTTGATATACATATACCTAATGAAATGATTATGACAGTCTAGCAAATTTACATATTCATCAATTTCTGTGGTTAACTTTGTGTTTAAGAGCACCTAAAATCTACTCTCAGGGTTGGTGCTGTGGTGCAGCAGGTTAAAGCCCTGGTCTGCAGTGCCAGCACCTCATATGGGCACCAGTTCGAGTCTCAGCTGCTCCACTTCCCATCCAGCTCCCTGCTGATGTGCCTGGGAAAGAAGTGGATTATGGTCCAAGTCCTTGGGCCCCTCTACCTGCATGGGAGACCCAGAAGAAGCTCCTGACTCCTGGCTTTGGATCTGCTCAGCTCTGACTGTTGCGACCATTTGGGGAGTAAACCAGCAAAAGGAAGACCTCTCCCTGTCTCTATCTCTTTATATGACTCAAATAAATTAAATAAATCTTTTGAAAAAGTCTACTCTGAATTTTTGTTATATGAAGTCACCTCAAAAAATTCATGGAAAATGGAATGAAAAGATGTATAGTTGGGTGCCAAAAATTTTGAAATTCATGCAGTTTTTCCATAATACACATTTCCCACCAACTTTTGCAAGGCCTCTCATTCAATCTATTATTTTTTTTTAAGATTTTATTTACTTATTTGAGAGGTAGAGTTACAGACAGTGAGAGGGAGAGACAGAGAGAAAGGTCTTCCTTCCATTGGTTCACTCCCCAAATGGCCGCAACGGCCGGAGTTGCGCTGATCTGAAGCCAGGAGCCAGGTGCTTCTTCCAGGTCTTCCCACGTCGGTGCAGGGGCCCAAGGACTTGGGCCATCTTCTGTTGCTTTCCCAGGCCACAGCAGAGAGCTGCAATCCATTATTATTAATTATAGTTCTACTGTGCTTTAGATCTCCAGACCCATTCATTTTATGTAATTGTAGCTTTGTATCCTTTTACCTATAGCTCCTCCTTTCCTTCTGTCCTCCCTCTCACCCCCAATACCCACCATTCTATTTGGTTTCTGTGGATGTGACTTTGTTTTTTAGGCTCCACATTTAAGTAAAATCATGCAGCATTTTGTCTGCTGGGTCTGGCTGATTTTACTTAGCATAGTGTTCTTCAAGCTCATGCATGTTGTTGCAAATGGCAATAGCTCCTTTTCTAGGCTGAAAAATATCCACTGCATATATGAGATACCTCAGAGTTGGTATAAAATGAACTTAAAAATAAGTTTGATACAAAAATATATTTTTAAGATTTTATTTATTTATTTGAGAGGTAGAGTTAGAGAGAGAGAGAGAGAGAGAGAGGGAGAGAGAGAGAGAAACGTCTTCCATCTGCTGGTTCACTCCTCAAATAGCTGCAATAACCGGAGCTGAGCCGATCTGAAGCCAGGAGCCAGGAGCTTCTTCTGAGTCACTCATGCGGGTGCAGGAGCCCAAGCACTTGGACCATCTTCCACTGTTTTCTCAGGCCATAACAGAGAGCTGGATAGGAAGTGGAGCAGCTAGGTCACAAACTGGCACCCATATGGGATGCCAGCACCACAGGCAGAGGCTTAGCCCCCACAAAAATATTTTGAAATCTGTGTATATGAGGGTCTTCGGAAGGTTCATAGAAAATGAATATTATTAAAAATGTGTCGGGTAAAGTTACCAACTGCAGTGCTGTCATCCCTTATGGGCACCGGTTGGGCCATCTAGGGGAGTGAATCAGTGGATGGGAGATTCCTTCTCTCTCTGTATCTCCCTTTCTCTTTCTGTAACTCTTTAAAAATAAAAGGGTAACTCTTAAAAGAAAAAAAAAAAAAGAAAAACGTGCATGGATTTCAAAAGCTTTTTGCACAAAATAAACAGTTTTAATTCTATTTTCCATGAACATTTTTTAAAAAGAAATTTATTTATTTATTTGAAAGGTAGTTACAGAGACAGGAGAGATGGGAAGAGAGAGAGAGAGAGAAAAGAAGAGAGAGAGAGACTATCTTCTATCTATTGGTTCACTCTCCAAATGCCTCCAAGAGATGGGGGCTGGGCCAGATCGAAGCTGGAGGCTGGAACTCCATCTGGGTCTCCCACATGGGTGGCAGGGGCCCAAGTACTCAGGTCATCTTCTACTACTTTCCTAGGGACATTGGCAGGGAGCTGGATCAGAAGTGGAGCAGCCGGGACTTGAATCGGCGCTCATATGGGATGCTGGCATCACAGGCGGCGGCTTCACCTGCTGTGCCACAGTGCCAGCCTGTGAACTTTTTGAAGTGGACTCCTATATGCCACAATTTCTTTATCCATTCATCTGTCCGTGGATACTTCCATCGTTTGCACATCTTGGCTGCTGTGAACTATGCTGCAGTGGACATAAGAGTGCAGACATCTCTACAAAGTGCTGATATCATTTCCTTTGGGTGCACACCAGCAGAGGGGTTACGGGGTTCTGTGGTGGCTCTTGTAAGAACTGCCAGATCGCTCTCCATCATGGCTGCATGGGTATATATTCCTGCCAGAGGTGTATGAAGTTTCCCGTTTTTCTCCATCCTTGCCAATGCTTGTTATGTCTTAGCTTTCTGAGAGTAGCCATCCTAACAGGTGTGAAGTGCTATCTTGCTGTGATCTGCATACGCACCTCCCTGATGACTAGTGATGGTGAGGAAGCAATTTGTGTTTTAACAAGCCTGCGGGGTGGATTCTGATGTACAGTAAAGTCGATGACTCACTGCTCTAACGGGACGGTTTGCACCACACAGTCTCAGGGTGACATGGCTGGCAAGGCCCCCGCCCACCCAGCGTGGTAGAGGACCACAACGAAAGCTGTGTCCCTTAAAGGGAACAGAGAACGACCTTTCACTACGAATCTGAATGGCATGTGTGTGAAGTTTAGCATGGAGCTCAGATTCAGGAATGAGCCTGAGGTTCAGTTCTGTATCTGCTGCACCCTCCCAGGTTCCTCAGGAGCCCCAGATGCTGTGTGTCCTGAACCCAGCTCCTTGTTCCTGCTTCCCCTGGTGAATCGCACCGGAGTCCACCAGTCACCTAAGCCAGAAGCCTGCGGGCTGCCCTTGGCCTCTTCTTTTTCACCCCGCACATCTAGAGCGTGGGGTCCTGTCCATTTTCCCTTCTCTTCCCTGCGGTGAGAGTCTCAGGCAAGGCCCTTACCTTGTCTCCCACATGGCCTCTCCTTCTGGCTCCGCCCACTCCCTCCCAATCTACCACTCCTGCAGGTACACAGGAGCACACCTGTCCCTGCTAAACCTCCTGTGGGGCTTCTGGTCTCTCAGCGAGGAACTGCCCCTGACCAGATCTAACAAAAACGTGATTACAGTTATCCAAACAAAGGCTCATTTTGCTCATGCGATGCAAAGTGCCAAGATAAGCCGTCCATTTCCGATGATAATCATGGTTGTCACTTCTTAGGTATCTTATAGCAATGTAATGCATATATTAAAAATATACACAAGGTCAGGGGCTGGCGCTGTGGTGCAGTGGCTTAAAGCCCTGGCCTGCAGTGCCAGCATCCCCTATGGGCACCAGTTCGAGTTCTAGCTGCTCCACTTCCAATCCAGCTCCCTGCTAATACTCCTGGGAAAGCAGTAGAGGATGGCCAAAGTGCTGGGGGCCCTGCACCCACATGGGAGGCCTGGAAGAAGCTCCTGGCTCCTGGCTTCAGATAGGCTCAGCTCAGGCCGTTGTGGCCATTTGGAGAGGGAACCAGTGGATGGAAGACCTCTCTCTCTGTCTCTACCTCTCTCTGTAAGTCTTTCAGATAAATAAAATAAATCTTTAAAAATATATACACAATTTTAAGACCCTGCTACTTGAGCCATCCCAGTGTCACATCAGCAGGAAGCTGGAAGTGGGAGCAGAGCTGGGTCTGGAACCCAGGCACTTTGACATGCCAAATGCCCACTCCCACACTGAGATTTGGTTGCCATTGTAGTGATGCTGGGAGGAGTGGTCTTTAAGAAGTGATTAGGTGGTTTAGAAATATTTTTTATTAAAAATTATTTTATTTATTTGAAAGGCAGAGTGACAGAAAGAGAGAGAAAGACATAGAGAGAAAGAGGTCTTCCATCCACTGGTTCACTCCTCAAATGGCCACAATAGCTGAGGCTGGACCAGGCTAAAACCTGCCTGGAACTCCATCTGGGTCCCCTATATGGGTAACCGGGCCCCAAGGACTTGGGTCATCCTCTGCTGCTTTCCTAGGCACGTTAGCAGGGAGCTGGATCCAAAGTGGAGTTGCTGGGACTCGATCCGGTGCCTGGATGTGGGATGCTGGCATCACAGGCAGTGGCTTAATCCACTGTACCACAACGTGGGCCCCAAGAGCGAACGTCTCAGAAACACATGTCTGAGTGCTCTGGTCACTGATATCACAGCTTGGAACACAAGGACTCTGCAGCTGGATTACGGAGCAGGAGCTCCCCAAAGCCACAGGATCACACAACATCACGGTTGGACTAAATAACCCACCCTGACATTGGCAAGGCTGAGACAAGAGCACAGAGGCCCTCAGACCACAGGCTAAATATTTAGATGTCACAAATCCAGGTAACACAGTTAAATAAAACAGACTCTAGCTTCCTGCTTTCACAAATACACGTCCACTAAGTCCCAGAAGGCAGGTTGAGATTTGGAACTCTTGGACTTTGAGTTTCGTGGGGGGAGGTGGCTGCCTGGCCCTGGCCTTGTCCCTTTTCCTTGGCGCTGGCCCCCTGGCACACTGGGGAGGAGCCTGGGGGCAAGCCTAGCTATGTGACTGTAGGGCACAGTTCCTGGTTGGCCCATTCAGGCTCAGAGCCTTTTGGGCAGGGAATTCTGGGGTCCTACAAGAACAGTTCTCAATTAGGGGGTGACAGCCACATCTGGAGGCAATTTTGATTGTCAGGGCTTGGGGGGCATGGGGAAGGGTGCTACTGCACGTTCAGGGAGAAAGCAGGCAAGCTATGAGACAGCCCATGTGCAGGACAGCCTCTGCCACAAGCAGCTATCCGGCACAAAACAGCAGCGCTGAGGCCACGTCCCCTGCACCAGGAGGACACAATCCGTGGATTCACAGCCACGGACTTCCCGATGGAAAAAATTCAGGAAAGAAAAATGCATCTGGGCCGGCGCTGTGGCTCAACAGGCTAATCCTCCGCCTTGCGGCACCGGCACACCGGGTTCTAGTCCCAGTTGGGGCACCGATCCTGTCCCGGTTGCCCCTCTTCCAGGCCAGCTCTCTGCTGTGGCCAGGGAGTGCAGTGGAGGATGGCTCAAGTGCTTGGGCTCTGCACCCCATGGGAGACCAGGAGAAGCACCTGGCTCCTGCCATCGGAACAGCGCGGTGCGCCGGCCGCAGCGCGCTACCGCGGCGGCCATTGGAGGGTGAACCAACGGCAAAAGGAAGACCTTTCTCTCTGTCTCTCTCTCACTGTCCACTCTGCCTGTCAAAAAAAAAAAAAATGCATCTGAACTGAATACAAACAGACTTTTCTACCCCTTATTTTCTAAACAATATACGGTGTAACAACAGCTTACATAGCATGGAAAGTTTATTAGGTGTTCTGAGTAATGTAGAGATGACTTAAAGCATACAAGGGATGTGCCAAGGTTATGGGCAAGTTCTATGGAATTTTATATTAATATATTTAATGGGGCCAGCACTGTAGCACAGTGGGTTAAGCTGCTGCCTGCAGTGCTAGCATCCCATATGGGAGCTGGTTCAACGAGTCCTGGCTGCTCTGCTTCCAATCCAGCTCCCTGCTAATGTTTCTGGGAAGGCAGCAGGGGATGCCCAAGTGCTTGGGCCCCTGCACTCATGTGGGAGACCCAGAGGAGGCTTCTGGCTCCTGGCTCTGGCCTGGCCCAGCCTGGCCATTGTAGCCATCTGGGAAGTGAACTAGTGATGGAAGATTTCTGTCTGTAACTCTTTAAAATAAATAAATTAATTAAAAATAATAAATATATTTATTTTAGTATTAAAATAATAGCATATTATTAGTACTATAATATTTAAGTAATGTTATATTCATAAGTATTTTGTATTTATATTTCATGCATGGAATTTTCTATCAGTAGGGTCCTGGACCCAAGCCCCCACGAACACTAAGAGCCACCGCACTGTGAAATATCTCAGAGCTAAATTCCATGACCGTGGTTTTGGAGCAGAGGCAAGGTTCTGGGTGGGAATCTGGCTGTGCTGTGTCAGAAAGGACGGAGAAGCACTATTTGAAGCGTGCTGGGCAAGGCCAGGGACCTCCTTGGCCAGGGATGAGGGCAGACCCACGAAAGCACCTGGGATCCTGCAGGCTGTAAAGCCTCTTGGGGACCCTAGCACTGGGCAGCCCAGCTTGGTCTGAATGTTTCAACATAGGAGGGACTTGCTGCACTGCTTTGTATCGGCGGGCTGCTCTCCTGGCACGTTTACAATGAACCGAAATCTCCCTCTCGAACTTCCTGGAACCCTAAGAACCTTTGGCCCAGGGCAAAGGCCCTTTGGCAGGCATTTGTGTGCTTATGCAAGTATGCAAGGGCCTAGCATGTTCCAGGCACCTGCAGAACACCAGAAAGAACCACAGGCAAAATTACAAATAATATGCACACTTTCTAGAGGATGACAAAATATGCAAATCATGTTTCTCTAGTGGAGAGTCCAACGGTCTAAATAAATAAAACAAATGCACAGAAGTGTACCCCAAACATGGCCCGAGCAGCCTGTTCTTGGTTCTTTCACAGCGGGCTGAAATTAGGCCTCAGGATTTTGTCTGGCTCAAAAGTAAATCCTGGGGCCAGCACTGTAGCGTGGTAGGTTAAACCTCTGCCTACAGCGGCAGCATCCCACATGAGCACCTGTTCCAGTCCTGGCTGCTCCTTTTCCGATCCAGCTCTCTGCTAATGGCCTGGGAGAGCAGTGGAGGATGGCCCAAATACTTGGGCCCCTGCACCCCCATGGGAGACCTGGAAGAAGCTCCTGGCTCCTGGCTTCAGATGGGCCCAGCTCCAGCTGTTGCAACCATTTGGGGAGTGAGTCAGCAGATGGAGGACCTCTCTCTGTTTCTCCTTCTGTCTGTAACTCTGCCTCTCAAATAAAGAAATAAATCTTAAAAAACAAACAAACAAACAAAAAAACAAAGTAAATCCAGGGCTGACGACTGGCGCAGGTTAAACCATCGTCTGCAATGCCAGCATCCCACGTGGGCGCCGGTTCGTGTCCCAGCTGCTCCACTTCTGATCCAGCTCCCTTTCCCAGGGACATCAGCAGGGTACCTGGATCGGAAGTGGAGCAGCTGGGACTCAGTTGGCATTCCTATATGGGATTTCCACATTGCAGGCCGTAGCTCAGCTCACAGCGCTGCTACAATGCTGGCCCAGATGGGGAAGATTCTTAGAAAATCTAAGCCATATTGTTGCACATATTTCCACCATGTGAAATTCTAAAAGAAGAACACTAGTAAAAGTTTAATTCACACTCTTGTGAAGTACCCAGAGTCTCCTATATAAATATTTTAAGTGCACAAGTAAACATATGTTGATTCTTAAATAAACTAGTTTCTGCTTGCTTAGTTTTTTTTTTTTTAAAGCATTTATTTGAAAGGCAGAGTGACAAGGAGGAGAAAGAGAGAAATAGAGATCTTCTAGCTGCTGGTTCACTTCCTAAATGGCTGCAGTGGCTGAGGCTGAACCAGGCAGAAGCCAGGAGCCAGGAACTCCATCCGGGTCTCCCACGTTGCTGGCAGGAGCCCAGGTAATGGGGCCATCCTCTGCTGCTTTCCCAGATACATTAGCAGGGAGCTGGACTGAAAGTACAGCAGCCTGGACTCTAACAGGTGCTCAGATGGGGCATGCTGGCGTGGTAGGCTGCGGCTTAACCTGCTGTCCCACAACACTGGTCTCCTCACTTCATGCTTTTGAAATGTTTTGCATGAAAAGTGTATGTACTATTTACCTCTCCTACTGCATGCAGGCACTGTTAAGTCATTTAATCCTCTACCCTTTGCCTGTGTGATGTGGCCTTAGCCAGATGGAAGGAAACAGGGGAGCTATGTGGAAGCCAAACAGACGTCATTTTGTTGTCTTTAGGGTTGTGTGGTCCTGCCATCAGGGCAACTAAGAATGCAGAATTCTAACCACACCAGAGGCACTATGAGCCAGGTCAGGCTGTACTGACCATGACAAAACCACAAACAAGGGGGCGCTGGCTCAAGTCCAGGCTGCTTCCCTTCTATCCAGCTCCCTTCTAACACACTGGGGAAGCGCAGAGGACAGCCCGGGGGCTTGGGACCCTGCCGCCCATGAGGGAGACCCTGATGGAGTTCCTGGTGGTTATCTGGGTGGTGAACCAGCAGATCACTCATTCTTCCAAATAAATAAGTATACCTTAAAAAAAAAAACAACAACTAAAAACAGACAAAAACCAGAAACTACAGGGCCAGCGCTGTGGCACAGTGGGTTAAAGCCCCGGCCTGCAAGGCCGCCATTCCTAGATGCCGGTTCCAGTTCTGGCTGCTCCACTTCTGATCCAGCTCTCTGCTGTGGCCTGGGAAAGCAGTAGAAGATGGCCCAAGGCCTTGGGCCCCTGCACCCGCGTGGGAGACCCTGAGGAAGCTCCTGGCTCCTGGCTTCAGATCAGCCCAGCTCTGGCCATTACGGTCATTTGAGGAGTGAACCAGCGGATGGAAGACATCGCTCTCGCTCTCTCTCTCTCTACCTCACTCTAACCCTGTCTTTCAAATAAATAAATCTTAAAAAGCAAAAAAAAAAACAAAACAAAAAAACCCAAAAACACCAAGATTGAAAAAAAAAAAAAAAAGGAAACTACAGAAATCATCCACTTAAGTCAGTCCCAATTTCCTTTTTTTCTTTTTTTGATTTATTTATTTGAAAGTCATGCGTAAGAGAGAGGGAAAGACACAGGATTCTCCCATCTGCTGGTTCACTCCCCAGATGGCCGCCATGGCCAGTACTGGGCCAGGCCGCAGCCAGGGGCCAGGAGCTTCCTCCGGGTCTCCCACAGGGGTGCAGGGGCCCGGGCACCGGGGCCACCCTCCGCGGCTTTTCCCAGACGCATTCGCAGGGAGCTGGATGGGAAGCGGAGCAGCCGGGACTCCCAGGGGCGCTGCAGGCCACAGCTTAGCCTGCTGCGCCACAGCGCCAGCCGCCGCAGCTAACGTCTCCAGACAGAGCGATTCAGACCTTCACGGCATAACATGTGCTCCTCGGTGTCCCGGCTCCGGCCGTCGCCACCGCCGGCCACACCACTCGGGGCGGAGAGCCGGCTTCCCCTCAGGGTCCCGGCGGCTCCCTCACGCGCGGCCTCGGCCCCGGCCCCGCCCCCGGTCATCCCGGGCCACTCGCGCCCCGAGGCCGCCGTAGAGGGGGCGGGCTGAGCGCGCGGGTGGCGATTGGTTCAGGGCCAGGGTGGGCGGGGCGCGGCGCGGCGGCCTATAAAGCAGCCGGGGGGGGGGGGCGTCGGCGCGTCCTGCAGCGTCTCCCGCCGCCCTCGCTGCCCGGACCGGAGCGCGCCGCTCGGGAGTCATGGCGACGAAGGCTGTGTGCGTGCTGAAGGGCGACGGCCCGGTCGAGGGCACCATCCACTTCGAGCAGAAGGCAAGGGCCGGGAGGACGCGCCTGTGGCCGGAGACGGGGCGGCCGGCCGGGCCGGGGCTGGGGGCGCCGCGCCGGGCCGGGGTCCGCGCCGCCGGGCTCCTCCGTCTCCTGGCCGCGCGGCGCCCCGCACCGCCGCCCGCCAACTGCTGAGTCACCGGGCGGGCCCCGGCGGCGGCGTCGCGGGGCCGGGCCGGGCCGGGCCTGGGCGGGGGTGCGGGCCTGGAGCGCCCGGGCCTGGCGCGCGGGCGCCGACCGCCGCGGGGTCTGTGAGGGCGAGGCGGAGGAGACCCGCGCGGGGCCCTGGTTTGCCGCCCGGGGGGGGGGGGTCCGTGGGCGCCCCCCCACACACACACACCCGCCGCCACCCCGAGGTCCAGGCGTGGCGCGTGCGGCCGGGCCCGCGTGGGTGTCGCCGCGTCCGTTACCCGCTTGGGGCCGCCTCTCTGGCTCCCGCGCTGTAGGCCCGGGGTCTGCGGCCCGCGGCGTCCCCTCAGTCCCAGGGTCATTGCCCCAGGTCTACAGGTTTGACTGGTCGAACACGCCGCAGCGGCCCTACGTGACTTTATTTACGGCAGCGTGTTGGCGCCTGAGAGCCAGGTCGTGGTCAGGCGGCAGAGGCCAAGAGGATGGCCTTGGAAAACGATTGATTGATTGATTGATTGATTGATTTTGCCTTCAAAACTGCAAAAGTCGGACATCTGACTTGGGAATTCTCCAGAGCGCAGATTCTCACAAACAAACAAAAAACCCAGATACCAGGGCTCGGCCCCAGACCAATTTTGTCTTAATTTGCTCTAGTGCGCGCTGAGCGTTACTATTTTGAATTTCCAGGGTGATTTGACCGTGCACCTAAGGTGGAGAATTACTCTCCGGAGGCCGGGGGATTTGGAAGTTGCAGCAACCTGGAGCTTATACCTTAGATCGGCACTTACCTGTTTTTGGAGCACTCCTTTGGCCAAATTCTCTGCAGAGTGGCTTTGACATTGAGGTTGCTGAGTGGGTTCAAATCGTGGGAAATAAAGACTCTACAGAAATTTTTGCAGAGATACTCGTTATCAGAAAACTCCACGAGAAAGGTGCTTGTGATAAGATTGTCCCCACAAGCTCAGGTTGTGGGAAACTCCTGCACTGAGCCTAGGCGTTGTGAGAGAGAGAGTATTTAAGGGATGAGTGAGGGTTCAAGTGCCTGTGTTTTCATGAACTGGCTCCACACTGTGAGGAAGGGGCTCTGGCCTGAGTGCGTCTGGCTGCGTTTCTCTTGCCTGGCTTTGTTTGGGTCCCTCGGGTCTGCAGGGAAGTCAGGTCTGGAGAGCCTCAGATGCCTCGCAGCGGGAAGGGGCCCTGGGAGCGGGCCCCGGGAAGCGGGAAGAGGCCCTGGGGGTGGGCCTGGGTTCTTGTCAGTCTTGCACCTTCCCCCAGTGTCTGGCACGGGTCCTGGTTTCAGCTCCAGACTTCACTTGGGTGCTGCCCTTTGCACTTGATAAAGTCCCTTGGAGGGTTTAGTCTTCCAGCACTACAGATAGGCAGAAGTAGTCAGTTGGCTATAAACTGTATTTGGTTTGGCCTATTCCGTGTTCAAGGTTAGTTTGTGTGTGTGGGGGGTGTCCAGGTTCCTAGCTCCTGAAAGGGTTGGGTGTGTGCTCAGCCGTGCCTGTCTTCGCAGAGGGCTGCCCTGCTTGCTGGACCGTTTGTGTTCCTGTCTGCCTCCCAGCCCTCTTCCTTGCTTAGGGCAGCAGCTTGTGCCCTGTAGGATTGTAACCCCACAGCTCTGGATCGACTTCGTGTGCCGTCTGCCTTGCCTGTGCAGAGCGGTCTGGAAGAATCTGCCCTTGTCTGCCTGTTGTGGACAGCGTTCTCTGTTCAAAGTGCGGCCACAGCCAGAGGTGGTGCTGGGGAGAAGCACAGTTACTGTTCCCCCAAGGGAAAACGAAGGGAAGCAGTCTTCCCAACAGACACTTTGAGCCAGGGTCTCTTCTGAGCTCAAGGCCTCGTGCCTCGTCTTACTGTCGACTTGGGCTAATGGAAAGCAAACCAAGCTAAAAACAAGGAGAGCCGTGTGTGTGTGACGGTGTGGAGTTGGTGCTGTGCGTGTGTATAGTCCCCGAGATCTTTGGGGAGCGAGCGGTAACAGCAGCTTCCCTGGTTTTCTGTGTCTGGCCACACAGCACCGTGGCCTGCATGGAAATCATGCTGCAGGTTTCCCACCTGCCTTAGCGTGTCGTCATTCTCTCCTGTGTTGGAGTTTTTATCTAGGCTCCATTGCCTAAAAATACTTAAAACAGTCTCTCTGGTTAGACTAGACCTGTTCTCTCTAGGGGCTGTGGGGTAGGGTATTTTCTGGCTACTAATCACAAATGACTGTGATGGAAATTGACAATACCCACCAAGTGAGAGTGGAGAACGGGTCCCAGGGTAGCCAGCTGGACCTTTGCTGGGTCCTTTTTTCTTTTTCAAAGGCATGTTTGTATGCAGTGTTTGTATGTGGGAAGAGCGTGTCCGTGAAGAAAGCCAGGAGTTGAGCGTATGGTGACATAGACTCTTTGGATTGAAAAGTCTGATAGGTGCATGTAGATTCATCACACGCACATAGAGCCTACCCAAAGGTATCTTGTAAATCAGCGTGTGCCTATCGGGAGGGGGCCCTGCAGAGCACTCAGTCCCAGTGTAAGTCTGACCTTGGGGTACGTTCTGTTGGGAGCTTTGTATCTGCTGTATCATGCCAACCTGGCCACAGGACTCCGGGGCAGTCAGTGTTAGAACGCACTGCGTGCTCCAGGTAAGCAACCTGCTGGAGGCCCACAGGCTACAGAGTGGCGGGCCACGGAGAGGACAGACTTCTCCCTTGCTGTGTCTGGGAACAGTGGATCGGCCGTGGAGAAGCAGCTGCTTTCTCTGACTTGCCACACTTTTGTTTTTGAATAAAGGGAACAGGGCCCGTGGTGGTCAAGGGACGCATAACAGGATTGACTGAAGGCCTGCACGGATTCCATGTCCACCAGTTTGGAGATAATACGCAAGGTGAGTGTGCTGCTCTGGCGACCCAGCCAGCTGAACCTGTAAGATACACAGGACGCAGTAGAGTCCGCCTGAGCAGTAAGAGCTTGCAACAGGTTTATTTTTTTAAATGCTGCTAAAGTACTTTAAGGAGATCAGCTCCCAAGCTGTTCTTTGACTCCTGAAGTATAGAAAGGAAGGGGAAGAAGTTGTTTTTTTTTTTTTTTTTTAAAGTCATGAGTATGTTACAGCTTCATGAGATTTTTTTGTTTTTTGTTTTTTACAATGCAATGGAAAATTAGAAAACAAACAGAAAAATAGGCTCCTTTCTTATCCTTTGGTAACGGTCCCAGGTGATTCATGAGCTGGGTTTCAGGGTGGGTGCTTCAAGTCCTGGGTTTGCATTTGGTTGCATTACATTTATAAGAATAGCTCTACCCCCTGACACAAGGACCTGAGTGGGACGAGTAACTTAGAATGTTGGCTGTTGGTGCTTTGGGGAGTGAGTTTCCCTGTTTGGAGACTGGAAGCAAGTGAACAAAAGTCTGTTGTGTTTAATTTCATTTAGTGACTTTTTGACATGTTTGAGTACTCTGAGGTTAACAGACTTAGTATGAGAACTTGATTTTTTTTGCTAAAATTTGCTTTTATTGTCACATAATTTTGTTCCACATACTGATTTACCTATTTGAGTAATTACTAAAAATCTCCACCTTGGTTCCTGTTCCTGGTTTGGTAAGGTACTGTGTAGCTTTGACTTGTGCTGCTTCCTACAAGCTGCCTGTCTAAGTCTCTGTGGGTCTGAGCTGTGGGGTGTACAATGGAAACTTGCCACTGGCTGCTAAGTAAAGCCATGTCAAGAAAGGACCTGAAGGACCTGCCACACTGCAGTGTTGTGTTCTGTGTGAGCGGCATCCCCTGGTACACAGGAGTGCCACTTACACTGGATACAGCCAGAACGCTGCCCCCTGGAGGTGGGTGACAACAGCAGCCTTGGCCCTTGGCCACAAAGCGCTGTTTTGCACCAAGTCACAGATAGGAGAGCTGCTTGATAGTATGCTGTGGGGGCAGTGAATTTTTTGGAGTTTGGGTATGCTACCTTCTTAAAAGCTAGGGTCATGACCCTGGGGTTTTAACAATAAAAGGGCTGTTGAAGATCAACATGGCCTCCTTACCAAAGAGGCCAAAGTCCAGAAAAGGGTGTTAACTTTACTAGTGTCAGACTGTAGTTAGAACTTGGTCTCTTGGGGCCAGTGCTGTGGCATAGTGGGTTACACCACCGCCTATGATGCCAGCATCCCATATGGGTGCTGGTTCAAGTCCTAGCTGCTCCACTTGTGATCCAGCTCCCTGCTGATGGCCTGGGAAAGCAGTTGAGGTTGGCCCAAGTGTTTGGGCTCCTCCACCCACATGAGAGACCTGGAAGAAGCTCCTGGCATTGATGCCATTTGCGGAGTGAACCAGCGGATGGAATCTCGCTGTTTCTCTCTGTAACTGTGCTTTTCAAGTAACTAAATCTTTAAAAAAACAACAACAAAAACCTCTCTGCTCCGTGCTCACATTGTTTACGCTAAAGTGCTGCTTCCTATCTTGTTAGTCCTGAAGTCAGGATGTAGGTTGGTGCTTTCTCCATTGGAGATTTCAGCAGTGGTGATGATTACGAGTTTGGCATGTTGACGCATAAGTTAGCTGTTTTTCTTTCTTTTTTAAATAGGCTGTACCAGTGCAGGCCCTCACTTTAATCCTCTGTCCAAAAAACATGGGGGACCGAAGGATGAAGAGAGGTGAGCAGCAAGATGCATGGTTATTAATGCATTGATGTCCACGGAGATGGGTATCGGGTTGGTCGGGTACACTGCTAGGAAATGGCATGCTGGGATAAGTAAGTGGTCACCCTACTCCTGCAGCAGCCGGCCGGCGCCCTGGGCTAAGGAGTTGACAAATGGGGACACTTTCCGGCCGGCGCCCTGGGCTAAGGAGTTGACAAATGGGGACACTTAAAGCAATTTGGTTTTGTAGCATTTATTGAATACAGAACTAATACAAGTGCCAAAGGGAACTAATACAGGAAATGCCATGAGTAACAGTACTGTCAGCCAGTAGCAAAATAAATCAGCATTCTGAAACACAGGAAGATTTTGCAGGTAAAAATGTGACAGTGAAAACTGATGAGATTCCATTTGTACATAAATGTCCTCCGAACGCCTTTCGGGAAGATGCAACAAGACAAGGATTAATTTATAAGAGGCCTGAGGGCAATAGTTACTGAACATAACTCAGTCACTGAGTTTACCCCTTGGTAACTGACCACTGAGATCAGAGGTACTTTGTAGACTTGAAGCCTTGATTGAAGAACTGTCTAGAATGTCTTACTTAGTTTCCAAAATTATATCAAACTGGGGAAGTGGGTCTTTCATGCTGTCTACACCATTTAGCCCAGCCCTCACGTACTTAGTAAAGTTTTAATTTAGCCCATGAGGTGTCCTGATTGCTCTGATGCTTCTTCAACGTTAGGCACGTGGGCGACCTAGGTAATGTGACTGCAGGCAGCAATGGTGTGGCTGATGTATTAATTGAAGATCCTGTGATCTCACTCTCGGGAGCTATGTCCGTCATTGGCCGCACGCTGGTGGTAAGTTTGCGTGTAGTACGGGTGGGCATGGAGTTTCTTCCAACACTCAGTCGTGTATTTTTCCACAGATTCCTAATAGTTTGTTTTCTAAAGGTCTAAATACATTGTGCTTTTGGTGTGGGTTACAAAACTGGAAGAAAGCCTAGAAGTAATTTATTTCGGTCATTTAATAACACTGTAGTGGTAAGATGTGGATTACACTGGTCATCCTAGACCTGAATGGGGAAGCAGAACTAGTCATTAGTTTTGAAATGGCCACATCTTGCCACAGCTGGGTCTCCTTCCTTGTAGTTAAGGAGGACATCTCATTAGGTCCACACTCTGGGATGGACGTCAGCATGAGGTCGCCATCTGTAGCACCTCGCCTGCTCCTGAGGGCGGGACATTGTTGTCACCTCAGGTCACTCTCAGGATTTTCTTCAGCCGTAGTTGTGAAGTGGGAAATCACTTAAAAATGTTAGATGAACAGAAAATTTAAAGTACTGTTGCTGCATGGTTTTTTAGGATTCTTATAGACTTGTGACATTCATTAGGCATGAAATTTTGACATGTTTACTTTCATTTGCCTTTTTCTTTTTTTAAAGCAATTTGTACTTTTGTGACTAGTGTAGCTAAGGTTATTAAGTTTATTATGGAGGAGTAGGAGCTGTTGTAGCCTGTGATAAATGGTGGTTTTCAATGTTTTGTGAGAGCGCAACGCTTACCTAGCATTTGGTGTGTCGTTGCTCCGCCCAGAGCAAGCCTGGAGTAGTAGTTGCTCCTTTTAAACTGCTGAATTAAATGTTAGTGGTTCCTCTGCTTGGCAGATGATTTTTGACCTTGATGTTCAGTCTTTGGGTGTCGTTGGACAGAGGTGTTAATTGCCTTATAGCCCACTTACACGTTCTTAATATTTCTTAAAGGTCCACGAGAAAGAAGACGACTTGGGCAAAGGTGGAAATGACGAGAGTACAAAGACCGGGAACGCCGGCAGTCGTTTGGCCTGTGGTGTCATTGGGATAGCCCCCTAAACATTCCTGCCATGTGGTCTAAGTCCCAAGAGCTCATCTGTTGCCTGCTGGTTGTAGACCTGTAACCTGATGCACATTAAACAGTCACCTGCAAGTGTCATGCAGTGGCGTTTCCTCAGTTGCTTTCAGTACCTGTGATGAAACTGATTTCTGAATCCTTGGAAGATTTGTATGGTTTTATAAAACTCATAATTAAAATGTCTGTCTGAATGATGTGTGTATTTTGCCAGACTTAATTACCCGTGCGTATACACTGATTGTCTGCATTCAGTTCTCCTGCAGCCCTGTGAATAAACACTGTGTGGCACTTCTTTTGAGCCTATTAAAGAATCCAAACTGAAAACTCGAGTTAGTGCTGATCCTCATTTACTCGGAGCTTGAGTGGAACAGATTTTGTAATACTGCTTGATAGCACCCCAAAGGCACAGCTCAGACGCATAGGCTGTCTTTGCTAGCTTTACTTTGGGAAACCTAAAATGCTTAGTCCTAAATGCTTAGTCACTTCGCATTTCCATTCATGTAAAGGACTTACAAACTTTTCTGTAAAGTACACAGTCTTTAGCGAACCTGTGAAAGGTGGGTGGCAGCCTTGGTTTGCAAGCAAGATTTATGAGGTTAATTTCTCTGCCAGATGGCACATGTTCTATTTTAGAGGTTTGCTCCAGGAACAAGCGACCATCCTGATTGTTCAGAAATATACCATGTACCTTATGCAATATAGCAAATTGCTTAGGAGAGAAAAACCCAAGGTAGACTGACAGTAGCATGTTCAAGTTCTTTAAACTGCTGAATAATGTGCTCATAGTGAGTGGTTAAAATGGGTATTTACAAACAGTAGCAGGCTCACTACTGTTTGCACAGGTAAGGCCTGTACACTACCAGTATGTTACAAACAGGGTGGTCTCAATACTTTTCAGTTGGAAATGGCGGCCTTGGATCCTCGGTCTCCACACCACGGATGAGACTTTCTCTTCAGAACCAGTTTCAGTTCGGACTTTTAACACTTTCTCCAGGAGAGGTCTTAGCACTTCAGTCCACACACCTTCCCTTACTTTCTAAAGTCAGGAGTACAGGAACAGTGCCCTAGGTAGAACATTTTCCCTGGAAAAACTGCACAGCACTATTTAAAATCAAAGCAATAAAGCAGCCTGGGGGTGAGGGTGAAAAATGAGTTAACTGCTCAGCAGTACACTGAGACCAAGACAGCTTTAAAAACAGTTTTGGAGAAAAAGCTTCAGAAAGGCCATAAATCCTTGGGAAGGTGTGACACCAGGTGGTGGCATTGGAACAGCAGTTTATGAAGCTGCTTTATTGTCAGGCTTGATTTGGCTTTGGATGTCCTGGTGTGATAGTTCTTAGGTTAACAACTCTCTCTCCTAGTTTAACCCCCTAAATTTGCGCCAAAACAGGTAAAAGGCATGTTACGGGGCAGAAAGTCCAGTCTACCTCTCCCCAGCAGTGCAGTCAAAGGTGGCAAAGAAAGGCAACAGGCAAGGCTCACAGGAAACAGTTACATTTAAGTCCTTAAACATTCAGAATATCAGACAAAAATCTTTTAGTTGCAAATGTTAACCTTGATTTTGTTTTACCCTTTTGAAGATTTTAATGGGATGGTAAAAAACAAAAACAAAAACAAAAAAAACCAGTTGTCTACATAATACCCAGGCGATCAGATAAGTACAAGGTGTAATGTGGGGGTCCAGCTTTTCCCCAACAAACTCTTTACAAGGACAACATTTATGATAAAGCCAATGGGCGGGAAACCTTGATTAAACTGCAAACACAAGCTTTTCAATGAACATAAAACCACTAGCCTTCACCGTATGATTGCAATGCGAAGAATCAAAAGCATCACAAACGAATTTTGAAAATAACTACATAAAAAATGTCTACTTCCATCAGGTAAGTCTAACAGCTCAAACTGATGGTGAACAATCCTTTCCCCACCTTAGTGCAGTGTAGGAAGAATAGCACACATTAAAGTTTGTTACGAAAATAGAGTTTATTAAAAACATCCCTATTGTTTTGAGGAGCTTTCACCATTACCTTGTCTTAAATTAAAAAAAAAAAAAAATAGCACTTCTAATTACGATTTGTAAACTTTTTAAAGTCAAAACTTTTAAAAAGTTACAGCAAAAGGGGTAATATTTTATTCATATTCTCAGTATTTTTTGTTATTTTGTGGCTATTTTTAAATAGAAGGGAAGCAATCAAATTGCTTACAGTTCCCCACCGGCTACTGTGGGGCTGTGATGTAGCAGGAGCAAATATAATACAGCATCTGTACACCCCAAGCTCTACACTCCACGCGCCACTGTCATATCCACAAGTTCCAGTCTCTAACGAGGAGCCTCTGCTGCTGAGCCAGAATCCTTTTCAGGTTCAACGGATGAGGTAGCCTCAGCAGGTGACTCTTCAGGAGGTTTTACAACTGCCGACTCGCACTCGCCCTTATCAAGTTCTGCACCAGTGTCTACATTTCCCACTTGGCTAACGGAGGGCTCAATGGTTCGGTTCCCACCTGCCCTGTCTGCCACCTCGGGCTTCTCCTTTCCTCGGCTTTCTTCCTTCTCTCTACGAGACTCCCTATCTCTAGAATCTCTCTCTCTGTCTCGGTGCCCGCTAGAGCGTCTACTTCTCTCTTCCAAGTCTCTGTGCCTGTCCCGATCAGGGCTCCTCCTTCCCCACTCTCTCCTATCACGATTACTATGATCTCTATCATCATTACGGTTCCCATACCGTTCCCGGTCATTTTCCACCCTATTTCCAAAAGATCTTCTTCCAAACCTTTCTTGGTCTCTACCTGAATTGAACTGCTGCTGCCTGTTATCATTTCTAAACTGCTGCTGCGGCTGCGGCTGAGGCTGCGGCTGCTGCGGCTGGGCTGGGGGCGGCTGTTGTGACGGCGGCGGTGGCTGCGGCTGCGGCGGAGGCGGCTGCTGCTGCTGCTGCTGCTGCTGCGGCTGCTGCTGCTGCCTTCCATCTCTGTCTTCAGGACCCCCTGGGCCTGGCCCTGGCATTCCCCCAGGCCTAACGAAGGGGCCATGTGGTGGGAAGGGGCCTTTCATTCCATGAGGTGGAGGCATGGCGAAGCCCCCCGGTCCCGGAGGTGGGCCTCTGTGCATCATGTGTGGCGGCATGGGGCGCGGGGGCATCAGAGGAAATCTCTGTAGGTGAGGCGGCGGCATCCCGGGAGGGCGCTGGAGCGGGATCAGGCCGGGGCGGGCGCCAAGAAGACCAGTCGATGGGGCCTGGAGTCCGATCACAGGACCAGGGGCCACTCCTTGAGTGCCTGCAAGACAATAGTGAAAATGTAAGCGCCACGCAAGGTGTCATTCTACTTTGAGCTGTTTCCTGTGGAGGAGTTCAAAGACATGAAAGTCAACCCAGACTCTTCCAATTCCATGATGTTTGCCAGCCTAGCACAGACCCAGTCATAGCCCAGGGCTCATTTTTCAAGTATCTTCTATGGGTAGAGGACTTTAACAAGCTGAAAACTTTTCTATACCAATTTTTGCAAAAAGTATGGCAAATTCTGGTACCTTCACTGGGAGCTCTGCCCCTCGATTCCCCCCTCTCCTGCCCCTGACACTTGACACACTTGAGAAACAGAAGGTGCCAGGTCCCCCACACTCCAGGGACTGGCATAACTATGTCAATCAACTGAATGGGATTTCAGCTACACTCTTACAAAATCGTAGACTCCAAGTGTTTGGTTTGGTTTTTTAAATCTGAGAGTGAGAGGGTGCTGACAATTCCCAGTTCACTCCCCAAATGCTGCAATGGTTCAGGCTATACCTGAGTGAAGCCGGGAGCTGGTAACTCAATCCAGGCTCCCTACGTGGACGGCAGGGATAGCTGTCTCCCAGGGTCTATAAAAGCAGCAAGCTGGAATGAGCTGCTAAAGCTGCGAACTCAACCCAGGCACTTCAATACGCTATGTGGGCATCCTAACCTGCATCAAGTCTTCCAGTAGGTCAAATGCCCACTCTGGTTCTGTCTTGACTACTAGGTCAAGGACCTAGAAAATCCAGGGTTAATTCCACGTTACACTTAGTCTGCATTATTAAAGCATCTCATGCAGTTACAAGGCATCATTTAAATAAGTTATAAAACAAAGACCCCCATACAAATGTTTTATGGTTCCTTTTTCAACACATGGCACAACCTGTAACCTGCCTAGGCCAACATGACTGCGCAATAATGCTGAGTGTTCAGCCATTCACCTTCCACTCATTCTTCAAAGTAACAGTGATATCCTGGTTTTATTCTCCCACTCCCCAAGGGTTTGCTCATTTGACATGAAGGTCACTCAGGTTCAACAACCCATCACTGCCAGCTATGAGGGAAAGATGCTGCGGATCACCAGGTAAATGAGAAAGGCGCCAGCGTGTCTCGATTTCTTTCTTTGCAAATGTACATATTCTATGGTAAAGGAAAACCTTCCAGATATTGTCAGAATGTGCTACTGATCCAGGTACTGCAGAAGGGTCTCTGGGCGAGAGATGGGTTATGACGACCAGTCGGCAACTTGAGAGAAATACTTGCATGACACTGACAGAAAAGCAATGCGGGACTTTAGTTCTAAGTACTTTCATCTTCCCCAGCACCTTACTATTCCGGGATTTTACAACTTCTTCCTCCCTCCTGCTGTACCAAACCAACAAACCCTGTACGCTTCCTTAGTTTCTGGATAAAAAGTTCATACTACTTTGATAAACAAGAATTTCTATTTCAGTTTCACTGTTCATAATATTTGGCTCAATACTGTTCTGTCAAACGGTAACCACTAAAGTGGACCTGGAAAAGTACTCTACACCAGTCTGTAACTTTGTCATGAAGGGTCACCAGCCTCAGCACTGAATTAAACAAAATACCCTTTTTAAAAATGCCAAAACCAACCTGGTGATATAGTCTTACTCAGGAGTGATCTTGGGTATGTGCCTCAGTATTTGTGGCTTATAAAATCATCACAGTTATAATACCTGTCGCTTGTTGAGGTCAAATGGGATAAAATTCCTAAGAGTGAGCTCAACGTACAGCTTGGCTAACTGCTGCAATGAATACTGCACACATCTGTTTAGAACAGGATACATCTTCTCTATCACTAACTACTTAACTACAAAAACGAACATTTTCCATTTCTGATTATTAACATCTCAATTCCCCCTGTTCCCTCAATATCCACTATCCTGTCGTATAGCCACTGAGCGTGTGAATGTCAGGTCCAAGGTTGAGTACTGCTGATCAGCACAGCACAGCGCCAGCCACTGAGATGGATATAGGAGGCAATGGCTCAGCCCATCACAAACTCCCAGCAAGGGACCACCACCTACCCCGTTCCTCTGATCAAAATGAACTCAGTGGCCAAGGGGAACACTGTTCATCATGTTCAGTGAATATTTCCCGAGTCTATCGCATAAACTTGGACAACCAAAGCAGCCAAGACATGTCCCTGCTTCCACTTTTTAAGGGAAGAGTCCCAGCATTCATGGACTTTACCTCAAAACAAACATTATACATTATACATGCTGGGTACAACCTTTCAATAGAAGTCCCAATACACAAACTGAACTTCACTTTCCCATAATCTTGTATTAGAAGTGCAATATGTGTATCCTATTAAGAAGGACAGTGTGGCACATTCTGGTGCCAATGCCAGTTATCCAAGAAATCCAGGAAAAAAATGGGGTCAGAGGATTTCAATGTATCTTATGAGAATTGAGTCTAGGAGTCTTCAAAAGGAAACAGCAAATTTGGCAGAGCAATAGGTTAGAGTGGCAGTCCTATCTCCCCATGATGCCCTGGTTTCAACTACCGATGACAGTGGCCTAAGGACGCAAGGCCATCTCGCCTGGCTTGAGGGTATACACACACTTATATATATACATAATGACTATTATTGACTGAGTAACCCACTATATTCCACTGGTATACACAGACTGATTTAACAGGGTTGAATATTATTAGGAGTCACACACTTGAACCTTCCACAAAGCACAGTATTTTTCACAAAGAAAAAATTGTCTAATTCATTTACTCCACATATGTGGATATTTGTATTTGGGGTTTGCTTAAAATACTGTGCACTCACAAACCCTCTTTTGCATTTTAAGTCATGCATGAAAGATGCATCAGGCTAGATTTACCTTTAAACCCTTTACGGACCACCAAAGTTTATTCCCTAATATTCCTGTATTCCCAAGTGGCCTTCAGACCATAGAAACAGATTATAGGGGCTGGCGCTGTGCTGCTGCGACACTGGCATCCCA
This sequence comes from Lepus europaeus, assembly GCF_033115175.1. Classification (NCBI taxonomy): domain Eukaryota; kingdom Metazoa; phylum Chordata; class Mammalia; order Lagomorpha; family Leporidae; genus Lepus; species Lepus europaeus. The sequence continues at coordinate 13,215,052 of NC_084828.1, read as the reverse complement.
GATGAGTACCAGTTTAAGTCCTATTGGCTGCATGATACAGCTCCCTGATAATGTACTTGGGAAAGATGGCCTGAATACTTGGGCCTCTGCACCCACATGAGAGCCCTGGGTGGAGTTCCTCACTCTAGCTTTGGCCTGGACCAGCCCTGGCTATTGCCCCCATTTTAAGAGTAAACCAGCAGATGGAAGACCTCACATTCACGGTCTCTCCTTCTCTCTGAAGCTCTGTCTTCCAAATAAATAAGTCTTAAAAAAAAAAAAAGCTATAAAATTAGCAATAGTTTTGGATTATAGCAAGAATTATCTGTATGCCAACGGCGATTACGAAATTACTTAAAAACTTATCTGAATAATTTTTAAAAAGCAGATTATGGATTTCTCTGTAGTTCTTTTTTACCCTTTTGTAGTGAACACATATTACTTTTCTAATAAGTTAACTAAAAATATACCAGGTGGCAGAAGCCTTTGGTAGGTATGCTAGTTGAAATATTGGGGAAGCTGGCATTATGCATATACCAGTGGAATACAGTGAGTTATTTAGTCAAATGGGCATTCACAGTAATTACTCAGTTTCTCTGGAAGCATGATGGATATGCAATATCACTGACAAGTTTTCCAGAGTTAATATGACTTAACATTTTTTGCATAATAGGTTGGGGATTCAAATAAAACCTCGTAGTTCTCTTCAAAGACAGTCTAGTAGAAGCAAATTCCAAATGCTGACGGATATGGTGCAGGCTGGTGTGGCCACACAAAGGTTGAAGCGACACAAGCTGGTGTGTGAACCAGAGTGCCAAGGCAGAGGGGAGATGGGCTACAGAGGAATGGGATAACATTCTAGGCCACTGTGAGTACAGGTGGATGCTGCTCGTCACAGCTTCTGAAAAACCTTAGCAAGGTGAAGCAGTGAAGTGTTCACAGAAACGACAGAATGACTTTGGCTGAAAACTGGGCAAAACATGAAGAGGTTTTTGTGGCTAATGAGGTGGGCCAGAGCGATTCAAAGGCCTTTATGGCATGACAAGGAACCTGGACTCTGAAGCAGGGGAAAGCATTCATGAATTCTGAGCAGGGATGAATGGTCCTGTTTGTGCAGTGAGCCAAGGAGGGGGAGGAGCCTGGAGGGCATCCGGGCTCTTAATCCAGACAGTGACAAGAGGACCAGCAGAAGTGCCAGGGACTAGCAATAGACTTAAGATGTCGAGTGGGCAGGATGACAGGGTTGAAGAGATGAACACAGCTCTTAGCAAGTGAGTGGATGGAGGTGCCAGTGCAGGGCTGGGAGATGAGTTGAGTCACAGGGGCTTGGGCTGCCATGCCCTCAGAAGGGAAGAGTTGCATGCCAACTCACCAGTGTACACACAAAACCCAAAAGCTCAGACCTGGGAAACATATCTGAGAAGACCTTGAAATTCCTAATACAGCAAGGCTTCGGGGCAGACCAAAGAAGTGATAGTCCCAAATGTCCAAATTCAAATTTGAACAGCTTAATATACTAGGCTTATAGCTCAAAACAACAGGTTATTTCCTATAATGATCGAAAAAGGGGATCTCAGGAATTAGAGTGGGGATTTAGCCTGATGGGTTAAGCAGCTTGCATCCCACACAGGAGTACTTCGGGTTTGATCTCCAGCTCCCAACTCTAACTTCCTACTAATACAGATAAGTGATTGAGCTTCTTGCCACCCAAATGGGAGACCTCATTTGTGGTTCCAACCCTCGCCTTCAGCCTCAGTTCTTGTGGATTTTTGAAGAGTGAATTAATGAAGCTTCCTTTCTCTCTCAAATACATACTATTTTAAAATAAGGGTGGGAGGATACCATCGCCATTTATTAGCAAAGGTATTTGGGATTACGTGAAGAACAAGTTAAATAGATATAGGGGGTGTTGGGTGTGTGAGAGAGAGATCTCTAGGCTGGAGTCTTGCAGGAACCTGCAATTTCAGCAGCATGCAAATAAGCAATACAAAAAGCACGTGAATAGGGCTGCTTTCTGTCAAGAAGAGTGCATGCAGATGGGAGACAAAATTTAAGACACTAGGACTGTGGAAGCAACCAATTTATCAGTTCATTGGAAGATTTCATAAAGAAAAGACAACTGTTACAAAAATAGCAAAAGTTCATTGATTCCAAACACAAAGAAACGATACACATTCAAGGAGAAATGCTAATTACTCAGATTTGATCATTATACATTGAACACGGGTATCAAATTATCACATTATGCCTCATAAAATGTATAGTTGTGTGTCACTTAAAAAAATCAGATCAAAGCAGCCAAATGTGTCTAAGGGGGGAAAAAAACTCCCCTCTAACGTATAGGACCTGAAAGTAATATCCTCTTTCAGAGATTTTAACACATACTTAGTTGAACACAGATTTACGCAAAGCCTGTTTTTACCCCTTTCCAATTAGAAAATGAAAACACACATAACTATTAAATGTACCAAAGGAATGGAAGGGTTGGCACTCTGCATCTCTACGGGGAAGCGCTGACAGCTGGACAAATACTGACACAAACTAATGGCGCCATGTAGCCATGAAAGGTCACAGTTGCTAATAAAGTTGATTTAAAAGCAGTGTTAAAAAAAAAAGAGGGATGTGCTTTGTGAGAAGGTGAAGGAGGGTAGAGAAAAGGCAAGGAGTCAGTTGTTTCTGGCCAATGAGCTTGTGCCTCACTCTGCCCCCGCCTTAGGCCCTGTTTCATCACCAGTGACTGTATGACTTCCAAATTCTTGATTGCTAGGAGCTACTCTCCCACACCCACCCCCTTTCCAAGTCCTTCCTCTGTTGGAACCCTTTGCCTGGACAACCTTCAATCCCACCAGACTCACACCCAGTGTCCTTGCATTCCTCCTTACCTGCCTCGGAATCCACGGATCTCCCTCACCATAGTTGTCTGGAAAAACCTCAAAACAGGTTTGGAATGCAGTGCTTCTATAAAATTCCTCTTGAACATGGCTGGGGATTGGTCTTCCAACATACTGACTGGTCTGTTGACATTTCTCTAACTACAAGCACAAGAACGCCCTTAATTCTGGCCAGCAACTTCATATTTTCCTAGCAAACTCACTCTCACATCGTAGGGATGTTTCATATATTCCTGTTTCTTAATCCTGTCTATTCTTAACTGGTTTGTTTTCTAACAACTTTGGTGAGGTAGAACACACACAGCCTGTAATTCACCCAGGAATGTTGCTCAGCTCAATGGTTTTTAGTATATCTAAATGTGTTCAGCCATCACAATCATCTCTAGATCCCCACCAGGTCCAAACCAGGCAGCCACATCGTCTTACGGTCTGTCTTCACAAACTTCCCTATCCTCAACATTCCACACGCGTGGAATCATGGTATGTGGTCCTCTGACTTGCTTCATTCATGTGGCTTCTTTTGATGGTTCATCCATGTTGTAGCATGTGTAAGCACTTTCTTTCCATTGCAGGAACATATGTTTTATTCATCAGCTTCCATATCACTCCTTCTGTGACCATGTGTTCCAAACCCTTTATTCCACCTCCCCCTCTCCCCACAGAACCAAGCTTATATATCCCCTTCTTTCCTGCAGCCAAACCCTGCCCACTACCGACTCTCTAATGCTGTAGTTCTTCCCATGTTTAAAAAACCTCCCTCACCTTTCATCCCCAGCACATCTCAGCAGTGTTCAAAATCATAATCATAGCCATTTCTTCATCTTTCACTCCCTCCTAACCCTGTAGAATTGGGCTTTAGAACCATCATTCCAGTGAGATTTTTCCCAGTTCCTCAAGCTCACTGGGTACCTTTACTTTTATTAAACCTAGCTGGCAAGTCTCGGTGCTGTTTTGACCTACAAATGTCATGTCATCTCTCCCATGTTCCCAGAATTTCCCTTCAAGTGGCTTCCAGAACATCTCCCTCTACATTTGTATCCTAGCCTATTGCCTGTGCCTTCTCACTACCCTCTGTTGGCTCAGGCAGCATAGGGTGTGGTTAAGGGGGCTCCCATCGGAGTAAGGCTACCTTGTGTTCTAGCTGTGCAACTCCAGCTATGTGACTTTAGGAAGGTTACTTCATCTTCCTATCCTCCAGTTTCCCCAGCTGTAAAATGAGGATCACTTCATGATTCATGTATGTCTCCTTAGATAACCTCACAGGCTGGCACTGTGTGGCTTTACATGTTTCCCTTATTTGCTAATGACACCAGAATTTCCATCTCTAGATTTTGTTCAATTGCTTACATGACATTTACACCTTGGTATATAAAATATCCAATATTTTAACTTGATATCCTTTCCCCAAACTCTCTCCTACTACAGATTTGTGCCATCTCAGGAATGGCCAATTATGCTCTTCTACCAACTGCTCAGGTACAGAAGTCACTCTTGATTCTTTTTTTTCACATTATTTAAGTAATAAAGTGGTTCTGAAAGCTCTACCCTTTAAGACATTCAGGCTCCTACCACTTACCGCCTCCACTGACCAGCCCAACTGGAAGTGTTAGCTCACATCTTATCTGCTGCAGCAGCATCCAAACACAGCTTCCCCTGCCCTCTCTCAGCAACTCTTAAGGTTTTCTGTAGAACAGCCATAGTAGTGCCTTAAAAATGTCAATCAGGTCACAGTACAATTCAAACCCTATACCACCTCCCATTGCATTCACACTTGTGCCCTTGAAAACCTCTATACTGATCTCCTGCTATTCTCTTCCATTCCAGCCCCTTGTAGCCAAACAAGCCAAGTTCCCTCTGAATTCATGCTTCCTTACTTCAGTCCTCCCCTCTACAGAAATGCCTCTCCTCTGTATTTACATGGCTTCCCCTCTTCTCTATTCAATTTCTTTTTCCATGTTAACTCTTCCCAGGCTGTCTTAATTAAAATGGCACATCCCACCTGACAGCCTTAAATCCCCTAACCATGCTCTGCTTTAGCGTCTCCATGGAAGCATCTCCATGTGAGTTTTTTATTATCTAAGTCCCTACAAGAGTATAAACTCCAGGAAGGCAGATTTCATTCTGTTCACTTGCATGTCTTTAGTATTCAGAGGACACCTGTCTGGTACCCAGCAGGTACTGAACGGATATATTCTGAATGGATGGGCTGTGGTTGCAGAGGTGATGAGCGCACTCATCAAGGAGAGTTCCAGCACTGAAGCTACAGGTCCGGGTCTCCTGCCCAGGGTGAGTTCTTCCAGAGTAAATCTAGGAGGACCTGAATTTTGAGGAAGGTTGCCTTTTTCTTTCCATTTTCTGCTCCTAGTTGCAGCTCCAAAACAATGTCACTGTGGCATTTTACATGAATCTAAAATGAAATTTCTCACAAGCAGAAAAAGATCTATCAACCATTCATATCTCTTCCACCAATGCCCAAAAACCCTTAGGCAAAACATGTAATTTTTAATCAGCAAAAAGTGTTTTTCCTCTTCTCATTTCAGACCTTAAAAAAAAAAAAAAAAACCACTAGAACCATCACGTGTATTTCCTTTGCCTAGTTTGAACAATTAGTAACACTTAGGCATACTTATTTTGGAAATCTTTTCCAATGATTCTTATAGTAAAAAGTACTGTGTTCTGAGATCTGGGGAGTACACATTTCAAATAATGACAGAATGCATATTTCAGATTGCATTATACTTTCAGATTATACACAGAAATATCAGGCTTAAAATGTCAGCAAATCTTTGAGAGATATTTGCATTTTCAGTAATATATGATAGAGGTATACTGAGATGTCTCATCTATTTTTAGTATAAGGATACATTACGTTTCAATAACACTGAAGATGTGAAGAAGTGTACAGTTAACTTTCTATCACTGAATTTGGTTATCTGTAGTCAACTTTTTTTTTTCAATGTTTGCTGGAAGGAAAAAAAAAATCTTACCTGAAATTCATCACCACAGTATCTTTGTCTACCCAAACTCAATCAAGAGTTTAAAGTTCCTGCCACTCCCATCTTCCTCAAGATGTCCCTCAGATTTAAATTTACAAGACATTCTTCAGGGCTTGCACTGTGGCATAGTGGGTTGAGCTTGCTGCTCCACTTCTGCTCCAGCTCCCTGCTAAGATGCCTGCAAAGTGCTAGAGGATGGCCCAAGCAATGGGACTCTGTACCCACATTGGGGATCTGTTGTAACAGTTGGGGGCGTGGACCAGCAGATGGAAGACCTCTCTCCCTATATATATCTCTTTCAGATTCATAAAATAACTCTTAAAAAACAATTCTTCAAGTTGCATTCTATAGTTGCATCAAGGGGACATGGAGAGAAGAGGATAAGCACTTTCAAGCTTTTTCAAGTCTCCTCTCCACCTTTTGCTTGATGTGCTTCACCTTCTGAGGTAATATAATGTATTCATATAGGAACTCATACCCAAAGCAAACATTTGCTGTGAGCTGATCACGATTTTGAATTATCCAACGTATCCACCGAACTATGTAAAACTAAGTTAAAGGAACTATAATGTGTTTAAGAACTGTTTCTATTATGTAATACTAGTGCAACAAAATGATGCAATATATGGAGAACTAATTTAAATATTCTAAAGCTTTCAAAGAACACTTTCATAAGACAGAGCCAACAAATTTTCTGATACCAAACCAAATCCAAGTACACTGCCCTCCTGCTTATAATTTAATGTAACCAAACATTATAATAAAATTCAGAATAAAAAAACTAAAATACAAACTTTATAAAAATTAGGTATTAGTCATATTTTTGAAACTACTTTTCAGAATTTTCCTTTCAATGTCAGTGACTAGTACACTAGTAGACTGGCACTCTAATGTTGTAAGGTAAATGTTAAAAATCACTATTAAAAATTATATAATTTTAAATAGGGCATACAAATTAAAGTCAACTGAAATGACCAAAAATCAAATATTTAGTTTAATGCAACTACTGAAATTGCCAATGCAGTTTTTAATTTTCTAGGCATTTTTAGGGATCAACTTAGCTGAGCACAAAGGACAAAAACCACACCTGTTTAAACAACCAATTCTGTGCACAATCATTTTTTAAGGTATGTGAATCTGGAATCACCAACTCAAATGCCTACTACTGCACCCATTCAGGGACTACAGTGCATCACACCAGTGCATAACAACTCGGCACAGAGTCCACTAATTTGTGGTTATAAAAACTACCAATAAATAGGAAATGATCTTAAAAATACACAATTCTTATTTATTTATACCATCATCTATGGTAACATAGCAATAAATGTCAGGCAAGTCACTTCATACTAAGTGTATTTGTCAAGAGGGGTTTTAAGGCCCCACAAAAGGTGCGAGTTCAAGCTAGAACAATTTTTGCTTGAAAATATATTTTGGACATCCTGGTAATAGAGTAGATATAGGTAACACAAACAAACATTTTTTAAAATTTTTTATTGTTTTCAACACCAAAGTAACCCAAAATTCACATTTACAATGAACTTTTAAATAAAAATATACTGTATACATATTAGAGATACATATTATACAAACGCATTTGAAAAGAGAACTTACAGACACTTACATAGTAAAGAGAATGAACTGAATTGCTGTCATCTTTAATACTCTTTCTCCCCTAAAGGACCAACTGGAGAATGTTACTTTTTGCTTTTATGAGCCACCACCTATTCTAGCTATTTTGACCTGTGAGGTAGTAAGAACAGATTTCTTTAAAATCAAGTAAGTGAGTTCTTATTGCACAAATATTCTATAAGTAATTTTATATTTTCAGATTATCAGTATTAATAAAAGAATTAAAATCTCTAAGATAAAGAAGTTGAGTTCTCTCTAAATTCAACAAAGGACAGCCCAGCCCACCTCCAGAAACTGGCAGTCATTACTCCCAAACTCACACCCATACGTAAGTCTGATGATACTGAAAAATCTTTAAACCAAACCATCTTTAAGGCATCCCACTGCCTCTTCCCAGTATAACCAGGCCTTACTACCAGATTTTTAGAAATGTGCTGAACGTGTATATGACCTTTGTTACTTTAGAAATACTGCCATATTTCAGAAATTAAGATCCAAGAACTCACGTCTCAAGATACATTTACTCTCCTTTATAAGAAAACTACTGGATATTATTAATGGGAAAAATATAGATACAATGAAACAGCACCTTGACTAACACTCAAGTATTTTCAATAAGCCAGTGAATGGATCTTTAACATGTATGAACTTACAATCTGGTCTAATCTACCCTGAAAACATCTGAGGCAAGTATGTCAAGACACCTTTCCTGGTAAGTTTGCTTCCTGTCTGCCAACAAATACTGTTTAAAATGAATCCCAGCTACAGTCATACGGTTTTAAAATTGTGAGGCATAGGCAGTCTTCTCTTAGTTCTAAGGATATCCCAGGACATTTCTTACCTGAAATGGGTACCCACTGTTCACTAAGTGCCTACCCTGGGACAGGCTCTGTGTCTGGTGTTTTATGTGTTGCCCACTGAGTCACCACGACACCCTGGTGTGTCAGCCTCATTTTTATTCCCCTTCATAGCTTAGGAAACCGAAGTTTCTTATCAACTTCTAGACTTAATGGCTACTCTAACAGAACCTCTTATTATCATAAAAAAAACATGAGTGTGCCAGCAGGACATCAAGCAGTGCAGTGCTAGAACCCGTCGAGCAGGAGACAGCAACAAAACCCCTTCATTACTACTGACCCTTTACCATTGCACAGTCGCCACCACACTCCCTCATCAAATGGGGGGGACTGTGGTCAGTGGCGGATAAATCCACTTTTATCTGCATATACATTTAAAAAAACTAATCTCTTTTAAAAAGGTCAAAATTTATGTAGTAAGTATTTTCAAGGTTTTTAAATGAAGGCAAACAGAAGGCTTTCATATGTTTGGAACTAAACTGCATTTTAGTTAAAGCATTTATTTTAATCAGTTTTCAGTTTTACCTTATACCAAACTTTACTTTTTGGATTTGTGATAATTTCAGGTTTCAGAATTTTATTTTAATTTGTCATAAAAAAAGATAATCATCAGAGGTAGAGTATAAACAGTCCCACACTGAAAACTGTCCATCTACTCTCTTAACACATCTTGCAAATGTCCCTTATGGAACTTCCATCTAGTGTGGAGAGGAAGGACACCTGGCTAGGTGTGCTAGGTAATAATGAATGTTAGGAAAGATTTGTAATTTAATGATTCTCCTAGCAGTGTTTAGTTTACTAACCTATTTTTAAAGCTTAATAATTTTTTACCTGTGTTTTATTTTGTTTCAGATGTTTGAAGCAGAGGTTAAATTTATGATAAGTAGTAAGAAACAAAAGGCAGGGTCTTCTTATTAAACTCTGGAAATCATGAAATCTTCACTCAATGAATTTAGTAAGCCAGAGAAAAAGTACAAATGCATGCAACTTTGTAAATAGTCCTTAAACTAGCAACTTTCAACTGAAAGTGAAATCATAATCAGGGGGATGTGGGGTAGAAAGGATGTGGAGGAAACGCATTGATCACAAAATTCTACCTGATTCAGATTCTGATTCTGGTAAAACAATCTTATTATCAATATTTAAAAAAAAAAGGCATGACAAAGATGCTAGTGCTTGCAGCTCATAGCCCATTTCGTCCTACTAACACAGACCTTGTAAAGAATTTGTTCATTTATCACGTTATTTTCCATCTTACAAATACTGTGTATTACTTTTGACCAATTTTAAGTTCAAGTCACTTTTACCACTGCCCAATCTGTGCATTAAGGAAAACAGTTTATTATCAGACTAATTTCAGTCTTAGGGCAGCAATACAGTGTGCCATTTCAAATCCAATTGATTTTTATTATAAATATGGTACATGCACAAAATAAAAAAAATTTCCAACATTACTGAAAGTACAGGTGAAAAGTAAACACCCCCTATTACAAAGCAACACCCATCCCACAGTCCTACATCTCAGAATAACTAATAGATTCTTTCCTCAAAAATCGCAAAATTAAGAAAGCAAATGTGTATTCACACACACACACACCTCTGAAAAGACACAATAGGCTCAGAGAATTAGAATGTTCCAATTTTTAGGAAGTATTAATTCTCCATTAGGAGAATCAACTGTTAATTACTACAATCTCAAATATAACAACTTATTAAGTAAAAGATGGTCTACTGTAGTATCCGGTGTTCTTTAAGCAAGTAAGGGAAAGCCTTCTTAAAAGGTGTAAACAACCTAACCTACACTTCCCTTGCTGGCAGCAATGAGTATGGGGAAAGAGTGCAACAGAAAAAGGCCGGCAGGAGAAACCTGAGGGACCAGGGGAAAGTGGCTTCTCAGGCTTGCAACTGTCAGTTAGAAAACAAAGCCATTTACTGCAATGCAAAGATGACTTCTCTGCCAGCCCAGGGTTTTCATATGGAAAAAAACTGGTCCAGACAGAGAGAAAAACCAAAAAACCCAAACCAATTTAACACTGTCAAAGAGATATCTCTTTTAAAGCTGGCAAGAGTCAGGGGTTACATTAATCATGGATTCTATAGCACTTCCTTTGCATAGATATCCAGCATTATTCTACATCAAATTAAAAATGCAAATCCAAGTTTCTATTCAAAACAAACATATTTTCGTCTTTGAGGCTGTATCGTGGTAAAGACCAAGTGTACATATTTAAGATCTTCCTCAAAGAAAAATATTGGCCTTGGAAAACATTTTACCAAAATTTGCACTGCTTTTTGAAAACCTAACTGGGAGGTAGGGAGGAACAAAAATGATAAAAACAGAATTAACTTACCCAGAAGTGAAACAGGCTGAGTGACAGGAGGGGTAGGCAGATTCGTGGGTGCAGCAGGTGGCACAGCAGAGCCATACATTTTCGCACTGTCACCAGACTCGGCATTTCCTCTAGCCCCAGACACCACTGTTGGAATGGGATTTCCAATAGATAAGTCTTTTGTAGTGTCTTCATTTATACCAGCGATAGTAGCTAAGGAATATAATTACATCAACATGTGAAGCTGAATAATTACTTATGCCCCCGTCAACATTCTTCTGCCATACTACAGACCCTACTCCTGGTTCGTGGAGTTCCCTCCTACCCCCAGCTCAAGAGGACCAGTGAACACAAAGGAAGAACATGCTTACAGTTTGGGATGCTTATTGGTGGAGTGTGAGGAGGAGGAATGGATACTGGCGGAGTTATAGGAGGTGGGGGTCCAGGAGGAAGAAAACCTAGAATAAGAAAATAATGTCAACCTTTTGCTTTATCTCTACACTTCAGGCTCTAAAAGAATGTTTTCTCAAACAACTTAGTGTACCTGGTGGCAAATGCATTGGATTGAATCCTGGGCGCAAAAATGGTGGAGGAGGAGGGGGTGGAGGAACACCAGGACCAAAACCTGGAGGGGGAATTCCCAAAGGAGGTGTGAATGTGGGAGGCTGGAGAGCACCAACTACAGGAGGACCAGGCTGATGTGGTGGGACCTAGAAAGTGAAGAAGAGAAAAAAATGAAGCCACGTATCTAACCATCCTCCCCCCATCCATACAGTGAGGAGAGAGGAAGAAAGTATCTTTTTACTGAAAAAACAGATGCTTCTAAATTTGTGTTTGTTATACCTATAATAGTAAACTTGTACCTGCTTCAAATGATAGAAATCAAAGTTCAGCTACCAAATTTGGTAGCAAATTTGCAGTGTGTTTCAGAATTGTGTCAGAATTCAAAGGTGTTCTGAAAGCACACTACACCTTAAAATTCTACCCTCTACTCAAGTAACTTTTGAAAACATATCTGTAAGAATGGCTACTTGACAATCTATGTCAGAGGCCAGGATCACAGGTTCTGCAGCCCAATTGCCTGTCCCTTCTCTCAGCTACCTGTGTGACCTTGAGCAAGCGATTTAAACTTGAAAATGTTGCCAACCTCACATAATGATGGGGATTTAAATGTTAATACATGCTAAATGCTAGTTCCTGACACATACACTGACACAAATTCCCCCAAAATGTTACCTATTGTTTTACAAAGGAAAAAGAGATCGATTTGAAAGGATTATTCAGGCTACTTTAAATGAATGTTGTTATGTGTAGAATTTTCCTTGGAACTTGCACTGGAAAGGCATAGCCAGAAGGTCAACTAAAGAGTTTGCCAATTTGGGGAGTTTATTTTAAAAATACCACAGCTAAGCAGGTACCAAACCATATCATTTTCCACTGGAGAAAAATCAAGAGATCAGGCAACTCAGTGTTATGACAGTTCAGATTTGTTTCAGATTCCTTTTAAATTTGAGGCAGACACAAAGAGAGGGAAGAGGGAAGGAGAGAAGAGAGGACCTTTATTCCCTTGTTTACTCTCCAAATGCCCACACAGCATGAGACTAGTCTGGGGCTGGAGCCAAGAGTGCAATCCAGACCTCCCATGTGGGTAGCAGGAATCCAATTACTTGAGCTATCACTGCAGCCTCCCAGGGTCTGCACTGGTGGGAGGCAGGAGCTGAACCCAGGCATTCTGATGTGGGATGCAGGCACCTTAACTGCTAGGTTAAACATCCTCTCCCCGATAAAAATCTGAGTACCTGAGTAAGTGAGGTAGTGAAAGTCAAGAAAATTCTAGAACAACACACACAGAATTGTAATATGGGACAGTTATTTATAATTTTCACCAAAAGGTTCTTCATTATTCAGCAGGAAACATGTTGAGCACACTATCTCATTTTACCCTCAAAACAACTGACACTGGATAAACACTAAAGCCAATATCAGCAAAGGGAATTTACACACTTACAGATAGGACACACCCAAAACCAAACTGCTGAATAAAAATAATGGAATTGGGAATCAAACCCAGATTTACCAGAATCTGGACTTTTCCCCCTTTAAGAAACTGGTTGGTTGACCTGACAGCAAAGACTTTATATAAATACACCTTTACGTTACTTGGTCTTCTAAATTAGTTTTCAATCATCCATTAAACATTTCATGATGGTACCACTCGAAATAAAGATTAAGAAACTCCCTTTCCCTCAAAAAAGTAGCTGTCGCTGAGGGGTGGTGCAGGGGAGGGAAGTAACCCCACTCTTCCTAAATTCACATCTCATGCCTAGGACATCAGACGGTAATACACGGAATAAAACAGTAATATAGTCCAGTTTTACTAACATTTATGAAAAGAACTGTTTAAGAGTTTATAAGTAATAGATCGGATATCAAAATATGAAAAGCTTGTATGGGCATTCACGTGCTCGTGTTGACTATTAATCTAAGTGTACATCAACAGTAAGATTTATAAAGGGATCTTTCACTTAAATTTAAATATCCTCACCTGTGGAGGTGGTACAGTTATAGGTGCAGGAACAGGAATAGGAGGAACAGGCACAGGCAAAGGTTTAGGTATGGGTGACACTGGTTCTGTGTGTGATGCTTCTGCACCTCCATTTTGAGCAACTTCATTTTCAGGCTTCTTGGGAATTCCTTTCCAATCTATTAAGAATTAACGAAATGTGACAATAAGAGTTTACCATTTTTAGTTTACAACTTTAAATCCAAAAATGAAAAATGCTTATTTCACATATTAAATAAATTCCTATGCTAATGTTATAATTAGCAGTTATTTAATGATTAACACTATAAGACACATAAAAGAACATTTACTTTGTGTCAGGCACTGCCCAAACTGAAGTAGGAAGGCATACAGGTTGGAGTTGATCAGATTTGTGAACTGGAAAACCACGCCCCGTGTGACCTCATGCTCCTACCTGATGCCTTTGCCATGTCCCTGTGTGGCCTCATTCCCCCACCTGGCTGCACAGGGGTGCCAACCAACCAATCAGGTTAATTGACCACTCCCCTTTGGAGTGGGTTAAAAGCCTGGGGCACAGTGTGCCTGGCCTGCTCTTTCTCCCTGGCTTCTTGCTAGGAAGGGGCTTGCTGTAGCCCCGCGCCTCCAGGGCGCATGGCCTTCGGGCCATGTGCTCTAGGCTTCCTGGCCTAGATGCTCTTCCACGTGGCTGGTTCCTGGTGCTCCGTATGAACCCCTAATTACCCCTCTCTCTTAAACAAAGCTTTCACTCTCTTATGCCTCTTTCTTACTAAATAAAAGCTTAAAACGTACCATGCTGCCTCATTTATCTGTGCCGGTATTTAGATTCTTGTCTAAATATTAGGCAAGAACCGTCTCGGGCTTATTAATATCGGGGATTTAGTAATAAGCCCGTGTTGAAATCGTAAGGCACCCCAAATTCTGTTAGCACATGTGGCGCCCCAGATAGAATTCCTAGGGAACTTTAAGGGGCCACATTTCAGTGTGAATTTTAGGGGGTCTTTTCCGATTTCATAACCACCTGTACACAGTAACTTAGTCAATTCTCTTAATGACCTCTAAGTAGATAGCATTAATATTCCCACTTCATAAATGAGGAAAGCAAAGACAGTATGGCAAAGGTCACTTTCCTAGTAAGTGGCAGGGATGAATTCAACCCATCTTTGCAGCCTATGTTCTCTACCACAAGTATGTCTTATTTGGATTTAAGTTTTTTTGAGAAATCTTCCATCTGTTGGCTCACTCCCCAAATGTCCGCTACGGCCAGAGCTGGGTCAGACTGAAACCAGGAGCTTCTTCCAGGTCTCCCATGTGGGTGCAAAGGTCCAAGCACCTGAGCCATCTTCTGCTGCTTTCCCAGGTATATTAGCAAGGAGAGGGATGGGAAGTGGAGCAGCTGGGACTCAAACCAGCACCCAAATGGGATGCTGGTGTCACAGGCAGCAGTTTTACCTGCTATGCCACAGGTTTTTTTTTTTTTTTTTTGACAGGCAGAGTGGACAGTGAGAGAGAGAGACAGAGAGAAAGGTCTTCCTTTTGCCGTTGGTTCACCCTCCAATGGCCGCCGCGCTGTGGCCGGCTCACCGTGCTGATCCGAAGGCAGGAGCCAGGTGCTTCTCCTGGTCTCCTATGGGGTGCAGGGCCCAAGCACTTGGGCCATCCTCCACTGCACTCCCGGGCCACAGCAGAGAGCTGGCCTGGAAGAGGGGCAACCGGGACAGGATCGGTGCCCCGACCGGGACTAGAACCCGGTGTGCCGGCGCCGCAAGGCGGAGGATTAGCCTAGTGAGCCGTGACGCCGGCCTGCCACAGGTATTTTTAAAAAGATACCTAACACTTCCTGAATAACCTTTCCCTAATATTAAAGAATAACATATAAACTTCAATCTGTTTTCACATCATCATCTATTCAAGTGAAAACAGAAGGTCTGCTCTGTCCTCTGGGGCTGCTTTCCATCAGATTCTCCTATATTCCCAACTTCTATAAACCCTCCACTGCACCACAAGGTCCACGATTGCACGGTCTTATTTATTAACCTGGTCTAGAGCCCCTCAGATGACTGGCACACTGAAGGCCCTTGATTCCTGTTTGCTGGAACAGAACCCTGGCTCTATCATTAAGCAAAGGCTTTATGGAGGGAGGAGGCAGGATGTGGGAATAGTATGACACTGCTTTACCTCCTTTTGGCTCCCAAACCACCAACTGCTGCTTGAAGTTTCCTTTATTTTCATCTATTTTTCCATGCCACCCTATACTCCTCCTTATTCCTGCTATCAACTCTCCAGATCCTTCCTGTACACTCTGATGCCATTTCTCAAACTGCAATCTGTCAATCTAACTTTTTTTTTTTTTTGACAGGCAGAGTGGACAGTGAGAGAGACAGAGAGAAAGGTCTTCCTTTGCCGTTGGTTCACCCTCCAATGGCCGCCGCGGTAGCACGCTGATCCGATGGCAGGAGCCAGGTGCTTCTCCCCGTCTCCCATGGGGTGCAGGGCCCAAGCACTTGGGCCATCCTCCACTGCACTCCCGGGCCACAGCAGAGAGCTGGCCTGGAAGAGGGGCAACCGGGACAGGATCGGTGCCCCGACCGGGACTAGAACCTGGTGTGCCGGCGCCGCAAGGCGGAGGATTAGCCTAGTGAGCCGCGGCGCCGGCCAATCTAACATTTTTAATATCCATGCCCACAAATAACTGCACCTCCTCATCTTACACAGCTTTTTATGATTGCTTCTCTGGACACTGAAAATTTGTGAAAGAAATAATTATTAACTGCTAGATTTAAAACATGACACCAGTGACTTTAAGACTGATTGGATCTGCTTAGTTTTCTCAGGGAGTTCAGATAAGCCCTACTTAATTCTGAAATGAACAGTTAAGCACATAATCAGTAATTATTTCACCTGTGTTTGCATCTCTTCCTATAGATTTAAATTGCATAAGGTTAAAGACAGCTTTTAACTTACTCTATTTTTCCCATTATTTTAAAATGGAGAGACTTTCTTAATGCAAAGAATAAGTAAGACATTTGATTTGTTACATGCATTACACTTAGCAAATAAATAAGTTGTAAGAGAAATAACAACAGTGTTTTACCTGGGTTAAGTGTGTCATTGTCCAGCATTCCTCCTTCACAAAATCCCTCCAATTCCTCGGGCTTGACTTTGTCCCATGGAATATATGTAACACCAAGTTCTACATCCCAATACTGCTTATAATCTGCCTTTATTCCTTTGTTCAAGGCCCAGGCAATCTATTTCATCATTTATGAAAATATAAAACAAAAGAGAGAAGTTTTTAAGATTTGAGATTTCATTATTCTCGATGATTCTTCTCCAACTTTGGCAACAGGTAACAATCTAAGCCAGATTTATCCTGGAATCTCACTCAAAGTCTTATTTTCACTATGGAACTGGTTCCCTTTTATTTCCATTTGGACTCTGGATGAAAATTTCACTGGCATCTGCTCCTTAACAACTCCCTCACCACCACCTACCCTAAAATCAGGTAGCATAAAATTCAGAGAAAAGGAAGAAATTTATCAGTGAAAGGCTCAAGTTTCTTCTATGGCCCCATACTTTGAGGACTACTGCTGAAGTTCTGTGGTATCTCAACATCAGATAAAATCCTTCTGCGGTGCAATCCAAGAGCAGAATGGGGCATTAAGGACACTGAGGAAGCACAGACTTGGGTTCCTAATGAGAATACCACCCATGGTACCTCTATCTTTGCCTTCTCTCTGGTAACTATTTTTCACTTAATTCTAAGATTAGGGGGCAAACTTTAAAAATAAAATGAGGTACAGCCAAGTATTTTTTATTTTTAAGATACTACTAAACGACATAATATTTAAAGCACTGATAACTATGCTTGAGGAATCCATGCACGCACACACAAAAATTCTGCCATGTTAACTGACATTTAAAATTTCATGTTAATTAAACATAGTTCTTGTAGGGCAGGCGTGGGGAACATCATTTGCGGGCCATGCAAAATTTATCAACTTCAAATTTAGCCTGCTACAGATTTACTAAATTTTAAGTCTTGCCTGCAGAAACCTTGTCAGGGCCAGACCAAGAGATTTTGTTAGTCTTAAAGGGTCAGGTCAACATTATTAAAAAAAAAAAAAAAAAAAAAAAAAGCCTATAAAACACCTCAGTGTTAAAAAACCTATTTCTAAGCCTCAAATTACAATTTTTAAAAATAAATACAATAATTCCAAATATTTTTTAAAAATTAGCAACAAGGTCTATAAAACCATACCTTTATGGATTTCTGGTTCACTTTATAGTTTCCTCGGCTCAGTTTCTGCAGCGCACGATAAGCATCTTGCCTATGAACCATTACAATATAGGCACAACCTCTGGGAGGAATCATCTGCTCCAAAAAAATTAGCATTACGAAAGATAACAAAATCAAAGAGCAATAAGATATAATACAAAGTGACTTGTGTGAATACCCTCCTACCCACTGGCTGCTCCAAAAGCTAAGGTTAAAAAATTGTTATAAATGGGCAATTCAGTTTTGGTTTCAACTGACAGTTGAGTCTTCCAAACTTGGTTATGTAAAGATATTCCTACAAAAAGGGTTTTAATTTAAACCTGGTTATCCAAGAAAAGTTAAATGCAGAAAATACTGAACATGGACTCAGAATACCTGACGTCTAGCCACGTCTTCTATTAAGCTGCATAAACTGATACTTGAATCTCAAGTGAGATGACATATATCACATCTAGCCAGTTATGGAATACTCACGTTAATGGATTCAATTGGACCAAACTCTTCTAAGAGACTGGCAACATCCTGCTGAGTAGTCCTTTTGTCCAGCTGTCCTACCCAGAGTGTAGTACTGCAAACTTAAAATAAATTGTAATCATAAAAATGTTCACATTTGACAATGAGTAACAGAGTACATGATAGTGAAAGCTATACATGAGTTGGAAAAACTGGACTTTAATGAAGATTTAAAGATTTCATCCATGAAAACTGAAGCCAGAGAAGCAGGAACTTATCCATGGTTACCCTGTCAGTGAACAGCAGAAGTAGATGTGGGCCCAAATCTCTCGATTACCAACATTTCACTGCTTTCTTCACTATATGCAATTGTCCTTTTCTAACTCATGAGTTTGTAGCTTTTCTCTTATGTAGAAGCACCTAAGTAACAGGCCTTAAAAGAGTTACAAATTTTACACATGCCTTAATATGAGGGGACTTCACAAAGTTTGGGGGAAAATGGAATTGAAGATAAAAATCAGGAACAGGCATTAGTATAGTGGTTAAGACATTGCTTGGGATACCTGTACCCGTTTGTGATTGCTTGGGTTTGAATCCTAGCTCCATTCCCCATTTTAGCTTCCTGTTAACATGTGCTCTGAGAGGGAGCAGGTGCTGCCTCAAGTAGTTGGTTCCATGCCACCCATGTGGGAAATCTGGACTGGGTCCCTGGCTCCTAGCTTTGGCCTGGCCTGGCTTTGGCCTGGCCCAACCTTGGCTGTTGTTGGCATCTGGGAAGTGAACTGGAAAATAGGAGGTCTGTTTCTGCCTTTCAAATAAAAATAAAATATATTTTAAAAAATGAACAAGTTGAATTTTAAAAGAAGACAAATTAAAAATATAAACTTTATTTCTCAACATAAAGTTTATCAAAGTCCAAGACACTTTTGTAAGTGACGGTACCAGCCATTCAGTGTATTCCTAATGAATGGATGAGCCTAGGAATTTAATCATGTTAATGCATGATTTTTTTTTTTACGCTGATGAAAAATGAGTGCCCTTAAAGACTTAAACAAAAATTTTTTTAGATTATGTATCTGAAAGTCAGAGTTATTTATAGAGAGGGAGAGACAGAGGAATCTTCTCTCTGCTGGTTCACTCCTCAAATGGCCACAGCAGCAGGGCTGGGTCAGGGCCAGGCTGAAGTCAAGAGCCAGGAGTTTCTTCTTTTTTAAAGATTTAAGTATTTATCTGAAAGGCAGATTTACAGAGAGAAAGAGAGACCTTCCATCTCTTGGTTCACTCCCCAAATGGCTGCAATGGTCAGAGCTGGGCTGATCCAAACCAGGAGACAGGAGCTTCTTCCAGATTCCCTATGTTAGTACAGGGGCCCAAAGACTTGGGCCATCTTCTGCTGCTTTCCCAGGTACATCAGCACAGAACTGGATTGAAAATGGAGCAGCCAGGACTCAAATCATAGCCCATACAGATGCTAGCACCACAGACAATGGCTTTACTCACTACACCTCTTTAAAAGTCTTTAGGAGCCATCACTGTGGTGTAAAGATTAGGAAAAGGGGCTGGTGCCATAGCATAGTGGGTTAAGCTGCCTCCCACAATGCTGGCAACCCATATGGGCACTGGTTTACGTCCTGGTTGTTCCATTTCTGATCCAGCTCCTTGCTAATGCACCTGGGAAAGCAGCAGATGGCGGCCCAAGTGCTTTGGGTACCTGCCACCAAGATGGAGACCCAGATGGATTTCCTGGCTCCTGGCTTCAGCCTAGCCCAACGCTGGCTGTCTGCAGTCATTTGGGGGAGTGAACCAGCAGATGGAAACTCTGTCTTGCCATCTCTCTCTCTGCAATTCTGCATTTCAAACAAATATGGGAAAAAAAAAAAAAAAAGAGTTGGATACTGAGCCAGGACCATTGCCATGGTCCTCTTTGGGGAAGCTTTCCTGGATATTTTTCTGCGAAGGCTCTAGGTAAATTTTTGAAAATACTCTCATAATCGAGCATATATTATTTTTCTTTGGCTCTTCAGAAAGCCAACAAGCAAAACGTGTGGACCCTCTCCCCAAATAACTATCATGACATCTGTTCCTGACAGGTCGTCTTTTGCTTTGACAAGACCACTTCCACTTCTTGCTAGCTACTGATTGTAAAGTCATGATTCATATGCTGCTACAATTCTTCAAAGAAATGTTTCAGGATCTTGACCCCACTTATTGAAAATTTCCACTCCAAGATCTGCTCTTGTCCACAACTGATCTGCCCAAGATAGTTTTGGCATCCATTGAGCAGAGGCTCGTTCCACTCTAATTTTGCAGTCACAGTTGCATAAGCTGAACCAACTGAGATGTCTACAGTGTCGGCTCATGTTTCTGATGTTAATGGTCAATCTTCAATTAGCACACAATATTTATGTTTTCCTTACAAACTGATGTCATAGCTGAAATGAATTATATATTTGGAAATGGCCAATTTCCTTGGGGGCCTTGACCCTATAAACTTGGTAAAATATCAATGATTTCACTTTTCTTTCACCGAAGTTTTACAACATAAATCTGATGTCTGTTCTTCAATTTTAGCAGAATTCATGTTGCTCTGATATGAATTATTTTCAAATTGATGTCTTAATGCCTCTAACTAGATCCCTATTCAGATATGTTACATTAAGTTTATTCTGGTGCCAAAAAAGAAAAATAAATAAATAAATAAAAAAACCCAACCCCACAAAAAACTGAAATCCATGCACAGTTTTTTCATAACACAGACTTCCCATGAACTTTTTGAAGACTCCTCATATCACGAAATTTTTAACAATATTTCTATCAAGAGAAACACATTGTACTAAGTATATTCTGAAAACATTCAGCAAGATTCAGGAGATACTGCAAGCTAGTATATTCTGCAAATGGTAAATTGCTCAGTAATAATGATCTTAGACAACCTATCCATTGTATACAGCAGAGCTAGGTAATGACGTTTTAGTATACAAAAGTAAGACAAGCTATCACTCATTACTGTTGGTTCAGTCCTCTCCTTAAGCCTTATAGCTGGCCTCACCCCTCAAAAAAAAAAAAAAAAAAAATCATACATGAATGCATCAACAAGTAAGACTCAATAAAGCAGTATTTAGAGTAAAAATCAACAGACACAATACTTCATTTATGGCTTTTCTGACAGTTACAAGCAGAAAGTTTGACTATCAAGGTTTATTTACCACTGGCAGTTTCTGCTTTGATCTGAGGAAGGCCCTTTTGTCTTCGTTCCCTCTCCTTCTCTCGATCGCGTCTCTCCTGGGATCGAGAGCGAGGAGAATGTCGGCGTCTGTCCCTGGAGCGAGATCGAGAACGTCGATGGCGAGACCTCCGAGATCTGGAACCAGATCTAGATCGCCTCCTTTTTGGTGATCTGATATTTTCATGAGGACAGAGAACAGATAACACATGGAGATAAAGTAGAAAATATAAGCATATAAATTAGTATGAAAATACAGGAAAGTAACATTGTTTACATAAGACATGAATAGCTGGAAATTAATCCTAAAAGATTTTTAAAAAATTTATGAAGTTAGAAAGCATTATAGAATATAGCTGAAATAAGTAACACTGCCAATTTATAAAAGCATCTCTTGTTTTTGTCTTTAGTATCCCCGGTACTACTCTAAATTACGCCCTTGCAGTTTAAGATGCTAATTTCCATCACTGGGGTATCTTTCTGGTTTTAGCCTGGCCCCACCTCCGCCATTTGTGAGTATCTGAGGAAAGAACCTGGAGATGGCAGATATCTTCATCTCTCCTGTCATTCTGCTTTTCAAATACATAAATCTTTAAAACGAAACCAAAAAACCTCAACCTCAGTCTCCATGTGCATGGCAGGGACCCAACTACATCAGCTGCTTCCATTCATACCTAAACAACTGAAAAGCATAATCCACAGCAGCACTGCTATGCTTCCACTTTTGTTAGTTGTAAAGAAACTCTGAATATATAATTCTAACACTATGTATGTCACTCAAATGAAAGGAAAAAATGTGGTTTAGAAGGACTAACCCTGGATTCTTTATATAGTAACACTTCAAATCTTTGAAAAGAATACTATTTGTTTTAATTCTCCATGTCTTTAAGACCTACAGGATTGGAAAAACATTTTCTATAAATTACCTGGATGCTGACCTAGATCTTGATTTTCGGTTATCAGGCACATGCCGTTTAACTTCTTGAATACAAGGCTGTTCTACTTCCATTTCCTGAAATAAAACAAAAACAAGCATGAAATGAGGAATGTGGAAAAGAGGAGAAAAAAAAAAAAAAAAAAACAAGAAACAAACCAACCAACACACCACCTCTTGCCTTTTGATATTATACCTAGGACCAAATAACTAGTTTAGTAACATCCTGGCCATTATTGAAAAAAAATTTTTTTAATACAGCTCAGAGGATTAGAAGAAATCTCTGGATATCAGGTAAATTGCATATAATTCTAATAAATCAACACCTAACATGGGGAACTGGCACTGGTTGAGTCTTTTATACGCATCACTATCCTTTTAGAACTCTATGGACTTTGGTAGTAGTACATCTATTCACTAGGTAAAAAGTTGGAGCACAGAAAAAGTCCAAGGACTTTCTTCATAGTAAAAAAATGAAATGAAAACAGAAAGCAAATAAACAGGAATTTGCATGTAAGACAAGGAAACCATAATGATCATCAATATCAGAATGAAATCTTACTTGCTGATGTGGCTTCTGCGTATGTGGTTCACTTTGTGCCTGAAAAGTAGGTTGGAAAGGCTGCTGCACCGGCGGAGGTGGAGTAATCACAGGCTGAGCCATGGGAGGAAATGCTGTAGGAAGAAGTCCATATGCTGGCATCTGTCCATTAGGAGGAAGTGGAACCTTTTGTTTCAAAAAAAAGTGAATGAGCTGATTTTAAGTAGCAGCTACCAATAATCTGGAAAAATTCTAGTTTATGTAAAACTAAAATATCTTCAATAAACTCTGATCAAGGTTATTCAACATTGCTTAAAAAGTTTTAGAAGTACAATCTTTGTCCAGAAAACCATTACATACCCAAGTATATGGTTAAAAATTATATAATTTCCAAATTATTAATATACAGGTTTTATTTTATATACTTAGACAGTTTCATTTACATAAGAATGCAATGCAACAGGCTGAACTTAGAACTACAATTGCAAATGGTCTGTTTTCACTAGGTTTCAAGTAAAATATCAATGAAAGCAAATTATAACCTAACATTTCTGCATGTACAATTCAAACATCAAAACAAAGAAAACTGTAATTACAATGTTACAAACTATTCTTTCTAAATTACTATTAAACTTTCAGTAACTGTCTGGAAACATCTTAATAGGTTTTCTTTATATTTTAAAGAGGCTCATAAAATAACTATTAAAACTTCATTCAACAAGAAATAAAATCATCTTATCACATTACCAACTCTACAGAACTAATCAAATACAATATGAATAAAAAATGAACATATTTAAAGAGCTTTTCTCAGTAAGGTAAGGCTGCTTAGACTATTTCCCATGGGTTGTTGTAAAAGATGTAATTACTGCAGCAGCACTATAGTGCTACTTGGCTGATCATATAGCTAAGTAATAGAGATCTGTGAAGTGTAAACGTGTGTTCTAATGAACAGATCGACTTAATAAAACTCAGTTACGGGGCCGGCGCTGTGGCAAAGTAGGTAAAGCCGCCGCGTACAGTAGCAGCATCCCATTTGGGTGCCGGTTTGAGTGCCGGCTGCTCCACTTTCGATCCAGCTCTCTGCTATGGCCTGGGAAAGCAGTAGAAGATGGCCCAAGTCCTTGGGACCCTGCAGCTACATGAGAGACCAAGAGGAAGGTCCTGGCTCCTGGCTTGATTGGCACAGCTCTGGCCGTTGTGGAAATCTGGGGAGTGAACCAGATGGAAGACCTCTCTGCCTCTCTATGTAACTTTTTCAAATAAATAAATAAATCTAAAAAAAAAAAAAAAACCAAAACCAAAACTAAAACTGAGTTACAACAAAAATGCCTGTACCTGATGGTGCATCGGATCCTGCTGCATTCCCATCATTCGAGGTTGAAACTGATCCATATTTTGATGTTGTGTGTATGCTGGCTGCTGCATGGCATCTCCAGGAAATCCGCTGAAAATGTGAATAATGATAAAATGTATACTATAGACGTACAATGAATATTATTCAGGCATCATAAGTAATCAACATTTTGCTGAATCATGCATTTGCCAATAATTAATTCATATACTCAGTATTATCTCAAATGCAAAAGTCACTTTTTATTCTAATTCTCACAGGATCCTCTTCCCATTCATAAGAAAGATCATTAACACCACCGTCATACAAAACAATGACTCCACTGAAAATTTTAAATGTTAACTTAAGTTACTTAAGTTCCTATCTGTCCAGGAATTTAAAAAAGAAAAAAATCTGAAACTCACAAGGGTGTCTGTGGAGGAGGAGAGGCAGCAGCAGGCGCAGCGGCAGCAGGGGCTGTGGTGGCAGGCGCAGCAGGTGCAACGGCAGCAGGTGCAACGGCAGCAGGGGCTGCAGTGGTGACAGCAGCAGTTTCCTCTTTCTTTGATTCTTCCACAGCCTCTGGCTCATCATCATAATCAAATCTATCAAGCAGCTTCTGGAATAGGGACGTCAATGTTTCATTTTATAATTCAGACTGTGATTCACTGCATAGAAAATGCTAAACAACAGATGTTTACCATCATCTATAACCCACCACACTGTTGCATACAATCTTGTTTTTCTACTTGACTCTGAGAACCTTGGTTCACAAATAAATTTCACAAAAATGCCATTTTAGGAAAGATATATAAATGCATCATTTTTTACTTATTTTCCACTTATTTCATAATTAACTAATACTTTCTTCTAATATTCATCTACCTAGAGTATAAATTCTGTGCGCATGAAAATGGGTGCCAATGGGTGTGTGCATTTTCAGCCATCTATAAAATGTACAAAAAAGAACTGCTTTATTCAACACTATGAGTGCATAAAGAAAAATGTCCATATATAACTGCTCAAGAATACACTAATAAGGGGCTGGTGCTGTGGTATAGTAGGTAAAGCTGCCGTCTGCACTGCTAGAATCCTATATGGGCTTTGGTTCGAGTCCTGGCTGCTCCACTTCCAATCCAGCTCTCTGCTATGGCCTGGAAAAGCAATGGAGGATGGCCCAGGCCCTTGGGTCCACGCACTAGCGTGGGAGACCTGGAGGAAGCTCCAGGCTTTGGATCAGCACAGCTCCGGCCATTGTGGCCATCTGGGGAGTGGACCAATGGATGGAAGACCTCTCTCTCTCTCTGCTTCTCTGTAACTCTGCCTTTCAAATAAAATAATAAATAAATCTTTAAAAAAATATGAATATAGAACCAGGGCACAAAGGAATTTCATGCCCATTAACACTAGCTTCTTTATTAGAACTTTACTGCTAACCTCGAATGGCTAGAAACTTTAACTTAAAAAATGAAAATCAGGACATTTGTTTTTGGAAAAAATTATTTATATGGAAGACAAAGAAGGAGAGACAGAGATCTTTCATTCACTGGTTCACTCGCCAAATGGCTACAACAGCCAGGTCTGGTCCAGGGCAAAGCCAGAACTCCATCTTAGTCTCCTACATGGGTGGTAGGGTACTAAGCACCTGGGCCATCCTGTGCTGTCTTCCCAGGCACATTATCAGGAAGCTGGATTAAAGTGGAATAGCATTGATATAGGCCGCCAGTGTTGCAAGGGGCAGCTTAATCTACTATGCTCCAACACCAGCCCCTTTAGTTGCTTTTTGAGGTAACTGAAAATATGTAAAGCAGCTAAAGTAGAAAAATTATTATCAGCAATTAGCTTAAAAGAGACCATTTTAGTCAAATGAAAAACATATTCCGTTCCACCCCAAAGCTGGTATAACTAACAAATACTGGTCAATTCTTTAAGGTGAAATACTAAAGGAACTGTAATTCAAATTAACAAGCTAAAAATGCCTACTATCATGGCTTCTACTCAATTTTTCTCTGGAAGTCTTGGCCACCAGTACAATAAAAAAAAAAAAAAAAAAGAAAAACAAATAGGCACAGATGTTGAAGACAAAAATTCAAATTTAATAGCTACCTAGAAAATTCAAGAGAATCAACATTAATATCTGAAAGATAAAATAAAAATTAATAGTCTTTTTATATGGAATCATAAGCCACATGAAAAGTACTATGAAACATTAACAGACCATGGGTGTGGTCTAGCAGTTAAGCCACTAGTTAAGATGCCTGTACCCCATATCGAAGTGCCTGGGTTTGATGCCTGCCTCTAACTCCTAATTCCTGCTTCCTGCTAATGCAGACTCTGGGACAGAGTGGTGATGACTCTTGAAATTGAGTTCCTGCCACAAATGTGGAAGACAAAATGAATTCCTATCTCTCAGCTTTGGCAGTTGGCTGCTCCACTGCCAAAATATGGAGAATGAACCAGCAGATAGGAGGTCTTTCTCAAATAAATTAAAAATAAAAACAAAAACAACAAGGAGGGTGGGCATTTGGCACAGCAGTTAAAATGTCACTTGGGATGCCTGCAACCTGTAATGGACTACCTGGTTCTAGTCCAGCTGCCTGCTAATGTACACCCTGGGAGGTGGGAGGTGATAGCCTACATCCCACACATCCCTCCCCCGCCCCACAGAGACCCAGATAAGGAGTTACTGGCTTCTGGCTTTGGCCTGGCCTAGCCTAGCCCTGGCACTTATGAATACTTGAGGAACCATCAGATGGGAGATCTCTGTGGGTTTGTTTTTCAAAGAAAATGAAAATTAAAATGTAAAACAAAAACTAGAAATCTAAGCATGAAAGATGAAATGTATATGACACACATAAAGAAAATTATAAAAATATAGCCTGCATGTGAGGCTACCAGTGCTTCCCAAATTAACCTTCAAATTCAAATTCATGGGGCCAGTGCCATGTACAGTATCCTCCGCCTGCGGCGCCGGCATCCCATATGGGCACTAGTTCTAGTCCGGCTGCTCCTCTTCCAATCCAGCTTTCTGCTGTGGTCTGGGAAAGCAGTAGTAGATGGCCCAGGTGCTTGGGCCCCTGCACCTATATGGGAGACCTGGAAGAACCACCTGGCTCCCAGCTCGGATCAGCACGAATCTGACTGTTGCGGCCATTTGAGGAGTGAACCAACAGAGAGGGAAGACCTTTCTGTCTCTCCCTCTCTCTGTCTGTAACTCTACCTCTCAAATAAGTAAAAATAAAAAATCTTAAAAAAAAAAAAGTAATTTTAACATTTATGCTAAAGTTCACCTGAAAAAAGTGTGTTACAATGACTAATTTTTTGTGTCTACTTGGCTAGGTTACACAAGGGTTTGTAAATAGTTCATGGAAAAATGTAGAGATCGATCTTCCACCAGCTGGTTCACTCCCCAAATGGGTACAACAGCCAGGAGACAGGAACTCCAGCCAGGTTTCTCATGTGGATGGCAAGAAACTCAAGTACCTGAGTCATCATCCACGGAGTCCCCTGTGCATTATCAAGGAGCTAGAGTGGAAGTAGCATAGCCAGTACTTGAACCAGCACTCCAATATAGGATGCAGGTGTCTGAAGTGATGGCTTAACCTGCTGCACCACAATGCCTGTTCCACATACTTCATATGACAGTTATTTGGAAAATACTAATCTAGATGTTGTTATGAATGTAATTTTTAGATGACATTTACATTTAAATCAGCAGACTCTACATAAAGCAGATTACCCGTCATTACAGGAGGCCCTCAACCAATCAGCTGAAGGCCTTGAGGACAAGAACTTAGGTTTTCCACAGAAGCATCTCTCAAGACTACAAAACATGGAAATCATGCCTGAGTTTCCAGTCAGCTGCCGTGTGGAACTGAGACTTAGGCCTATAATGTAAACTCTTACCTGCATTTCCAGCCTGCTGACCTGTCCTATAAATGTCAGTTTACCAGAACTGAAAACTACGAGTCAATTCCTTAAGAACAAAAAATCTCTTACCTTCTTTCCTCCTGACTATCCATCTTTCCATCCTTTCATTCTATCCTTAGATATAAACAATGGTTGCTTCCCTGGACACCCCTCTCTCAATGTAAATATTGGTTCCCTTTCCCTGGTGGTCTCTTACTAATGGACTGACTACCTACCTCCCTTTAGATATAAATACTGGTCCTGTTCCCTTGTAGGTCCCTGACTAATACATATGATCAAGAAAAAGCCAAAGAGAGTATAAAAAAGAGCAAGTGGGAGGGAATATCTGGAAATGCAAGATAGTATTTAAGGGTTTCATCTGGTATGATGCATAAATAAATATGTAAGTAGAACAGAACAACTTCCAGATAGACATAAACACACGGAATCTGGTATATGAAAAAGTAGCATGGAAGAACTGGCTGTAAAGTACTAAAATTTAACTATCTTGAACCATATTCTAAAAGTCCAGAGGTACTAAACAAACATAAACAAAAATATGAAGCTACAAGAAGAAAATATGGTTCTTTTTAAATACAGTGAGAGTTCTTCTAATTATGGCACAGAACAAAAGACTAATAAATCTATATATCCAAGAATTTATTTTCACATGTGTAAGGAAATAGGTGTAGAAGAACATATATAAACAAATTTGTTCAAAGCAGTTTACAATTATTTCTTTTTCTTTTATACCTTTCTGTACTTTTGTTTTATATACTCTACAAGCATGCATTCCCTTTTTATGCAACAAACTTATCTAATCTTTAATAAATAGTTTTCATAAATCACTGATATAATGAAAACTAGTATTTTGGGACCACTGGTAATAAGGTTCTTCTATCTTAGAATGTTAGAAAGAAGCAAATTTTAAGACGATGAATGAAAGATACAGTTCTATGAATTTCCTACTTCTATATATTTTTGCAGTAAAACTTGAAAAATGAACTTCATATAACCATAAAATCCCAGAAGCAGAAAGAACATAAAATCAACAAGAGTATAGCTGTTTGGATTAAAATCTTAACAGGAAGATGATCTGGGCTGTGCATGTTCATGCTTACCCATTTCCTTAATGGCAGTTTCATGAACAAAAAAGAATCAGAAGACCCTACAGATTAGCTGAAAGATACCGAACCAACCCACTACAGAAATGTTTCTAACAGCAAAAAACTGGAAACAACTTGAATGTTTATCAGCAGGGGAATGAGATTTAAACCATATCATGTCCAGATAATGGAATACCATTAACATGCATTCAGTGACAATGCAGATCTAAATCCATTAACTTCAATATCAAAAAGAGACAAGAGTATTAAGATCTAAACAAGCAAGTACAGATTATGACCAACTGAAGAAAAGCATATATCCTAAGAAATCTGTAAAGATATAAAGCAAAATGTTAGCAGTAATCTCCAAGTATGGGAATTAACAAAGAGTTTTCTTGTTTATTTTCTTTACTCTGAAAAATAGCAGAAATGAGCATGTTTTACATTTCCAACTAGAAAAAATAATCAATGCTTTGATGTCAAGGGGTGGGGGAGATCCCTCAAATCACAAACAACAAAATGAACAGTCCACAAAGAAGGGCTAACTCCCACAATCCAAGTTGCGTGATATAAACAGTGGGGTGGGTTATGTGAGAGAAGCGTACCTTGTCAAATGCAGTTTTTTGTTCAGGTGGGGGGAAAGCAGCTTTTTGTTCAGGTGGTTGTGTAGGAGCTGTCTTTAACTGAGCTGTGATAGCCTGAACCTGAGCCATCACAGCATTGTCAAGGGCGGGAGACTGTGGTTTTGGAGGTTGTTGAAAAGTCTGAAGGATCTGCTGAAGCTTAAAGAACGGGAAAACTGATAAACCACACAACAAAGTATAATCATAGTATCAAAAGTTAATTTACTAAAAAAAAAAAGGTGACTCAAATCGCATAGGTACAGAGTAAACCTGGGAAAAAACATCAACTTTTTATTAATGGTTAAGTCTGTTGTGAATGAATACATTAGAGATACAAGCTGCACAGAACAACTTTAAAAACGCATCTTGACAACCCCAGTGATATAAAATGATGGTCAAAGAGAAGAGAAAACACACTGAATTGTGAACAAAGTAAGTATGTTTTCTAGAAAACAAAAAAAACCTTTCTAATTGAAACAACTCTGAAATCAATCAGAAATACTAGAATTATGAACAACAACATTGGCCACTTCGTAGTTCTGAATTTCTCTTCAAAGGAGTATTGCTATTTCTAAGCATGTTATTCCCTTGTTTTTCACTTTCTCATTTTCACTATTATCTTTGTTACTGCCTCCCTAGTGAAAGATTTTCTAGTTGAAAAGTAGACATTTTCTACCTTGAATGTGCTCACCCATGAGAAATGGAAAACGAGAACTGCCAACTGTTCCTAGCCTTTTTAACAACTTAACCTTTGAGTAGGTGCTTTACCTGTTGACCTTGAGTTGTCTGAAACAGTTGAGCCACAGCAGCAAAAGCATCAGAGCTGGGCAACTGTGGGACAGTTGGTAAGGAGTTTGGAGTGGCTTGTGGGGTTTCAGAAGAAACTTTTACTGGAGGTGGAGGTGAGCCTAAAAAAAGAGAATGGCATTAACGCCCAAGAAAATGTTAATCTACAAATTTCTCGTTTTAAAACCCCATTAAGTGTCTTTGTTAAGTAAAATTTCACCCAATTTAACATACAATAAAATATATAATATATATAGTGTGTGGTCCTGGAGTATATTATAACAAGAACCAGAAGGGAATGTTTTTATTAGAAATACAATTATAGAAAGAAAATCACAGCATCCAAGATGAAAACTCAAGTTTCCTTCATAATGGGAAAATTCCACCAATATAGACTCTAAAACCTTTCATGTACCAATAATTGTATCATCTAAGCTCACAGATACATGTGATTATACCTTCATTATTGGTAACATTTTCTGCTACTGGGGCGGCATTACTGGTTCCTGCTGCCATGTCCAAAAGTGGTTGAATAATTTCAATTTTGAACACTCCATTTTTTTGCCAAAGGTTCAGCACACGGACTATTTTACTCTATTGTGTGAGAGAAAACACAAAAACATTAGTAAATACTGCATATTTCCTGTTATACTTCTTACCAAAAAAGGAAACATATACATCAGAATTATAACTAAGAAACACATACAGACCTAGAGAATAAAAAGAAATACATTATTTGAAACTTTCATTGTATTTATGGTTACAAAGAAACTCCCTCACTGATTAAAAACAAACAAGAAACAGTTATCTTGGGGCTGGCATTGCGGCCATAGCAGGTTAAGCCACCACCTGCAGTGCTGGCATCCTATAAGTGTCCATTCGAGTTCCAGATGTTTCCCTTCGGATCCAGTTCCCTGCTAATAAGCCTGGGAAAGCAGCAGAAGATGGCCCAAGTTGGGCCCCTGAACCCATGAGGGAAACCTGGAAGAAGCTCCTGGCTCCTGGCTTTAAGATCTGTCCAGCTCTGGCCTTTGCAGCTATTTGTGGAATGAACCAGCAGATGGCAGATCTGTGTCTCTGTCTTTCCTTCTTTCTATTACTCTGCCTTTCAAGTAAATATATATTTAAAATACACACAAACACAAACAAAACAAGTTATCTTCAAGAATTAAAAGAAAAATGTGATGAATATTAACAATTAAGATACATTCTGAGTATGTGTGCCAGTGTGATTCTCCTGCCAGCTGCTATAGGTGTCGTGTTTTTCTACCTCTCTATAGCAAACTGTCAAACCAGCTACATGTGTACTGAAGAATTACATACTGTGACCTAATTGGCAATGAACACCATTTAATCCTCACAATCAATCCCTGGCCCCTTTCCAGAAGAAGCAACAATCTGAGATCAGCATTGACTTTCTATTCTGCAGAATGCCCTTGTCAATTACACAAATGCCTCTTTTCAACTGTTTTCCTCCTTAAAGCAAGATGATGCTCCTTTTGTATATTTATTATTTATTTATTTTTTGACAGGCAGAGTGGACAGAGAGAGAGACAGACAGAAAGGTCTTCCTTTTCCGTTGGTTCACCCCCCAATGGCTGCTGTGGCCAGCACACCGCGCTGATCCGAAGCCAGGAGCCAGGTGCTTTTCCTGGTCTCCCATGCAGGTGCAGCACACAAGAACCTGGGCCATCCTCCACTGCACTCCCAGGCCACAGCAGAGAGCTGGACTGGAAGAGGAGCGACTGGGACAGAATCCGGCGCCCAGACTGGGACTAGAAACCGGGGTGCTGGCGCCGCAGGCAGAGGATTAGCCTATTGAGCCGGCCTCGTATGTTTAATTTTTAAAAATTTTATCGTAAGAACATTCAACACAAGATCAACACTCCTGCCTTGTTATTCTTCCTTAACTAAAACTTTATTCCCATTGATTACCAAGTCCCCAGTTTCCCTTCCTAACAGCTCCTGGCAACTACAACTCCACTCTTTGATTTTATACTTTTGGTTCCTTTCCTGTCTCAACAGTAAAACATCCTTGAAGGACAACGTAAGAAAATAGATAAATATGAAAAACTGGGGCTGGCATGTGGCATAGCAGGTAAGGCCGCCACCTGTGGTGCTGGCATCCCATATGGGCACCTGTTTGAGTCCCGGCTGCTCCACTTCCAATCCAGCTCTCTGCTGTGGCTTGGGAAAGCAGTGGAAGATGGCCCAAGTCCTTGGGCTCCTGCACCAGCAAGGGAGACCCGGAGGAAGCTCGAGGCTCGAGGCTCTGGATCAGCCCAGCTCCAGCCATTGCAGCCAATTGAGGAGTGAATCGGCAGATGGGGGACCTCCCTCCTTCTCTCTGTGTAATACTAACTTTACTAACTTTCAAATGAACAAATAACTCTTAAGAAAAAACAAAACAACAACAAAAAAAAAACACCCCTAAGAATACAAGATTTAATTAAACATTATAAACCATACCTTATCCTCAGATGGACAAAGATACAAATATTGGAATGTGGCGGTTATGTTTTTAGAGAATCTTGGCCCAAAAACATCTTTATCAG
The DNA here is from genome assembly GCF_033115175.1 of Lepus europaeus. NCBI lineage: Eukaryota > Metazoa > Chordata > Mammalia > Lagomorpha > Leporidae > Lepus > Lepus europaeus. The sequence continues at coordinate 13,182,083 of NC_084828.1, read as the reverse complement.
TTCCAAACTGATGACGAGACTGTCGCACAATTGAGTCAATTACATATAATCCTGGAACTTTGTACTCTGGTTTACACTGCAAAGATAAAGACACAAAATCAATATAAGAAAAGTAAAATCACAATTTGACACCTATCAATCTCATATGTATACAACTTTATGTATTAATCCAGAGACTATTTAGAAACTACTGAAATATTTCAGTTATCTAGCTGGGTAACCTGCTAAATACCCCACAGGTCTACACACTCTATCATCCTCTTGATAGATACTCTAGACCCCCAACATTTTACTTTTCTGATCCCTCTATATACAATATTATCAACCTAACATACAATATTATCAACCCCTAAGCTACTTTCATACAAAATCACTTATAATAGTCTCTATTCCAATTTATCCTGCTCAAAAAGACAATTTTCACCTTTAAAACTTATTTTAACATCACATCAAGAAAATAATGGATAGCAGAGGCCTAAGCACTTGGGCCATCTTCTGCTGTTTTCCTAGGCGCATTAGCAAGGAGCCAGATTGGAAGTGGAGCAGTGGAAACTTGAACAGGCACTTGCAGGAGATGGTGATCACATGAGATAGTGTCACCCCAGGTGGCAGCTTAACTTGCTGTGCCACAATGCTAGCCCCAGGAAATAAAAATCAAAAAGGGGATGAGCGTCACATGCAGCAGGTTAAGCTACTACTTAGGATGCCAGAATCCATTCTCAGAGCACTGGCTGTGTCCTTGCCGCTCTGCTTCCATCCAGCTCCCTACTAATGTTCCTGGGAAAATAGCAGCAGAAGGCCCAAGTGCTTGGGCTCTACCTCGCACATGGCAGATGGAGCTCCAAGCTCCTTGTTTCAGCCTATGGCCCAGCTTGGGATGCTGCGACCATTTGGGGATTGAGCCAGGGGAAGATCTGTCTTTCCTCTCCGTCACTCTGCTTTACAAATAAATAAAAACTCAAAATAAAATAAATAAAAGGAAAGGTCAGTCTAGGCCCATCATATACAGTGGTATGGAAGTAATTTGTGTTTTCCATTTTACTTATTTATACCTTGATTTTCTTCTACTGACATTTGCTTTTTGCTGGAGCTCTAACTTGTATCCCCAAGTCAGTGTGCAAAGGCCATGGACTAGAGATGTCTCCACAACATTTATCAGAATGTACTGCATGGCACAACTCTTTTTCAGGGACCAAGCTCTCTAAGTTTCCATTCTCAGTCCTCTACTAAGACCTACATGAGCTGATCAGTTATAGAACAACATACTAAGAACTGAACAATGGCCTAATTCTGATGGAAGCAGTTACTTCCCAAGGTAACTTTATATAAAATAGTCAAAGGTGAGTTAAATGTCAACAAAGTAAATGGGACAAAGGGTAGAGCAGGCATGTGAGGCTCAGAGAAATGTCTTGCCCAATAGAAATAAAAGTTGTGAGGCATGTTCTGTGGTGTGCCAAGCTCCAAGTAAGTACTCCATCAATGGTATTGCTAAAAATTTGTGTTTAAATTTCAGTGATTAAAATAACCTTTAGTGACTAATTTTTTATAGAGTGGCCTTTAAAAGCAAGTAACCAAATTACAACTTACAAAGTAAATTAGAAATACTCATAATAAATAGTTAATCATGAAATAGTTACCTTTTTGATGAACTTTTCTACTATTTGAACTACATGCTTATAAAGCTGAAAAGAATGAAAAAACAGTTACTTTCCAGCATACACATGTCTACAGTTGCTATAATCAGAAAATACTCAAAGCCTTGAAATTTGTAGTCTGAATAATTATCAGTGTTGAATGAACCATGAGAAACAATTTATAATCAACAGTTGAAAAATATTTTAAATAACAAATCTGATTTATCTACAATACAAAACCACAAAACTTGCTTTAAATACAAGGTCCTTGGATTTTTTAATTAATAGGCTTTCATAAAGCAAGATATTAGGCAATGTTACAGAATGGCCAAGAACAATGGAATTGGAACTAAGCAATGCAGTTTCTATTGTTCTTGGCCCTTCTGTAACATTTAATTCCATGGAGCCTGAATTCTTTTTTTTCTTCTTATATAAATGAAACCAATACTCTACTACAAGAATTAAACGAAGTAGAGAAAAAAAATGTAAAACAACAGCACAGTACAAATGCATAGTATTATCACTGGGATGCCAGGAGAAGCTGGTTAGTACTCTGCTTCAGGTATGAACTAACTTACAAGATTAATTCTCAAGTTTAACAACATTTTCAAAATGTCAAAAACATTCAGATATAAATACATTTATTTTATTCTTACCTTAATAGCTTTAATAGCAGCTTTAGTGATAAGAATCATCTTGGCTCTAGAGATGGGAGGTTTCATGTCCATAAGTGAGAAGAGCTTAAAAAACAAAAAACAAAAAGACTTGAACTAAAAGCTTAACAATCTGCACAAGCTTTTCTACATACTTGCATCACCACTTAGAAAACTGGAAAAATCATATTACTGAAAATATAGCAAAGAAAAGTCATGAACCTAGAATAAAACATATGTAAAACTGTTAACTGTTAAGAAAAGACAAAATCTTGCCCAAAAACTTACAAATAATTTGAACGGAAGCAATATAGCAGGTTTCTGGGCTGAATGTAGCAACAGTATGGCTCTGTCAACATTTAATGTAATTTCAAACCAAATCTCACTGAAATTTTGCAGAACTTCAAGTAATTTTAAGGTCCACTGGAATAAACACATGTATAGAACCAGGGAAGAAAATTTTTTTAAAGATTTATGTGAAAGTCAGAGTTAGAGAGAAAGGAGAGATAGAGACAGTGAGAGAAGGATCTTCCATCCTCTGGTTCACTCCCCAAATGGCTGCAACAGCTAGTGCTGAGGCAGCCCAAAGCCAGAAGCTTCATCCAGGTCTCTCACATGGTTGGTTCAGGATTCAAAATACTTGAGATTTTTCCTGCTTTCCCAGACCATCAGCAGAGAGCTGGACTGGAAGTGCAGCAGGAAGGTCTTGAACTAGCGCCTAAAAAAATTTTTATATACTATACCATACAGAAGCACAACTATCACTCAGGCAAAGACCAGCAAGAAAATGTTGAGGTGCTATAACCTGAGAGACAGCTGAAGGGTATTATTACAATCCCTTAAGGAAAGCTGTAGGGGCAAGCATCGTGCAGCAGGTCAAGCTGCCAGGCTGGCATCCTTACTGGAGCACTGGTTCAGGTCTCAACTGCTCTGTTTCTGATCCTCCAGCTTCCTGTCAATGCACTAGGAAGGCAGCAAAGGACAGTCCAAGAACTTGGGCCCCTGATACCCACGTGGGAGACCCAGACTGGAGTTTTAGGTTCTTGGCTTCCACCTGGCCCAGACCCAGCCATTGTGGTCATTTGGGGAATGAACCAATGGATGGAGGACTTCTCTTTCTCTCTCTGCCTTCCAAATAAATCTCAAAAAAGAAGGGGCTGGTGTGTGACACAGCAGCTAAAGCTGGCTCTTTGATGCTGGCATCCCACATTAGTGGCAGTTCAAGTCCAGATGCTCCACTTCAAATCCAGCTCCCTGCTAATGTACCTGCGAAAGCAGTGGAAGATGACCCAAGCACTTTGGCCCCTGCACCCACATGGGAAAACTGAAAGAGTTCCTGGCTCCTGGTTTTGGCCTGGCCCAGCCCCTGCCACTGTGGTCATTTGGGGATGAGAACCAGTGAATGGAAGACTTCTTTCTCTGTCTCCCTGCCTCTCTCTCTGTAACTCTGCCTTTCAAGTAAATAGATCTTAAAAAAGAAGACTTTGAGAAGAGGGAACCAAGATTTGAGTGCCTACTATGTCCAGGCAGCAGTGAGTTAAGTGGTACACTGTATTATTTTATCTAATCATTCATGCAGATTAAGGTATCTGAAGAGGTATCTGCTTTGAGATGATATTCAAAAACATTTAAATATTTTAGCTGATGTCCAAGAATGATCTGAAATAAAAAGCTGTGGTTCTAAAGCTCACACTACTAACAGCACTCATACAATGCTGCTCAATTGATCAAATTTGTGAAGAGACCATGGACATGAAGAAAGGCCCAGAGTAGAACTAAAAGGTGGTAGAATCAAAGCCATGAGGACAGGTGAAAAGGAGCTTGTAGGAGGAGCACCAGGAACATACAAGTATATTACCTAGTATATACCAAAATTGCCAATGCAGCAAAGGGGCCACATATATAAACACAACATAGGGCCAAGTGGAATCCTAGAAATTAAAAGAACTTGGCAAGCCGGCGCCATGGCTCAACAGGCTAATCCTCTGCCTTGTGGCGCTGGCACACCGGGTTCTAGTCCCGGTCGGGGAGCCAGATTCTGTCCCGGTTGCCCCTCTTCCAGGCCAGCTCTCTGCTCTGGCCCGGGAGTGCAGTGGAGGATGGCCCAAGTCCTTGGGCCCTGCACCCCATGGGAGACCAGGAGAAGCACCTGGCTCCTGCCTTCGGATCAGCGCGGTGCGCCGGCCACGGAGACCATTGGAGGGTGAACCAATGGCAAAGGAAGACCTTTCTCTCTCTCTCTCTCACTGTCCACTCTGCCTGTCAAAAACAAACAAACAAACAAACAAACAAACAAAAAAACTTGGCAGTGTCATAAGAGGGTAATCAGTATATAACCCAAACCTTATTTATTCACTGTGTAATTTGGTGGCTGCAAATAACAGTTTAAAAAAAAAAATGATTCTGAATTCTAGCTGGTTAAGGAAATAGCAAGTAGGGAAGCGGAAATGCATTTTTGACTTATTTTTTCATTCATTCAACAAGTATGAGACCTTCATAACTGGCAAGCTCAATGTCTGATCCATAGACAGAGCCATGTTTCAAAGCTTTATAGCCGACTACTCTTGTGTCCTTTACCTGTTACCATTATAAAGCTTCCACAATATTTAGGTTTGAGATGCTCTCTGTTCTTTATCAACACTTGTAAAAAACTACCTTTTGGGGCCAGCGCCATGGTGCAGTAGGTTAATCCTCTGCCTATGGCGCCGGCATCCCATATGGGCGCCAGTTCTAGTCCTGGCTGCTCCTCTTCCAATCCAGCTCTCTGCTATGGCCTGGGAAAGCAGGGGAGGATGGCCCAGATCCTTGGGCTCCTTCCTGCACCCATGTGGGAGACCGGGAAGAGGCACCTGGCTCCTGACTTCGGATCGGCACAGCTCCGGCCACTGCAGCCATCTGGGGAGTGAACCAACGGAAGGAAGACCTTTCTCTCTGTCTCTCCCTCTCACTGTCTGCAACTCTACCTCTCAAATAAATAAATAAAAATCTTAAAAAAAAAAAAAACTAACTTTTAAAGTTCAATGAAAATTATTTTTTAGATTTATTTATTTGCAAGGCAGACACACAAAGAAAAGGAGGGAGAGGGAGAGAGATCTTCCATCCACTATGCACTACCCAAATGGCAGCCAACCAAAGCCAGAAGCCAGGAACTCCATCCTGATCTCTCACATGGGTGGCACGGGCCCAAGTATTTGGGCCGTCCTTTGCTGCCTTCCCAGGTGCATTAGCAGGAAACTGGATCAGAAGTGAAGCTGGGACTTGAACTGCCACTCTGATACAGGATGCTGGCACTGCAATCAGTGGCTTAACCCATCGTGCCACAGAATGGCCCTCAAAGTTACTAGGTTTTTTGTTGTTGTTGTTGTTAAGATTTATTTATAAAGAGAGAGGTCATCCATCCGCTGGTTCACTCCCCAATTGGCCGCAATGGCCAGAGCTGCATCCACCTGAAGCCAGGAGCTTCTTCCAGGTCTCCCACATGGGTACAGGGGCCCACAGACCTGGGCCATTTTCCACTGCTTTCCCAGGCCATAGCAGAGAGCTGGATTGGAAGTGGAGCAGCCGGGACTCAACCCGGCGCCCATATGGGATGCCAGCATTGCAGGAGGTGGCTTCATCTGCTAATGCCGCAGCACTGGCCCTAGTTACTAGTATTTTATTGACTTCTCTGAGCACAAATTCATCAGTGTCTTCACTGGACACAGACCTAAACATGGTGTTGAAACGGATATGAATTGATACACTTTACTGGTAACCATGTACACTGACATTGCCCATTTGGACAGAAATACTAACAGCTTTTTTGGTGAGTTACATGTTATAAGCCCATTTTACAGATGAAGGTACTAGGATGTAAGAACCTGTTCTGTCATAAAACTAAATGGTAGGATTTAATCTGTAATCGACCAATTTTCAAATCTGAGTTCTTTCAAGTACAAACAATAAAGAAATTACCTAGACTATGTTATCAAAGAATGGTACAGATAATAAAGATGGTAATATGGACTATGTAGTTAAGTTAAAAATGTTTAAAAAGCTCACAAAGTGTGTATTATGAACAAAAATTGCGCATGCATTTTAAAATTGTTTTGCAATAAAATAAACATCTTTTCCACAAACTTTTGATAAACCTTGGTACTACCATGACATGTAATTTTGCTGAAAAAGAATTCCAGACACATTCCAGAGCAGTGTTTTTCAAACTGAGTTGAAATCCATTAAAAAGCTGTAAAAATAAGTTCTGTGTGGTAACTGAGCTTTTAGTGTAGAGTAAAAAATAAAACAGCTTTGTACACAGTAAAAGCAGGTAAGTAGTCCCTTGGTATCCTTGTTCCAAGATCTACTAGAGAGCATGGTGGGTTGTGGGGAGCGTTGTAGTTCAGCAGCTTTAGCTGCCACCTGCAATGCCAACATCCCATATGCGCTGTGGTCTGAGTCCTGGCGTCTCCACTTCTGATCCAGCTTCTTATAAATGCACCTGGGTGCCGGGTTCTAGTCCTGGTTGCTCCTCTTCCAGTCCAGCTCTCTGCTGGGGCCCAGGAAGGCAGTGGAGGATGGCCCAAGTGCTTGGGCACCTGCACCCGCATGGGAGACCAGGAAGAAGCACCTGGTTCCTGGCTTCGAATCGGCACAGTGCCAGCCGTAGCAGCCACGGGGTGTGTGTGTGTGTGTGTGTGGTGAACCAATGGAAGGAATACCTTTCTCTCTGTCTCTTTCTTACTGTCTATAACTCTACCTGTCAAATAAATAAATAAAAAATAAATTAAAAAAAAAATGCACCAGAAGATGGCCTGAGGGCTTGGGCTCCTGCCACCCACATGGAGGACCCAGATGGAATTCCAGGCTCCTGGCTTTGGCCTCGCCCAGCCCCAGCTGTTGGGAAATGAACTAGTGGCTGGAAGATCTGTCTCTCCTCTCTGTTAACTCTGCTTTTCAAACAAATAAATCTTAAAAACAAAAACAAAACAAATAAAAACTTCTGTGGGTAGCCAAATCTGTAGATGCTCAAGTCCCTTATATTCAATGTCACGGTTTTTGCATAACTCTATGCACATTCTCCTGTGTACTTTAACTACACTGCACACAGTTGAGACTTAGAATGAACAATGCCCAAATGACAAGCACTAAGACAGAGGATCTGTGAAATGGTAAACCATCTTTACAATTTCATATTCAAATGGATTCCACATACTGCTTGGAGTAGCACCAGTCTTGCTTTTGGAAACTTGCTGATTTTTTTTCCTGAATATCTATAATCTACCACTGGTAATCTGCCACTGGTTGAGTCCTTGGGTAAGAAGGGCTGATTTGTTTTATAAAGGGCTGTATTGTTTTATAAAATTCTCTGTAAATTATAATTCTTACTGTATGGACTGTAGTAAAAAAATATGAAAGCCACTGAGTCAAGAGAAAAATGTTTTAGTTTAGAAATGAGGAACATTGGCCGGCGCCGTGGCTCAACAGGCTAATCCTCCGCCTAGCGGCGCCGGCACACTAGGTTCTAGTCCCGGTCGGGGAGCCAGATTCTGTCCTGGTTGCCCCTCTTCCAGGCCAGCTCTGTGCTATGGCCCGGGAAGGCAGTGGAGGATGGCCCAAGTGCTTGGGCCCTGCACCCCATGGGAGACCAGGAGAAGCACCTGGCTCCTGGCTTCGGATCAGCATGGTGGGCCGGCTGCGGCGGCCATTGGAGGGTGAACCAACGGCAAAAAGGAAGACTTTTCTCTCTGTCTCTCACTGTCCACTCTGCATGTCAAAAATAAAAAAAAAATTAAAAAAAAAAAGAAAGAAATGAGGAACATAAGGTTCAAACTGACTGCCAGTCACCTTTCAATAACGTGCAAATTCCTTTAAACCGTTAACATATTTCTTAGGCACAAACAGAAAAGCAGCATTGTCGCACTGGAAAAAAACCATTTTTTCATCAGGTTTACAATATACACAGTGGTATACACAGAGTAGACACAAGACGCAGTGATAATTCAGGCTCTAATTATTTCTGACCAACACTGAAGTTCAGCTAACAAACCACAACTAAGGGGGAAAAATTATCAGCTTTATATATCAGGTCTGAAAATCCTAAAATTTAACATAATCTCAACTAAATCTACTAGTGAAAAACAAGTGACTCTGTAATATTCTGGAGAGTCCCAAAGAACTGATTTCAAATTTGGGCCTGGCCACGTGAATGACTCTGGGCAAGTGATGCTACTCCTAGCACGTCACCCAGCACAGGGCATGTGTACAATGCAATACACTGCAGCATCCCCTTACCATCACAGCCAGAGGAAACTATGAAATGCCCCTGTACAGAGCAACAGCAGCCCCCAAAATGTACAAGAACCTCTTAGAAGGCCTAAGTATACTAGGAAAAGCTAATACTTGCCAGTAGTTTTGAGTTTGGCTTTTTACCTCATCATTAGCTGAATGACTCTAAGAAAGTCTAAACACAACGGCCATCCTGCTGCACAATATATAGAAGACCAAGATTAAAAATACTCTAAAAATTATGAGAAAGCATCCAGTCTGATCTCTTATACTAGAAAAGAATTTCAAGAGAAATTAAGGAATAAGGACATTTGGCCTTTGACACCTGTGGACTGGGTTTGGGGATTAGTCAAAGTAACACACCACCCTGCTTTTTATTCACAGTAGCGTAAATCCTGATGATGCCTCAGTTTGCTTTGTGTTGCTATATCAGAACACCACAGACTAGGCAATTAACAAGGAAAACAGATCTCCCTGTTCTGGAGGCTGGGAAGTCCGATTTTAAGGTGTTGAATCTTGTGACAGCCTTTCTGTGGCGCCATCCCATGGTAGAAGGAGGCCAAAAGCTTTTCTGACAGCCCAACTCTCTTGATGCCAGAATTCATTCATTCAAGAGAAACAAAACTCTCATGACCTAATCAACTCTTATTAAGACCCACTTTCAACATGTTACGTTGGGGATTAAATTTCCAACATAGGGGTCCAAGCTACTTTCAGTAGCGTGGCAACCCATATGGGCGCTGGTTCTAGTCCTAGCTGCTCCTCTTCCGATCCAGTTCTCTGCTATGGCCTGAAAAAGCAGTAGAAGATGGCCCAAGTCCTTGGGCCTCTGCACCCACATGGGAGACCCAGGAAGAAGCTCCTGGCTTCGGATCGGCTCAGCTCCAGCTGTTGTGGCCATTTGGGGAGTGAACCAGCAGATGGAAGACCTTTCTCTCTACCTCTCAAATAAATAAATCTTTTTAAAAAAAAAGTTCCAGCATAAATTTCTAACATGGGAACTTTGGGAGACAAACTCAATCCAGAGCAGTAAGAAACTTCTCACCTTTTAAGATTTTTTTTAAATTTGAAAAAGTGGGGATTAACAGTTCTCACTTCACCTTAGTTGTTAGATTTAAATAATGACTGTATATAAATCTCTTGGCCCAGTACTGATACATAACAGTAAATAAGCAATATTCATACACTCTCTCATACACATGCAGAAACTTTTATGGTTTACTAATAAATTTTTTGTATTCCATCTACTATTCAAATGCCAGAGATATCTTTACAGCAAAATGACACTATCAATTTTCTTTTAAAAAAATTATTTATTTATTATTTGAAAGGCAGAGAAAAAGGTCTTATGTCCGCTGGTTCACTCCCCAAATGGCCACAACTGCCAGGGCTGGGCTGGTCCAGAGCCAGGAGCCTCCGCTGGGTTCACCACTTAGGTGCAGGGGCCCAAGGACCCTGGTCATAGCAGAGTTGGACCGGAAATGGAGCAGCCAGAACTCAAACCAGAGCCCATTTGGGATGCTGACACCACAGGCAGCACCTTTACCCACTATGACACAGCGCTGGCTCTGCAGTATCAAAATTTTTAAAAAATGAGATCTTTGTATTGAATCAAAATCAGAACTGCTTTTACTGTATCTGGCAGAGATCCTCTAGCAGTACAGGCTTAATAATTTCCAACTGCTCAGCTCTAGTGGTGACAGTATTTTTTTTTTAAGAACTTACTTATTTGAAAGTTACAGAGAAGGGAGAGAAAAAGGTCTTCCACTAAATGGTCGAAATAGCTGGAACTGGGCTGATCTGACACCAAAAGCCAGGAGCCTCTTGCAGTCTCCCACAAGGATGTGGGAGCCCAAGGACTCAGGCCATCTTCTACTGTTTTCGTAGGCCAATGCGGAGCTAGATGGGAAGATGAGCAGCCAGGACACATACGGGATGTGGCGCTGCAGGCAGCAGCTTTACCCTCTATGTCACAGCGTTGGTCCCTACAGTATTCTTTTTACTGATCCCAAATCTTCCTTCTGATATCTTACCTTTCCTGTTCTAATTCTATCCCTTGAGAACTACATCTTTCTTTATGGTAAAATGTTTGAATGTAACTAGCATGTTTTCCTCTCATCGTCATTGAATATTTTTAAAAAAGATTTATTTATTTGCAAGACAGAGACAGACAGAATATCTTCTACCTGCTAGTTCATTTCCCCAACAGCCAGGGCTGGGATGAACCGAAAGCCAGGAGCTTCTTCCAGGTCTCTCTCCCACGTGGGTGGCAGGGACCCAAGTACTTGGGCCATTTTTCACTGCTTTCCCAGGTACACCAGCAGGAAGCTGAATCAGAAATGAAGCAGCTGGGACCCAAACCAGCCTGCCTTCCTTAAACATGAAGGGTTCTCGATCTGATTATCTTGATTAATTTCTTTGAATTATGACATCCCAATATGCGCAGGATTCAGATGTACTCTGGTGTTAATGTGATCTAAGAATGAACTGGCTTTTTAATCAGTTTTCTATTTTTATGGTAACAAATTATGATAGATCACATGGCTAAGAACAACAAAATTTTCAGGTCAGAATCTCACTAACCCAAAATCAAGGTGTCTGTAGGGCTAATTTCTTTCTGTAGGCTATAGGCAACAATCGTTCCTTGTACTTTCCAGCCTTTACAGGGTATCTACCTAACTTTGGCTCATGGTCTCTTGCTCCATCTTCAAAGCCAGTAGAATAGCATCTTTTCCCCTCTTTGGTCTCTTCTTCCATTGTCTTATTTCCTTCTCTGACTCCTGCCTCTTTTGTATAAATAAAGTTCTTTGGGATGACACAGGGTCCATCCAAATAACCCAACCTAAGCAACCCATCTCAAGACCCATAACTTAATCATATCCCCAAAGTCTCTTTTCCATATAAGGTATCATACTCGTGGCTTCTAGGAACCAGGTCATGGACGTCTTTGGAGGGGGTGGTAGTATTATGTATTGCTTCTTTAAATAGCACTTTATTCTTTGTTTACTCACATGTGTAATCAACAAAAATCATCAGATTGTTTTCACAGGGATCTCTATCAAACTACATCTTCATATTGTCTGTGTTGGTTTTTGACAGCCCCTTCAATCTATTCATGTAGTGTATAAATAATTTTCTGCTATTTGATAGTGTATCTGTTCCAATCATCTTATAAATTTCATGCATTCACCTTGTATGCCTTCCTACAAGTCATAAAATTAGGGAAAAAAATCAAAAGAATATGAGGGGTCAACCCTGTGGTGGTTTGAGTCCTGGCTGCTCCACTTCCGATCCAGCTCTCTGCTGTGGCCTGGGAGAAAGCAGAAGACAGCCCAAGTGACCCCTGCACCCATGTGGGAGACCTGAAGGCACTCCTGGCTTCAGATCAGTATAGGCTCCGGCCGCTGTGGCCATTTGGGGAGTGAACCAGCGGATAGAAGATTTCTCTATCTCTGCCTCTGCCTCTCTCTAACTCTGCCTTTCAAATAAAATAAATAAATCAAAACAACAGGCAAAAACTAAAAAAAAAAAAAAAAAAAAAAAAAAAATCCTACTTGTAGGATTATTTTAACTGATATTCCTTGGAGATTTACTGCCAGCTAAATCCCAGTACTCTCATCCTGCCTATATTTTTCTGATTTACTCACATTGCAGCCATATCCACTATCAGTGAAATTTCTGGTATATACTCTTCAAAAGACATAATACACTTTACAACAGCAAGAAGCTTAACTTATTATAAATTGTGAGCCTGTTTTGGCTCTTAGCGATAAGCAATTTCTTGAAATTCATAAAACAAACCATTTAACAGAACTGACAGAAAATCACAAACTGGTATATTCTAGAATATGCCTTTTCCTGTTTTTGAAATTAGGATTTCAAGGTAATGACAAAAAGTAAAAGGCTACGTACTTTTTTTTGTTTAAATTCCTCAAGTAGTATTTCCTTTTTAAATTCCTCCCAATGAAATACTTATCTATATCTTTCTTTCCCTTGAATCTTTAAAATTTGCTGTCTTTAAGTTTACTTTGTAATGGATAATACTAGTTATAACCAGTATTTCTTTTGCTATTATGACCTCTAAGATGACAAAGCAATTTTCCCTTAAGCTTCTGTTATTAATATTTAATTACAAAGTTTAATTTAAAGGAAAAAAATAGAGATTCTTCCCAAAACTATACTTACTGTAACAGGTTGGTAGGCACCCAAATCTCCTTATTACATTCAGATATTAAGAGTTTCAACCATTTGATTTAATGTTATCAGACACACTAGCTTAAATCAAACAAAGAGTTAAATTCAACACAACTTTAATGTTTATTAGTGACACATAAACACTTTATGTGACCTTTCACTAAATTTTTTAACAAAAGCCAATGATCATCTCTTCTGAAAAGATACTTTTTCCATCTAATTATTGCCTGGAGACAACTACATTAAACGGTTATTGCTAATACTACTCTAGTTTCAGAATGTAGAGAAATGTTTTACAAAACAAATACATACTATGGGCAAAATTATAATATTAGAAATGAAACCATTTTAGGTGAACTACTTAAATTTCTATGTGCTTTAGGAAAATGGAATATGGCAAACAGTTTAAACTTCATCAGCATTATTTCTCTTTCTACCCAAGACCTGTTACCATTTGCTGATCTAATTTTCTAGGCGGTTAATTTATGACTTACTCTATAAAGTAAGCCTAATGTAATCATTGGTTCCTCCCCTACAATTTCCAAACTTTTCACTCTGAGACCCAAGGTTGCAATCGCCTTACCAGGGCTTTTAACCCATTTAGCTCCAGTATGTAGCAGTGGGTCATTTTCCATTCCTTACCTCCATTTAGGTACACTGAGTTGCAATCAGCCCATAGCTCCTCCCTCTCCTTACTCAAGAAATAAGCAGATGGGAATTTTAGGAAATGCCCAATGTTGTATCCTTGCTATTGCTTTAATTCACTAGCACAGGTGCCCAGATTTCAAGATCACATTTATCATGCTGGATAGTGAACTTCTGTGTCCCCTCAAAGTTGGCTATGAAATATTTTTGTGAAATAAATATTCCCTTCTAGATTTTAATAGAATAAAAATTGGTTCCAGAATATAAAATCACATGATATGAGGGAAATTTTAAAAGTTAGCATTTCTAAAATCCATAAATTAAAAATTCAAATTGCTGAGTATAACCACTCAAAAAAAAAATACCCCACATCAACTATCAGGACTGGTGCTGTGGCACAGCAGGTAAAGCCACTGCCTATAAAGCTAGCATCTCATATGGGTATCAGTTTGAGTCCTGGATGCTCCACTTCCAATCCAGCTCCCTGCTAATGTGCCTGGGAAAAGCAGTGGAAGATGATCTAAGTGCTTGGGTCCCCACCACCCTTGTGGGAGACCCAGTTAAAGCTCCTGGCTCACAGCCAACTGGGGAGTGAGCCAGCAGATGGAAGAACTCTCTCCCCCTTGCTCTGTAACCCTTTCAAATAAATAATCTTTAAAAAACAAAAACAAACAAACAAAAAAAACTGTGTATGCTATTACTGTGGATGACTTAAAAATTTAGCCAAAGTATTTTCTTGAATTTTGACAAATCCTTCCCTAAGTACTGTTTCGATGGTATCAGGGACTACCAACTTCAAATGTATAAGATACTCATTGAGCCATCTTCCTTTCTATAAAATCTAACATTAAGGATAAGTTGCTCATCTAGTTTTCTTACCTTTAAAATACAGAGAACATAAAGACATATGCAAAACCCTAACCCATTAGCTAGCACCTGGTTGTTGTTTGATGAGCACATGCAGGATTCTTTTCCTGTCCTTCCCTTGAACTATTCCCTACTGGATCACTTCTTAAAATAGCACTTCAAAACTAAAGATAACTTGTAAGATTCAAGATCAACAAAATTTACATAGCCAGGTAGCAGTTACAGGAGACTGTCTTCAATCTGATAGCAAAAAACACCAAATAAGAAAAACAAGAAAAATGGTGTCACAACACAACATTTTTGTTTTTTTAAAACGGCTTTGAGATAAATTCATACACCATAATATTTTCCTTTTTAAAGTGCACAATTTAGTGGTTTTTAGTAATATAGAAAGTTGTACAACCATCAACACTATTTAATTTTAGGATATTTTCATCACCTACAAAAGAAATTACATACCTACTATCAGTCACACTCCATTCCTGCCTTAACTCCCTAATCACCAATAATCTACTTTCTGTCTCCACGGATTTGGCTATTTAGGACATTTCATATATTTTTAATAAATGAATTTTTAAAAATTTACATTAATTTTATCAAATACATCCTTATGTATTTAAACTTAGACAACGATAACAGCCCTTTAGAAAGACTTGGATATATCTCCAACTGAATCCCAAATTTGGCTGTCCTTTCTAAAGTGACTTATCTTCAGCATATTTTAATTTAGAGTGAACTGGGTAATACAGGGCCATTAAAACTTAAAGATTTTATTTGCTTACTGAAAGTTTCTCTGTTATTTTTAAAGATTTATTTACTTACATGGAAGGCAAATTTTTTAAAATTTATTTATTTGAGAGGTAGAGTTACTGACAGTGAGAGGGACAGACACAGAGAAAGGTCTTCCATCCGTTGGTTCACTCCCCAATGGCAGCAACGGTCGGAGCTGTGCCAATCTGAGGCCAGGAGCCAGGAGCTTCTTCCCAGTCTCCCATGTGGGTGCAGGGGCCCAAAGGGCTTGGGCCATCTTCCACTGCTTTCCCAGGCCACAGCAGAGAGCTGGATTGGAAGAGGAGCAGCCAGGACTAGAACCAGCGCCCATATGGGATGCTGGCACTGCAGGCGGAGGATTAACCTACTGCACCACGGTGCCAGCCTCAAGCAGGATCTTAGAATTGCTACTTTATGCCCCAAATGGCTGCAAAAGGCCAGGATTGAGCCAGGGTGAAGCCAGAAGCTTCATCAGGCTCTCCCACATTGCGACAGGGACCCAAGTACTTGGGCCATCTTCCACTGTTTTCCCAGGTAGAGCTGGATCACAAGTGGAGCAGTTGGACTTCGAACGGGTGCCCATATGGGATGCCAGCAAATGTGCCAAACCACAATGTCAGCCCCAACTCATTTCTTTTAAGTAGAGTACTATAATTCTACTTTAGCTAAGACTTAGCCCTTACAAAGTCGGCAGCAAGAAACAAAGCGGAAAACCCATGGTAAAGTGCACAGAGATACACTGGTGCTATTCTAGAGGGAGACTTAGACAGTATGGTTTGGCAACTACTGCTGTTATTCACAGCACATGTACATAGGGTAATGTCTGCAGGCAGCAACTAGGTAAATTGGCTTGGGACTCTATAATAAAATGTTTAGCCAGTTTGTTCTTTTATCATCAAGCAGTGACAATTCTAAATAATATAAGGGATAAAACATTCTTTCCCCAAAAATATTTTGTTGACTGAGAGACTAAGTTTTATTTATTTTTTTAAAATTTATTTATTTGAAAGAGTTACACAGAGAGAGGAGAGGCAGAGGCAGAGGGGGAGAGGGAGAGGTCCTCCAACCAATGGCTCACTCCCCAACTGGCTACAATGGCCAGAGCTACGCAGATTCGAAGCCAGGAGCCAAGGAGCTTCCTCTGGATCTCCCATGCGGGTGCAGGGGTCCATGAACATGGGCCATTTTCTGCTGCTTTCCCAGGCCATAGTAGAGAGCTGGATAGGAAGTGGAGCAGCCGGGACTCAAACCGGAGCCCATATGGGATGCTGGCGCTTCAGGCCAGGGCGTTAACTCCCTGTACCACTGCGCCAGCCCCAGCCGAGACTAAGTTTTAAACTATTGCTGTGGTTATTACTGAATTTTAACAATGTCATAAATGTCAAATTTGCATTTTATTACATATCCTTTAATAAGCTATCAATTCTGAGTGAAGTTCGTTAGGAAACTCCCCAGTCACATGGTCAGTTCCCCACTCATGCGGATTCCCTGCTCATTTGGAGAGTCAGGGCAGAAAGTTTCAGGACAGTCTGAATTTTCCTCAGGCTCCGCCTGTACTTGACACTGCAGTATATATCCTGTGATAAACAGCGCATTTAAAATATGATAGCTGGGTGCCATTTTTCTTCCCTGATGTATTTTTTCCTGGCACAAATATTTACCAACAGCCAGAATCAACCTTGAACAAATATAAAGTAGAATACAAAGCTGTAAAAGCAAAGAACCATGAAAAAAAAATAGAGAATTTCATTACTAAACAACAAAGTGCACGGAAGTAGACATTTACAAAAACAGTGTTTACTAGGTATAGTAGAAATTCACATTGAATGAGTGAAAAATCATTTCAGAGAAATTTTTTGAGGGAAGAAATATGTCAAAGTCACTAGAATCATAAACATGGTGGGTAACATTGTGATTTCAGAATGTATTGTGAAGCAGGCTGCTATATAAATGCCTGCCAAACGTAACCTTATGCCGAAGCCTTCCTCATCATTTGTACATCTGTTGCTTCATCGTACAAATTTTTATAATTAAAACAAAAAGTGCTCTTTAATTACAAGGCAGATTTAAAAACCTAGCTATAACTGTCTATTGAATGGAAATACAACTATGTAAAGATCTATTTTAATGGTCACTGACAATTCTCTTTAAGTTAAGGCTTAAAAATAAACCGGCGTCGCAGCTCAATAGACTAATCCTCTGCCTGCGGCACCGGCACCCAGGGTTCTGTCCCAGGTTCTGTCCCGGTTGCTCCTCTTGCAGTCCAGCTCTCTGCTGTGGCCTGGGAGTGTAGTGGAGGACGGCCCAAGTGCTTGGGCCCTGCACCCCATGGGAGACCAGGAGAAGCACCTGGCTCCTGGCTTCAGATCAGTGCGATGTGTGGGCCCCAACGGCCATTGGGGGGTGAATAACCGGAAAAAGGAAGATCCCTCTCTCTCTCTCACTGTCCACTCTGCCTGTCAAGCAAAAAAAAAAACAAAAAAACAAAAAAACAAAAAAAAACAAAAAACACAACAAAACCTGTAATATTATTTTTATTCATTGTTCTGACAGACCAGTTATGAATACTATTTTACTTTTTGAAAAAACATACTAATGCATTTCACAAGTATTAACTACTTTTTCCCCATTATAATTTTTTGTAATTGGTATTATTCTGTGTATTTACATGTATAAAAAAATCAAGTTTCTTTTCTGGACACTTTTATTATTCATTTTATTATTTCTGACAATTTTATTGAAGGGGGGTGTATTTGAAAAAAAATCAGCTCTGGATGTCAAACATATTTATTGCACCACTGTTCTATGGTATCTTTCAACTGGGATTACAGGTGCATGTAGATTTATATCAAGAAACTGCTCAAGGCCAGCGCTGCAGCTCACTAGGCTAATCCTCCGCCTGCGGTGCCGGCACACCGGGTTCTAGTCCCGGTCGGGGCGCTGGATTCTGTCCCGGTTGCCCCTCTTCCAGTCCAGCTCTCTGCTGTGGCTCGGAAGTGCAGTGGAGGATGGCCCAGGTCCTTGGGCCCTGCACCCGCATGAGAGACCAAGAGAAGGCGCCTGGCTCCAGGCTTCGGATCAGCGCGGTGCGCCAGCCACGGTGGCCATTGGGGGGTGAACCAACGGAAAAAGAAGATTTTTCTCGTTCTCTCTCTCTCTCACTGTCCACTCTGTCAAAAAAGAAAAAAGAAAAAAAAAAAAAAAAGAACCTGCTCCACTCCTGCAAATACCCTAGCTTCTAATTCTTCACTACTGTGTTGAGTGCTTCATTAGAGTATCAAGATTTCTATATGCAAGTTATCTCTGTCTTTACAAGTACAAATGAAGAGCTATTTGAAATTTAATCAATAAACCAAATACCGAACAAGATGAAGGTACAATTATAATACTGTTTGTGAAATCTCTTCTAGTTCTCAAACAAATCACAATACACTGCTAAACACATAAATGTAGTTCTTAGTCTAAGTTCAAAACAGATCCTGGTAAGACCTATCCTAAAGCAAATTCAATAATTACCCATTTCTACCTTTTCTGTGGCTTGGCAAGAATACAATACTAATTAACCACCAATGTTATCAAAATTTTGAACTGTTAACAGGTATGGTGCTTATTCTATTTACCTGACAAGCTAATACAGTTTGTTTTTAACTTATCATTAAAGCAGTATGTTGTTGCTCTGAAGTAGCATTAAAAATGACTTAGCCTATTGTCTCAACAAATGTTATGAGTAAAACTAAAGGTTCATCATTTCATATATTACCAAGATCTATTTAAAATGAGATGTGAATGTGTGCAGATATCTAGAGAAAAGTTACCTGGAGTGCTGAGGTAAATTACACTGGTTTATGATTAATAGCAGAGAACAACCTACAATTTGGGGAAAAGTAAAACAAACCAATACAATTTCCTATTATTACACACAGTTTTAGCTTCAATTTTTTTTTTAAGATTTTATTTATTTATTTATTTGAAAGCCAAGAGTTACAGAGAGGCAGAGCAAGAGAGAGGTCTTCCTTCCGTTGGTTCACTCCTCAATTGGCTGCAACGGCTGGAGCTGTGCTGATCCGAAGCTGGGAGCCAGGACCTTCTTCCGGGTCTCCCATGTGGGATGCCAGTGCTGCCGACTGGTGCTTTAACCCACTGTGCCACAGCGCCAGCCCCTGAATTCTGTTTCATAAAATTTAGTAACCAAATCCACCCCCCATCTCTTTCTCAATCCCTTGCTAACTGTGCATGTCATTTTTTCTGATACAAAATATTCAACAAAAATGTATCTAAAAAGAGGGATATTTTCACAAAGAACATCAGGAATAAATGCTGCTACAGATAGCTCTGAAGAGCCAGCTAATTCTTTATAAAACCAGACTTCACTATAAAACCAGATTTCTGGCTGGTGCTATGGTGTGGTAGGCTAAGCCTACCTGTGACACTGGCATCCCCTGAGTGCTGGTTTGTCCCGGCTGCTCCTCTCTCCATCCAGCTCTCTGCTATGGCCTGGAAAAGCAGCAGCAGATGGCCCAAGTGCTTGGACCCCTGTACTCATGTGGGAGATCCAGAAGAAGCTCCCGGCTCCTGGCTTTGGATCAGCACAGCTCTGGCTCCTGTGGGCATTTGGGGAGTGAACCAGTGATGGAAGACCTTTCTCTCTGTCTCTCTCTGTAACTCTATCTCTCAAAAAAAAAAAAAAAAAAATCTTAAAAACAAACAAACCAAAAAAAGACTTAATGTTGGCAGAGATTAAGAATTTCCTTAGATTCAAGAGGAAGAAAACTGTAACTTTTAACCATCCAAAAACTCCTGAAGGGTAGGCATTTGGTCTAGTAGTTAAGATGCCTTGGGGCCAGCGCTGTGGAACAGTGGGTTAAAGCCCCAGCTGTTCCACTTTCAATCCAGCTCTCTGCTACGGCCTGGGAAAGCAGTAGATCGCCCAGGTCCTTGGGCCCCTGCACCTGCATGGGAGACCTGGGAGAAGCTCCTGGCTTCAGATGGGCTCAGCTCTGGCCATCATGGTCATTTGAGGAGTGAACTAGTGGATGGAAGTCCTTTCTCTCTCTCTTAAAAAAAAAAAAAAAAAAGAGAGAGAGAGAGAGATGCTTATACACCATATTGGAACATCTAGGTTTAATTCCTTTTTCCTGCCAATGCAGACTCTGAGAGACAAAAAGTGATGGCTCAAGTAGTTGGGTCCCTGCTGCCCTTGTGGGAGGCCTAGATTACTCTCCCAGCTCCTGGCTTTGGCCTGACTCAGTCCTGGCCATTGCAGGCATTTGGGAGTCTCCTGAACTTTCTCTTGTCTCTTGAACAAATAAAGAAAAGAAAAATTCCAAGGATAACAGCACAACATGGTCAAATGTGACAAGAACAATTTCCAATTTTTACTTTAACTGTTCACCTAGTCTTCTTCCACACTCTTCCACAATAAGAACTCTGAATTCTTTGTGCATTTCTTAGAGAAGAAATGTTCAAAATAAATAAATTACAGGTTAAAAAATTTATCTAACAAGGCATCCTCATCAGATTATCTAAACTCTACAAGACAGTCATCACAAGTCAAATATGTTAATAGCCACACAGAACAATTTACAGTGAAAATAGTAGAGGGCAGCAAATCCCCCACTGAAATGTTCCTTTTGGTCAGGGGGATGGGTCAAGACTGAAAGTCCAATTGGATAAGTGTTCCAGAATTGATTAGTACATTAAATATTTACAAAGTATAATTTATGTCTGATTTTAAAGGTAAATTACTATGTATGTTTTCTTCTTTTTTTTTCACCACAGCTTTAAATGTGTATCACTTCAGCACCTCAAAACTGCAAAAAGTAATCTAAGGAACCCTCAGAGTCTGAGTCCCTTTCAGTTGTCTCTAAGGTCAAAACTGTTTTTATAATGTAACTAAGGCACTTCCTGTCTTTTTAATTAATTTTTCTCACAAGTATATTATAAAATAGTATTTTCCAAGGGCTACCTGATATGTGTTATTACAAGAGAATGAATGAAAAAATAGATGTGAGTGTAAAGGTTTCATTAAATCAAAGTTTATATGAAACTTGCAAAATGTAAAACAATGCCACTCTTCTAATTTTTTGTTTTGGAACATTATTTTTCATTAAAAATGATATTTATGCTAATGTGTAATTATAATCTGTAATTATTTAATAATTAATATTTTACCAATTTTAATATTTTAATGAATTAAGTACATTTCTCAATTTAAGGTATGCAATAGTAGATAAAACCCACAAATAGTAATTAAAAAAATCTGTGCTCCTGAACGTCTATGAATTTAAAGGGGTCAAAAAACTAAGTTTGAAAAGACCTGTCCTAGAGAAATTCTTACATGTACACAAGGAGATAACGTTTGAGAAAGTTCCTTGTAGTCTGTCAGCAAAAGAGGAACTAAATCTAAAGTGTTAATAATGTTTGAGCCAAAAAGCACATTGCAGGACAACTGTCAATTCTTTCCTCTGTACTATTTTTGCATTTTAATTAACAGCTTAAAATAAAATTATAGGTGGTGCAAAAAAGTGGGATAGGCAAGACATTCTTCTGGATTAAGGGAACACTGAATAAAGGCTAAAAATACAATGAGTTCCAATCCATAACTTTTGTTCATTCTACCAACACCACTCTTCACATTAAGAAGTATATAAACAGAATCAAAGACTCAACGTTTATTGTATTGTTGTGTGAACACCACAGAACACACTAACACAAACAGCTACAATGCTACTAGGCAATACAATCTTGAGACCACCCTCAGTCACTGACCAAAAACATTAACTGCGAAACTGATCCCTGATTCTGTTTCATTCATCTTTTGATCTTTCACAACACTTAATATAATGCCTTGCTGCAAAAATTCTCCAAATATCCTGTTAAATATTTAAGAATCTCAACTTTCTTGGGGCTGGTACAATACAGTGGGTTAAGCTGCCACTTGTTTGACACCAGCATTTCACTTGGCAATGCTGGTTCCAGTCCAGGCCACTCCACTTCCAATCCAGCTCCCTGCTAATGTACCTGGAAAGGCACTGGAGGATGGCCCAAACTGGGGTCCCTGCCACACATGTAGGAGACCAGGACTGAGTTTCTGGTTTTGGCTTCAGCCTGGTCCAGCCCTGGCTGTTGTGGGCACGTTGAGGAGTAAAGAGGACACAAGATCACTCTGTGTCTCTACCTTTGTCACTCTTATCTTTCAAATAAATAATCTTCCAAAACAAAACACACTGGGGCCAGCCTTGTAGCATAGCTGGTGAGGCCATTGCCTGAGCTGCTGGCATCCAATATGGGTGCAGATTTGTGTCTGCTCCATTTCCAATCCAGCTCCCTGATAATGGGCTGGGAAAAGCAGCAGAAGATAGCCTGAGTGCTTGGGCCCCTGCTACCCCATGGTGGAGATCTGCAGGAGGCTCTTGGCTTCGGTCTGGCTCAGCCCTGGCAGTGCAGTCATTTGGGCAGTGAACCAGCAGATGGACAATTTCTCTCTCTGCAACTCTTTCAAATAATTTTTTAAAAAATCTCACCTTTCTTATTGTGTATCAAAGACAGACTTCCTTTTACCTATGCTTCTGATCTTTCTCTTTCCTCTTATCCAGTTTTGCTCCAAATTAACCATAGCCTCTTTGCTGTTTGACACTGCTTTTCTAAACCCCATTCCCTCCAAATGCTCAAGCTTCTACTCTCAATCTAGTAGAGACCAAGGTTTGAACATCACTAAAGCTAAAACCTTACAATATAAGGGGTATCCCAAAAAATTAATGCAAAATGTGTATTATGACAAAACCTATGGATGGATTTCAAATTTTTGTATCAAAATGATCTTTAAAGTCCACTTTTCCATGAACTTTATGATGTATCCTTGCATACACAGTAAAAGCCCATGAACTGCCTGGCACCAGTGCACTCTACATTGTTACCTGCTCTCTCCTCCCTTTATCCTTGTAGCAACTTTTCCCTCAAAACCAAACTTCCAAAGAGATTATCTGCTACCTCATATTTCCTCATCGCCCATCATCTCTCAACTAAAACTATATTAATCTCAAAATCTTCAGTATCCTTTTCTGAAGTTTTTAATTTACAATGACTCCTCTGGTATCATGCAAAATTCTATCTTTAGGGCAACTGAGATGGAGAAATTTGCACTCAAATCCTAGTTCTATCATCAGTTGGCAGTATGTCCTTAGGTGAATTATTATTTAACTTCCTTGGAAATCAGTTTCCTCATCTATAACTGGGTATCTAGAGAGTTGTGGGGCTATCTTCCGCTGCTTTTCCCAGCCCGTTATCAGGGAGCTGGATTGGAAATGGAGCAGACACAAATCTGCAGTTAATGTTTTGGATATACAAAGTGTCAGGCTATAAATGTTCTAATTTCCTTTTTCTCCCCCTTCTCAATGTTCTCCCATGTGCATCCAAGTGCTTCCTGGTCATCTCCTTTCTATCTGTTGGCTGCTTCCAAGTTTGAATTCTAGATATCCAATAGCTTGCCAAAAATTTCCACATGACTATTTGATACATGTCAACCTGTTCAAAAATCAAACATATTTTCTTCTCCATTAAATATACCTTTAATGACTGCCTGACTTGCATTAATGGTATCACTATTCTCTTGGGACTTAGTATTTAGGGGCAAAAGGTGTCTACACCCTACCACAAACCAAGGATTCCCTCTTCTCCATTTCCACTACAGACTTGTCAAGTTCAGGCTTTACTAACCTCTCCTACCTCAGTCCCCAATCTGCTCATCTTCCTCAAGTCTCTGCCTCCTGCAACACTATAAATCGAGCAGTTCTGATATTACTCCACTACTTAAAGCCTTTGGGGTTAGCACTGTGGCACACTGGGCTAACCCACAGCCTACAATGCCAACATCCCATACAGACTCTAGTTTGAGTTTCTGCTACTCCACATCCAATCCAACTTCCTGCAAATGTGCCTAGGAAAGCAGCAGAAGATGGCCCAAGTCCTCGGGTTTCTGCACCCACACAGGAGACCTGGATAGAGTCTGGCCCAGCCCTGGCCATTGCAGCCGTTTGAGGAGCAAACCACAGGATGGAAGATCTCTCTCTCTCTCCTTCTCTTTGTGGCGCTTCCTTTCAAATAAATGAATCTAAAAGAGAGGGGAGGAGAGAGGAGGGGAGGGGGAAGAAAAGGGGGAGGAGATGGGAAGAGGGGAGGAGGAAAGGAGAAGGAATTCAAACACATGAGATAGATCTGAAACTGTCAGGCCCCAAACTACCACCTTTACTTTCCAGCAGGCTCAGGAAACAAACTACTAGTTATTTCTCAGTTTGCCCTTCAATCCCTGTTTCTTAACTTGCCAATATCTGATAGAAAATGCCAAAACTGATAGAGGATGGTGGCCTAGCAATTAAGCCTCTGGTTTTTAGGATGCCTGGTTTCTGGCCCCAGCCTACTGCTAATGCAGACTCTCAAGTGGTTGAAGGTTCCTGCCACCTATGTGATAGACCTAACTGAGTTCCCAGTTCTGTGCCAGCCAACCAACACCCAGAACCACTGTGGGCAGCTAGGGACTCAACTAGTTGATGGGGGACAGGGGCTGTGTGCTGTCTCCCCTCCTCCCTCTCATTCTGCCTCAACAAAAATATTATTGAAAACTTGGGAAACTGATACATTCTCTCCCCAAGTCTTCACTGATCCCCCATGTTCATGCCACAGTACATTACAAGGGTCCCAAAGGAAGCTCTTCTATCACTTATTAAAGTTATTTGCCTATGCATTCAGTCCTTAGATTAGACACCTCAGTGACAGGGACCTGCAGTCTCTGTATTCAGTATTCAGGATACAGCTGTACAGCTGAGCAGGCTCTCAAAAGTCTGTCAAATGAAAATGATTTGGGAACGGACCAATAATATCTGATAAAGGGCAGAAAAGCACAACAACTCAAACAGGTACAAAAAGATGGGTTGTAAAGTTAGAATAATTGCTCTAAAAGAAACTTTCAATTTAGCAAAAGAGAGGTGCACTGGCAGCATACACATAAAGTAAAAGCAATCTGAATTAATATACACTAGGAATAGAAATGAAAATTACTTAAAGAGAAAAATGAACAATAAAACGCTAATTTCGGACATTTAAAAGAAAGGTCACAGTAGCATTTCTCTTTTTTCAAGGAGCCAATACCATTCCTAACTTTGGCTTTTCAAAAGTAAAAACTGACTTTTTCAGGATTAAGATACTTTGTTTAATGTGCTTGATATCAACCTCAAAAATACCTCAACCAGAACTAAACATTTCTGTTCCTAAGGATACAGTTAAAAGCAGCCTCACTCATTTAAAAACATTCAATAGTTAAGTTTCTAACCTGTGAGAAAAATCTGCTTGAAATCATTTAACAATCCTTGTGTTATCTGCATTAATTCTCACTCATTCAAGTATCTGTCAGGCACCTGCTACGGTGAGATAGGTGCTGCCTTTTTTGGGGGGGGGGGGAGGAGACGGGGGTCTCCCTGACCTCAATGAACCAACATCCCAGTAAACTTTACCTTTAGGAAACAAACTCAACTTTGAACCCTGAAATATATGCAGCATTATCCCAAAGTCCCTGGCGGTCAAAAATCAGGAAATATATTTTGAAAATCATCCCTATTCACCTTCTACAAGACACTATCCAATAGCAGTCCCAATTATTACCTTTAAGACTTTTCATGTACCCATCAACGGAAGAAGAAGCATTTTCTGTATAATCTGTATGGCAATAAATGGTCTCAACTGCTCACAACTAAGGGTCCCTTCTTATGTCACTGCAAATCGGTAGGAAAATTACGGCACGAAAGCTGTCACAAGTGGAACTATAATATATCTCACTTAAAGATGCAGCAAGGTTTTAAGGCCGCATCAACACCTCTCGAACTACTACATCTGATTTTTCTTTAGTACTTGAAAAAGGAGGATAATCCAATTCAACCCTTGACGATGGTTTCCCATTCTGCAACCGCATTTTAAAGCATCAATGGTCAAGCCCTCTCCTCCCAAATCGATCCGGATAAACGGGTCGGATCGACTCTGCCCTCCAAAAGCAGCACCTGGAATGATTAGGAATCCAACCGGAGAACTTTAAAAAGGGCAGGCAGCTTAGTTCCCGCTTTGGGGAGGTTTTCACATGCAAATGTTCCCGAAGGAGGGGGCTGGGATTAACTACCTCGGGAGAAGGTGCGAGGGTGGGGAAGAGGAGGCCAACGCCGGCTTTCCCGCCGACTAAGG
Source organism: Lepus europaeus (assembly GCF_033115175.1). Classification (NCBI taxonomy): domain Eukaryota; kingdom Metazoa; phylum Chordata; class Mammalia; order Lagomorpha; family Leporidae; genus Lepus; species Lepus europaeus. The sequence goes on along the minus strand of NC_084828.1, from coordinate 13,155,832 downwards.
CGGAGCAAGCACTCTCCCATTCAACTTTTTTAAGTGTCACGCTGGGGCCAAAGAGCCTGTAAGAGGGTCATGCTCACAACTCGGAATGATACGGAGCCTCCCCCCACCGCCACCCCGCGTTTAGCAACTCCATTTCCCAAGTGTGTGATTCCTGGAGGAGGGGGATGCACGCCCTCCGCCGCCCGGGATCAGAGTCCAGGCGCCGACGCGCCGCGGCCAGAGCAACAGGAGAGCCCGGGCCGCCGCTCCGCCGGCCCCGCGACCGGCAGATGCTCCCGCTCCCCGCCCCCAACCCCACACGCCCGCCCGCGCTCCGCGCTCCGGCCGGCTCCCGGCACCGCGAAGCCTTTCACCCGGTGGGGAGCGGGGCACAGCGAGCGAGCGAGCGAGCGCGCCGGGATCCCACAGAGGGAGAAGTTGGAGGGGCCGGGGCCGGGCGAGGGAGGGCAGCCCCAGGTCGGTGCCCCCTCGGGGTGGGCGGTGGGGGAGGGGCGTGGGGTCAGTTCCCGTGGTCGCCCCGACCGCTCCCGGGCCACAAGGCCGCTCCGCGCAGGCCCCGACGCCCCGGAACCGGGACAGGAAGCGTCCCCACCCGGACCAAAGCTTTAAACCTCCGGCGGCGGGAGACACGGGCCCCGGCTCCGCAGCAGGCCCGGCACCCCGTGCCCCCGAACACCCCTCACCTCCTGGTTGAAGGCGTTGACGGCGTCCATGTTCGCGCTGCGGCGGCGGCGGCGGCGGCGGCTGCTCCGGGCCCGCCGGTCACATAGACCTCGCGCCGCGGCGGAGCGGGGCAGAGGAACCGGCCGGGCCTAGGGGCTTGGGGGGGAGGCGACGAGCGGAGCGCAGCCCGAGGCTGGGCAGGAAGGGGCTGCGGCCGAGGCAGAGGCGGAGGGTGGCGGGCCCGCTCTCAGTCCCGTTCGCTGGCTGAGGAACAGGCGGCGGCGGCGGCGGCGCTGGGCTCCAACATGTCCGTTTGGCGGCGGCGGCTGCGCCCTGCGTCTCGCTGACACGGCCCCCGCGCCCTCACGCACTGGCCCACACTGGCCCGGCCGGCGAGCGGGCGGGCCTCTCTCTCTCTCTCTCTCTCTCTCTCTCGCTCCCCCTCTCGCCAGCGGGATGGCGGCAGCGGCCCGAGTCCACGCCGCGCGGGGCACCCTGGGACGGCTCGGGCCTCCCGGCGCTTCCTGTGCCGGGCTCCCGCCCCGCCCCGCCCGCGCTGGCCCCGCCCCGCGCGCCCGGCCGCTGGCGCGTGACGCCGGGCGGCCGGGCGCTTTCCCGCCGGCGGTGCCCGCGGCCCGGGAGGCTGCGGGGCGGCGGCGAGCGCGCGGGCTGCCGGGGACGAGCTGGTGCGTCCGCGCGGCGGCGCCGCCGGGGTGCGTTTTTGTGAGCCGGTCGTTGCGGACGCGGGGCCGCCGGCGCTCGGCGGCCTCGAACAAAGGGCGCAGGGACCTCAGGCCGGCCCGCCGGGCGAGCACGGGCAGGCTCCCGTGCGCTCCGCCGGAGGAACGGCCCGCGCCGGGGCGGCCCCGCGGCCGCTCTTGTCCGCGCGCTTGGTTGTGCTCCGGCTGAGGCGCCGACGCTCGGCTTCCACAGAGGCCTGAGGGGACCCCGGGGCGGCCGTGCGCCACGCGGGGACGAGTGGGTTCGCGAAGCCGAGTGGGTTCCTCGCTGGCGGAAACAGGGCCTTAATTCGCTCTCCTTGCTGTTGGCCGGGCACCGTAGGTGTTGGGAGATTGGACTTGAATGAGTGTTTCTGCCTACGGACACCTCAGTGTAGCAGGCTAACGAGCAGATAATTACCAGAGTGGTTAACAGAGCCTTGGGGAACAAAGAAGATAGCCGACTGCAAGTCCAGGAAGGCTTCCCGGAGGAGGTAGCTCGGACCTAGGCTACCTGGAGGAGGAGGAGGGAAGAGATCTGTCAGGTGGACTGAGAGAGGGTGACCATGAGATGAGGCCCTAAGGGGGTCTTTGCCCTTCGTCAGAGTTTGGAATTTATCCCCAAGGCCGTGGGGGGCGGGTGTCACTGAAAGATTTGAGAAAGATGGGATTGTGCTGAATGTTCTCAGAGGAGAGGCGCAGGGGAGCGGTGGGGGGGGGGGGGGGCGGCCCTGGCCCCTGGAAGTGGGATTGTCAAGGAGGATGCCAAGGGCTTCTGGGTGGAGGTGGTGGTATATGCGGCCACCTAAGGAATTGATGGAGTGCAGGACGTGAGTTTGAGGGAAGGCGGAGTAATGGTGACTCCTTGTGGACCGGTTGCCCGGTGCCAGGGCCTACCTGGCATGCTATTCTGTCTTTTGTTTGATCTCTGCCTCCAGCTTTGTGGGAGGTGGCTATTAGTCCCGCCCTGGTTTTATAGTTGAGGGAGTGAGTCCTCATTCAGTTAAGTAACCTGCCCAAGGTCACACAGCCTGGTGATTTCCGCCTGGGGCCGGTGGAGTTTGAGCTGCCCCTGGGACACATACGGGAGGATGTCTGGGAGGCAGTAAACAGGTGTGGAGTGAGGAGAGATGGCTTCGAGGAGGTGGACATCTGGGTGTCCCCGTGGGAAGGCAGGTAGGTAAGGGGTAAGAAGAGGTGGGAAAGGCCTGGGAGACGCACAGCAAGATCAGAATGAGAAGGTGCCTGCTGCATTTAGTCGTGGAGTTCGTCCTGCACTGTGGCTGGAGTGGTGAGGGCAGGCGCTGAAGCTGAACCGCTGTGCTTTGCAGAGGGGAAGGCAGGCAGGAGACGTTAGACAGAAACTTGGCTGTCAGGACACCAGGAAGCTGCAAGACTTTGCTGGTTTTTGTTTTGTTTTGTTTTGTTTTAAGGTGAAAGAAAGATACCCTTAATCATTTCTCAGAGCAACAGATCCCAGATGGTTATGCTCAGGTTCACTTTTTTTTTTTTTTTTTTTAAGATGTACTTATTTGAAAGAGTTTACACAGGAGAGGCAGAGAGAGGTCTTCCATCCGCTGGTTCACTCCCCAACTGGCTATGCCAATCCGAAGCCAGGAGTCAGGAGCTTCTTCCAGTCTCCCACACGAGTGCAAGAGCCCAAGGACTTGGGCCATCTTCCACTGCTTTCCCAGGCCATAGCAGAGAGCTGATTTGAAAGTGGAGCAGCCGGGACTAGAACCGGCTCCCATATGGGATGCTGGCAGCACAGGCAAAGGTTTAGTCCACTATGCCACAGCGTTGGCCCCAAGGTTCACTTTCTATCTCTACATTATTACTCTCTCTCTCCCGTGAGATAGGATGTTTTCCAAATCCATGTTGCCATCCTCAGCACTACCCATGTTGCGTTAGACCATGCCCTTGGCCGAGCGGTTAAGGCACTGCTGAAGACGCCTGCATCCTCTGGTGGAGTGCCTGGATTTGATCCCCAGCTGCAGCTCCTGACTCCAGCTTCGTTCTAATGCAGACCCTGGGAAGAAGTGGTAATGGCTCAAAGAGCTGGGTCCCTGTGGTCTACCAGTTGCAGTCCAAGATACCTACAGCATGTTTCCAGCCTAGTGCCAGGGCACAACCTAAGTTGTATGGTTAGCTGGATATATCTGGAAACTAACATGGGGGCCCAGCACTGTGGCATAGTGGGTAAAGCCACTGCCTGCAGTGCGGGCATCCCATAGGGGTGCTGGTTCAAGTCTTGGCTACTCCTCTTCCCATCCAGCTCTCTGCTAATGACCTGGGAAGGCAGAGGAAGATGGCCCAAGTCCTTGGGCCTGTGCACCTGCGTGGGAGACCTGTAAGAAGCTCCTGGATCCTGGCTTTGGACCGGCCCAGCTCTGGCTGTTGTGTGAAAGGAAAGGCCCCCACAAAACACAAACACTGGAGTAAGGGAAAAGGTTTATTGTCGGGTGGAGGAAACCTGACAGGCTGCCTCCCCGTGCACAAGAGGGCAGCAGCCTGTATTGGGAAAACAGGTTTTATATAGCTTTGCAGAGGTAAGGAAGTGGGAGTGGTGAATCCCGTTAGGGTAGGGGTGGAGCTGCTGATTGTGATTGGGCCATCTGGTCAACAGACTTCTAGTAAGCCAGGCTGGGCTTGGGAAGATGGCACCATTTTACTAACGTTGTGGCCATCTGGGGAGTGAACCAGTGGATAGAAGACCTCTCTTTCTGCCTTTGCCTCTCTGTACCTCTGCCTTTCAAATAAATAATAATAAATAATTCTTAAAGAAACGAATACACTGGGCCTTTGTTCTCACAGAAGACCCCTCCCTGCCTCTCCCTGTAGGCAGGCGTGATTTGCACCTAGTTGATGTTGGGACATCATTTGTTTTGCTCACTCATCACTTATTACTACCTTTTTGTCTCAGATGAACCTGCTTCCTGCCAGGATCCACGCTAAAGAACATTCCTGCTCTCCTCCCAGCTGGTCTGAACATTTCCCACTAAATGCTCCCATGATGCTCACTAAAATGTGGTGCTTCTTACCTTGTAGCTTGTATTGCTATTTGAAAAAAAGCATTGCAGCATTTTCACACCATGTGGCCCTGCCTACTCCTACCTCTTTCTGTGCACCATGGTGGAACTTAAAAAGGGACCCACAAACCAATGAGATGTTCCCCCTCTCCCCAGTTCACACAAGCAGTCTTTCCTGCTGTGCATCAGGGAGTTCATTTGGCCTAAGGCCAGGGTAAAGTCTTGAGGTTGGAAAAGGTCTTTGGGGAAGGTGTTGAGTTTTGAGCTCTGCAATGATCTTTGAATGAGGGAATGATATTTTTCTGGGTATCAGCCTGCTAAGGTTTGAAGGCACAAAGAACAAGATTTGACTTCTAAGATCCAAGTGTTTAAGGTAGATAACTTAGATGTAAGAGGCTCTTTTCTGGGTAAAGTGGTTTTGTTTTTCTGTTGAAAGTGCTGAGGAGGAAGCTTTTACAAGCTATTGGAGACTATGTGTTATCAGCGAGACTTCGGGCACCTGGACAGCTTTCTCTAGCATTTTTCCGTTCTGAAGACAGCTGCACCTCTACCTGCTCTAGGACATCTGGCAGCCATTTGCACAGCTGCTGCTGGACTTCCACCTCTACCTCTCCAGGCAGATGAGTCAGATCTTCCCATAGGAAATTTTTGGCAAGTGAAAAAGCTTGTGAAAAACTGTCCTTTGTGATTAGAGACCTTGAACCAGTAGGGATGCAGCCTATTGAAAAGAAGGATCATAAATGGATGTGACTGACAAAAATCAGCAAGATATTTTATCCACTTGCAAACTTACCTTCTTCCAAAGAACATGGAATTAAACAGATCCATTTGTTCATGATGTGAATGTGAAAATAGCACTGAAGAGCTGCTGTAAACAACGACGTTTCAAAAGAAGTTGATCAAAAAGATGGCCTTTTCCAAGAAGTTGGAAAAGATGGCCTTCAAGAAGTGATATTCTGGTAAATTCTGTGCCCTTCACATGTCAGAACCTTTTCTTGAAAGGAGCTAGCTACAATCCCCAGGTATAGAGAACATGGAGAGAGAACATGTATAGATCAGGATCCAGGGGAAAATCAGTTCTTCTTAATATTTCCTATATCCTTTGAATAAAAATAAGTATAAAAATATGTTGAATGAGACATCATTCTCCCTGGTCTGCTTGCTTTCTCTGACCAGCTTTCTCCTCTCTTTGTTGCTCACCTTACACTTCTGTGATTCCTCTGCCTTCACACGTAGGGACTTCAACTCTGTTGGTTTGGAACTGTGTTCCCAACTGCCTGCTGGAAAATTCCACATATGTCCCTTCCATCTCCAAGGGACCCACCTCTTTTTCTTGACAACCTCTGTCTCATGCCCCTTATGTTGATGCCAGGATAGTGGGACAATGAAGAAAACAGGAATTCCAAGAAGGACAAGCCTGTGGCAGTTGAGTGATGGGCTTTTAGAGATTCTTCATTTTTCCTTAAATTTTCAGTACTTCTCAGACTCCCTGTAGAAGATATTTTACTTTTTATAGTAAGTAAACTCATTACAAAAATCATGCAAGTAAGTATGCAGCAAACCTAAAATGCTTTGGATTGGTAATTGTGGTCATGAGTACAACAGTGAGCCTATGAGTCAGTAATAAAGGAAAACATTTTATCTTGACCATTTCCTATCTTACCTAAGAATAGGAATTGGCAAGGAGGATGGGGGAAGGAACTGGGCATGCCCACCTACTATATCTGAGTGCTCAAGTTTGAGTTCCTGCTTCTAGGAAGTCATTCCAGCTTCCAGCTACTGAAGACCCTGGGAGGCAGCAGGTGATGGGTCAAGTAATTGAGTTCCTGCCACCTACAAGAGAGACTTGGACTGGGTTCTTGGCTCCCAGCTTTAACCTGGTCCATCCCTGGCAATTGAGGGCATTTGGAAAGTGAACCACTGGATAGGGTGCTCTTTCTTGCTCTTCCTTTCAAAAAAGAATAAACTTTAAAAAGGGGGATGTGTGGCCGGCGCCGCGGCTCAATAGGCTAATCCTCCGCCTAGCAGTGTCAGCACACCGGGTTCTAGTCCCGGTTGCCCCTCTTCCACGCCAGCTCTCTGCTATGGCCCGGGAGTGCAGTGGAGGATGGCCCAAGTGCTTGGGCCCTGCACCCCATAGGAGACCAGGAGAAGCACCTGGCTCCTGCCATTGGATCAGCGCAGTGCGTCCGCAGCAGCGCGCTGGCCGTGGCAGTCATTGGAGGGTGAACCAATGGCAAAGGAAGACCTTTCTCACTGTCCACTCTGCCTGTCAAAAAAAAAAAAAAAAAAAAAAAAAGCGGGGCGGGGGGGATGTTGTGGGTATTGTGGTACAGCAGGTTATTTTGCCCACATCCCATTTCTGAATGCCTGAGATTGAATCCCACCTCCACTTCCTATCCAGCTTCACACTAATGTGCACCCTGAGAGGCAGCAGATAATGGCTCAAGTACCTGGGTCGCTGCCACCCATGTGTGAGATTCTGATGGAGTTCCTGGCTCTCAACTTTAGCCTGGCCCACCCACCACCTGGCTGTTGCAGGGATTTGGGGAGTGAACCAGTGGATGAAATATCTTCTCACTCTTGCTCCGCCTTTCAAATAATCAATAAATACACAAATAAGCTTTAAAAATCCAGTCTTAAGTAAAAATGTGTCTTTCTGGAACTGGGGCATCCCAATCCAACACTTGCCCATTGTTCATTCACAAAATAAATATGAGCATCTGTTATGGTCAGGCACTGTGGGGTGAGCAAAAGCAGGTAAATTCCTTCCTCCTGGAGCTGCCCCCACCCCCAGAGTCTGACACCCTGTGTTGATGTCGAGTATTTTTCAAGTGTCTGTTGGCTATTTATACACTTTGTTTTCTTAAATGTGTATTCAAATCTTTTACCCTTTTAAAAAAAAAGGGATCATTTGTCATCTAATTGGATTGTGTGAGTTCTTTATTTATCTGGATCCAACCCTTTGTTAGGTACACATATTGGGAATATTTCCTTCCAGTCTGACTTGCCTTTTCATTTTCTTTTGAAAAGATGTTTTCAATTTCTAAAAATAGTTTATTTATTTGAGACAGAGAGACAGCAATTCCATCCACTGGTTCACTCCCCAAATGGCCACAATGACTGAATCTGGGTTGGGGTTGAAATCTGGAGGCAAAAATGCAAATTGGCCACATTGGCCTCAGGGACTCAACCCCTGGAGCCTTCACCTGCTGCTTCCCGGGGTGCTTATTAGCAGGGTTGGGAAAGGAGTGAATTGAAACCAGGTGCTCTGCTACTCTGAAGTGGGATGTGGGTGTCTTATCTGCTAGCCTAAACACCTACTGCCATATATATATATATATATGTATTTTTTTTTTTTTTTTTTTACAGAGAGAAAGGTCTTCCTTTTTCCGTTGGTTCACCCCACAATGGCCGCTGCAGCGGGCGCACCACGCTGATCCGAAGCCAGGAGCCAGGTGCTTCTCCTGGTCTCCCATGCAGGTGCAGGGCCCAAGCACTTGGGCCATCCTCTGCTGCACTCCCAGGCCACAGCAGAGAGCTGGACAGGAAGAGGAGCAACTGGGACAGAACCGGCGCCCCAACCGGGACTAGAACCCTGTGTGCCGGCACTGCAAGTGGAGGATTAGCCTATTGAGCCGTGGTGCCGGCCCTGCCATATATTTTTAATTTTGATGAATAGATGACTTGTTGTTGTTGTTTATGCTTTTCTGTCATACTGAAGAATTTTGGTTTAGCCACAGAGTACTAAATGGTTCCCTCTCATTTTTCCTCTTGAGTCTTAATGATCTAGCATTTATGTTGAGGTCTGCATCATATTTTGAGTTAATTTATGCATATGATGTGAAGTAAATGTCGAGCTTGGTCGTCCCCCACCCAGCCCCACCAATGGGATATCCGGTTGTCCCAGAACAATTGTTGAAAAAGCTGATAATTGGTCATGCATGTGTGGATCTGTTTCTGTACTGTGGTCCCTTCATCTATATGTCCATCTCACATATAAATGCAACATGTCTTAATTTCTCTGGTAATTCAAGTAAATCTATTAGTGTAAATCTCCAACATGGTTCTTCTTTTAAAAAAATCTGTTTATGTTTATGTGCCGGCGCCATGGCTCAACAGGCTAATCCTCCGCCTTGCAGCGCCGGCACACCGGGTTCTAGTCCCAGTCGGGGCGCCGGATTCTGTCCTGGTTGCCCCTCTTCCAGTCCAGCTCTCTGCTGTGGCCCGGAAGTGCAGTGGAGGATGGCCCAAGTGCTTGGGCCCTGCACCAGCATGGGAGACCAGGATAAGCACCTGGCTCCTGCACGCTGCGGCCATTGGAGGGTGAACCAACGGCAAAGGAAGACCTTTCTCTCTGTCTCTCTCCCTACTGTCCACTCTGCCTGTCAAAAAAAATAAATAAATAAAAATAAATAAAAATTTTTAAAAATCTGTTTGATTCCATAATCTTGAATTTCTTTGAAAATTTTAGAATCATCTTGTTAATGGTAAGTGAAAACAAGACAACACAAGAAGCCTGCTGAGATTTTGATTGGGTTTCCATTGAATTTATGAATCAGTTTGGGAGATATTAAGTCTTCTTATCTGTGAAGACAATTTATCTTTTTATTTATTTAGATCTTCAGTTTCTCTTAGCAGTGTTTGCTGAGATCTCAACATGTCTTGCACATATTTTGTAAATTTATCCCAGGATAATTCATGCTTTGGTGTGCTATATTGTTTTTAAAATTTATTTCCAGTTATTTGTTTCTAATAGAGAAATGTTATTGATTTTGTATATTCATCTTGTGTTCTGCAATCTTGTATATGCTTATTAGTCCTAGGAGCTTTTTTTTTTTTAAGTTATTTCTTTAAGACTTTCTATGGATGTGATTATGTCTTTTGGGAATAAAGACAGCTAGCCACTGTGTAAGTCTGTTGTTTAGTTTTCTCGTTTGCACTGACCAGTCCACCATTACAGTGTTACAAATAAAAGCAGTGAGAATAGACTTCCTTATTTTGTGTTTGATCTCTAAAGCAAAACATTCTTACACCATTTCTTGTGTTGTTCACTGAGGGTTTTCTTTAGCTGCCCTGTAACAGGATGAGGAAGTTTCCTTCAAGTAGTTCCCTGGGAATATTTTTATTCTATTAAATCATAAATGAATATTGAATTTTATCAAATACTGTTACCATATACATTGAGATGATCATATGATTGTTGTATTTTATTCTGTTAACATGATGACTTATAGTGCTTAATTTTAGAATGTTAGTTAAGTCAGTTGGCATTCCTGGAATACACTGACTTGGACATGAGATATTTCCCTTTTTATGTATTACTGGATTTAATTTGCAATGATTCCTTTAAAAATATTTTCTTATGTTCATGTGTGATATTAGTCTGTAGTTTGTGCCTTCTTGGAATGGGTTTGGTGTCATGGTAGCTTGATTTGAGAAGTATTTCATTTTTTATTTTCTGGAAAGAGTTTTGTGGAACTGATATTTCTTCCTTAAGACTTTGTTAAAATTCACCAGTGAAACCACCTGGGCCTACAGTTTTTGTTACAAGAAGGTTTCATGTTAATAATCTTTTTAAAATCAATATATGGCTCTCCAGGTGTTCTATTTCTTAGATAGTTTTGATAATTACTATCTTTTGAGAAATTTGTCTATTTAAAGGTTGTTGATGTCTTGGCATTAAGTTTTTCATGATGTTGTCTTTTAGTCTGTGGTGAGATTCCTCATTTCTTTGTCCTCATTTCTGTCTTTTATTTATTTTCTTGTTAGGTCTAGTTAAAGATTCATCTGTTTTGCTGATTTTCAGGGAAACAACTTTCAGTTTAATTGATTAGCTGTTTGTGTACTTTCTAGTTTATTGATTTTTCACTCTTAATTATTTTTAGAAGTATATTCTTTAAATTCCAAACATTTAGGAATTTCTCAAATATCTTTCTGTGGTTGATCACTAATTGAGACGTGTTTTGTGGCTCAGCCTGTGATTTAGTGGGTTGTTCTATGTGTGCGCTTGAATTAATGTTTACCCTGGTCTTGTTAGGTAGAATGTTCTATTAATGTCACTTGGATCAGGTTGGTTAATAGCATATAAGAGTTCTCTATCCCTATTCATTTCTTGCCTACTTATTATGCTAATTACTTAGAGAGGAGATTTGACATCTCTGCTGTAATTATGTATTTATTTCTCCTTTAAATTCTGTCAATATTTTGTTGTTAGGTCCATAAAAATTTAGGATTATCATTTCTCCTTCATGAACTGACCCTTTTATCGTTGAGTAATTTTCTGTGTATCTCCAACATTATTCTTTGTCCTGAAATTTGATTTGTCTTCTATTGATAGAACCATTCTGATTTTCTTGTGGCTGGTATTTGCATGGTATGTTTTTTCCATCATTTTGCTTTTAACCTACCTGAGTCTTTATAGTCAACATGGATTTCTCATGGGCAGCATGCAGTTGGGCCTTGGATTTTAATCCAATCTAACAACTCTGACTTGTAACTGAATTATTTAGACCATTCACATTTAATGTAGTTATCAGTATGGTTGAGTTCATTTTTTTTTAAAGATTTATTTTATTTATTTGAAAGACAGAGTTACAGAGAGAGGCAGAGCCAGAGAAAGTGAGAAAGGTCTTCCATCCACTGGTTCACTTCCCAAATAACTGCAATGGCCAGAGCTGAGCTGATCCGAAGCCAGGAGCAAGCAGCTTCTTCCGGGTCTCCTACGCAGGTGCAGGGGCCCAAGGACTTGAGCTATCTTCTACTGCTTTCCCCAGGCTGTTGCAGAGAGCTGGATCAGAAGTGAAGTAGCTGGGACTCGAACAGGGATATGGGATGTTGGCGCTGCAGACCGGGGATTTAACCTGCTGTGCCACAGCGCTGGCCCCGATGGTTGAGTTTAAATCTACTGTTCTGATGCATGTTTCCTATTTTTCCTATCTGCTCCTCACTGTTTTTTTTTTTTCCTCCTATATGTCTTCTTTTGGCATAGAAATTTCTATTATTTAGTATTTAAAAAATTATTTGAGATGTGGACAGTCAGATAGATCTCCTATCCACTGGTTCACTCCACAGATACTCAAAATGGCCAGAGCTGGGCCAGGCCAAAGCTGGGAGCCAGGAGCTCAACACCATTACCCCATGTGAGTAGAAGAGACCCAGTTATTTGAGCCATCACTTGCTGCCTCCAGGGTGTGCATTAATAGGAAGCTGGAATCAGGAGCCAGACTCAAACCCAGGAACTCCAATATGGGACACAGGCATCCTAACTGGCATCTTCATTGCCACACCAAAAGCCTGTCTCCTAGTATTAAAGTTTTTCTCATGAGCTTAGTACATATATCTCCCTTTTTAGTCATTGATCTAAGGCTTACACTCTGCAGCTTTAAGTTATCAAATCCACTTTCAAATAAATTTATACCACTTCACATGTAATGTATATTATGCCCTTATGTCTTCTGTAATCATTGTGCCTATTGTTGTTCTCTGTTTCTATGCATGCACTTCAAGAAGCTTGTGGAAACACAAAATTAAATGATTGTTTTGGTACAAAAAATATTTTGAAAACCATGCATTTTTTCTAATACACATTTTCCACAAACTTTTTGAAGTCCTTTTGTATTCATAGATTTCAAAATTTTTGGCATCAAAATAAATTTATCCTTTCATTCCATTTTTCCATGAACTTTTTTGAAGTATCCTTGTACATCTGTTTTTTTTTAAATTAATTAATTTATTTGAAAGGCAGAGTTACATAGAAGCAGAGGCAGAGGGAGAGAGGCCTTCATTTCTGCTGGTTCACTGCCCAGTGGCCGCCATGGCTGGAGCTGGACCGATCTGAAGCCAGGAGCCAGGAGCTTCTTCTGGGTCTCCCATGCCGGTGCAGGGGCCATCTTCTACTGCTTTCGCAGGCCATAGCAGAGAACTGGATTGGAAGTGGGGCAGCCTGGACTTGAACCAGCACCTATATGGGATGCTGGCACTGCAGGCGGCAGCTTCCCAGTACGCCACAGTGCCAGCCCCTCCTGTGTATTTTTGAAAGCTGTTTTTCGAGGGTACAGATTTCTACATTTACAAGGTTTGTCCCCACAGTACTTTAAGTGTGTTCATCTATCATTGTCTGACTTGCATAGTTTCTCATGAGACGCCTTATCATTCTTTTTTTTTTTTTTTCATCTGCACATTAATGTTTATTGCAGCTCAATTCACAACAGCCAAGACCTGGAACCAACCCAAATGCCCATCAACAGTAGACTGGATAAAGAAATCATGGGACATGCACTCCACAGAACAGTACACAGCAGTCAAAAACAATGAAACTCAATCATTTGCAACAAGATGGAGGAATCTGGAAAACATCATGCTGAGTGAATCAAGCCAGTCCCAAAGGGACAAACATCACACGTTCTCCCTGATCGGCGACAACCAACTGAGCACCAAAGGGGAAACCTGTTGAAGTGAAATGGACACCACGAGAAACAGTGACTTGATCAGCCCCTGTCCCGACCGTCGATGTACAATGTAGTACCCCATCCATTTTAGTCTGGTTTTTGTTCTTTCTTTTTCTTTTTTTTTTTTAATTAAGATTTATTTATTTGAAAGTCAAAGTTACACAGAGAGAGAGAGAGGTCTTCCATCTGCTGGTTCACTCCCCAATTGGCCGCAACGGCTGGAGCTGCGCTGATCGGAAACCAGGAGCCAGGAGCTTCTTCCGGGTCTCTCACCATGGTGCAGGGGCCCAAGGACTTGGACCATCTTCTACTGCTTTCCCAGGCCGTAGCAGAGAGCTGGATCAGAAGTGGAGTGTTAATGTGCTGCACCACAGTGCCGGCCGCTATGAAGCTTTTCAAATTGGGTTTTTTTGAGAGTTCAAGTTCTGGGGAGATCTTTTGTGTATTGAATTAACTTTTTTTTTTTTTTAAGATTTTATTTCTTTATTTGAGAGACAGAGTTATAGACAGTGAGAGGGAGAGACAGAGAGAAAGGTCTTCCGTCTGCTGGTTCACTCCCCAAATGGCCGCAATGGTTGGAGCTGTGCCCATTGGAAGCCAGGAGCCAGGAGCTTCTTCTGGGTCTCCCATGTGGGTGCAGGGGCCCAAGGACTTAAGCCATCTTCTGCCGCTTTCCCAGGCCATAACAGAGAGCTGGATTGGAAGAGGAGCAGCCAGGACTAGAACCGGCGCCCATATGAGATGCTGGTGCCTTATCATTCTAATTTTTGTCAATAATTAACCTTTTTTCCAATGTCTGAAAATTGTTATTTCCCATGTGTTTTCCAGGTTTCTAGTTTTTTTTGGGGGGGACCCTGTTACTACCTTATGACCAGAAGCAAAAGTTCCCAGAAGATCATAATTATTATGGAATAAAATTATTAATTTGTTTTCTACTTAAAGCCTTTTTTGTGTTCTGAGGAATCTTGGTGTGTGTTAAGATAGAAGCACTGCAGTCTTACTGCTCGTATTTAGGTTGATAATCCATCTCAAATAAATTTTGTGTGCATAGGAAGTGTGGTTCAAGGTGTATTTATTTTTTTTAAGATTTTAGTTATTTAAGAGGTAGAGTTACAGACAGTGAGAGGGAGAGACAGAGAGAAAGGTCTTCTGTCCGCTTGTTCACTCTCCAAATGGCCGCGACAGCCGGAGCTGTGCCGATCCAAAGCCAGGAGCCAGGAGCTTCTTCCGGGTCTCCCACATGGGTGCAGGGGCCCAAGGACTTGGGCCATCTTCTACTGCTTTCCCAGGCCATAGCAGAGGGCTTCATCGGAAGAGGAGCAGCCGGGATTAGAACTGGAGCCTGTATGGGATGCCAGTGCTGCAGGCGGAGGATTAACCTACTGTGCCACGGCGCAGCCCCCAAGGTTTATTTAAAAAAAAAAAAAAAAAAAAAAAAAAGTTGTTCCAGGGGCCAGTGTCGTGGCATACCTGGTAAAGCAGCCGCCTGCAATGCTGGCATCCCATATGAGCACTGATTTGAGTTCTGGCTGCTCCATTTCCAATCCAGCTCCCTGGTAATATATCTGGAAAAGCAGCAGAGGCTGGTCCACACACATGGGTCCCTGCACCCATGTAGGAGACTGAGATGAAGCTCCTGGCTCCTGGCTTTGGCCCAGCCCAGTCCTGGCCATTGGGACCATTTGGGAAGTGAACCAGTGGATGGAAGATCTCTCTGTCTTTCCATTTCTCTGTAATTCTGCCTTTCAAATAAATAATTTAAAAAAAATATTCCATTCTCCTTCATTGAAAAACTTCATTCCACCTCCTTTGAACTGCACTGGCACTTCTGTCAAAACTTCAGTGGCTGCATGCCTCTGACTGTTCTTCGGAACGCCTGTGTTTCCTCGATCATGCTGTCTTCACTGCTGTACCTTTACAAGATGTTTTGAAATCAGTGGGTGTAAGTTTCCCTGCTTTGCTTTAATTCAGTATGTTGACTAATCTAGAGTCTTTACATTTCCTTTCATACTTTTGCATAAGCTCATCAACTTTGGAGAACAAACCAACCCTCTTAGGTGTTTTGTTTGTTTGTTTTTTTGACAGACAGAGTTAGAGAGAGAGACAGAGAGAAAGGTCTTCCTTCTGTTGGTTCATCCCCCAAATGGCTGCCACGGCCAGTGCTCTGTGCCGATCTGAAGCCAGGAGCCAGGTGCTTCCTCCTGGTCTCCTGTGCAGGTGCAGGGGCCCAAGCACTTGGGCCATCCTCCACTGCCTTCCTGGGCCACAGCAGAGAGCTGGATTGGAAAAAGAACAACCAGGATTAGAATCCGGGGTGCCGGCGCCACAGGAGGAAGATTAGCCTAGTGAGCCGTGCCCCTCTTGGGTGTTTGATTGAGGTTTCTGGTTCTCTGTTGGTGTTCATGACTGTCAGTCTCAAGTGGGCTCACAATGAAATCCAGCAACATGACATTTCCCCTGTTCATCCAGTCTTCTGTCTTCCTAGTTATTTTATACCTTTTCCTCTCTGCTCATGCTTCCAACATGTCCCCTAGTCTCGCTTTCGAATGATGACTTGACTTCCGTTTCCTTGAGAAACTGAAACATTGAAGAACATCCTCGGGCTCTCACCAGCATGTCCACCTGTTCACCAGCCTGTGTGCAGACTCCACTTTGTCTCCTGTTAACCACATATGAGCTATCTGTGCTCCCTTCCAAGGCCTTGTCCCTCCCCTTGTGCCGTAGATCCCAGCCTTCCTTTCCTGCTTGGTTTATCTCTTTCCTCATTTGCATCATCAACTTTTCTCTCTACCAGATCATGTGCAGTCCTATACGAAGCTCTTTCTTCTCTTGTTCTAAACAAAACTCTAGTGAACGGAGTTCAGCTCCGAGCTAACTCCCCAGTCCTGTGCTTATGGGAACAATTCTTTAACCAAAGGGCACAGCTCCAAACCCTGATCCGGATGTGTCAGCTTGACGGCCTGGCTGTGCATCTTTTCCATCAGGTTCACACATGCTTCCTCATGATCTGGTAGCATCTAGCTCAATGCTGAATTATCTGCTCCTAGCATTCCCATAGATATGATGGAAAGGGGACGCAAGAGGTGCATTAAAAACTCCCATTTGGGAAAGAGAGGATGGGGAAAACCCAGCAGCCACTGGTCCATAGCGCATGTCGAACCTGCTGGACGGGAATGGGGATGGCTCCCTGACCTACTTTGGTGTTATTTCCATGCCTACTTGATCCAGAAACCCCTAGTTCTGCTCTTGGACGGCTCTCCCTGCTCCTTTCTTCCCACTTCACCCAACAAGGGAGGATATATGTGCTGTGTGATCCAACAGTCCTCTCTTAGCAGTGGTTTTGCAAATTCCATGGTTTCAGTTACCTGCGGTCAGTGGCAGTCTGAAATTATTAAATGGAAAGTTCCAGAAACAGTACTGTGATGAAGTCTCATGCCATGCAGTTCCGTCCCACCTGGCGCCTGAGTCATGCTTTTGTCGCTGCATGGGCTGCCTGCCCCACAGTCACCCAGTAGCTGCCCCGTGATCAGATCTACGTAGTGTCACAGTGCTCCTTTTCAGGTAACTTTTATTTTACTTAATAAAGGGCCACAGTGCAAGAGTGACTGATGCCAAAGAGTACCCATCAAGTGCTTCCTTTAGGTGAAAAGGTCAAAGTTTATCCTAGGAGAGCATGTATGGGAAGAAACATGTATATAGGGTTTGGTGTATCATGATTTCAGGAATCCACTGGGGGCTTCAGAATAGATCTGGGGGAAGGGGACTACTGTACACAGCTTTCGTAATCTTTTTGTTAATGTAATTTCTGACCTAAGAAACCACCCTAAGGTGGTATTCTCAAACTTGGCCACATAGAGACTTAAAAAGCTTAACATGAGGTCATGCGTTAGACCAATCAAAGCAGAGCCTCAGGGACCCAGGTGTCAGTGATTTTCAACACAGGTGGGGCCAGTGTTGTGTGTGCAGTGGGTTAAGCCATCACCTGCAACACTGGCATCCCATATGGGTGCCGGTTCATGTCCCAGCTGCTCCACTTCCAATCTGGCTCCCTGGGAGAGCAGTGAAAGATGTCCCAAGTGGTTGAGCCCCTGCCGCCCACATAGGAGACCTGGATGAAACTGACTTCTGACTTTGGCCCAACCCCACCCATTGCAGCCATTTGAAGAGTGAACCAGTGGATGGAAAATTTCTCTCTCTCTCTCTCTCCCCCCTCCCTCTCCTTCTCCCTCTCCATGCCCTCTCCCTCTATAACCCTGCCTTTCAAATAAATAAATTAATTAAAAAAAAAAAAAAAAGCAATGCCCCACAGGTGGTTCAATTGTGAAGTGAAGCCACTGCTGAGAATCACTTGGCTTAGGGTCCTGCCAGGTTCGCAGCTTTTTTTTTTTTTTCCCAACACATTTCCTTCAAAACAGTATGTTACTAGTCTGTTCGCTTTCAAACAATTTCAAGGGTAAGTAACCACATCTGAAAATAATTTTTGCCTCTAAGCTGCTGGCCATTGTGCTCTAACCAGCACCCCTCTCACTTAGCCTGATAAGATGATTTGATAGAAAAGATTCCCATGTGGAGATGCAATCCTTAGTCAAATCCTTGGTGCCTCAATGCCCAAGGCCTTCGGTTTGCTTCACCTGAAGCAGAGGAAAAATTGCCCTTGTTAATTGGGCCATGCTTAAAATTATGGAGCTCTCAATTTATTTTTTAAAGATTTATTTATTTTATTTGAAAGAGTTGTGGAGAGAGGGAGAAAGAGAGGGAAAGATCTTCCATCTGCTGGTACGTTCCCCAAATGGCTGCAATGGCCGAAGCTGGGCCAGACAGAGGCCAGGAGCTTCTTCCCAGTCTCCCACATGGGTTCAGGGGCCTAAGGACTTTGGCCATGTTCCACTGCTTTCCCAGGCACATTATCAGGGAACTGGATGGGAAGTGGAGCAGCTGGTACTTGAACTGGCATTCTGATATGGATGCCCATACGGTATGCTGGTGCTTCAGGCAGCAGCTTGACCCGCTGTACCACAGCACTGGTCCTTTTCTGTCATTTTAGCTTGGAGAAGGATTCTGTATTTAGTAAGCTGATTCCCTGCCCCCGCCCACAACTGTTAAACCAGCTGTCTCTGAGTTAAGATCTCCTCTCAATAAGTTAGAGGGGAGGCTAAGCTGCTAAAACAGAGGCCTTCTCCTGACTCCAGCACAAATATAGTGTTTAAAGGTTTATTTCTCTTTGGCAACATATAGCATTGTGACCGAGCACCTGTGTGCAAGCAAAAATATTTTTTAAATGATGAAGGGAGGAACAAAAACATCTATAAGCAGCCACACAGGATGCCTGATGCCCTGTTTAAACAAACAGAAATAAGCCTCTGAGCAGTCAAAATAAATGTCTCGTCCACACATTAAGATCATGCTTGTCCTAGACAGCCACTTGGCATTCACTCCTAGTATTATTATCTGACAGTTCCAATACCTTGAGTCTTCTAAATCCAAGCACATTAAAAGTAGCAAGATGCCAAAGGAGGTTATTAGAGCCTGCAAACTGACGGCCACAGGAAGTGACCACTGTCAAGTGACACAGAACTCACAAAGGCAAAGCCATCTGGAACAAGCAGTTTAAAGAACAGGAGTCCCAGCCACGTCTCTAACCCCCAGGGCCATCAGTTTTACAGCAAGTCACAGTAAGACTGCTCTACATGTCAGACCCCAGTTAACAAGGGACGTGAGAATGTGCCATGTCCCTAGGCAGCACATGATAGAATAGAGGACAATGTCTATGCCTGTCTGAGAAAGGAACCATGCCCAATTTATCCTTGTGACTTTTAAGGCATAGCTTTTGGCAGTATACTGGACGCTCACCCCCACCCCCACCCCATTTTTTTTTGTTTTTTAAGATTTATTTGAAAGGCAGAGTTAAAGGGAGAGAGAGACAGAGATCTTTCATCCGCTGATTCAACTCTCCATATGGCTGCAATGGCCCAGGGGCTGAGCCAGGTAGAAGCTGGGAGCCTGGTACTCCATCCAGGTCTCCCGCAAGAGTGGCAGGAGCCCAAGCACTTAGACCATCGTCTGCTACTTTCCCAGGTGCATTAACAGGGAGCTGGTAGAGCATCCAGAATTTGAACTTATATGGGATGCGGGTGTTGTAGGTGGCAACCTAACCTACTGTGCCACAACGCTGGACACTGAGCTCTACAGCCATGTTCCTAGGGAATCCAGAGGGTGAGAAAAGGTACCTGCTCTGGTGGCATAACCAGTGCTGTGACATTGGGATCCAGCAAAGAAGAAAAGTAATGCTGAGTATTGCCCAAGGAACCATGCCACTGTGCTCTCTCTTCCACTCAATCCTGAATGGCCACCTAGAGACTTCAGCACAGAGAGGCTGGAGCTGGCCACTGGCTGCTCAGGGATTAAAGAAGGAATGGGATGTGAGGGCAATCTGGCTGTGACATCTGTCACCCCATGGATCATCAGCAGGGTTGATTTGGCTGATCTGGCTGGCTAGGCGGGTGTCCCCTTCCTCCCTCACTGCTCCGTGTGTGTTCTTCCCGAAGCTGTGGAAGAGAATGACCTTCCCCACTAGAGGAGGACCAGTCTTCGGACAAGGGTTTAAGAGTAGCTGTGGCCCCTGCTAGAATCTCCAATTCTCAAGAAGGAATAGCAGGAGGCCACTCAGAACAGGTGCATGCTTTGTGGTCAAAGAAAGGGAGAGAAGAAAAGAACCCACAAGAGAATCTCTGAAGAGCTCAACAAAACATGAGAGACAGAGAGAGAGAGAGAGAGATCTCTATAAGTGTCTACCAGGCCCAAGACCAAGGCTGAAGCCAACAGCCGAGTTAGAGCTGGCCTAGACCCTAATCTCTCCCCATTCTGCACCTGTGCTTCACTCTGGTGCCATTGCACCAACAACTAGCAAGTTGGGGAAGATATGAACAGAGAGAGGGCGGGCCAGGACATTTTCTCTACTGTAGGCTCCCAGCCAAAAAGGTGGGGAAGGGAAAAGCTTTAACACTGTGGGGTTTGGTGTTCTGATATATATATATATATATTTTGACAGGCAGAGTGGACAGTGAGAGAGAGAGACAGAGAGAAAGGTCTTACTTTTGCCGTTGGTTCATCCTCCAAAGGCCGCCGCGGCTGGCGCGCTGCGGCCGGCGCACCGTGCTGATCCGATGGCAGGAGCCAGATGCTTCTCCTGGTCTCCCATGGGGTGCAGGGCCCAAGCACTTGGGCCATCCTCCACTGCACTCCCTGGCCACAGCAGAGAGCTGGCCTGGAAGAGGGGCAACTGGGACAGAATCCGGTGCCCCGACCGGAACTAGAACCTGGTGTGCCGGCGCTGCGAGGTGGAGGATTAGCCTAGTGAGCCGCGGCGCCGGCCTTGGTGTTCTGATATTCTAATTACTAAATTGAAGCTGCCTATGACTTAATGGGATTCATTTATTACCTAGCAATGAGTAGAAAGCTTTGGAACCTGGTAGAATTTCTGCCAGACTCGTGGCAGACTTCACTGAAGAGACCTTAAAGAGGGAAACACAGAGTTCAGGTTTTGTTTGGGGCATGATTTATGCTCATTCAACAGACTGGCTCCAATGAGTAATGTTCATTAAGTGCTAACGTGTGCTAGAGCTGTGCCAAACACTTTCCAAGCATTAGCACAGTCAGTTACCCCAACAAGCCTCTACTATGAGGCTAGTTATATAGAAGGGAAACAGCGGCAAAAGAAAGTAGGCTATGGTTCGGAGCCTCACAGCTAATAAGTGGCAGAGATGAGATTCAAACTCAGAGCCCAAGTTCTTTCTCTGACACTACAGTTGTCCTTGAGTATTCACAGGGGGTGGGTTCTAGGCATCCTCCCATGTATAGCAAAATCGGTGAATGTTCTAGTCCCTTATATAAAATGGCATAGTGTTTGCTTTTCATTGCTTTAAAATATCTGAGGGGAGCTTCCTAGCAAGAGAAAAGGTATCTGGGCTTACAGGTTGGAGGTTCACAATTGGGTGTCCGCATTGGTTCAGGCATGTGAAGGATGATGGCATGAGAGTGACATGGTGAGCCAGGAAGCAGGTAGAACCAGGACCAGGTTCTTTGCCTACACTCTCCATGGTCCCCTTATATTACCCTTATAGTCATGGGGCTCTATCCTAGCAAACTAATCTAATCCAGTCACCCTCCAGGGCCCTACAAAGGCACATTAACCCATTAACTGTTAATATAAGACTTTGGGGGTAATTATATGCCTGAGTTCAGGGAGCCAACTCCTGTTCAAACTTTAACAAATGCAGAACACACAGATACAGAGGGCTTTCCATATGCCTTGCTGCCTTACAGCCCAGCAACCCAAGGGCTGCGTCTCTGAAGGCTGCTATTTGCTGAGAGGTCTGACTTCCCCTGGAATCCTAGGGTTTTCTACTTTGGTTCTCCCTTCAGGGCTTGCCACACGTTCCTTACTGCATCCCAATCAGCCAGAGACCCCCTTGGGCTTCAGTACATCAGTGGATTACAAGTGGTAAGTGTCAGGCTTGCTTACACTGTGGCCTGAACACTGCTAGTCCCCCTGGTTCTCGAAGCTTTGAGTCACTGGAGTCCCCCATCGAGTTAGCACACCCAAGGGTATGATACACATCTAGCATCCTGCAGAAGTCCACACATCTCACACCCGATTCTCGGTGACAGGGTCTGCAATGTCCAACCCCTCACTCTTCATTTTAGAAAGAGAACCCTATATGACCTGGATCACGGAACACTTCCTTCCATCTCTGCCCCAAATCCACTGCCCTCAGTCTGCTGAAGCTTTGTGAGATTTACCTGCTCCTTGGTGTTAATGGTCTCACCCAGGCATCCTGGTGTTTGCTACTGCAGCTCCCTGGGTTGCATCTGCTTGATGATCATTGAGATAACCAAGGTTCCCACAGACCCAACCAGAACGCAGCACCAGACAAGTAAGGTAACACTGAAGGAAGAAAAAGACATACAATTGTTCTTGGCAGGTGCAGCAAGCAAACATACAGTCTGTTTCTGGTATTCTCTGTGTGTTGGAATAGAGAAAATGAGCTGTGGGTAAATGTGTGGGTGCACACCAAGTGCGGGCTCTGTCTATTGGTGCAGCTTAAGTGAAGCAGGTGTAACTAATTAAATTTCTGATGCTGCCTTGTCATTCCCCAAGAACCCCTGCTTTTCTTCATGGACCCAACTGGAGAGTTAAAATAAAGATATGACAGCAATAAAATCCTCTGAACCTTTCAAGTCTACAAGTCTCTGAAATTCTCTAGCACTGGTGGTGCCGCCTAAGATGCCACTGTACTTAAGAAAGAGCTTGTTGAGTTACACACTTGGCCAGCCCTACCTATCATCATATGGCCTTTATTCCTCAGAGGAGAGAGAGCCAATGTGGGCATTTACTGTCTGTTTGCTGTATCTCTTTCACCTAGATCCTTATGAGTTAAGGAAACCAGTACAGGTTTGAGGGCTCTTTGAACCTGGTGAAGACAAACTCAAGTCCAAATTCAATCTATTGCCTTAGTTATAAATCCCTTCACTGACTGCAAGACAACCCTGACATTCTGCGTCCATAGGAATTAACATTTGCAATGGACCCAGTTTCTAATAATCCTCCAAAGACCCAAGCATTTCCCTTCCCCTAGTGCATATTTACCCTGATTAAAGGAGGTAGCTGTTGTCAGGGAAGATCAAAATGCAGATTTCCACTATATATGTATGATCTTATTGTAATGTTCTTTTTTCACTCAGAGGCTATCGGTCTGTAATCTAATATAAGGTCAGGGAATTGGGGTTCTCTAGCCCAGGGGCTCAATCCATGCCTCTGTTTATAAGGCCTACTTGAGCTTCTTAATGATTCTGGTTCTAGAAACACCGTGGCCAATCAGCCACAGTGAGAGACCATGTCAGGTAGACCCTTCTGATTCTGTTGTGGCCACTGCCTTGGGTCACTCACTTCTGAGTCCTGGTGGCCAAGTCTATAACTTAGCTGTTGAAGAGCCTGGGGAGTCACAAATCTGGCATATTCAGTCTCAATCATGGGAAGTAGAATCTGCCTTCTCTAAGGATTTAAAATCAGGCAATAAATCCAGATTTTTATTCCAAACATAGGCAGGAGGTTCTGAGGCTGTTCAACCAAAAACAATGACAAATGTTTTTCCTTGATCCATTTTGCTGTCTCCCATTGTTTCACAACTGTGACTTTGTGAAGATTCATGCCAGCTCCAAAGGTAGCCTGTACTTTATCCAAGCCAAGTTGAATAATAGAGTCCTCTTGGCTAGTGATTTGTTGAGAGAGTCAGACCTAAACCAGTCAGCACACGGCATTCCTCTGGCTCAGGGGTTGGTTTAGGAATAGGCGCTGATACGCTTTGGTCTAATAGGATGCAAAATGGTCTGTTCAGAGGGGTTCTGGGGGCAAAGTTTTTCATGTTCCAGAGAAATGGAGAAAGACAGACAATCGTATCTTCTGCGTGTGATACCCTGCAACCATCCTGACACCAGCATGGGCGTGCTACAGCCTCAGTTTGCTGGGCAGGGCCAAGAGGATCCTAGGGACACTGGACTGGCTCTGCAGAATTAAGCCAGCCTTGGAGCCTGCCTTATTCCTGGTCTTGCAGTTATGACAGCCAATATATTTCCTTATTAAGCTGATTCAAGCTGGGTTTTCTGGCATTTGGGATTGAAAGTATCCTAACAGAGTCCATGTGGAATCTTCTGTGTTTATGGTTCCTAATTGCATTCTCCAGAAGTGATGTTTCTTTATGATAATCACTGTTGTCCTGTGAGTTGTATGTGGCTGGAATGTAGCTCAGATGGCAGTATAACAAATGTAAGCATTGATAGGAAAGGGAGTAAATACTGATTGAATGAAAGAATGATTGCACTATATAAGCCTTAGCTACCAAAAAGTAAGTACATTAACAATTCAATTCCATGTAATGTAAATAAATGAGGCATTATTAAGTAGAAAATATTTACACAAGTACAGTGGAATGCTAAGCATTTTTATACCTCTCTTCACCTTTTCCTTCCCAGTGAGCTGCTTTATTATAATGAGTCAGGAGAACTGATTTGTAATATTGCCTTAGGCAGGTCAATTTGCTTTTCTGATTCTTAAGACTTCCAGTCTGCAAAACAATATTTATTAATTTCAAATTAATACATGTTACATGAAAAAGCACCATAAAGTCCAAAGCAGTGAAGAGACAGGTTTTATGTTTGTCTAAATTCTGGAGAACTGAAATGGTCACAATGATCAGTTATGGATTTTAGGTCCAGTCAAAATCCCTCATTTCCTATTTTTGGTTGCTGATTTTCATATTTAAAAAAAATAATAAATCAATGGTGTATTTCTTCATACACCGCTACTTCATAATTGGTATTTTCTGTATATTTGGTGGATAACAGAGTACTATAGTGATGGCATTTAGCCTCGTGGTTGACACCTGTGTCCCACATTGGAGAGCCTGGATTTGATAACTGACTCTCGCTCCCACTCCTGACTCCAGCTTCCTGCTAATGGGGACCCTGGGAGGCAGCGGTGACGATTCAAGTGATTGCATTCATGTCACTTGTGTGGGGAGACCTGGACTGAGTTCCCAGCTCCCAGCTTGGACCAGCCCAACCCTGACCATTGTGGACATTTAGGGCAGTGAGCCAGAGGTTGGGAGCTCTGTCTGTTTCCCTCTCAAACAACAACATTAAAGCAAATCCACGTTGTAGTTGGTTATCTCCACGTCCATAAAGGGACTCCTGACACTGGTTCATCTGTACAGGGTTGTCACAGTAGACTGCTGTAGTAGGAAAGCCGGTGGGACACCTGCTTCCACGTTGCCTCACACTGTGTGTGATTTTGTTTCTTGTGTTAAACAGCACTTTGTAGACTGTGCATCTCCTCCTGTGTTGAGCGCTCAGAGTGTAGTCAACAGCAGGTTCTTTAAGGAATCCAGTTTAATTTATAGACTGCCATGGCCTTAAACATACTCTGTAAAAGGACTGCACCATGTTGCACAAACACTGCTTGTTTTTCTCCGTTCACATTTTTAACGAGCAGAACTGGGGCTTTTCATGTTCCCCTTCTCAGAAGTGTACCTCCCCAATGGGTGGATGGATGGTCCTGTGTGTGACAGGGCACCCAGATGTGGCACTGCAGCTGGACACCACCGGTGGTCACTGGAACCATTACACAGGACATGGCAACGTGCTTGTGCCTGCAAGGAGGAACTGGAGCTAGAAGGTGCGCCTCTGTAGGGACTGCATAGGTTTGTTAGTTGGCCAAGAGCTGAACCTTAATGTGTTTGTGTCTGTTCACTGCTTTTAGTATTTCCAGATCTCTCAAGAATACTACCAACCTTTTCCTGTGCATAACCCCTGCATGTGAAAACAGTTACTGAACTTTGTAAATACGTACATTTTTTATTTAGGTGAATGCGTTTTTTTGTCCGCTTACTGCTCTTCTCAGCTTTATTCAATAAACTTGCATTGTGAAAAAAACAAACAAACAAACAAACGAGCATCTCATGAGAGTGAACAGCGGTAATAAAGCACTTTGAGATGTACAATTGCATTTGAAATATCTGCAGTGGAGACGGAGGGCAGTGTGTTAAGATCACAACTTTGTGTACCAAGTGTGTATGCCTACTTAGTTCTCAAGGCCTAGCACTTGGCATCGACAGCCTGTACAGAAGCTGACTGCTGGATTTTTCTCAGGTCCCAAGACTCACCTCCAGATGCAGGGGAGGGGTCTCCATCCCTGTCTACCTCGCAGGAAGTCTGTCTCTCTAACATTTGGACCAGAACTTGCTACTTCTAAGCACTGTGTATCTTTTTTTTTTTAAAGATTTATTTATTTATTTGAAAGTCAGAGTTACATACGGAGAGAAGGAGAGAGAGAGCGAGAGCGAGAGCGAGAGCGAGAGAGAGAGAGAGAGAGAGCACTGATCCACTCCCCCAATTGGTGGCTAATGCAGCCATGTCAGCACTGCAGGGGGTGGCTTTACCTGCTGCACCAGCCCCTATGTATCTGGTTTTTAAAAAAATAAGCAAATATGTTCTTTTTCCTTCCCCTGCTGCTATCACCCTTTCAGGGGGTAGTGCTGTGGCAAAGTGGACTGAGCTTCTGCCTGTGGCGCCAGCAACCCATATGGGCACCGGTTCAAGCCCTGGCTGCTCCACTTCCCACCTAGCTCTCTGCTATGGCCTGGGAAAGCAATGGAAGATGGCCCAAGTGCTTGGGACCTGAACCCCCATGGGAAACCCGGAAGAAGCTTCTGTCTCCTGGCTTTGAATCAGCCCAACTCCAGTCACTGCAGCCATTTGGGGAGTGAACCAGCAGATGGAACCTCTCTCTCTCTGTCTCTTCCTCTCTCTAACTCTGCCTCGCAAATAAATAAACAAACCTTAAAAAAAATTCTTACTTTAGGTGTATCTCCTCTAACACGTTATCTTGATCGAGTTCATCTTTTTCTACTGTGTAGAATATTTAGTATTCGGGCCGGTGCTGTGGCTTAACAGGCTAATCCTCCACCTTGTGGCGCCGGCACCCTGGGTTCTAGTCCCGGTTGGGGCGCCGGATTCTGTCCCCGTTGCCCCTCTTTCAGGCCAGCTCTCTGCTGTGGCCTGGGAGTGCAGTGGAGGATGGCCCAAGTGTTTGGGCCCTGCACCCGCATGGGAGACCAGGAGAAGCACCTGGCTCCTGGCTTCGGATCAGCGAGATGCACTGGCTGCAGCGGCCATTGGAGGGTGAACCAACGGCAAAAGGAAGACCTTTCTCTCTGTCTCTCTCTCTCACTATCCACTCTGCCTGTCCAAAAAAAAAAAAAAAAAAAAAAGAATTTGGGAGGATTCCCTAAATAAAAAAAAAGAATATTTAATATTTGATACAGAAGAATATTTTATGTCACAAGGTGTTGTTTTTATGTTAGAAGGTGTTTTATAGAGGGTTTTATTTTATTTAATTAATTGTTAATTTAATTAATTTTAAAAAATAAGGACCACAGGTTTTTTTATTATTATTATTTTTAGAGAGGCGGAGAGAAAGAAAGAGAGAGAGCTTCTGCCCACTCGTTTGCTCTTGGAATGCTTGCAGTAGTTGAACTGTAGCCAGGGATGGGCAGCGCCCAAAGCTAGGACCTGGGAGCTTAATCCAAGTCTGCCATGTGAGTGGCAGGAATCCAGTCACTTGCTGTTCCCCCTGGCAGCCCCTGGCCAGCATTAGCACGAAGTTGGAGTCAGGAGCGAGAGCGGGACATGGAACATACGTAGCTGCTATGGAAAGTGGGCATCTTAACTGCCAGGCTAAACACCCACTCCCTCATACAGGGTTTTAGATCACGGGCTGGTACGATTGTGGCCAAATCCTCCTTATAGACTGCTTTTATAAATAAAGTTTTATTGGAACATAGACACCTGCATCATTTGCATAGTGTCGCTGGCTGCTATAAAGGCAGAGTTGGGTAGTTACAGCAGAAAATAATCAGCTCACACAACATAAGATATTCATTACACAAATAGTTTACTGATTCCTGTTCTTAGATACATATTTTTTAGAGACATACTTGGAATTTAAGGTCTTAAAGAAAGGAAATTATACATTTTTTAAATCCAAAGAAGTGCCAGTGTTGTGGTACAGTGGGTTAAGCCACTGTCTGTGGTGCTGGCATCACTTATGGGTGCCAATTCATGTCCCAGCTGTTCCGCTTCCAGTCCAGCTCCCTGCTAATGCTCCTGGGAAAGCAGTAGAACTTGGAACTCTGCCACCCATGTGGGAGACCCAGATAGAATTCCAGGATCCTAGCATTGGCCTGATCAGCTCTGGCCATTAAAGTCATTTTGACATGAAGCAGCAGCTAGAAGATCTCTCTGTCTCTCTCTCTCCCTCTCCTTCTGGAACTCTGCCTTTCAAACAAATAAAGAAATCTTATAAATAAATAAATAAATAAAAATAAGTTCAAAAAGGCTAAGTATTTCCTTCCTTTTTCCTACTGGATAACAAGTATAAATGATTCCTACAAAACTGTTCATCCACTCTAACCACAGATAAGAGACAATTATTTTATTATCATTAACCTGTTGTGATATCACTTGTAGACTATTACTGGTTAGCCCATGCCTGCCAAGAAATTTGGGGCTTGGTTCTTTTGTCTTTGAGAAGGCTCCTTTTCCTCCCCAAACATGACTTCTGGTCAGAGGTTCTCCCTTGAGATCGAAGGAGTACTTCTTCTCCCCCTAGGATCAGATCAAAGTTTTGGGTTGGCCCCGCCCCCACCTTGCTGATACTTCCTGGAGAAGAGCAGTTCCTGGGTACTGGTATCAATTCCTG
This sequence comes from Lepus europaeus, assembly GCF_033115175.1. Lineage (NCBI taxonomy): Eukaryota > Metazoa > Chordata > Mammalia > Lagomorpha > Leporidae > Lepus > Lepus europaeus. The sequence continues at coordinate 13,127,658 of NC_084828.1, read as the reverse complement.
GCTTGTACCAGCTGCTTTCCACTCTTCCATGACTGTGTTTCACCTCCTTAATCTTGGGTACTTGTCTCCTGAATCTATGCTTGTGAGGAATTCAAGAAGAGTTGGGATGGATCAGGTCAAAAGATTATGAGATGTCCCAGAGGGAAGGAGTTTGGGGTGCATGCCAACACGGAAGCAGTTCAACAGCCTGGCACGTAGCTGTGTGTGTGTGTGTGTGTGTTTAAAAATTTATTTATTTATTTGAAACTCAGAGTTACAGAGGAAGAGAGAGAGACAGAGAATCTTCCATGTGCTGGTTCACTATGGTCAGGTCTGAGCCAGGCTGTACACAGGAGCCAGGAGCTTCATCTCGTTCTCCCACATGAGTGACAGGAGCCCAAGCACTTGAGCCATCTTCTGTAGACTATTAGCAGGAAGCTGGGCTGGAAGTGGAGCAATCAGGACACGAGCTGGCGCTCTTATGGGATGCTGGTGTTGCCGATGGTGGCTTAACCTGCTCTGCCACAGCACTGGCCCCATTGTGTGTTTTTAATGTTCTGATGTTTGATATTCTACAGTGATCAATTAGACAGATGCTGTCATGGACTTATCACACACTTAGTTCTTGCAGTGGAAATGCGTTTTCCAGGGCCTCTGTCCACACAGATCTTTTTAGGTAATTTGTCTTTACAGCTTTTCTTTTCTTTTTTTTTTGACAGGCAGAGTGGATAGTGAGAGAGAGAGACAGAGAGAAAGGTCTTCCTTTTTGCCACTGGTTCACCCTCCAATGGCCTCTGCGGCCGGCGCATCTCGCTGATCCGAAGCCAGGAGCAAGGTGCTTCTCCTGGTCTCCCATGCGGGTGCAGGGCCCAAACACTTGGGCCATCCTCCACTGCACTCCCAGGCCATAGCAGAGAGCTGGCCTGGAAGAGGGGCAACCAGGATAGAATCCGGCGCCCCAACTGGGACTAGAACCCGGTGTGCCGGCGCCGCAAGGCGGAGGATTAGCCTGTTAAGCCACGGCGCCGGCCTTGTCTTTACAGCTTTTCAAAATGATCCTAGCATGCTCCTGCAATTCTTGCCACTCCAGGAATCTGTCTCCTCTAGACATAATTCCCATCATTTTACAATGCAAAGACACCGCTTCATAAATCTGTAATGTATGTTACTGTTCACATGGACAGATTTTGTGCTTCTTATCTGTGACATTTTCATTGACTTTCTTTGCAAAGTGACATTATTACCATCCCAGCCCGGATAAGATTTCTTTCCTGATTCTTCCTCCGTCCGTTTATCAGAATCCTTCAGAGCTCCCTCTTCCCTTTCCCCTACACAGAGTATCCATGCGAAGACTTCTCTTCTAAGCCGGTTTCCTTGGATATTTTTTGTCTAAGGATCACTTTATTAAAGAGATATCATCAACTAAAAGGCACCTGTCCCAATCTCTGTCTGCATCATGATTTTTTGAGCATTTATAGGTTTTTTTTTACACCAAAAATGTAAGGAAATCTTTCGGTAATATTATATATTGTTAATGCTAAAGGACCATTGTTTTATTAATACCTTATAAACATTATTTATAATATCCCTATTAGAAATATTTTTTTTTGACAGGCAGAGTGGACAGTGAGAGAGAGACAGAGAGACAGAGAGAAAGGTCTTCCTTTTGCCGTTGGTTCACCCTCCAATGGCCGCCACGGCCCCTACGCTGTGGCTGGCGCACCGCGCTGATCCGAAGGCAGCAGCCAGGTGCTTCTCCTAGTCTCCCATGCGTGTGCAGGGCCCAAGCACTTGGGCCATCCTCCACTGCACTCCCAGGCCATAGCAGAGAGCTGGCCTGGAAGAGGGGCAACCGGGACAGAATCTGGTGCCCCGATCAGGACTAGAACCCAGTGTGCTGGCGCCGCTAGGTGGAGGATTAGCCTGTTGAGCCACACCACCGGCCCCTATTAGAAATATTATAAATTGCTTATTAGGTACCTTTATCTATAGTTTAATATTTATAGAAATTAACAATTTTAAACCTTTTAAAAAGATTTATTTATTTGAAAGTCAGAGAGACAGAAAGAGAGAGAGAAAGAGAGAGAGAATGCTCCCAAGCACTGGTTCACTCTTCCAATGCCAGTCCAATGGGGCTGGACTGAGCTGGAGCCGGGAGCCAGGAACTCAATCCAGCTCTCCTATGTAGTCGGCAGATACTCAATTACCTGAGTCACCACTACTGCCTCCCAGGGTTTGCATTAGCAGGAGGCTGGAGGCAGGAGCTGGGGGTAGATATGGAACCAGACACTTCAACTTGGGATACAGGTGTTTTAGCCAACATCTTAACCTCTATATCAAATGCCCACACCTTCAACTCTAGTTTAAAAACAGACTATAATATATTTTTACTAGCTTTGAAACACTGAGGTTTGATTTTCATGACAAACTGTAAAACTTGAAATACAGATTTATTTCTTAATCCAAAGGCAATGGAGACACAGATCTGAATGGGGCAAGATTCCTACCCTCATGGAGCTTGCAATTTCAGATGAGTCTGACAATAATTGCAACATGGGAAGAGCTTCTATTTCGGTTGGGTTCTACAAGTTTTACTGGCACATGTGTGATGATGTCCTCAGGGAGGGCTTCCTGGAAGAGGTGAGCTAGGCCTTAAAGAAAGCAGGAGTCACCAGATTAGGAAAAGTATTCCAGGAGGAAGGAACAGCTTGTGCAAAGTCAAGTAATTCTATTAGGTAATCTGTAGCAGGTGCACATGTGTATGGAGCTGTGATGGTCTAACTCCACACTCACAAATGTATGGGCCTGGGGAAAAGCTGTACCAAAGCAGAGTGTCAGCAGCCTTTCCAGGTACTGTGGCAAGGCCCAGAAGCAGCCTGGGGGATGGAAAGGGACCAGAGACCTCCAATGCAAGAAATGAACTAGTGTACATAAAAGAGGTTTTGGGGGATGAAGCATAAACTCCACAGGCAGATCTGTGAGATATGACTCACTTCTGTATGGTTCTAACTGGGCAATCAGAGATGTCTCTGATTTCCCTTTATGGTTCTACTGAGTAAGACCCTTCCTTAGCGCACAGGGCCACAGGCTGAAGGAAGCACGCTGGGGAGAACACTGCTTCCTTTATTTCTGTGGGTTAAGTCTAATTTTAGGAAGCAGCACAGCATACTGAACAAAACGGATGTTTCTAAGCAGATTGTGTGTGTGTGTGTGTGTGTGTGAGTGTGTTAAGCCCTTGCCCCCTTCCGGGCCTCATGCAGTATCAAAACAACTGAATGAAAAGAAAACTAATTCTTTTCTCTATTATTGATGTTATCTTTGTTATCTTCATTTATTATTATTTTTTGAGAAGCAGAGAGAGAGAGAGAGAGAGAGAGAGAGAGAGAGATGCTCCCATCTGCTGGTTCACTCCCCAAATGTCTGCAACAGCTGGGACTAGGTTAGGCCAAAGCTGGGAGCCAAGAGCTCAGATCTGGGCCCCATACCTGGAAGGCAGGAACCAACTGCTTGAGTAATTACCCGTGGGTTCCCAGGATGTGCATTGGCAGGACGGTGGAACTGGGAATGGAGCAGAGATTTGAACTCAGGTCTTTGGATATGGGATGTGGGCATTTCCTGTGGGATCTTAACTGCTACGCCAAGTGCCTGCCCAGTGATATGAATTTTGTATCACACACACACACACACACACACGGCAGGTCAGTCTCTGCTTTCAGCTACAGGAAGAATCAGGGCATTAGCTTAAACACACTCCAAGCAGTGGTTAAGTGCCAAGACCAGAGCCAGCTGCTGGATTTGAATCTTGGTGCTGTCACTTACTAACATTATGTTAGAGGAGTTAACTTGGCAATGTCTGTGTCTCAGCTCTCTCATCTCTAAAGCAAGAGGGGTGTGACAATAATAGTGACAACCTCGGGGGCGGCATTGTGGCACAGAGGGTTAAGCTGCATCCAATATGAGCGCTGGTTCGAGCCCCAGCTGCTCCACTTCCAAGCCAACTCCCTCCTAATGTGCCTGGGGAAGCAACAGAAGATGGCCCAAGTGCTTGGTCCCCTGCCACCCATGTGACCTGCATGAAGTCCCATGCTCCTGGTTTTGGCTTGGTACAGCTTCAGCTGTTGTAGCCATTTGGGGAGTGAACCAACAGATGGAAGATCTCTCTCTCTCTCTCTCTCCCTCTCTCTCTGTAACTCTTTTAAAAACGGGGAGGGGGAATGGAGGAGTGGCTGGGGTGGTGTCAGTCACTGGCAGCAGTGAGGTGGCTGTGTGTATACTGAGAATGCCTGGCATGTAGAAGGTAAGAGTAAGCAAACCTGGGGTTGGTTCCACCATCACTGCTTCCCAGTTACATGTCTTTAGGGAAACCTACAGTCTATCAGCCTCAGGTTGCTCATTCTTGAAGCTGGGAAGACAACGGTTGTTCTCCTCCCACCTGGTCATTGTGAGGGCCACAGTTGATTTCCCACTGCTTATAGAAATCTTTTGTACACTGTGAAGTGCAAACTCATGTATAGACTTGATTATCTATCCAAAGACTGTCAATGCATAGTATTAGCTTTTCCTGGTCTAATGTGTTATCTGATGCTTGCAGTACAATACTGAATGGGAATCTTGCTTTCTCTGTGACTTTTGGGGGAGGCATTTGTAATATTTGTTCCATAAAATGATGCTTGCTTAGGTTGCTAACACATTTTGTCAGCTTTAAGACCTTTCTTTTTGCTGATTTGCTACCATGAATGGCTATTGCATTTTAGCAAATGTCTCTAAAACATCTATTACCACAACCATATCGTATTTTTACTTGGATCTCAATTAATAGATTCCTTTTTTTTTTTTTTTTTTGACAGGCACAGTTAGACAGTGAGAGAGACAGAGAGAAAGGTCTTCCTTCCATTGGTTCACCCCTCAAATGGCTTCTACGGCCGGCGCGCTGCGCCGATCTGAAGCCAGGAGCCAGGTGCTTCCTCCTGGTCTCCTATGCGGGTGCAGGGCCCAAGCACTTGGGCCATCCTCCACTGCCTTCCTGGGCCACAGCAGAGAGCTGGACTGAAAGAGGAGCAACCGGGACAGAATCTGGCGCCTGAACCGGAACTAAAACCCAGGGTGCTGGTGCTGCAGGCAGAGGATTAGCCTAGTGAGCCGCGGCACCGGCCACTTTAATCGATTCTTAATGTTGAAGCATCTTTACACTCGTAGAATGAGCTTTTTGTATTATTCTTTTATTACACTGCTGGCTATGAAATATTACAATTTTGTTTTTAAGTGATATGTGCATATGTATATACAGACTGAGTATCCCTTATCTGAAATGCTTGAACCAAAAGAATTTTGGATTTTTTATTTTAGATTTTGGAATATTTACATGTGCAAAATGAGATATTTTGGGGTTAGAGGACCCAAGTATATACACCAAGTTAATTTTTATTTCATAGGTATCTTATGCACATTGCCTAGAGGTAATTTTATTTTATTTTCTTAAAATACTTCATTTGTTAGGGCAGCTTTAGATTCACAGCAAGACTGAGCAGGGGGTACAGAGATTTTTCCTATGCACCTCCACCCCCTTATGCACAGCCTCACTGGAGTGGTGCAATTGTTACAAGTGCTGAATCTATAATGATGCTTCACTGTCATCCAAAGCCTGAGTTTTCATTAGAATTCTCTCCTGGTGTATCTCTTTGGGTTTGGACACATGTGTAATGATTTCTACTACCTTTATAGGGTCAGATAAAGTACATTCAGGGCCCAAAGAAATCTTACCTAGTCAAGCAATGTCCTTTTTTTTTTAAAGTTATTTTATTTATTTGAAAGGCAGAGTTACAGAGAGGCAGAGAGAGAGAGAGAGAGAGAGAGAGAGAGAGAGAGAGAGAGAGAGAGAAAGAGAAAGAGAAAGAGAAAGAGAAAGAGAAAGAGAAAGAGAAAGAGAAAGAGAAAGAGAAAGAGAAAGAGAAAGAGAAAGAGAAAGAGAAAAAGAGAAAGAGAGGTCTTCCATCCTCTGGTTCATTCCCCAGGTGGCCGCAAAGGCTGGAGCTGTCCTGATCTGAAGCCAGGAGCCAGGAGTTTTTTCCGGGTCTCCCATGCAGGTGCAGGGGCCTAAGGACTCGGTCCATCTTCTACTGCTTTTCCAGGCCATAGCAGAGAGCTGGATCGGAAGTGGAGCAGCTGGGACTCCAACTGGCTCCCATATGGGATGCTGGAGCTGCAGGCCAGGGCTTTAACCTGCTATGCCACAGTGCCAGCTCCCTGAATGTAGTTTTATACAATATTTTCAGTGTGCTTGTGTTATTTTTTTTTAAAGGTTTATTTATCACTGCCGAGGAAGCCTCACCGGGATATCCCACCTCCTCGCCGGCTGCTCTGCTGAGTGGCATGTACTGCAGTGGTGGCAGCAAACCTGGCCCTCCCTGTGCCGGGTGGGCGCCGAGTAATGCCAAGGTCTGGTGTGGTTTGGGTTGGGCAAGGGGCCTGTCGTGCTGCCATGCTGTGGGGGTCGTAGTAACTTGGAAGGTGTTTTCCCGGGTCCTAGGAGGGTGACTCAGCAATCCTAGCCCCACACAGGGGCTTCTGTTTAGAATCTGAAATTTGGGCCTGACACTGGGTTATTGTTCTAGCCACTCCGTGGTGAAACTCCCTCAATGGAATGAGTTGATCTGCACGGAACTATGAGCTGAGGGTAGAAGCCCCCTGAGTGGCTTGTATAAGTTCCAGCCTCCTGCTAATGCAGCCCCACATCCCCGCCTCCCCATGCCACCCACCTGGGATCAAGCATTTCCCTCCCGCCTCCTGGCTTGGGCCTTCCTTCTGCCTGTTTGGGCCTTTGGGGAAGCTAAATAAAAAAATATTTATTGGAAAGGCAGAGTTACGCAGAGGCAGAGAGAGAGAGAGAGATCTTCCACCTGCTGGTTCACTCCCAAAATGGCTGCAACAGCAGGAGCTAGGCCTATCCAAAGCCAGGAGCCAGGAGCTTCTTCTGGGTCTCCCATGTGGTTGCAGGGCCCAAGGACTTGGACCATCTTCCACTCTTTTCCCAGGCCATAGCAGAGAGCTGGATCGGAAGTGGAGCAGCTGGGACTCGAACTGGCGTCCATGGGGGATGCTGGCACTGCAAGCAGCAGCTTTACCCACTATGCCACAGCAGCTGCCCCTGTGCTTGTGTTTTGACTGCAACACATTACAGGGGTGGTGTTTTCCTCTTTGGATATCAGCTTGGAGCTCCACAAGTTTCAGATTTTGGAACATTTTGGATTTCAGATTTGGACAGGGGATGTTCAACTTGTATATATGTGTTGATTGATAGACATAAATAAGGATATATATCAAATATTGTCTTACACTGATTCTAGAAAATGAGTTGAATAGGCCTACCATTTTTTCTTAGACTCTGAGACAGTATATATAGACTTTTCTCTTAAAGTTTTTGCAAACAACAGGATTTCTTTCTTTCTTTCTTTCTTTTTTTTTTTTTGACAGGCAGAGTGGACAGTGAGAGAGAGACAGAGAGAAAGGTCTTCCTTTGCCGTTGGTTCACCCTCCAATGGCTGCCGCGGTAGGCGCGCTGCGGCCAGCGCACCGCGCTGATCCGATGGCAAGAGCCAGGTGCTTATCCTGGTCTCCCATGGGGTGCAGGGCCCAAGCACGTGGGCCATCCTCCACTGCACTCCCTGGCCACAGCAGAGAGCTGGCCTGGAAGAGGGGCAACCGGGACAGGATCGGTGCCCTGACCGGGACTAGAACCCGGTGTGCCGACGCCGCAAGGCGGAGGATTAGCCTAGTGAGCCGCGGCGCCGGCCTCTTTCTTTCTTTTTTAAACGCTGTGTAGTTACCTCATAATTTCTTTAACCAGTCTTCAGTGGACAGGCATTTGGATTGATTCTGTATCTTAGCTATTGTGAATTGAGCTGCAATATACATGAAGGTACAGATAACTCTTTCAAATGCTGATTTCATTTCCCTTGAATAAATTCCTTGGAGTGGGATGGCTGAGTCATATGGTAGGTCTATATTCAGATTTCTGAGGTATCTCCATACTGTCTTCCACAGTGGATGGACCAGATTACATTCCCTCCAGCAGTGGGTTAGGGTAACTTTTTCTACACATCCTCACCAGCATTTGTTGTTTGTTGATTAGTGTATAAAAGCCATTCTAACTGGGGTGAGGTGAAACCTCATTGTGGTTTTGATTTGCATTTCCCTGATGGCCAGTGATCCTGAGCATTTTTGCATGTGTCTGTTGGCCATTTGGATTTCCTCTTTTAAAAAATGCCTGTTTAAACCCTTTGACCATTTCTTCACTGGGTTGTTTGCTTTGTTGTTGTTGATTTTCTTGATCTCTTTATATATTCTGGTTATTAATCCTTTATCAGTTGCATAGTTTGCAAATATTTTTCCCATTCTGTCGGTTGCCTCTTAACTTCCTGAGTGTCTCTTTTGCAGTGCAGAAGCTTCTCAGTTTGATGTAATTCCATATGTCAATTTTGGCTTTGATTGCCTGTGCTTCTAGGGTCTTTTCCAAGAAGTCTTTACATATGGCAATGCCTTGCAGGGTTTCCCCAATGTTCTCTAATAATTTAATGGAATCATGTCGTAGATTTAGGTCTTTAATCTATTTTGAGTGGGTTTTTGTTTAAGATGTAAGGTAGAGACCTTGGTTCATACTTCTGCATGTGGAGATCCAGTTTCCCCAGTGACATTTGTTGAAGAGACTGTCCTTGTTCCAGGAATTGTTTTTAGCTCCTTTGTCAAGGATAAATTGTCTGTAGATGAATGGGTTGATTTCTGGCATTTATATTCTGTTCCTTTAGCCTATCCACCTGTTTTTGTACCAGTACCAGGGTGTTCTGATTATAACTGCCCAGTAGGATGTCTTGAAATCTGGAATTGTGATGCCTCTGGCTTTGTTTTTGTTGTATAAGATTGCTTTAGCTATTTGGGGTCTGCTGTGTTTCCATATGAATTTCAGCACCATTTTTTTCTATATCTGAGGAGAATGTACTTGGTATTTTGATTGGTATTACAGTAAATTGCTTTCAGTAGTATGGACATTTTGATGATATTGATTCTTCCAATCTGTGAACATGGACAATTTTTCCATTTTTTTTGTATCTTCTTCTATTCCTTTCTTTAATGTTTTGTAATTCTCATCATAGAGATCTTTGACATCCTTGACATTATTCACCTAGACCAAGTGGGATTTATCTCTGATATGTAGGGATGGTTCAACATTCACCATTCAATCAGTGTGATACATCACATTAACAAACTGAAGAGCAAAAACCACATGATTATCTCAAGATGCAGAGAAAGCATTTTATAAAATACAACACCCTTTCATGATGCAAACTTTAATTGGGTATAGAAGGAATATTCCTCAACACAATCAAGGCAATTTACGACAAACCCATGGCCAGTATCCTACTGAATGGGAAAAAGTTGGAAGCATTCCCATTGATATCCAGAACAAGACAAAGATGCCCACTCTCACCATTGCTATTCAATATAATTCTGGAAGTTTTAGCCAGAGCCAATAGGCAAGAAAAAGAAATCAAAGGGATACATTTTGGAAAGGAAGAGGTCAAATTATCCCTGTTTGCAGATGATGCGATTCTATAAATAGGGTGGAAAGCTCTGTAGATATCTGTTTGGTCTATAGTGTTGATTAACTCTGTTGTTTTCCTTGCTGATTTTCTGTCTAGTTGATCTGTCCATTGCTGAAAGTGGGGTATTGAAGTCCCCCATTACTATTGTATTGGAGTCTATATCTCTCTTTAGATCCATTAACATTTCTTTTAAATAGCCAGATGCCCTGTAATTAGGTGCATATACATTTATAATAGTCACATCTTCTTGTTGAATTGATCACTTAGTCATTACATAGTGCCCTTCTTTGTCTCTTTTAACAATTTTTCTGTTAAAGTATATTTTGTCTGATATTAGGATGGCTACACCAGCTCTTTTTTGGTTTCTGTTAGCATGGACTATCTTTTTCCATATTGTTTACTTTGGAGTACCTTTGTGCTTCTATTGGGAGATTTTCTGCCTTCCCTTTGTTTCATAGTGATGACCATGTTTCTGTGTTTCTGTGTGTAGCACATCCTTAATTGTCTTTTGTAAGGCTGAAAAAGTGGTGAAAAATTCAATTTCTGTTTGTTATGGAAGGTCTTATTTCACCTTCCTTCATAAATGAGAGCTTTGCAAGGTGCAGTATTCTGGGTTGACAGTTTTTTCTCTTAAGTCTTGGACTATATCTTGCCATTCTCTCCTAGCCTGTAGAGTTTCTGATGAGAAGTCAACTGTGAGTCTGATTGGAGGTCCTTGGAAAGTAATCTCGTGTTTTTCTCATGCACATTTTAGAATCTTTTCTTTATGTTTTACTGTGGTGAGTTTGATTACAATGTGTCGAGGTGAGAATCTTTTCTGGTCATGTCGGTTAGGAGTTCTATGTGCTTCCTATACTTGGATTTCCCTTTCTTTCTCCAAATTAGGGAGTTTTCTGTAATTATTTCTAAAAAGGCCTTCCAATCCATTCTTTCTTTCCATGTCTTCAGGAATTCTTAAGATCCATATGTTGGGTCATTTGATAGTATCCCATAAATCTCCAACACTGATTTTTGGTCTTCTTATTTCTTCTTTTTTCTCAGTTGGCTGTAAAATTTCCAGAAATTTGCCTTTTTTTTTTTTTAATTTTTTGACAGGCAGAGTGGACAGTGAGAGAGAGAGACAGAGAGAAAGTTCTTCCTTTTGCCATTGGTTCACCCTCCAATGGCCACCACGGTTGGCGTGCTGCGGCCAGTGCACCATGCTGATCCAAAGGCAGGAGCCAGGTGCTTCTCCTGGTCTCCCATGGGGTGCAGGGCCCAAGCACTTGGGCCATCCTCCACTGGACTCCCAGGCCATAGCAGAGAGCTGGCCTAGAAGAGGGGCAACTGGGACAGAATCCAGTGCCCCGACCGGGACTAGAACCCGGTGTGTCGGCGCCGCAAGATGGAGGATTAGCCTATTGAGCCACGGCGCCGGCCAGAAATTTGTCTTTTAACTCAGACATTCTTTCTTCTACTTCACCTAGTCTGTTCTTAAGGCTTTCCACTGCATTTTTAGTTGTTCTATTGAATTCTTCATTTCCAATATTTTATTTTGATTTCTCTTTAAAAATCTAAATTTCTTAGGAAAAATTTTCATTCATGTCATGTACAGATTTCATTGGTTCATAGATTTGCTTCTGATTACTTCTAAGTAATCCTATCATCAATTTTTTTGAATTCCATTTCTGGCATTTCATCAATCTCTTCATCTTCACATTCTAGAATTGAAGTGTTGTGTTCTTTTTGGGGCATCATGTTGTCTTCTTTATTCCTTATTTGTGAATTACTGCATTTATTAGTAGACATTTGTGGTAGTGGCCCTTCTTGGTTTTTTTTCCCCCCTGTGGTGGCTTTTATCTTTGACTATGCCTCTATGGCCTAATGTTGTATCTGCTCTTTCAGTGAGTACCCTGAGGCATGTGCTGGTTGTGGTCAGAGAGCTCTGTTCAGTGCTTCAGGTTGAGGGGCATGTTTAAGGTGACACCCAAGTTGGGTGTGGTAAATCTTTCTCTCTCTTTTTAAGCATAGAGTATTGTTTTGCTCTGTTGGTGTCATGCTCACCTCCTCTCCTCAAAGGAGACCAATGCCTGGGCACTGGCCCCAGTGGGTACAATTTTCATCTGCACTGACACAAGAACCACACAAAGAATCCATGCAGTCCTCAGTGTGAACACGGATCCTGCAGCAATGACCCACATCAGGGAATCAGGGAGCACTGAGCATTTGGAGCCACCCACAGTGACTGCCCAAAATTCCAGCCACACCCTGCGCCCTCCCACACAGACACAGTGTTTTCACAGTCCCAACACACAAGGCTCCCACAGTCATGAGCATCCAGCCCCCTGTCAGTTCTCCCAGCCAGACTCAGGTATCTCCTCTTGGCTGTTTGCTGGGTGTATGGACACAAGCTTGAGCAGCTGTTACATATGTCCAAAATGGTGCCCACCCTTTCTCAGCTAGTTACAGGATGCTGGTGCCAGGTGGTTGGGGAGAGAGATACATGCCCCCTTTCTTTCCCTCTACATTGGCAGGTACACTTTCCCACACTGGGCTCCAAGCTGGACTCCAGCCAGGCTCTTCCTGCAGCTTTATTGCCAGTGGCTTGGCTGCTGCAGTCTGGTCACACATTACTCCAAAGCTGTTGCTGAGGTTCTCGGCTGTTTGGGTCCCAAGCTGTGTGTGTCTACACCCTCCATGTAGGTCACAGTGTCCCTCTAATTTGCATGGAGTTTCCTCTGTCGTTTTCTCCCTAACTCTTTCTTGAGACTGTGCTCTCCCCACTTTTTAAAAACTATCTCCCCCTGGACTAGAGCAGTAAGATCCCTCCTTATTCCGCCATCTTGACTCTTTCCAATAAGCCTTTTTTTTTTTTTCTCATTCTTTTCTAAATTTATTCCATTATAGTTCATAAGTGTGTGTTGTCAGAGTTTCACTTTTGGGAATTTTTTTGTGGTTTCATGTAATTCAAGTATGTCTCATGAGAATTTGGAAAAAAATGTGCAAACTCCGTTAGGGAAAAACTCATTTCTCTTCATAGGAAGAATCTTCAAAAAGTTCATGGTAAAGGCTATTACATAAAAGCTATGCATGAATTTTGGCCGGCGCCACGGCTCAGTAGGCTAATCCTCCACCTTGCGGCGCTGGCACACCGGGTTCTAGTCCCGGTCGGGGCACCGATCCTGTCCCGGTTGCCCCTCTTCCAGGCCAGCTCTCTGCTGTGGCCAGGGAGTGCAGTGGAGGATGGCCCAAGTTCTTGGGCCCTGCACCCCATGGGAGACCAGGATAAACACCTGGCTCCTGCCATCGGATCAGCGCGGTGCGCCGGCCGCAGCGCGCCTACCGCGGCGGCCATTGGAGGGTGAACCAACGGCAAAAAGGAAGACCTTTCTCTCTGTCTCCCTCTACTGTCCACTCTGCCTGTCCAAAAAAAAAAAAAAAAAAAAAAAGCTATGCATGAATTTAAATTTTTTTTGCACTAAAGTAGACTTACTTTTAAAATTTTATTTAATTTATTTGAGAGGCACAGGGATACAGAGAGATACTTACTTTCCAAGGGGCTACAATAGCCAGGACTGGGCCTGGACAAGACCAGGAGCCAGGAGTTCAATTCAGGTGTCTCATGTGAGTGGTGGGAATCCAGATACTGATGCCATCATCTGATACCTCCCAGTGTACACATTAGTAGGAAGCTGGAGTTGGAGCTAGAATTTGAATCTAGACATTCCCAATATAGGATACAGGTGTCCCAACAGGCAGCTTAACAAGGTAGGTCAAATACATAGCCCTTATACTTTTCTTGTAATTATGTCCTTCATGAACTTTTAAAATTATTCTCATGTATCTATTAAAATATAAGTGTTAATTTTACTAGTCAAGACTTCTTGAATTTTATTCATTTCTTCGTTTTTAAATATTTATTTATTTGTTTATTTGAAAGAGTTACAGAGAAAGAGGGAGAGAGAGAGAGAGAGCGAGCACTCTTCCATCCCCTGGCTCTGTTCCCAACAGCCACATCACCTGAAACTGGGCCAGGCCAAAGCCAGGAGCCAGGATCTTCTTTTAGGTCTCCCACATGGGTAGCAAGGACCCAAGTACTTGGACCATCTTCCATGCTTTTCTTAGGCTATTAGCAGGGAGCTGGGTCATAAGTGGAGCAGCCGAGACTAGAACTGGCACCCATATGGGATGATGTTACCACAGGTGGCAGCTTAACCTGCTATATCCCAACACCCATTCCCCCAGAATTTGATTCATTTCTATAATGGTTGACAAGCCTTTTTCTAGGAGATGGATTTAAAGCCACCCACTACAAGAACTTTCCATTGTCTTATTTTGATGCTAAGGTTTTAAGTACGTAAAGGTTTTTTTGTTTTTTGTTATTTATTTATTTATTTATTTGAGAGGTAGAGTTAAGACAGCGAGAGGGAGAAACAGAGAGGTCTTCTGTCCGTTGATTCACTCCCCAGATGGCTGCAATGGCCATAGCTGAGCCGATCCGAAGCCAGGAGCCAGGAGCTTCTTCCGGGTCTCCCACGTGGGTGCAGGGGCCAAGGACTTGGGCCATCTTCTACTGTTTTCCCAGGCCATAGCAGAGAGCTGGATCGGAAATGGAGCAGCTGGGTTTTGAACCGGCGCCCATATGGGGGGCCGGTGCTTCAGGCCAGGGCTTTAACTCACTGTGCCACAGCGCTGGCCCCTGTTCCTCCTATTTACAAATGAGTCCACTGAGGCTCTGCACAGGATACGAGTTGCCTAATGCCGGAGAGCAAGTAAATGGCACAGTCAGGCTTCGCGTCCACACCTTCCTGACTTCAAACCTGAGTTTTCTTCCACTACGCCTTCTGAAAAGAGTTTGGCAGCTCAGGTTCAAGGCTCAGCCGCACGACTTCGTTGCGTCTCAGTCTTCTCAGACGTGCGATGGGAACACAGGTGACACCAATTCTCAGCTCCTCGTTGGATTTCTGGGAGGACCGGATGAATGACTGGGAGGATAGCATCTCCCCGAGTTGGGGTAGTTTTTGACATCCTGGAGAAGCTTACGTTTGACTTGTAAACTTCTAAGTTTGAGAAAGACTTTCGCAGGCAGCCTCTGAAACTTTCAGAATAGCCATGGCGCTTTCCGTCACACCAGAGGCCACCCTCTTCTATTTTCAGAGTTCAACTTTCTTCTCGGTGTTATTTGTAGGTGGGCAAATCTGAACCAGGTTTCCGTTCCTGTTTCTTTATTTGCATCCGGTAGAAGTGTTGCATAAACTGATCTTGCTGTCCTCCCCACCCCTCTTTTTTACACAGCTTTGTTGAGAGGCCACTGGAGTTGCTGAAAGAGGACTAGAGGTGTTGTTGGGAGCCCCAGGATGGGGTCCCCGCCCTGGCACTTAGCAGCCGTGGTCCCTGGGGTGAGTGCCGTCACCTCTCTGCTCCCCAGGTCTCTACATCTGCCAAGCGATGGGTGCAGCTCTTTCCCAAGGGCCCCCTTGCTGTGATAGCAGAGTCTTGTGTGTTGCATTACGCAAAACTAAACACCTGCTGTAAGCGCCTGCACCCCAGTGACATGGCCCAAGGTGGAATCTATATTTAGTTGTGTCTGGATAATTTTTCCTTCTCCTTCTGCTGTGGAGCTTCCTACCTCCAATTATTTGTTTATTACCAACTGTTCCCCCACCCCCACCCTACCCGTGCTTTGCACTCTGCTAATGGGGGTGAGATGCAAATGTGCCTTTTGAGACTTTTGCTGTATCTCTCGGGCCTAAAATTGACAGGTGGGAGACAGAATGATTGTGGAAGAGCATCTTGGAGCAGACCGGCTGCTGGGGCAGGAAGTGTGAGTGAGGCAGCACATGCCAACAGCTGGAAAAGGCAGAAAGACTCGAATCTCACAGGAGACTGGGCACGGCTCGCTTCAAGGATCTCTGACTCTGGTGATGAAAAGAGGGCCCACCAGCTGACTGGTGGGGCTGGAGAGACACAGAGAAAGAGAGAGAGCTCCTAGCCACTGGTTCATTCCCGCAAATGCCTGCAGCAGCCGGGCCTGGGCCAGATGGAAGCTGGGAGCTAGGAACTCAGCCCAGGTCTCTGGTGAAAGCAGGGACCCAACTGCTTGAGCCTGTGGCCTCCCAGGGTGTGCATTAGCAGGAGAGAGTAATCTGGAGGCGGAGCCTGGGCTTGAACTCAGGCACTCTGATATGGGATGCAGGTGTCTTGACTGCCACATCAGACCTGGGCTCCAGTAGCCATCTATTTTATCAGATCTACCCTGGGGGCATCCGAATGCTTATTTTACCTAATAATGGCCCCATAGCACAAGATTAGCGATACTGGCAGTTCTATCACAGTCTATTGTTATAATTATTCTATTTTATTGTTATTGCTGCTCTCTCACAGTGCCTAACTTAAAAATTAAATTATTACAGGTATGTATGTATAGGAAAAATGGTGTATGTATGATTCAGTACTCCCTGGGGGGTCTCATAACATATCCACCACATATAAGGTACTAAAATAACAATACTTGGGGCCAGCACTGTGGTGCAGCAGGTTAAAGCTGTGGTCTGCAGTGCCGGCATCCTATATGGGTGCTGGTTTGAGTCCTGACTGCTCCACTTCCAATCCAGTTTCCTGATAATGTGCCTGGGAAAGCAGAGGAAGATGGCCCAAGTCCTTGGGCCCCTGCACGCACATGGGAGACCTGGAAGAAACACCTGGCTGCTAGCTTCTGACTTTGTATCAGCTCAGCTCCAGCCATTGTGGCCATTTGGGGATTGAACCAGCAGATGGAAGACCCCTATCTCTGTAAATCTGTCTTTCAAATAAATAAAATAAATCTTAAAAAAAAAAATAGCAGTACCCACCTCTAGGGCTGCAGGAGAATCCGTTCAGCGTAAGGGCACGGGGCAGGGTCATATACCAGAGCCAGAGAAGCAGTTGTCTTTCTGTGTGTTTTCCTTCCTGTCTGCTGAGGTTGTCCCCAGGCTTCCAGGAGCAGGACCAGGCCCTTTGGCTCCCACTGAGCTGGATACCAAAGCCAGGAAGTGCTGGGTGCTCACTCCCAGCTGCAGTGTCTGCCCCAAGAGGAGGACTTACCACTGGGGGCTGCAGACGGGGCAGGGGGGAAGGGGGCATGGGGGCGAGTAGGGTGTCAGGGTAAGTTGGAGGGCGCAGAGTCCTCATGCCAGGCAAGGGAGGGAAGACCGGCCTGTTGGCCCCCAGCAATGCTGGACAACCTGTGGGACTGGGACTCCCTGTGTGAGAGCAGGTGGGCGAGGGGAGAACTCCGCCGAGGCTGGGCAGAACAGAGGCGATTTTCCTTGAAGCTGCCCCTCCTGGGCACAGCCACGAGGATCCTCAGATGTGAGGCTCTGACTGGCTCTTGGCCCAGTGATCCATGTTTGTTGTCTTCCTTTTCCATTAGTGAAGGTTTGCTTATCCTCACACCTGCTCCCAAGAAGGGGTGTGATGTTGGCCTCCAAGACTGTTCCATGGAAGAATCTCCCTGGTTAATAAGACTATTTTTTAGATTGATTTATTTATTTGAAAGGCAGATTAAGAGAGAGAGAGAGAGAGAGAGAGAGAGAGACTCTCCCATCCACTGGTTCACTACCAGTGAACAACATCCTGCCATAGCCAGGGCTGGGCCTGATGGAACTCCATCCAGGTCTCCCACATGGGTGCAGAGGCCCAAGCAATTGTCCCATCTTCTGATGTTTTCACAGGTACACAAGCAGGGATCTGGATGGGAAGTGTCCAGAGCTGGGATGCCGGTGTCCTAGGCTGTGGCTTAACCCACAGCACAGTGTCCGGCCCCTCCCTGGTTATTGAGTGAGGACTCCAGGCAATGCACCTGTGGCTTTCTTCAGAGGTCACTGTGTCCCATATCCGAAGGGTGTCACCTGTGTCCTTTGAGGAGGGAGTTGGCAGCAGCAAGGTGTTGCACTTGGAAAAGCCCGTGCTAGCTTTTGTAGAATTGACCTGGGGGCCACAATAAGCACCCCACTGGGGAGTGGGCTGCCAGGAACGCATGGGACCAAGGGGCTGGGTTCATCCTCTTTCCCAAGTGTGAGAGAAGGCAGGAGGCGGGCTGTGTGTAGGTCAGAAGCTCAGGGCCCCCTCAACGAGATGGAAACAATTGGCTTCTGTGCCTTGTCTCTCCTCTTCCTGCCTTACCATCAGGATGGATAACAGCTTCCATGGAATATTTGCTTGGTCTTTTCTTTTTTTAAGATTTATTTTAGGGGCTGGCACTATGGTGTAGTGGGTAAAGCTGCCGCCTGCAGTGCTGACATCCCATGTGGGTACAGGTCTGAGTCCCGGCTGCTCCACTTCTGATCCAGCTCTCTGCTAAGGCCTGGGAAAGCAGTAGAGGATGGCCCAAGTCCTTAGGCCCCTGCACCCATGTGGGAGACCCAGAAGAAGCTCCTGGCTCCTGGCTTCGGATTGGTGAAGCTCCAGTTGTTGCAGCCATCTGGGGAGTGGACCAGTGGATAGATGACCTCTCTCTTTCTCCCTCTCTCTCTCTTGCTCTTGCTCTCTCTCTGCCTCTGCCTTTCTGTGGTTCTGCTTTTCAAATAAATAAATAAATTTTTTTAAAAAAAGATTTATTTTATTTATTTGAAAGAGAGTTACAGAGAGAGGCACAGACAGACAGAGGAGAGAGAGAGAGAGAGGTCTTCTATTCGCCAGTTCACTCCCCAAATGACTGCAACAGTCAGAGCTTAGCCAATCCGAAGCCAGGAGCCTGAAGCTTCTCCCACATGGATGCAGGGACCCAAGGAGTTGGGCTAACGTTTGCTGCTTTCCCAGGTGTGTTAATAGGGAGCTGGATCAGAAGTGGAGCAGCCGGGACTTGAACTGGCACTCAAATGGGATGTCAGTGCTGCAGACTGGGGATTTAACCTGCCAAGCCACAGTGCCAGCCTCAGCTTGCTGATTTTTATAAATAAAATATTTTTTAAAAATTTATTTAATTTGAAAGGTGCAGAGTGGGGTGGAGAGAGAGAGAGAGGAAGAGAGAGAGAGAGAGAGGTCCACTGGTTCACTCCCCAAATGGCTGCAACAGCCAGGGCTAGGCCAGGCCAAAGCCAGGAGCTTAGAGCTCTGGTGAGTCTCCTTTGGGTGGCAGAGAGGCCCAAGCCCTTGGGCTGTTCTATGATGACTTCCCCAGAACACTATAAGGATGGTGGATGCAGAGTGGAGCAGCCAGGACTTGGATGGGATTCCAGTGTTGTGAGTGGCAGCTTAACTACAGCACCACAGTGCCGGCCCCTAAAATAGAAGCTTTTCTTATGTGTTTATGATACTGTACTGAATGTTCATTTGGAAACTTGCCTTTTTCATTTCATATTATAGTTCTGGGAGCTAACCAACTCCTCCACACAGACACACATATAGATATCTAGTGTCTTCCTTTCAATTGCTTGCAGAATGGTAGCCCATGGATATACCACATTTAATTTATTATTCCTGTATCAGTGCTTTGAGTGTTGCTTGTGTTTTGGGTATACAAACACTGCCACATGGAGCCTGTTGACCCCACTGTCCTCAGGCATGCAGGTGACAGGGTTTTATGCACTGAATGTCTGTGTCTCCTTAAATTCCCATGTTGACAGGCTGGCGCTATGGTGTAGCATGTAAAGCTGCCACCTGCAGTGTCAGTATCCCATATGGGTACCAGTTCGAGTCCCGGATGCTCCACTAGCTCTTTTCTATGGCCTGTGAAAGCAGTGGAAGATGGCCCAAGTCCTTGGGCCCCTGTACCCATGTGGGAGACCTGGAAGAAGTCCTGCCTCCTGGCTTCAAATTGGCCCAGCTCCACCTGTCGCAGCCAATTGGGGAGTGAACCAGTGGATGGAAGACCTTTCTCTCTCCCTCTCTATTTCTCTCTCTGCCTCTCCTTCTCTCTGTGTATGTATTTCAAATAAATAAGTCCATCTTTAAAAAAAAAATTCCAGTGTTGAAATTGACTCCTCAAGGTGATGGCAGTAAGAGGAGGAGCCTTGGGAGGGGATTAGGTCATGAGGGTGGGGCCACCATGAGTGAATGCTGTGTCCTTACAAGGAGACCCCAGAGAACTCCCTCACTCTGTTCCTTCCTTCTGCTACTTGAGACCAAAGACATGGGCCTCTGACACTCGGAAGAGAACTGGAGCATGCTGGCACCCTATGTTGGATTTCCACTCTCCAGAACGGTGAGAAATAAGTTGCTGCTGGGTGAGTCACCTGGCCTATGACACGAGGGTATAGCAGCCTGAGCTGACTCGGGCAGACAGTCCTGCATAGCCTCTCTGGCTCTCACTCACGCTCTGCACTTGTCCCCAGGTGAAGACTCACTGCTTCTCCAAACACAGCCAAGGCAGCCCATGCTGGTGCGTCCCTGTCTGCTTTGGATCCCCAGTGCCTCGTGCAGCTCACTCCTTAGCACATTACATTTCATAATCAGGGGCATGAGCGGGTGGGCATTGCAGCAGTTACTTAAGTCACCTGCTTCTGGGGCTCAACCCTTCTTTCAAAGCAGTTGGCCCTGCACGAGGCCAACTAAAGTCGTTTGGCTTTCTCGGTCCCTGGTCAAGCAGCTATAATGGCTGATGATTAGGCCATGTTCTTATGTAGGGGAAGTGGGCTCTGAAGAAACCTGCCTGGGTTTTCTGTCTTTCTCCCTAAAGACTGTTCTGATTAGTTGTGCAGGAGGCATATCCAATGGGCATGAAGAGTGTGGCAGGGCAGCAGGTGGACAGTCGGGCAATAGCCCCAGGGAAGCCCATGGAATAGGACACCGGTCATTCGGAGAGAGAGGAATGGACTAAGACAGAATCTAGTACCTAGGGTGGTGTTGATGGAAGGCCAATGGGCGGATTCAGCCGCTGGGAAGCTTGTTTATCCTTCTAAGGTTAGGGGCAGGTTGCTCCTCGATGGTGGGTCTGCTGGGCTACAGGTAATTCAATTCTGTATTGTGTGAGAATTCCCTGACTACTAGAGGGTGTTTGACAATCTTGATTCCCCACCCACTAAATGCCACTAGCCACCCTAAGCCATTTCACCAAGCAAAATGACTCTGGGATATTTGCAAGTGCTCCCTAGGGGATGGTAATGTTCCTGGTTCATTCTTAAACGTCACTAGCTTGAGGTTAGAATGGGTCCTAGACCAGGAGTAGCCAGGAACCTGGAGACACAAACCAGCCTGCCCTCAGAGTGAATGAAAATGGAGTGCAAACAGGTAGACCTGAGAGGTACAAGAGGGACTGCTGTTGTTTCGTTGTTGATTAAAAATGGAACTTATTTTTCACGATTTCTGTGTGGGAATTCATGCACTGGTTCCTCCATTCTCCCAGCCATCCTTTTCTTTCTTCCTCCCCTTCCTTCCATAGTATTGTGTTTTGCCTTTCCCCTTAGGGCTACCCCAGCAGAACACCTGTGGTTTCTGTAGCTGGTTGTAAGAGGTCCCTACACGATCACTCTTTATCTTGCCCCTACCCTCTTTCTTTTCTTTTTTCTTTCTTTTTTTTTTGACAGGCAGAGTGGGTAGTGAGAGACAGAGAGAAAGGTCTTCCTTTTTGCCGTTGGTTCACCCTCCAATGGCTGCTACAGCCGGCGCATTGTGCTGATCTGAAGCCAGGAGCCAGGTGCTTCTCCTGGTCTCCCATGGGGTGCAGGGCCCAAGCACTTGGGCCATCCTCCACTGCCTTCCTGGGCCATAGCAGAGAGCTGGCCTGGAAGAGGGGCAACCGGGATAGAATCCGGTGCCCCAACCGGGACTAGAACCTGGTCTGCTGGCGCCACAAAGTGGAGGATTAGCCTGTTAAGCCACGGCGCCGGCCCAAAAATATGGAACGCTTCACGAATTTGCGTGTCATCCTTGCGCAGGGGCCATGCTAATCTTCTCTGTATCGTTCCAATTTTAGTATATGTGCTGCCGAAGCGAGCACCCTACCCTCTTTCAAGTTTACTACACATGCCTTCTGGAACATTCTCTAAAGCTCAGATCTGCTCATGCATGTCAGTGTTCAGTTAATCGTACTGAAGGCTGGCAGCGCAGGCCCTCTCAGCCAGTCTTGCTTGGATGATCTTCCAGGTTTAGGTCACAGCTCTAACACCTACAACTCTCTGAGTTTCAGGCTCTTGCTTTCATTTGGCACATCCTTCGCCACTTACTTCTGCAACTTCTACATCATCAAGGACTTTACAATACTGCAGCAAAATTAATGAGTCAAGGCATAGAAGAGTACTCATAAGCTGTGTAAGAGGCGCAGTGTGTAAAGCCGCCACCAGCATCCCATATGTGTGCTGGTTCATGTCCTGGCTGCTCCACTTCCGATCCAGCTCCCTGCTAATGGCCTGGGGAAAGCAGCAGAAGATGGTGCAAGTGTTTGGGCCCCTGCCTCCCATGTGGGAGGCCCAGATGGAGCTCTTGGCTCCAACCTAGCCCTGCCCTGGCTGTTGTGGCCATCTAGGGAGTGAACCAGCACATGGAAGACCTTTATACATCTCTGTAACTCTGACTTTCGAACATATAAATCTTAAAAAAAATTGCTTGCTGCTTGTTGCCTACTTGTACATCTTTCCTTTATGCATCTATGTCCTCTAAGGACCAGGTCAAATGCCACGCTGAATGAACCAGTGAAGCACACTGGTGAGAATGTTTTTGAAATATTAGAGGGGCGGGGCTGGTGCTATGGGGTAGTGGGTAAAGCCGCCACTTGTGGTGCCGACATCCCATATGGGCGCCAGTTCATGTCCCGACAGCTCCACTTCCGATCCAGCTCTCTGCTCCGGCGTGGGAAAGCAGTACAAGATGGCTCAAGTCCTTGGGCCCCTGCACCTGCGTGGGAGACCCGGAGGAAGCTCCTAGTTCCTGGCTCCTGGCTTTGGATTGGCACAGCTCCAGCCATCGCGGCCAACTGGGGAGTGAGCCAAGAGATGGAAGATCTCTCTCTCTTTCTCTCGCTGTAATTCTGACTTTCAAGTAAATAATTCTTTTTTTAAAAGTGCTTGGGCCCTGCACCCCATGGGAGACCAGGAGAAGCACCTGGCTCCTGCCATCGGATCAGCGCGGTGCGCCGGCCGCAGCGCGCTACCGCGGCAGCCATTGGAGGGTGAACCAACGACAAAAGGAAGACCTTTCTCTCTGTCTCTCTCTCACTGTCCACTCTGCCTGTCAAAAAAAAAAAAAAAAAAAAAAAAAAAAGAAATATTATAGGGCTGATTGCACGAGGTGTCCCTCTTTACTCTTATAAAGGTGTAAATATTTTTCATCTTCTTTTAACCATGCAATAGCCACTGTTTTTTGAGGACTGTATCTAGATTTGGGTAATTATCAGGGGAAAAATTAGATCTCCAATGTCAAAGTGCTTTGCTTCTTTTTCTCAGTGTTTTGCTCTTGGAAAAGAAAATACTGGGCTTTCTAATATGGAGGTGTTATTAATTAAGACCAATTGCACCATCCTAAAAATTGTTGATGGTCATTCCCATGAGATTTCTACCCCCAGAACACTTTATAGAAGTTAGAGAGAATTCGGATCCAATACGTGTATACCATTCAGCTGAAGAATCTATTAGTGGACAAACCCGCTTTGAACAGCAGAGGGCTCTGCTGTCCACAGCAAAAAACATGTGCAGGCTTTTAGAGTCAGCACAGGTGTGCAGACCACCCGTCCATCACCATCTGTGTGCCTCCACAGGTACGAGCTTTCACAGGTGGAATTGCTGGGTTCATGGCTGCTGTCACCCACAACTTCCTATTTCCCAGTGTCATTAAAAGGACCCAAAATGAGACAGAGATGGCCTTGGGCAAGTTTTGCATCCACTCCCAAGTGAGATATAAATGGACAATATTATTAATCAGTAAGACTAGCAGAAGTGGTAGCAGCCTCACCGGTTTGCTGTGAGATGGGTAAATGGAGGGACACACAGATGTCTGTGAACATGCAATGCTGTGCAAATGCATGGCGTTCGGTGTCTAAGGGTGTGGAGCCTAGGGCTCTGTTCACCAGGCCTGGCCCCTCTTGAAACCCCCAGACCTGCATCTCCAGCGTTCTGCTTGGAATCCCTCCCCGGTGCCTACCAGGCTTCTCAAAAGTAATGGGACTGAAAGAGAACACTTGATCCACTCCCTAGTCCACCCCCAAAGGAAAAATAACCGATCACTCTCCCCAGAGAAAATCTCCCTTCTCTGTAAACAGCATCAGTGCCCACCCGGCTAGTCAGGCCCCAAATCAAGGCCTCGATTCTTTTCTTTGTCTTAGTTTGCCGATTCAGAGTAGACCCGGCTCACTTCCTTCAAGGTGCATCCTGACCCCGCCCTCTTCTGTCTTCTTTGCCACGAGGATTGCTGACTGGGACTCTTGCCAACAGCCTCCTAATGGACTCTTCTTCCTCCATCAACCCATTCCTCAAACACAGCCACAGTGTTCTTTTGAAACAAACCAGCTCAACGCCCACCCCACCCCCACACACCTCCCCCCGGCTTTCCCTGTTGCACTTAAAATAAAAACCAAGATCCTTTCCCTGGCTTCAAAGGTCTCCGCCCCTCAGATCCGTTCCTACCTTTGTAGATTCACGCCCCTCCACTCCTCCACCCCAGCTTCTTCTGTCTGGGCAGTGTGGGTTCACCTTTTGGTTTGCTTCTCATTTAATTGCTTATTTTTTATATTTAATTTCAGAATTGTGACGGAGTAATACAGAGTTTCCCTATAACGCCATTGATTCTCATTTTTAAATGCCACCTCCTCAAACAGGGTCTCCCTGATTTCCCAATCTAAAGCAGTGAACCAGCGATGGAAGACCTCTCTCTCTCTCTCTCTCTCTCTCTCTCCCTCCTCTCTCTCTGCGTCTGCCTCTTTCAGATAATAAATAAATAAATCTTAAAAAAAAAAAGCCGAAGAACTGGTGTTGCAGGCAGAGGCATAGCCCATCACTCCACAGTGCTGACCCCTCGAGTAAATAATCTTAAAAAAAAGCAGAAATATTTTAAAACATGCTGCTTTGAACACTCACATCCTATATCAATGGAGTGCTTCCATTTCCAACCCAGTTCTTTCCTAATGCACCTGGAAGACAGCAGATGATGGCCCAAGTCCTGGGGCCCCTGCCACCTATGACTCTCAGCTTCGGCCCGACACAACCTAGGCTGTTGCAGGTAGTTGGAGGAGTGAACCAGTGGATGAAAGAGCTCTGTCTTTCTCTTTGTCTCCCTCTCTCTGTGTCACTGCTTTTCAAATAAATAAGATCTTCAAAAAAAAAAAATAGCAAAAGTGAGTTTTGTAATGCAGAGATCATCCACAGCCCATTGGTTTGGCTCCTCAGAGACACAGTGATTTTGGACTCTGGGCAGGGTGTGGGGGGAGGTGGGGAATCTACGCAAAATATGACCAGGGATGAGTCATCCATGGAAAATCGGAGACTGAAAGCAACATAATCCTTGTCGGAGCAGACTTCTCATCTTATGGACGTCCCTGACACCCATGCATAGCTTTTTCATAAAACTCATTTGTAATATGCATATTTTGCACCAAAATAAATGAACCGTTTACTTCCATTTTCCGCATTTTTGAATTTCCTATGTCCCCCTATTCAGTTGTTTGTCCCCACACCTGGACTGAGCATCGGCTCTGCCACTTGCAGAGGAAATCACGGTGAACGAACTCAACTCCCAGGGCCACTTTCCCTGCTTCCTCTTCTCCCCCTTCTCCACTCACCCTCTCTTCCTGTGTGACGCACAACCAGTCCTTGAATCTATAAACCTTCGTAAGCCTGTTCCTAAACGCATGCGTTGGTTATTTGAGAGGGAGCTACAATCACCAGGCAGTTGAAATGAACACGATAGTGACTTGAAGTGACCACTTTGACCAATGCATGGTCCTTGGGAAGTGAACCTGTTGTAGTCCTGGAAATACTAGCCAAGTGTATGTATATGGCATGGCAGCCGCTAGGCAGGTAAGCCTGGGGACAGTCCCACCTCCAATCATCCTCTTCCTGACTCATGTGTGCCTTCTGGCTGCTTGTAACAAACCCCATCCAACTACAGAAATCCTCCTGGCCCAAATCCATCCTCCAGGGGCTTCCCTTCTAATGCCCCATCTCCCTTCCCATGTTCAGGGAAAGCTGCCACGGCTGTGGAATAATGTTTGGTTAAGGGCATTCATACACATGGGTGAAGGACTGATAGTCAACTCGCCACATTAGACTTTTCCTGTGAGAGAGAATCTTAACAATTAGGAACAAACTCCTAAGAAAACCTGGTTAATCAATGTTTTCGGGCAGGGGACTGGGAGCCTGTCCATTGTGTTCTGCTTACTAGCTGTGTTACCACAGGCAAATGATTGAACTTCTCTGCACTTCAGTTTCTCTCATGAAAAAGAGGATCATAACAATATCCATGGGAATTTTGCGAAGATCATCACTACCACCACCATCATCACTACTGTTGTCACTATAACCATCACCACCACCATTGTTGTCATCACCATCATCACACCACCACTATCAGCATCATCAACATCACCACCATCATCTACACCACTACCACCACCGATGCTGTCACCACCATCACCACCACCACCATTATCACTCCCATCATCACTAACACGGTCATCATCACCACCAGCATCACCACCATCATCACTATCATCACCTCCACTACCACCACCAATGCTGCCACCACCATCATTATATTCCCGTCATTACCATCATGATTATCACCACCACCACCATCACTACCATTATCACCATCATCATCACCACCACCATGGTTGTCATCACCATAATCACACCACCACTATCAGCATTACCAGAATCACCACCATCATCACCACCACTACCACTGCTGATGCTGTCACCACCATCATAACCACCACCATTATCACTCCCATCATCTCCATCATGGTCATCACCACTACCGTCATCATCACCACCAGCATCACCACCAGCATCACTGTCATCACCACCATTACCACCACCAATGCTGTCACCACCACCATCACCACCACCATCATCGTTATCACCACCATTAGCATCTCTAATATCACCATCATCACCATCATCACACCACCACCATCACTACCACCATCACCACCACCATCATCGTTATCACCACCATCAGCATCTCTAATATCACCATCATCACCATCATCACACCACCACCATCACCACCACCATCACCACCACCATCATCGTTATCACCACCACCAGCATCTCTAATATCACCATCATCACCATCATCACACCACCACCATCACCACCACCATCACCACCACCATCATCATTATCACCACCACCAGCATCTCTAATATCACCATCATCACCATCATCACACCACCACCATCACCACCACCATCACCACCACCATCATAGTTATCACCACCACCATCATCTCTAATATCACCATCATCACACCACCACCATCATCACCACCACTACCACCACCACCATCATCATTCTTGCCACCACTGCCACTATCAATATGATTACAACTGTCACAGGTTTTTTTTTTTTTTCCTTTCTTCAAAAGGTAGTAAGTAGCAACTTGACTGTAACTTCCTTTTTCCCCCTTGTTCTCTTGGTGTTTATTAACATCTCCACCAGGGGGCAGGCTGTGGAAGGAAAACACAAAGTTAAACGCTACAATTTTACCTGATTCTTACATTTTGGAGCTGCCTGTGTGTAACTTCTTCCAGACTGCTGCCTGACAGAAACCATGCCTTATGTGTCTGTTGAGCAATCCTTGGTCCCTGAGAGTTTCTCTTGTTTAGCGATGTACATATGGCAATGTATATGTGAACCCAATGTTTTCTTCGTTGCTCTAAATTCTGAAGTGTTTTATGAAATGTGGGGAAATGGAGCTAGAGATGAGCTAACTGCATTTCTTCCTGCCAAAACATGATCTCGATTTTAGGCTTCAGACATAAGCAAAAGATGTTCCGAGTACGGGAGTTTCTATTTCTGGGCCTGCAAATACACGGTACGCAGGCTACCCTTCCCTCCTCTCCTGTCTGCACAGGGCATCATTGATAGGTGGTGCCAGTCTCCTTGCTGGGCCCCAGGGCAGTGGGACAACATGGCACTTCAATCAACTTCTGGCCGTCCATGGCACTTGAGAGAAAGGCAATCTGGCCTCTCTGAGATGTTTTTGCTCCACACGTCTCCCATCACTCCCCACTCAGAGTGTGGTGGGTGGATCAGAACATCCTATTTTGAGAAGGAAGTTTAATCAGGAAGTTGTACTCTCAGAGTGTTTTAGCAACCTGTGGGGCATTTTTTGGCCATCACATTTGGAGATGCCGCTGGCATTTTGTAGGTGGAGTCATGTTGCAAAGTGTGGTATTCCCCTGTGGTGAAGCCTTGTCTCCCAGCCTGCATTACTTTGGAATGCCTTTTTGGTCATTCACGGACTGGAAAACCTGGTATACATGAACTCCACTTTATATCTGACACAAGTTATGTTTTGTGCACTTCCGACCTATGTAGAATCTGCCAGTTGCATTACGACTTTTGCCTGTGTCTGAAGCCTAAAGTCAAAATCGCTTTTTGGTAGGAACAAAAGCAACTGAGCGCTATCTAGCTCCGTTTTCCGCGCATTGCACAAAATTTTTCAGAGTTTTGAGCAAAGAGGAAAACATTGGGTTCACTGGGCAAATCGAAGAGACGTTGGACTTTGCTTTGCAGGAACTTTGTCCAGTGCGGCTAGCCACTTCTGAGACTTGCCTCAGCAATGACAATGCTGCCCCAGGACAGGAAGTGCTCAGGCCCCCGCTCCTTTCCACGTGCACCTGTAGTTGTGTTGTTCCTGGGGATTTTACATGTGAGGCAAGCAGCTGACTTCTTACTGATGTCTTCTACTATTGTAGACAGGCAGGAACATTGACAGAGACGTGCAGGGGTCACGCTGTCTGAGGGTTTTGTTTCAGGATGATAAAATAGGTGGTTCAAATATTTGATCTATAAAGAGGGCCCACAATCTGGACATAGAGTTGCTTTTTTCTTATTGTTTTTGAAGAGGGGGTGGAGAGGGTTGGCATGGGGACCTTCATGGCAAAAGCTGAGCTGGGTTGGGGTGTGCCTATGTGAGTGCCTTATGTTTGGCTTTTTAAAGCAGTAGCTGATTCAGGCTGACCCACCTCCACTCTTTCCAGGCCCATGTGTGGCCAAGAAGCCCAGACTGGGGGGAGACACATCACCTGGAAGGGGCATTGCTCTGCTTTAGGTGTGAGGTGAGATTCACTGAGGTCCCTGGGATCCACGGCCACTGTGACACCTCGTTTCTACCAGGTTTTTTTTTTGACAGGCAGAGTGGATAGTGAGAGAGAGACAGTTAGAAAGGTCTTCCTTTTTGCCGTTGGTTCACCCTCCAATGGCCGCTGTGGCCAGCACAACATGCTGATCCGAAGCCAGGAGCCAGGTGCTTCTCCTGGTCTCCCAAGCGGGTGCAGGGCCCAAGCACTTGGGCCATCCTCCACTGCCTTCCCGGGCCATAGCAGAGAGCTGTCTGGAAGAGCGGCAACCGGGGCAGAATCCGGTGTGCCGGCGCCCCAAGGCAGAGGATTAGCCTGTTGAGCCACGGCGCCAGCCTAAAAATAAATTTAGAAATGATAGCTCATGAGTGTCTCTCCCTCATTTGGCAAAATTGATTGATTTAGCAAGTATCGATTGGCTTCTATTTTGTACTGGAGGTTTGAGGTGCTGGGGATATAGTGGAGAACATAATGAGTCCCCTGAAAAGGACTTAAAAGTCTGGGAATATATAAAAATATAAGAATGGGAAGGGAAGAGGGAGGAGGAAGAAGGGCGGGAGTATA
Organism: Lepus europaeus; assembly: GCF_033115175.1. Taxonomy (NCBI): domain Eukaryota; kingdom Metazoa; phylum Chordata; class Mammalia; order Lagomorpha; family Leporidae; genus Lepus; species Lepus europaeus. The sequence continues at coordinate 13,098,324 of NC_084828.1, read as the reverse complement.
GGTGGGAGGGAGATGGGGGGAAGAAGCATCATGTTCCCAAATCTGTATATATTAAATGCATGAAGTTGTATTCCTTAAATAAAATAAATTATTAAAAAAATTAAAAGCCTGAGAATAGGGCCAGGGCCGTGGTGCCTGCAACAACAGCATTCCATAGGGGCATTGGTTCGAGTCCTGGCTGCTCCACTTCCAATCCAGCTCCCTGCTAATGAGATTAGGAAAGCAGTGGAAGATGGCCTAAGTGCTTGGGCCCCTGCCACCCATGTGGGAGACCCAGATGGAGGTCTGGGCTCCTAGCTCTGGTCTGGTCCAGCCCCTGTTGCTATGGGCAGTTGGGGAGTGAACTAGAAGATGGAAGATCTCTCTCTTTCTCTCTCTCTCTTTAACTCTGATTTTCAAGTAAATAAACAAGCCTGGGAATGGCATTAGTGGTTAGTACTGAGACTACCGGGAAAATGCTCAAGATATATGATATGTACACATTGGAAAAACAAAAGACCAGGTAAAAAGCCAGATATTAAAAAAATGGAGCACCTATTCATTACATTAACATGCTGGAGAACTGCATAACCCTTTAAATTAAGTTTATGAAATTCACATATTTAGATTTTGATTTGTTTACTGCCCTTGTCAAACCAGTGAGGAACAGTGCTTTTCTGCTTACTACTTGTTGAATTCTTTAGTAGAGGATCAAATGTATGATTATAAAGTAAATTGAAAGTACATCATTGCAAAGATTAAAATAAAATTAAGAAAGGAAGGAGGAAGGAGAGTGGCAAAGAGGAAGTGAAGGAGGGAGGGTGGAAAGTATCACTATGGTTTTAAAACCGTATAGATGAAATACATGAAATCTGTTCCCTTTATATACATAAAATATTTAAAATATAAAAAATTAAATTTATATTTAGTAAAGCAAAAAGAGAAAACTGATTTAATGAAAAAAAAAACAACGAATGATGAGCTGTATGTATACTATTATTCGGTTCCAAGCTTTTTTATATTTTCCCACATATATTCTTGTTTGGAGAAAGCTTTGGAAGAACATGAACCAGTGGTGAGGGGAGAAATTAAATTTTACAAAATTTATTTTTTGGTTTCTGTTTACACATTTTCTTTTTACAACAAACTTGTATTTAGTACATAATTCTAAGTTAGCGTACTTTCCCCAAACATTGAAAATCAACAAAATCACTCCCCATGCCTGTTGGAGTCGTTTGCTCGGGTTGCCTTAATAAAGTCCCAAAGACGGGCTACCTTCAGCATCGGAGCTATTGTCTCACAGTGCTGGAGGCTGGAAGTTGGAGCTGAAGGCGTGGGCAGGGTTGCTTTCCATGTCTTGTGAACGGCCACCTTTTCCCTGTGTCTTCTGTGTGTGACTGTGTCCGCATGTGTTCCCGTAGGGGCATTTGTCCTATTGGAGGAGGGTCTACCCTGATGACCTCATTTTACCTTGACTGCCCCTTGAAAGACCCCACCTGTGTCCAAGTGCAGTCATCTGAGAGGCCGGGCTAGAGCTTGCACATAGGAATTTTGGGGAGGACCTCATTTGCCCCATAAAACTTACCTTCCAAACTGAATACAGATGCTTTGCCATTTTCACATGCAATGCCTTATGTTTTAAAACTGTAATCATAGCATCATGATACAATCATGCTGATGATTATTGTTTTTAAAGATTTATTTCATTTATTTGAAAGGCAGAGTTACGAGGTTTGGGGGTTAGACAGAGAGAGAGAGAGAGAGAGAGAGCTCTTCCATCTGCTGGTTCATTCCCAAATGGCCACAATGACCAGGGCAAGGCCAGACCAAAGCCAGGAGCCAGGCACTTCCTCCAGGTCTCCCATGAGGGTGCAGGGTCCCAAGCACTTGGGCCATCTCCTGCCACTTTCCCAGGTGCATCAGCAGGGAGCTGGAACAGAAGTGGAGCAGCCAGGGCTCTGAACCAGCCCCCATATGGGATTCTGGCACCGTCTCTTGTGGTGGCTGAACCCACTATGCCGCAGTGCTGGCTCCGCTAATAACTATTTAAAAGCTTGCAAAAAAATTGTTTTAAAAATTTGGACGTAGGTTCCCAAACTGTAGAAGGAGATTCAAGCGCATGCCTGCAGAGGGGTACCCCTTCCCCAGGAGTTCGTGGTTTGCAGTGTTTGAATCCAGTGCCACTTCCTTCTGTGAGCCAGCAGTCAACCTACGTTCACGGACCCCCACAGGGTGTGGCAAGGTTTATAGGTGTGAGAGGGAGTCAGAACAAAGCCTGGTGGAGGAGCTGTCCCCGCTCCCTTCACATTCCACACCTTGTTGCGTGGCAGCCTATTTCTTGGCCTGGTTAGTAGAGATTCAGTCTTCTCTTGGGAACCCTGAAATTTCCATGGGTTTTGCTTCATAAAATCCACTTTTAGGGATCCCTGTGTTTACGTTGGGCCCATCTGGATGATGCAACAACGTCTCTATCTTAAGGTCAACGGGTTAGCAAGCTTCATTCCATCTGCAGCCTTAATTTCCCTTGGTCATGGAACCTAACACTCGCACATTCCAGAGATCAGGAGACGGGCATTGTTCCGCCTACCACAGTCACTAGCAGTCCTTTTGTGAAGGAGCCATGCCTTGTTCCCCTTTCTGAGATGTGGACATACGTGCCTTGAAAGTGCAGCAGGCAGAGGGCGAGGGAAGCGAGAGCTTTATGCAGAAGAACCCAGGCAGCTGGTTCAGCCTCCCTCCCATTGGGACCCACTGGGTTGAATGTTAATTTGAAATATATACACATATCTATGCAAATAGATATGGCAAATAACAAGGACGGAAAGGACTTTTGTGATGACCCATCTAACCCTTTCATTTGTATTCACGAAGAACTGGAGATGTCACCAAGTTCTCCCAGCTTCTGGGGGTAGCTCCGTACCAACATGCTCAGAACGCCACCCACCGCTCTTCTTACTGTTAACACTCACCGGTTTTACAAGATGACTCCCTGCGTTCTCTAACTGAAAGAGCTGTGGGTTTTGACCTTCGGAAGACGTTTAATTCTCTTGACTAAGAAAGTCTGGGCGTGCATGTGTCTGACGGGCGATTACAATAATTGGATAAGATACTGACATGGTTTTGCTGCATTTGCTGCACGGCGTTTGCTGCCGGAGGCCCATAACGAGCCGAGGAGGTGTAGCACCTGCCTGAGTGTGCCTGGTGTTCAATCCCGAGTGCCCTGGTCTTGAGAAGACACCGGCAAATTGGAAGGGGTCAGGGGGATCAGCAGAAAGGGTGAGAAGAGGGAAGATTAAAACAACAGAGCAGGAAGTGCTTTACTGAGCAGCCGGTCACCTGGAAGAAAGGCGGCTCCAACACTTCTGTAAATGTTTTCAAGCTGTGACAGATGGGGACATGGCTTTAGCATTCTGATAGGTCCAGGAACACACCAGGTGTAATACAAAGAGAGGAAACTTGATTCGTGCCCTTCCAAGGGGCAGCAAATCATCTCATCTTAACTCTGCCACCCTCAGCTTGCAGGCACGTTGAGTTTGTCACTTTGCCAGAGTGACCAACTGTCCTGGTGTGCCTGGGATGGTGGATTTTTCTGGCATGCAGGACTGTCAGGACCACTGGCCTCCCTACGGATCGCATGGATCATCTCGTCCTGGGAGACTCACAATCCAGGCCTAGCTGTGTGTCCACCTTAGGGAGCCTGGGATACAAGAGCAGGTTAGCAGAGTCCTGTTTTTCACAAGGACTCTGAATCTCCTTGGAGCAATGGGAAAGAGATCCTGGGACTGGTGGTGGAGCTTCTAAAGGCCTTGCAACACAATTCTGCTCAGACGGGGAAAGCCTCCTTGCCTTAGCTGTGATCCGGCGGCATCTGGATGTTTGGGAAAGGGAAGGGACATGGTTTGTCTTGTCCTGGGGCACCTGTCCAGCTGGACTAAGCAATAGGTTTGATGCAGTGCTAGCTGGTGTCCCCCAAAGCACCTACAGCCTAGTCAGAAAGGGTGAGGCCACCTTCTGGGGCCCCTTATGTCGTAACCACTGAGGGAGGATAGCATTTGTGCATCGAGAGCTCTGTAGCATCAGTGGGGAAAAGCATTTGGACACCGGCACAGGTAACAATAGCTCGGCTCTTCACTTTTTTTATAGCAAAAATGGCAGCCACCAAACCAGGCCCTCAGATCATGAAAACAAAGAGAGTGAAAATATCAGATGAGAGAGACTGAGGCTTCTCCCCAAAGGAAGACCTTTTGTGGAAACTTAGATGCACAGTAATAAAACTCCATGAACCTTGCTGCCCTCCAAACAGTTGTCAAAGTCTTGAAGTCCTGTTCTTCCCCTGCAAACAGGTGATTCACTAAAAGGCTCAGGTGAAGCTCTGGATCAGAGGCAGGACTCAGGATCAAAGCAGGTTACTGCACTCTGGAAACACAAAGGAAGGAGAGAAGTTAGGGCAAGGCAGCCCCAGGCGTGGATATCAGAACCGAGGTGTGGGTCAGGCTGTGGAACGGGCATTTAATCAGCAATCTCCTATATATGCTGAGTCAATCAGTATGCTGGGTTGTGCTACAGAAAAGCCATTTTCTGTAAGTGCTCATATAACAGGTGGCTCACAGAAGTGTCTAGGGTACTGAAGAACACGGAACTAGAGAGCAACGGGGAAAGGAGGGTAAAAGTACACCGTGCTGTAATGCCACAACCTGCCCCAGATGGTGCGGTGGCCAATGCTGACTGGGAACTGAACGCCTCTAACTAACGCCCTTCTGCCAGTTCTGTTGCAGCCTTAATCTCATTCTTCCTGCGGCCACGACTCACATATGCAGAATTCTCTGCCATTCTGGCTTCCTGGCAGCCCTGCCCTGCCTGTGTCTGATCCAAGGAGACTAGGGAAGAAAATATTAGCCATTTTCAGCATCTGTCGCGAGTGGCTGCCTTTGCATCCCTCGAGAGCTCATAATTCAGAGGAATTACAGGCTAGACAGCCAGAAAGAATGAAGTTGCCCTTTAGTGTGGCTGTTTTTGGTGGCCCGACACCAACACATATGCTCGTTCCTGTACCTACGCTTCCCACCTAATATCGGATGACCATCACACGCTCACCGTTGAAAATATGCTCTCCTTCGTAAAGTACCGTTGATTCAAAGTCTCACCTTGGAATATTCGGGATCCCTGGGTCATCCTCATCTAGTCCCTGCCGATTCCATCTGGGTGCTCTGTAGCCTATGGAGAAATGTATCAAGGCAACCACCACCACGATGCACCATGTATGGGTCAAAAAGGAGGTAAAGGGAGAAGAAAGCAGGAAAAAATTAGTGACGATACAAGCCTCTATATTTTCACAAGGAGAAAAGTTGTAGGGCTGATTTCCATATTGGTCAGGAGAGTCAAGTCTGTAGATCTAGCCTCCCTTCTCCACTTCCATGTCTCTGTTGAATTCAGCCAGCACGCCACCCTGTCAGGGCTCTGTACCTGATGGAATGACATAGACCCCCCTTCCCAAAAGTTCTGGGACCTTGGTGGCCATGTCTGGGTTCCTATAGTTCATGATGACTTTTACCCTTGGACCTGGCACTATTAGGAGACAGCTGAGGCGTCCCATTTGGCTCACGTATTTCCAGAGAGCCCTCTGTTTGTAACAGCTGCCCTATTTCTGCTTTACAGTCAGAGGTCATCAAACCAACATTGCATTTTCCTTTTTTCCCATCGATTGCCCTGGGTATTTGGGAACAATGATGTGTTACTTAGGATCAGTGGATTACATATTCAGTAGCCCATTGACTGGTTTCTTTTCTGTGTTGTGTGATCCTTGGAAGAAGTAGTATACATGGTGGACAGGGATGCTGGCCAAAGAATGGCAGGTGGAGAAAGCAAATACAAACCCAGAGTAAGTGTCATATCAGTAAGGACAAATGCTGACAGCTCATGAAAGGGCAGTGGGGTGGGGTTGAATACAGTCAATCTGCCACCAGGGGGCAGGCTAGTCCATCCAGAAAAGATGCACTGTTGGAAAGATGGTTCTTGCTTCCAGCAAGTTAGCCTTTGCCCTGGAGATAGGCAGATTAGCCCTTCTGAAGGAAAAGTGTTTGTTTTTGAGTCTGTGGGTAGGATCCAGCCCACCTCCATGGCTACGTTGCGCCCACGGGACAGTTACTGGGGTGGCTGCGAAGGAGGCTGATTGATCGATCTGTACACAGCTGATCAGGTTGTCCGCTGGTTTTCTCATCATCTTCCCCACTGTGAGGTGAGAGTCTTTGGTGAGTACGCATCTGAGACACTTCTCTAGATGTCCATCAACATCGCTCCCTCTCGAGCCTCCCTGTTGCTACTCCTCCAGTTTTGTTCCTTCTACTTTCATGATCTCCTACCCATTGGCGCATGTTCCAAATGCCTACAGTAACTAGGGTGGGACCAGGCCAAAGCCAGTAACTTAGAACTCAGTCCGGGTCTCCCACATGGGTGGCAGGGACCCAACTATTTGAGCATCACTACTGCCTCCCAGGGTCTGCATTAGCAGGGAGCTGGAACTGAGCGCAGGCTGGGACTCGAACTCAGCAACTCAGCTGTGTGATGTGGTCGTCTCAAGAAGGGTTGTAATCTCTGTACCAAGTACCCAGCCCTAGACAAGTGTATGAGGAGGGAGTTCCCTCAGTTATAAAAAGGGAATTTAGGTGCTGGGCAGTCAAATATCTCCCCCACCCAAGCCATCTTTCCCTATTACTGCCACAGGCAATGCTATCATCCCAGATCGAAGTGCCACTTCGAGTCCCAGCTGCTCTGTTTCTGATCCAGCCCTCTGACAATACGCCTGGGGAGGTAGCAGAGGATGGCCCAACTACCTGGGCTCCTGCCACCCGTGTGGGAGACTTGGATGAAGTTCCAGGCTCCTGGCTTCACCTAGCCAGACTCTGGCTGTTATAGCCATTTGGAGAGTGAGCCAATGGATGGAAGATCTCTCTCTCTCTCTCTCTCTGTCTTTCTCTCTCTCTGTGTCACTCTGCCTTTTAAGTAAATATATAAAAATCTTAAAGTTTTTTAAAAACTTCTTTATTTTTATTTATTGAAAGGCACAGACAGACAGAGAGAGATCTCCCATCTGTTGATTCATTTCCCAAATGCCCACAAAAAGCAGGGCTGAGCCAGGCAATGCCAGAAGTCTGGAACACAATCAAGGGCTCCTATGGGAGCTCAAGCACTTGAGCCATCACCTTCTGCCTCCCAGGGTGCACATAGCAGGAACCTGGAGTCAGGGACAGAGTCAAGACTTAAATCTCAGTACTTCAATATGGGCTGTGGGTATCTCAAGTGACATCGTAACTGCTGCACCAAACACTAGCTCCCCTCCTTTAAAAAATACAGAAAAATTTAAAGAATATAAAAATAAAATCTAATCCAATATCTCAGAAATAAAAAAAATATTAAAATTTAGGTGTGCTTCTTTTCACACTCCCTTCAATGAATATTTACCTTAAGAGAACATGTATTTCATGAGGTCAAGAGTGTCATCTGTTTTATTTGGCACTGGCTTGGCATTAAAAAAATGAATGATTGCCTTTTAATTCTTTTTTTTTTTTAAGATTTATTTTATTTATTTTGAAAGGCAGAGTTACAGAGAAAGGAGGAGAGAGAGAGAGAAGTCTTCCATCTGCTGGTTCACTCCCCAAATGGCCACACCAGCTAGGGCTGGGCCAGACTGAAGCCAGGAGCCAGGAGCTTCTTCCAAGTCTCCCATGTGGGTGCAGGGGCTCAAGCACTTGGGTCATCTTCCACTGCTCTCCCAGGGATCTGGACTGGAAGTGGAGCGGCTGGGACTCGAACTGGGACCCATATGGGATGCAGGCACTGAAGGTGTCAGCTTAACCCACTACACCACAGCACTGGCCCTGCTTTTTAATTCTTAAACTAATATTGAAATCATTTTCCGTTATCAATGGAAATTCTCCCTGCAGTCAGTTTTAATGACTAGGTAAGGTTTCATTTAATCAATGTCATACAGTTTGTAGTGAGCTGAGATCTGAGAGACGGCTGGGGCCTGCAGTGGCCTGTGTCACCTCTAGCCCTTCCAAGTCTGTCTGAAAGCGACAGCGTGTGTGACAAACCTGAATGTCCCACAGCCAATGTGGCCCAAAGCAACAAAGGTTAATTACAGGTCATGGATCAGAGCTCTGGACATGGATTCTTCTGTGGCAGAACAAATTCAATCAAGAAATGGTGTTTGCTTGCTTGATGGTGACGGTGGGTTGATGCCCTTCTAAACATTGTTTTCATAGCAGCTCTGTGAAGGCTAATCCCCCAAGGGAGGAGCAGGCTTCCCACTGCTGGAGACTTGCCACAGCCTGCAGCAAGGCCTCTGATCTGTCGCTTTCTTTCTGGGTGTGGCCTCTAACGATTTCATTCCAACACATTCTTGGCAAAGAAGGATGGCACTAAATAACATCAAGAAGTGGGTAGACTTTTTTTTTCCCCCTTTAGATGTCGGCAGGAGATATATACCCCTGTTGGTAACCACAGCAACCCCTAGCTATTTACTTGAAAAACTTCAAATGGCCCAAGTCCTTGGACCTCTGCAGCCATGTGGGAGACCTGGAAGAAGCACCTGGCTCCTGGCTTCTGATTGACGCAGCTCCAGCCATTGCAGCCATCTGGGGAGTGAACCAGCAGATGGAAGATCTCCCTTTCTCTCTCTCTCTCTCTCTCTCTCTCTCTCTCTCTCTCTCTTTCTCTCACTGCCTCTGCTTCTCTGTAACCCTGTCTTTCAAATAAATAAATAAAGCCTTAAATAAAAAATACAGACTTCAAATGATTTCTCTGGGAGAAGAGTTGTTGGCATTCAGGAGGATGGGCATTTACTTGGCTTTCAAACAGCCATGCCAGGGCCAGTACTCTCAACTCCTTCCGCGGACTCTGGCTTCAGTTCTCTGTCATCTCGCCTTTATGGCACAAGAGAGAAATATCTTATACCCCACAGCCATCTAACTGACTTCCCAGATTGATGGGCACTGCTTATTTGGGGGATGGGGAGAGAGAGAGAGAGATCCTACTCATTGGTTCATTCCACAGATTCTCGTAATGGCTCTGGGCCGGTGCCGGCACTGCAGACGGTGGCTTTACCCACTGCATAACATCACGGGCCCCGATCCAGGTCTTTAATATGGGTACCAGGGACCTCGCTACTTGAGCCACCACTGCTGCCTCCCAGGGTCTTCATCATCAGGCACAGGCATGCTAACTGGGTGTCTTAACCATAGGCCAAGTGGCTACCCCAGTGGGCACTCTTCACTCCTTCCAAACCACACATTAACAGATGCCCACAGTTGAATGCGCATAGCTGTTGACTATTTCTTGTGCATCCATGCACCCACCCCCTCATTTACCCACTGTGCTTATAAAGAATCAATTGTGTTAGCTCCCCAACCTCTTTATGCCAGTTTTACCTATTAATACAATTAACTAATTAATTAAACTTACTGTTATGGGACCACTTGATTCAACAAATTGAGCATCTACAACGTGCTAGACTTTGGTCTTTATATTTCAGTTAAACCAGTGAGCAAAGAAACAAAGATCCCTTTTTTAAAATATAACTTAAATTCTATGCAGAAATGTATAAGACCCAACAAATGTAAGCTGTTCAAAAGCTTTCGCTTAATTTAGTGTGGGTGAGACAACTGTAAAAAGATTGGGAGAAAATATTGCATTGCTCTGGAAGGAGTCCATGCTCATAATACTTCACAAGTATCTTTAAATTTTGTTCTGTTTAGAAGAAATCAAGACTTGAAATATATGGGCTTGATTTATATGAGGAAAACAGCAAGGAAGCCTGATCGGCAAACTCAAAGGAGGAACATGAGACAACATCAAAAAATATTAACATATTTTACATTAACATGAAGTACTTCAGGGAAATATTTATCTTTTTCTCTTTTTTTTTTTTAAAAAAAATTACTTGGGACATAGCCAGAAAGAGAGAGAGAGAGAGAGAGAGAGAGAGAGCGCTTCTATTCACTGAATCACTTATCAAATGCCTGCAAATGGCCAGGGTCGGGCTGGTGCTGGCGTCTCTCCCACCTCAGTGGTGGGAATCTAACTATTGGAGCTGTCATTGCTGCCTCCTATGGTCTTCATTAGCAGGAACTTGGAGTCAGGAGCCGGAATGGGGACTCAAGCCCAGGTGCTCCAATGTGGGAGGGACATGGGCATCTTAACTGCTGAAAGTAGCTTTTTTGATTGGCAACCAATGACTGGAGCCAACTGGATTGATGAAAGGGCTCTACTCTGCTGTTCAAGACTGCTTGTGTCAGCGTCTCCACGAGCTGCAGTCCTGAATCAGAGGTTCTAGGGTTAACTCTAGCAACCTGTAGTTAAATAAATTCCCTCCTCTTCAGGAGAGTCAACTGCTGAGGGCAAACCCCCTGAGCCCTTCTTAGTCTGGACGTTCAAGGTTGGGGATCAGGACTCAGGACCCCTTTGGATGGGAAGGCGCCACTCTGCTTTGAGAAGGTGAAACTTTGTAGGAGTATTTTTTTAAAAAAATACTTATCTGAAAGGCAGAGTTACAGGGAGAGAGAGAGAGAGAGAATCTTTCATTCACTGGTTCACTCCCCAAATGGCCACAATGGCTGGGTTAGGGTTAGGGTTAGGGTTAGGGTTAGGGTTATGGTTAGGGTTAGGGTTAGGGTTAGGGTTAGGGTTAGGGTTAAAGCCAGGAGCCTGGAACTTCATCCTGGACTCTCACACGGGTGCAGCGGCCCAAGCACCTGGGCCATCTTCCACTGCTTTCGCAGGCCATAGGCAGGGGGCTGGATTGGTAGTGAAGCAGCTTGGTCTTGAACCAGTGCTCATATGGGATGCCAGTGCCGCAGGCAGTGACTTCACCTGCTGTGCTACAACACTGACCCCACGGGGTCTTATTTTTAATTGTTTCATAAGAAACCTGGTATGAAGAAAAATGAAATAATGTAAAAGAAATGTGTAACTCTTGGTGTCCAAATGTGGTAGACTGGTATCAAGGACACTAAGAAATGACCCTAGTTTTGAGTAGTTGAGACAGGGCCAGCACACGAATCAGTAGGTTGGGGAACTAGATAGCACAGGGTATTATTCATAGAAAAAAAAATCACACGCTACAGCTCCCAAGAGGGGTAAGGGGCTCAGGGTGACCACCTGTCTGCCTGCCCAGGACTAAGGGGTGACAGGGACATTGAAACTGAGATAGTCCCGGCTTAACCTGGTCGGTTGGTCACTGGAGAAATGGACTGATTTGGGAGCAAGCACAGCCGGGAAACGCTGTGTAGAGGAGGGTGACGTTGGATGACATTAACTTTAGAAGCCAGCACAGCAGTGAGGGCTGGGAGGGGACAGGGAGATTCTAATTCAAGCACAGGAGCGGCCTGAGATCCCGGGCGCGATGAGTTTCAGCTCAGGTATTTTAAACCCAGGGAGCGCGTGGCCCTCGCTTGCGGTGTTGCTGCAAGAAGTGGGGGAGAGCTGAGTGGTTCTGCGAGCTGAAGCAGCCACCGTGTGCACACGCGCACACACACACCGCCCATCCAGCCTAATGAGCTTGTGTTTGCAAAAGGCTCCCAGCGTCTGCAGCACGCCCCCAAACCCAGATATTATTAGCCAGTTAGCACCACCTGAAAACAAATCTCAAGTCTGCAGTTCCAGCAGCCCTGGTTTCTTGCCTTTGTCTTCAACATAGCTGGATTCCCGCAGATTTCAGCATGAGCCTCTCCCGGGGCCTGGAGAGGTCACAGTGCATTCGGAGTATGTCAGTGGGATTCCAAACCGTCATGGGTTGGCTGAATTTCCCAGCAGTCACTGTTGCTTTCCTGCTGAGTTCTTCTCTTGGTGGCCTGTCCACAGATCTCTTTGATACATGGATCTCATAGATGTTTTGTTTACCACATGTGTAATATTATCGGCCATATGACATAACATAAAGGCACTTCAAAAAGTTTGTGGAGGGGTCAGTGCTGTGGCGCAGCGGGTTAACACCCTGGCCTGAAGTGCCAGCATCTCATGTGGGCACTGGTTTGAGACTCGGCTGCTCCTCTTCCGATCCAGCTCTCAGATATGGCCTGGGAAAGCAGTGGAAGATGGCCCAAGGCTTTTAGCCCCTGCACCCGCATGGGAGACCTGGAAGAAGCTCCTGGCTCCTGGCTTTGGATTGGCACAGCTCTCGCCGTTTTGGCCAACTGGGGAGTGAACCATTGGATGGAGGACCCCTCTCTCTTTCTCTCTCTCTGCCATTCCTTTCTCTAACTCTGACTTTCAAATAAATAAGTAAATCTTAAAAAAAAGTTTGTAGAGGGGCTCCCACTTGTGATACTCGTATCCCATATGGTAGTGTCTGGATTCAAGACTTGGCTTCAATTCTTTGTTTGTATGTTTGTTTATTTTAAAGATGTATTTATTTATTTTGAAAGTCAGAGAGAGAGAGAGAGAGAGAGAGAGAGAGAGAATCTTCCATCCTCTGGTTCACTCCCCAGATGACCACAACAGGCCAGGCTGAAACCAGGAACCACAAACTTGATCTGGGTCTCCCACATGGGTGGCAGGGGCCCAAACACTTGGGCCATCTTCTGCTGTTTTTTCTGGGCCATTGGCAGGGAGCTGTACCAGAAGTGGAGCAGCTGGATGTGAACTGGGATCCATATGGGATGCCGGTATCACAGGCAGCGGCTTTCCTGCTACGCCACAACACCTGTGCCCGTGCTTCAGTTCTGATGCAACTTCCTGTAATGTGCACCCTGGGAGGCAGCAGGTGATGGTTCATGTGCTTGGGTCCCTGTCACCCCCGTGGGAGAGACCGCAATGGAGTTCCTGGCTCCTGGCTTTGATCTGGTGCAGCCCTGGTTCTTTGCAGTCATTTGGGGAGTGAACCAGCAGGTGGATAGATAGATAGATAGATCTCTCCCTCTCTCCTTCTCTCTCACTGTCTTTCAAATAAATAATAAGAAAAAAACTTCAAAAAAAGTCTGTGAACACATGGAACGAACAGAGAAGTTTATTTTGGTGCAAAACAATATCTCAGCATGAGTGCCTCCAGCTCTGTGCAGAGCCAGTGACTAGGAAGTGAGAGGGGAGGAGGCTGGGCCCCTACCACAGAGCCCGCTTCCTGTTGGCAGGCAGCTTAAAGTGTGGCCAGGCAGGCAACTCTGGGGACGGCTGGACTTCAGGAGCACTTGTGTGTGTACAGGGGCTCTTCAAAAAATTCATAGAGAATGGAATTAAAAGATCAGTTTATGTTGTGCCAAACATTTTGAAATGCATGCATATAAGAAGTCTTTAAAAAGTTCATGGAAAATGTGTTATGAAAAAAACTATGCATGCATTTTGACACCAAAATAAACTTATTTTCCCCTTAGAGGCAAAGACACACACACACAATCCAGGTCTTCTATGTGGGTGGCAGGGCCCCCACTCCTTGAGCCTTGACCTCTGCTTTCCAGGGTCTGCATTAGCAGGAATCTGGGGTCAGGAGACGGAGCTGGAACTCAAACCCAGGTACCCCGATAAGGGTCATGGGTGTCTTAACCTATGTCTTAACTGCTGGACCAAACACTCAGCCTCAACTAATCTTTGAATTCAATTTTCAACAAACTTTTTGATGTCCCTGTTGTATAGCAGTGAGAGCTTGAGTGTATGTATGTTTTTGCGTGTGTGTGTGTGGAGTAGTTATATACATGTGTATGTACACACTTGTATGTGTGCTTGTGTAGGGGGATGGGAATGTATGTGTACGATGTGTATGTGTGTGCACGTGTGGAGTAGGTTTCTATGTGTGTATTATATATTCTTATGTGTGTTTCCATGTGTGTGGGAGGACATAGATATTTCTGATGTGTTGTGCATGTGTAGGTAAGTTATATACGTGTATGTATATACTCATGTATGTTTGTATATGGGGGGATAGGAATGTACTTATGATGTGTGTGTGCACATGTGGAGTAGGTATATGTATGTGTGTGTATTTGTGTGTGTAAATGGGAATGTATGCGTATGACATGTGTGGAGTAGCTATATATGTATGTATGTATAGACTTGTATGTGTGTTTGTATGAGGGGAGGGAAATGTGTGTATGATGTGTGTGCACACGTGTGTGTATATGATGTATGTGTGTGCCCATGCACACAGCCTTTAGAAGAAGCGCCAGACCAGAGCCATGCTCCGGGCCACAACAGCAGCATAGCCTCTGGCCAGTCCCTGAGTGTGCATGCACAGGGTGGGTGACTGTGCGGGGGATGGGAGGAGGGGACGTGGCAAGGCTCAGAGCACAGGCTGGGTGGTGACCCTGTTTCCATGCCTGGGCATGCCTCCCACAGTCCCCCCTCTGCTGGTTAGCGTGTGAGGCAGAGGGATTACAGGCTCATTTCCCTGCTGATGTCATGGGTCTCAAACATCCTGCCAGGCTGTGCATCTGCTGCAAACCACTCTCTGGGCCATTGTTACTGACCTGTGACAGTGACACTGGAACCCTGGGCATTGCAGATCTCGATGAGAAAGCCCGAGAGTCCCTCTGGAGCTGTGCTCCTCTGGGTGGTCCTGCCCAATTCCAGGGCGTCTCTGGGTCACAGAGACAAACAGAAAGGTGGGTATCACTTTTTGTTTCTTTTTTTAAGAAAACTTATTTGAGAAGGAAGCAGGGGCCCAAGGACGTGGGCTACCTTCTGCTGCTTTCCCAGGCACTTCAGTAGGGAGCTGGATCAGAAGTGAAGGAGCGGGACTTGAACCATTGCTCCGATAAGGGATGCTTGCATCTTGAGAGGAGGTTTAACCCGCTACCCCACAATGCCAGCCCCCATACACTGCTGCACAACTTACCCAATATGGTCTTAAGAAAAGGAAGAGATATAAATAGGGGTTCAGAGCTGTCTAAAAGTAACATCATTCTTCTCTCTTATGTTAGGTCTTTTAACTTGCCACATTGTATACAGTAGACCCTCCGCACCTGCTGCAGCATATACAGTAAGCCCTCCACAACTGCAGGCTTTCATTAAGAGTTCAACTGACTGTAGCTCAGAAAACAAGTGAGTGAAAGTCTGCCCTGAACACATATGGGCTTCTTGCCCCCTCCTTCTCCTAGTTCCGCAAACAATACGGTGGAACGCACAACAGCATTACCATGTAGAAGGCATCAGCAGCAGTCTACAGACAATTTAGTGTGTGGGGTGTGTGCATGAGTTATCCGCAGATTCTAAGCCATTTTATATAAAGGGCTCAAGTCACCTGGATTTGTGTATCCTTGTGGGATCCTGGAACCCGTTCTCCATGGGTACCGAGGGACCAACTGTGCGTGTGAGACCACATGTAGACATTTATCAGGTTGGAAAGTTCTTGTCACCTCTGACAGGACCCCAGACCAGTTGGCGTCTGGCCCCTGGCTTTTCCTACCTTAGAAATGGTGGCTTTTCCAGTCTGCAGTGGGCCCAATGCTGATCCCCTCTGATTCATCTTTTCCTCTATGTGCTTCATTCCTTTATTTCACTTGTGTATGGACAAAGAAACAAAGAACTAAGGGATGATTTTTTTTTGAAAACAGATTTATTTGACAGGCAAAGTTACAGAGAGAAGAGGGAGAGCAAGAGCGAGAGTGAGAGCAAGAGTGAGAGTGAGAGCGAGAGTGAGAGTGAGAGCGAGAGTGAGAGTGAGATCGAGAGATCTTTTCCATCTGCTGGTTCATTCTCCAAATGGGCATAATGACGGGTTGGGCCTGGCTTAAGCCAGGACCCAGGAGCTTCTTGGGAGTCTCCCACATGGGTGTAGGGGCCCAAGCACTTGGACCATCCTCCACTGCTTTCCCAGGCACATTAGCAGGGAGCTGGATCAGAAGTGGAGCAGCTGGGACTTGAACCAGCACCCATATGGGATGGTGATGTTGCAGGCAGAGGCTTAAGCCACTGTGCCCCAGCGCCAGCCCAATGGATGATCCTTTTGCAAAAACTTCCTTTACTCCTTTTCAGTCTGCAGAGCCACTCCATGTTTTCCCAACAGGCATTTTAGAAGAAGGAGTTTCACACATCTGTCTTTCTTCTACGCATCACCAACCTTAAGGATCAGAGCTGTCAGGGAGGACTTTCCACCTCCATGCAAATGGTCTCTACCTGCATTGTCCGAAACAGTAACCAATGGCCATGTGTGGATCTTTTATACTTTAGTTATAAAAAGTACTTTTTAAAGTTTTTTGTGTGTGCAGATTTCTTTATTTATTCAAAGGAGAGAATGAGAGCAAGAGAGAGAAAGAGGTCTTCTATCTGCTGGTTCACTTTCCAAATAACTGCAACAGCCAGGCCGGGCGCTGCTGAAGCCAGGAACCAGGATCTCCATCCTCCCACAGGGGTGGCAGGGGCCCACACGTGCACGCCATCCTCTGTTGTCTTCCCAGGCTCGTTAGCAGCAAGTTGGATGGGAACCCAGGTAGCCAGGACCCGAACAAGCACTGTGATATGGGCTGTCGTCCTCTTAAGCAGTAGCTTAACCTGCTACACCACAATGCTGACCCCACCAGAATACTTTAAATGGGACTAGGGTGAATGAGAACCCATCTTTTCAGTTTTATTTAATTGCATTTAAGTAGCCACGTATGACTGCTGGCTGCAGTAGTGAGTAAGGTGGTGATGAACATGGATATCCCCAAGGCTTTCCTCTCCCAGATCCCAGGCGCACCCCCCCCTCCCTCTCTAGGCTCCAAAGCAAACCTTCAACTCCTTGCCTACAATTCCTGCAGCTGACTCCTTCCCACCGCTGGCAGGAGACGGGGTTGGGCAGGGCTCACTGAAATGTTAGTACTATGGGTGAGAAAATTCCAGATCTGTGCCAAGCATTTTCTCTGTTGACACAACAGGTCTACCTGCTTGTGCACGGTTTGGTTTTAGCTAAACTGTGAAATGAGATGCCTGCATCGTAGGTGGATCATACTTCTATTTCAATTTAATGCATGTTTAAACTAATGTAAGTTTCTAGAGTTAAGTGTACTTAAAGTACTATATGATCAACATCTTAGGAGAAAGCCTGTGGAAATTATAATTACGTAACCAGAGAAAAATCTGAGGAGTTCTGAGTTTGCCCAGGAGAAAGCAGCTCAGGCTGTGCCAAAGTTTCCAGCGGAGGTCGCTTCTCTTCAGGACGGAATGATCTGACTGTGACTGGGTGATGTCGGCCAAGACCCGGGATGGGGGAGATATTGGGGAAGGATCGGTTGACACAAAGAGGATCCTGGAAGAACCAAGGTTCAGGAAATTTCCAGGGCGGCATAAAGAGAGCAAAAGTCAAAGGCAGGGGCCAGTGCTGTGGCGTAGCGGGTAAAACTGCCTCCTACAGCGCCGGCTTCCTATATGGGCACTGGTTTGAGTCCTGGCTGCTCCACTTCTGATCCAGCTCCTTGCTAATGTGCCTGGGAAAGTCCTTGGGCCCCTGCACCCACGTGGGAAACCCAGAAGAAGCTCCTGGCCTAGCTCCAGCTGTTGTGGCCATTTGGGAAGTGAATCGGTGGGTGGATGGTCTCTCTCTCTCTCTAACTCTGCCTTACAAATAAATAAAACAAATCTTAAAAAAAGAAGAAAGAAGTCAAAGGCAAGTCTTATACCTGAAAGGAGGAAGTGGCTAGAAATGGTATACCCTGGGAGAAAGTCAAAGCACCCAGGAGAGCTCACTGGGCTTAGGAGAACAAGGTAGATGGGGCCTACCCAGGGGTGGGGGGCAGACTCTATGCAAGGGAACAGCTGCCAAGTTGGGAGCAGAGTCCTTGGATACGGCAGGAAGAGGTAGTCCTAGGGGTGCCTGTACCTCACACAAATGAAGTGGTCATCCTTCATGTATTCTTCTGTCCCACTTGGTCATCTCCAGCCACCATAACTAAATACCAGACCAAGTGGCTTAAACAATAGGAATTTATTTTCTAACAGCTCTGGAGGCTGGGAAGTTCAAGATCAAGGTGCTGGCCAGATTGGTTTCTGGTGAGGGCCTGCTTACTGGCTTGCTGATGGTGAAGTGACCCCTTGACAGTTGGGACCCAAGGGTCCATCTTGAGAAAGCACCCCCCTCCATGAGATCATGGTCTAAAACTTAACTATGGTCTAACACTAAGACAATAATAGTACACCTCATCCTGTTTGGCAAAACATAGACACTCCCTAGCAGGATCGCTGTAGCTTAAACAGATAGGTTGCACCTGTATTAATGTTTAGATTGTAATTGTCTGTTGTCAAGATTGTAACTGATAGTAGTTTCACATAGGCTTTAGGTCAACTTGACCCTAGCAACCATGTATTCCCCTTCTTGTCCTTGTGGTTTTTGCCTTTATAAACCCTATTGCTTTGGACTTCAGGGTTGAGAATTCTTTAGGGCATGAGCCCACTTTCCACTGCCGGCAATAAAGGACCCCAAGTTTTATCCATGTGTGGTGCTCCTGTTTGCACTCGTTCAGGCACAACAATGGCTGCCTTCTCACCACATCCTCAGAGAGCAGAGATGGAGATGGAGATACAGATAGAGACAAAGAATAGATAGACAGATATCTCTTCCATTCCTCTTCCTACAAGAACACTAATCCCATCATGAGGACCTGACCCTCATAACCTCATCTAAATCTAGTTACTTCCCAAAGGTTGCCCTGGAGTTGCCACCTGCAGAATTGAAGTCTTCTGCCTTTTCTTCTTCCATGTTCCTTTGTGATGCTGGGTCGGCCCACTGTTAAATTCTCCAACAATACCCACCAGCACCTTGAACATGGCACCACCAAGCCCTAGATAAAGGCCAAGGCCATGAAGATGGGAATGGCAGAGTCCTTGTTTCTAGGAGCTTATAGTCTTAGAAGGAATATGATAAGTACAGGATATAAATCTGGGACTTTGGTCTCAGTTTTGGCTGTGACTGTAACTCACTAGATGGCAAGAACAATCACACTCCAATGTGGGGCACATGGTTCCCTACCAGCGCTTGCAAAGGAGGTCTTTGTAAACCATTCTGAAGACCCCAGGTGGCCACCCAGCTGCAGCCTCCATACAAAATGCCAGAGAGACTCGGAGGTTGGAGATGAGAAAGCAGGGTTCTTTGAAGTGAAATGGGGGCCATGTAAGAAGTCTTACCCTCCATGGAAGGAGGGCAGAGTGCCACCTTCCTTCCCCAGGTCTGTGAGGGTTGCTTTAAAGACGCCTTTTGGAGAGCCTGATAGGTGTCCCCGGGAGCTTAGTTTACCTGAGGTACCCAAGTCTGATTGCACCTGTGGATTCTCAAGGGCAAGACCAAGTTGCAGACAAGAGGGCTGTGTGTCTGCCTTTCCACGGACACAGGCCAAAGATGCATGTTCTCTGTGGGCCAGAGGTGGATCGTGGAGAGACCCTGCAGGGTTGTCATAGAGGATTTGCAGAGCAGGCAGAAGCCAGTGGTGTTGGTAGAAGGAAGGGACCAGGGGAAAGCTCCTTCATGACCAACAGAGGGAATCAAGGCGTGGAAAGTGAGAAACTTCCCTAGTTACACGGGGCAGAAGGGAAAGGTGGGAAGAAGTTGACTTTCTCCATGAACCATGGCCAGGGCAAAACCGACATCAGCTGGCTGCTTACCCCTGCCCCTGTCCTTGATTCTAACCAGGGAGAGGTCAGAGGTCAGCATGGAGAGGTCAGAGGTTAACCACGGAGAAGTCAGAGGTGCAGCCAGCAAGGTGGGGCAAAGAGTGGAGAGGCCAGAGCGCCTGTGAGAAAGGCTTGGGCTGACCTCTGGGGATCTGATGAGCCCGTGGGCTGCACGCTGTGGAGTGGATGCCGCACCTGGCAGTGGGTGGGAAGCTACTGCCATTGGGTTTTCTCTGAGTTCACCTGACAGCAGGCGGGCCGGGTCCACGGCAGGGTCAGAGGACACCGCTTTCTCCTTACATCTCACTGTGGGTTGAAGGCGTCCCTTCAGAAGCTGGGGTTGGAAGCTTGATCCCCAGTTGGGAGGCAGGGCTGAGTGGGAGGTGTTCAGCTGATGAGGCCCCACAGTCCTGCGTGGATTCATGCAGACTAAGCAGGGCTGCCAGCTGCCAGCCCAGCCTCTTGCTCGTTCCTTTTCCTTCCACCACACATTGCCTTAGGCAGTGCTGCAACCCAGCCCGAAGGCCCTCATCACAGGCCTGCTGCCAGATTCCAGACTTCCCGGCATCCAGATCTGTGAGAAAGAGAGCTCTGCTCGTTATGAACAACCCGGTCTCGGGGATCCTGTTATAGCAACACAAAGTAGACTAAGATGCGCCTAGTGAACTCCCCTCACTCAAGTACCAGTTACAGAAACACCAATGACCTTGGCAGAATAACACGCCTGTCCCTCATGCTCCCAACTCTAACCTACCAGGCACCTGCTGTGTGCCAGGCTCCGACCTGGCCTCTGGGGAACAGAAGGGAACAAGCACAAGCAAGGCTCTGGCCCGCGGCACAGTGAATGGTCAGGTCGGGGAGACACATAGGATTTGAGGAGGGAAGAAGCCTCCTGGGGGTGGAGTGGAAAGAAGGAATGCTCCATGGGAGAGAGATGCCAGGGCTGGGTCATGCAGGGGCTGTCAGAGCTGGGTGGGCAGCAGCAGCCTGGGGTTTCCCAATAGAATGGCTGGTGTCCAGCACATGGTGGAAGAGAGCAGTCAATTTCATTCAGAGCATGGCGTGTGTAAAGAACCAAATGCACCTGCTCCCATTGAGATGAAGGAGAACAGAATAAGCAAATCCATGGAGACAGTCAGCCAATGAGGGGAGAGAGAGGAGTGCAGAGTGACTGCTAATGAGGACAGGCCCTCTTTGGGGGTGGTGGTGACACTTTTCTAGAATTAGGTCGTGGTGATGCTTTCATTAAATATAGTAAAACCATTGAACTGTACACTTTACGTGGGTGAGTCGTGTGCTGTGTGAATTATATCTCACATTAGCTGTCAGAAAGGGAGAATGTAGGCACAGCAAAATACACGCAGAATGGCAAGTCCATAGGAAATCCGGAACACTGAACACTAGGACATTGAGGGGGCGTTGGTAAGACAGTGAAAGTCAGGGGGATGGCTGGCAGAGGTGCAGGTGTTTGCTCTGGGAGGCAGGAGGAGATGCGCTAAATGGGAAAGGAGAATGGACTCTGACAAACTCCACCTGCAGGAAGTGTTACTGTGGGGCGGTGGCTCTGCAGGTGTGATGTTTACGACAATAATTTGTACTGCTCTTGTGAATGCTCTTTTGAATGGATGACAGGCTTAAAGACACAGGAGAAGGTAGGGAGAGGAGGGCAAAGGACAGAGGGGACAGGGAGAAACGTGGGGAAGGGATGCAGTGTCCTGAGCTCCAAGCGAGACACCAGGAAGGGAATGTAGGTGAGAGTTATTGAAAGAGATGACAGAGCCAGTGCCGCGGCTCAATAGGCTAATCCTCTGCCTGTGGCGCCGGCACCCCATGTTCTAGTCCCGGTCGGGGCGTCAGATTCTGTCCCGGTTGCTCCTTTTCCTAGTCCAGCTCTCTGCTATGGCCCGGGAGTGCAGTGGAAGATGGCCCAGGTCCTTGGGCCCTGCACCCCATGGGAGACCAGCAGAAGCACCTTGGCTCCTGGCTTCGGATCAGCACGGTGCGCCGGCCGCAGTGCACTGGCTGCGGTAGCCATTGGGGGGTGAACCAATGGAAAAAGGAAGACCTTTTTCTCTGTCTCTCTCTCTCTCACTGTCCACTCTGCCTGTCAAAGAAAGAGAGAGAGAGAGAGAGAGAGAGAGAGAGAAGAGAGAGAGAGAGAGAGAGAGAGAGAGAGAGAGAGAAAGAAAGAAAGAAAGAAAGAAAGAAAGAAAGAAAGAAAGAAAGGAAGAAAGAAAGAGAGAGAGAGAGAGAGAGAGACAGGGAGTCAGAGAAAGTTCTTGAGTGGACAGCGAGGGGGTGAGGGGTGGCTCAGGAAGGGGTCTCGGCTCTGCCACAGGGGTGCATGAGGCCAGCGAGGGGCAGGAGGCAGACAGAAGCCCCAGGAAAATGCCGATAGGGTCTGGGCGTACCTGGTGGGGCAGAGGGGTTGGGGATGCCAGAGGAAGAGGTGGTGCCCAAGGAGCACTCAAACCTGGCAGAATGTGAGAGCTCGGTTAGCAGAGGAAAGTCTTGGAGATGGAGAGTGCAGGAGGAGGGGCTGGGATGAAGGGAACAGGAGCAGGTCAGCTTTGGCTGCGCACGGAGTGTAAGAAATGATGGTGCCACACAGCGAGGGATCCCAGGAGATTCAGATCATAGCTCCTGGCAAATTGTAGTAATGACAGGGCCTTTCCAAAGTCTTCTTGGGGCCTGGCTCCTTGAGGCACCTGCCCGCCCTCCAGGCCTCTCAGGCTGATCTGCCTCCCAGATGCCAACGAACTCCTCAGGGGCTGAGCCTGGGGCCCTCGACAGGAAGCTGTCGCCTCCCCAGCTCTGAACAGTCTCCCTGAGTGTGTTCTTCTCAGACATTCTGGCTCCTCACTGCCCACCTCCCAGGGCACTGCCCTGGCATGAGAAAAGCCCAGGGCATGGTCCCCAGGGGAAAGGCTCCTAGGCGAGGGCGTGAAAGATGAATGTGTATCCTCTGCTCCAGGTGGGAGGAGCAGGTGTGCAGGTGCCCAAGGTGGGAGGCGGTGTAATTGGAACACTAGGGAGAATCCAAGAGGTAGACAAAGACCAGATCATTCAAGTGATTTGGGCTTGATCCTTTACCTTAAGAGTAACTGAAGCTGTTGAGGGTTTTGAAGTGGCTGAGTCGGTTTCTATCTGCACCTAATGGCATTTCCTTCGTGCCAAGAGACTTTCAGTCTTTTCATGTACATAATCTCATTTAATTTTCTCAGTGGCTCTGTGGAGGAGCTGTGCTTCCCTCCCTCCCTCCCCTCTCCCTCCCTTCCTCCCTCCCTCCCTCTTTCCCTCCTTCTCTCCCTCCCTCCTTCCTTCTTCCCTTCTTTTCATCCATCCGTGCAAATCATCCAACAATATTTTTTAAACTGAAGCTTAAAATGCCACTCATTGTATGCCTGTTCAATAGATAGATAAGGAAAAATCAGAGTTCTTACTCCAAGGGCCGAATTAGTTCCTAAAAGGCTAATAATAATAAGTAGAAGGAGGCATGAACCGAAGTCAAACCCAGGAGAGCAGAATCCAGGGCGTGGACTTGTGTGTGGAGCTGGAGGCATGGTTTTACCAAGCCCTCCTCTCGGGGTGGGTCTGCCAGTCTGGTTATGTCCTGAAGGCCGAAGGTTGGGGAAAGTTGGGGTTGTGGAGGATGAACTGATGTTGGGTAGAAGAGCGCATTGGCGAGGTGGCTACAGGTGGGGTGAAGAGGATAAAAGGCACATGGGTGAATGAGCTTGGCACACCTGGCACTGGCCATTTCTCTGCTTGCTTTCTTGCCAAAAAAAAAGTGAACTCTGATTTCGTTTTTGGGATGGGGGGAGGAGGTGGATAACAAGGAATTCAGTTCCCTTGGATGAATTGTGATTGGTTTTTAAGCCAAGTATGGCTAAGCTACTACCACTTGCCAGGTACTCCCTTTGCTACCCATTTTGTAGCTAACGGGAATCATCAGACTATGTTTTTAGTGCAACAAAAGAGAAGGCTGCTGCGGGTTTATGGGGGAAACACACATACACACACATATTTGAGAGGTAGAAAGAGAGTTCTCACCTGCTGGTTTACCCCCCAAATGCCCACAGTGGTCCCCAGGTGGGGCCAAGCAGGGAGCTGGAACTCAATCCAGGAATCCCATATAAGTGCGAGGAACCCAGTCACTTGAGCCATCACCGCTGCCTCCTAGGGTGTGAATTAGGAGACTGGTGTGAGGAGCAGAACCATGAACTCCAATATGGAATGTGGGTGTCTGGAACGACATCTTAACGGCTACACCAAACACCTGTCCCTGTGAGGAATATTTTTGTTTCCCCAGACAGAAGGCAGGAACGGTAAAGGGAAGGTCCTCTGTTACCTGCCTGCTCACAGCATCTTTTTTTTAAAATATTTATTTATTTATTCTAAAGTCAGAGTTAAACAGAGAAAGAAGGAGAGGCAGAGAGAGAGAGAGAGAGAGAGAGAGAGAGGTCTTCCATCCACTGGTTCACTCCCCAGTTGGCCGCAATGGCCAGAGCTGCACTAATTTGAAGTCAGGAGTCAAGAGCTTCTTCTGGGTTTCCCACATGGGTACAGGGGCCCAAACACTTGGGCCATATTCTACTGCTTTCCCAGGAAATCAGCAGAAAGCTGGATTGGAAGTGGAGCAGCTGGGTCTCGAACTGGTGCCCATATGGGATGCTGGAACTGCAGGCAGTGGCTTTACCCACTACACCACAATGCCGGCCCTCACAGCATCTTGGCTTGGAATGTAGTCATGATTCGTGGAGTTGTGGCAATCATCTTGTGACCATGATGGAGCAACAAACACAAAGACGAAAGCCAGAAAACGGGGGGGGGTGGGGGGTGGGGGGTGGGGTGGTGTGGTATTCAAGTGGAAAGAGCGAGGTTCTTCATGAGTCTGAGCAGCTGAGCTAATGGCAACGAGAGCTTTCCTACAGAGTTCTTAAACTGTAAAAAAAAAAAAGTAAGGCTGTAGGAGTACAGTCTTTCATTAACTGTAGCTGACCATATGCTGGCGGCTTCCGGTGGTGAGGAGGTGAGAAAGAGAAGTGACCCTGACTGTTGAGAGGGGTGATGTGTAAGGAACCTTGTCATGTTTTCTAATTGTTTTCCATGTCATAAATCTTTTTTTTTTTTTTGACAGGCAGAGTGGACAGTGAGAGAGAGAGAGAGACAGAGAAAGGTCTTCCTTTTTGCTGTTGGTTCACCCTCCAATGGCCGCTGCAGCCGGCGCACTGGCCGGCGCATCGCACTGATCTGAAGCCAGGAGCCAGGTGCTTCTCCTGGTCTCCCATGGGGTGCAGGGACCAAGGACCTGGGCCATCCTCCACTGCACTCCCGGGCCACAGCAGAGAGCTGGCCTGGAAGAGGGCAACCGGGACAGAATCTGGCGCCCTGACCGGGACTAGAACCCGGTGCGCCGGTGCCGCAGGTGGAGGATTAGCCTATTGAGTCACGGCGCCGGCCCATATCATAAATCTTGAAGACAGTCACTTTTTCTGTTCTGCTTTCCCCTCTTGTGTGTGCTCTTTTAATCTCTCTCTTTCCTCGAGCCCACGTTAATTCCACATGCTCAGTAACTATTTTATTTTGAATAAAGAAACGCCCCTTCATTGATTCTCAATCTACTTCTAAAGATACCAGACGTGTTCTTTCTCTGTCGCTCTGCCTTGCAAGTACATGAAAATAAGCGAACATTTGACAAATCCCCTATGCAGACAATTTCAAGTAATTTATGTAGCTGTTTGTGCTCTAAGAGCAGGCATAATTCCTCCACTCTGGAAGCGTGGACTGCACACAGTGACTTCCTTCCAGAAAGCACATTTAGGAAGCAAAGAAAAAAGATCACTCAACAGCGGAGAGGTTAATCCAGCAAGGTAAGTCTTGTTGGTCGTCTGTAGCCCTGACCTGAAGTGATGAGAATGGCATTTTATCTCTCTGGTTTCCTTTCCTACACCATAATTCTGTCCAGTCATGACACAAAGATCAGACTACCCCAAATTGAGATACGTTCTAAAAACTTCATTATCAGTAGACCTCAAAGCCACTGAGGTCAGGACGAGTGTCCGGCACAGCCATCAACATGCTGGTTGGGATGCCCACATTCCAGACAGAGGTGCCTGGGTTCCAGTGTCAGCTCTGCTTCCAATCCCAGCTTCCCGCTAATGCACACCCTGGGAGGCAGTGGGTGATGGTACAAGGGGTTGGGTCCCTGCCACCCAAAGGGGAGACTCAGATTGAGTTCTGGGCTCACAGCCTTGGCCTGGCCCAGCCTGGACTGTTGCAGGCATTTGAGGAGGGAGTCAGCAGATGGAAGATTCTCTCTCTTTCTCTCTGTCTTCCAAATAAATAAATATTTTTTAAAAATTAGATTATTGAAGCCATCAAAACAAGGAACAGTTCAGTCTGATAGCTAAATACAAGATGTCTAAAGAGAAGTGGTGACTATATTATAGTGTGGTATCCTAGATGGGAAGAGGGATGGGACACAGGCAAAAACAAAGAAAATCTGAATTAATAATTTAATAATTATTATTATTAATAAACTAATAATTTAATAATAACATTAATATTGATTCATTAATTGATTTATTAATTGACTCATTCATTCATTGTGGCAAAGTTGCCACATTACTGTAGGAGGTTAATAATGGGGAAAGTTTATGGCAATTTCCTCTATTGTCTTCACATACTTTCTGTAACCTAAAGCTATTTTAATAATAAATGTTTATTTTTACCTATGACACCAATATCAAGGATGTGAGATCCAATCTCCAGTCCTCCAGATATTAAAAGGATAATTTTATTAACTTTATGCCAATATATTTTATAACTTTGATGAAAAGAACAATGTTAAAAGAAATAGGAAACTTAGAAAGCCCTATGTCTGTTAAGGAAATTTAGTAACTATTAAAATTTTTCCCACAAAAATAACTTGAGGTCCAGTTACCTCCCAATATGGTAGAATTGGGAAATTCTATGAGGCATTTAAAGAAAAAAAATAAAGCCAATCTTTCAGGGACTTGATAAGGAAAGATCTCCCAACTCATTTTATGAGATCAACATTACTCACATGCCAAAAACTGGAAATGGTGATATAATGACAGAAAACCACAGGCCAATATGCCTCATGAACATAGATGCAAAAATGCCTAGTAACGTTTCAGCAAATTGAATTCAACAACAAATAAAGAGAATATTGTGGCCAATAGAAGTTTGTTCCAGGAACATAAGGCTCATTTAATATTTGAACATCAATCCGTGTAGCTTGTTTATGATAGAAATAAAATAAAAGCAAATCGTATTAATAGAATCCACGTGAACAGAATGGAAAACCATGCAAATGTCTCAGTAGATGCAGAAAAAGCATTTGCCAACGTGAAGAACCTGTGCCTGATGAAGACCTACAGCAACCTAGGAGCGGAAGGGAACTCCTTCACCGGGAAAGGGCATCCATGAGCTCCCATGAAAACCTACAGCAAGCACCGTGCTTAATGGGGACACTGGAATGCTTAGCGCCTAAGATCAGGAACAAGGCCAAAAGGACCACGAGCCTATCTGCTTTATACTGGAGTGTCTATTCAGTGCAGTGGACAAGAAAAAGAAAGAAACCTTAGCCCAGGAAGAAGTAAATCTGATTTTCTATGTGGATGACCAAAGTCACCTGTGTGTAAACTTCTTCTTAAAAATTAAATAATTTATTTTTTATTTGAAAATAGAGAGAGAGAAATCAAGATCTTCCATCTTCTGGTTCACTCCCCGGATGTCCACAACAATTAGAGAACATGTTGAAGCTAGGAGCCAGAAGCTCCATCTGGGTTTCCCACATGGGTGGCTCAAAATCATTGGTCATTAGGAAGATGCAAGCTAAAACTATGAGATACCACCACATTCTGATTACAATGGCTGAACTGAAAAAGACCAGCCGTGCTAAGTGTTGGTGATGTTACAAAGCAACCAAAATTCATACCCTGCTGGTGGGAATGTAGAACGCTACATCTGCTTTGGAAAACAATTCAGCTCCCTCGCTCTTTCCCTCCCTCCCTCCCTCCCTCTCTCCCTCCCTTCTCTCTCTCTCTCTCTCTCTCTCTCTCTCTCTCTCTAACTCTCCCTTTCAAACAAATAAATAAAACCTTTTTTTTAATGCCCATATGGGCATTTTTTTAAATACCCAAATGGGATGACAGCATTGCAGGCGGTGGCTTAATCCGCTATGCCACAGCACTGGCCCCAAATAAATAAATCTTTAAAAAAAAAAAGAAATGAAGCTATTATATGACCCAGGCATTCCATCTGGATGTGTTTAGCCAAAAGAAAGGAAAATATATGTTTATACAAAGACGTCAACATGAATATTTTTTATCAGCTGGGTTTGCGATAGGGACACTGGAAACCTCTGGGAACAGGTGAATAGATGAGCAAATGGTGGCAATAGTCATACAATAGACTATTACGGCATAATGAAAAGAAAACCACTACTGAGTTGGTGCATACATACGTGTGTGTGTGTGTGTGTGTATAACATGGATGAATCTCTTAATAATTCTATGATGGAAGCCAGCCACCAGAGTACATACTGTATGATTCTAATTTTTTTAGAAAAAATTAATGCAAGCAACTGAGAGCGGTTTAATGGGTTGAGAAGGGAGGGGAGGAGGGAGGGGGGCACAAGGAATTGTGCTCATCATCCACAATGGACTGCAGCAACACTGCCGTGCATCTACACGTGTGTCAACACTCCGAGTTACATACTTTAAATGTATGTCGTCCATTGTATGTCAGCTAGAACTCAATGCACTCTATCCTTAGGAAATAATCACACACAAATATATTCAGAAGGATGGCCATTGCACAAAATTTACAATAGCATCAAGCAATCAAGGCCGATTACATGTGATAAGAGCACATAAAGTGAAATGTGATGCATCATAAACATAAGTGTTAGACATTTGTACACAGCGCGTGAGATTGTGATGAACTTTTACGAACAAAGCAAAAGGCACGTAACATGCTAATGAAGGTAGGAAGGATATAAAACCGCGAAGCATAGTCACAATTTAACGACCTCCTCCCCCTCATACCCACTTGGAGATAAAACACTTGAAGGAGTTGTATTAAATTATCTATGGCCATTAATATGGATTTTTTATATTCTTATTTATTCTTTTGCCTCCCAATTTTCCAAAATAATTTTCTTTTTTCATTTGAGAAAGAGAAGAAGGGAGAACTCCCATTTGCTGCTTTAGTCCCCAAATACCTACAAGGGCTGAGTCTGGGCTGGGCCAAAGCTGGGAGCTCAGAATTCAGTCCCAGCCAGGCTGTCCGTGTGGTTGGCAGTAACACAACTACTTGAACCATCACCAGCTGCCTCCAAGGGTCTGCCTTAGCAAAAAGCTGGAGTCAAGAGTTGGGGCTGGGTGTAGAATCTAGGTCTTCCTTTTGTGGGTTGCGGGTGTATTAACCAACAACCACTAGGCTAACACCTCTCCATTTTTTTTTTTTTTACAAAAACCACAATTAACATTTTTACCCATCAAATAACACTTTTTCTTAAACACAAATAGTATGAGATGGGTGGAAAAATTAACTATCTGTGACTAGATGTTTGCTCCGGTGAGTGGCTGACTTCTTGCTGGTTCACCACGCCTACACACTTGGTGTAGTTTTGGTCCCAGTGATTTGTCCCTTCCCTGTGGGTGGGGTCTGCTGTCAGGCCTAGCCACATGACTTGCTTTAACCAAGGGAATGAGAACCCAGCCGAGGGAGGCCATGTTAAAGCTGAGGCTTTAAGTGCGGAGGTACGGCTGGGCTCCGTCACTTGGGCTCATCTGCGTGAGAACTGCCTGTGGCACGGGGCTGTTCATTCTGGGTCCCAGAGTGAGAAGACACATTAGGCAGACCCCAAGTCCCTCTGCCACCTGGAGCAAAGCCACAGCTGACCTGCAGCCTTCAGGGAACAAGAGCAAGCAACAAAGAGATTGGAAGACTCTGAGTTTTAGGTGCTGTTTATTACCAGGCAAAAACGGATTAATGCATGCTGTTTGTTGTAGATTACAAAATCTTGTGAGGCAGGGCATAGCAGTGTGGGTACTACAAAATCCTGAGTGCAGGCCAGAGGTGTTTGTGCCTGGATTCCACGTCTTGGGGCAGAGGCGACTGGGTGAGGTTTGGGGATTTAGGGCTGGGGTTGGGAAATACTTGAGGCTGATGCCTTTAAAGGCACTGCAATGGGAGAAGCAAGAGAGAACTTTGGAAATGAGTGTTGGGATGCGAGAATGGAGTGAGAGGGTAGAGACGGAGCTGTGAGTGGGAAAGGAGTAGGGCAAGACAGCAAGCCCCACGGTTGAAAGATGGAGAACAGGGGGAGGTGTGGAGGACAGGAAGTGCATGTACGCAGAGAGTGGGGGAGAAACACTTCTCACGGAAGCCACCGGGGTGTTCTTTCTCTGTGTAAAAGTGATGCTGGTGAAGACCCCTCCGCAGAAGGGTTCGGAGAGGTTTGGGATTGGTGGACAGACCCGTATGTGGGGAAGGTGGTGTACTCCAGCTCCAAGGGAAAAGGTGCTTGGTGCTCTGCGTACCTCTCTATCTGGTTGTCCATTGGTGTCTTTTATCATATCCTTTATAACAAACCAGCAAGTGGAAAGAAATGTGATGCTGGTATTACTTCTTCCCCAAATGCACCTCTCACCTCATTTTCTTAGCTAGAAAGTGGAAGATACTCCCATGTGGCTTCCGATGAAAGTGCCGATGGTCCCATCTGCCCAGGGCATCTGTGGCCCTTGCCTCTCTCCTTTCCAAATAGAGGCTTCCTTTTATGTTGTCTTGTGTACATGACTTTTTCTGTACTTGCCTCTGAATTTTCCTTTTTCTTTTCTTTTTTTTTTTTTTAGATTTATGTTTTTCAAAAGTCAGAGTTACAGAGGAAGAAGAGAGAGAGAGAGATTAATCTTCCATCCACTGGTTCACTTCCTAGATGGCTGCAATGGTCAGGGCTGGGCCAGGCCAAAGATGGGAGCCAGGAACTTTCATCTGCGTCTCCCACGTGGGTGGCAGGGGCACAAAAATTTGGACCATCTTCTGCTGCTTTTTCCAGGCCATCAGCAGGGAGTTGGGTGGAAGTGGAGGAACTGGTACATGAACTAGCACCCATACGGGATACTGGCGTTGCAAGCTGTGGGTTTACAGCCATGCCACAAGGCTGGCCCCTGAATTTTTCTTTTTTCTTAGCTTGGAGACTCCTCCCTGTTAGGCCTGCTCCTCCCTTTTCTATGTACTTATTTCTCCGGGGCAATGGAGCACCTTTCTCCTTTCTTGGAGAGCAGGTGATTTGATGTTGCTGAGCCAACATCAAGCTCTGCACGGAGCATTGAGATGTAGGTGGCAAGAATTTAAATTCACACCCAACTGAAAATATTACATACATTTGAAACCTTTTTTTTCCCCAAAGAAAGACATCTACCTAAGTACGCACAAGGAAAATTCACTTGGAATTAACTCACTAAGAATTCAACTGAAGGAAAAAAAGGTTAAGGATGTTAACAATCCTTTTAAAGAATAATTCAAATTTGAAACCCTAATTATAGGAACTCCTTTCTGTAACATGAACAGTTGTTTGAGGCAGGGGGAAGAGGGCTGGCTGCCCAGCACACTGACTTGTAGGGGGATTTGCGAAGGGGAGGAAACTTCCCTTTGGGGAAGTGCTGCTCCATTCCACCGGTCATCCGGTCATCCAACTGGTCCTCAGGGAGACCAGAGAACACAGGGGAACTGACGTTTCATTCTGGGCTCAGCGCCTTGGCCTTGGGAAGTCAGGAAGGAAAAGTGAAAATGTCTGGGTGGCCCCTCTGGCCGGAGCCCACTGCTAGGGGCTTCCACCCGACGCAGCTGCTCAGCAGGTTTCTCCCAGCACAGGTGCATGCCGTGCAGGGTCCAGGGGTGCTTCCTCTTTGCGGGTGTTGTCCCCAAAGCGTTTGCTCTCTTCCCTTCACCTAGTGTCCCAAGGACTGGCGCGCGTCAGGATCAGAATCTGAAGGCTCTATTTTCTGACTTTTTTGTCGAGGTTGTGCTGTCAATAACAAGGCCAGAAGTAAAGTGAAGGGGATGAGTGGTGTTTTTCAAACTGTCGGGTTGTGTCTCACTTTTTGGGTTGTGAAATCAAGTGAGTATATCTCAATATTATTGACAAAACAGAATAGACTGGAAAATACCAGGCTTCATTGGGTACAGGCATACGAGGTTTTCTGGGCTGAACTGTGTGTCTCTCCCAATTCGTATGTTGAAGTTCTAACCCCTAGTAGCTCAGAAGTTGACCTTCTTTGGAGACAGGTTTTATAAAGAAGGGATAAGGTCGAATGAGGCCATTGGGTGGGCCCTAATAGAATGTAACTGGTGTCTTTATAAGCAGGGACATTAGTATGCAAGCATGAACAAGACAAGACTCCGTGTGGGCGCAGGGAGAAGACTTCATCTGTCAGCCATGGAGAGAGGCCTCGGAGGAAACCAGCTCTGCCTGGCTCCTTGACCTTGGACTTGCAGCCTTCCAGAACTGTGAGACAGGGCATGGTTTTTGGCTAAGCCGCTGGTGTGTGTTGCTTTGTCATGATAGTGCTGGCAAATAAACACAGGAGGTAAATGTTATTTTGTGGAATTTTGAATTTCTATTACACACACACACACACACGTGCATACATTATGACTGCAGATTTATAGCCCCCAACAAGGGAGAAACAGGAGGTTACAGTGAGTTCGCAATGTTTCCATATTCAGGGAGACTATCTGCCTCCATCCAGGGGAGACAGTGAAGGCAGGGAGTGGACTCCTCACTGCTCCTAGCTCAGTAGAAGGGGAAGCCCTTGGCTTGGCAGAAGGAAATTTCCTGTCTTGTATGTGAAATTTTACCAGAGGGGAGAAAAATCCAAAAAACCCAGCGTGTTGTAACAAAGCGATGATCTGTAAGTGCCAATTATTTATATTGATGTTTTTTAAAGGGGGCTATTTATTAGTCAGTGAGCTCAGCCATTTGGAATTCACCCAGGAGCCTAGGAGAAAGCAAGATGGTTTACAGTCCCTGAGTCCCAGTGTCCTGGACTCTGTGCCTTGCAGGGCACCTCCTCTGTTCTCAGGGGAGTTCCCCTGGCCCTTGTCAGTCTCTGTTTCCTACTCGTTTACAAAGAGTTATTTTCACTTTAAACTATTTTAAAAGACATCATCTCTGTGGGCCAAGAGCAGGAGTGGATTCTTTCCTTTAGTTTAGGGCAGTTCTTGGCCACGAGTTAAGCATTTCAGGACACTTGGAGACCTGGAGTCCTCAGAGGCATTTTACTTACCCTTGTTTCTTATCCAAAAATTATAATACATCTTTTAGGTACAGTCATGCAGGCTTCTGTTAAAGAGATCATTACACTGGCATGTTTTGGAGTAGAAGAGCCCCCCCCCCCCAACTTGTAGGGGAGTATGCAACTTCTGAAGGTGGAGAAAATGCTAGAACGTTCATGGCCTCTCTTGGGTCAAAGGTGACTGATAACAACAGTATCCAATCAGGTGCAGTGAACCCACTCCATCCTCAGATTCGGAATAGATTTCTTGCGAGAACTCTGCATGCATCCATGTGTTGAATTTCTTGTAGCGTTGTGAAATTTACACCTTGGAACCCAGTATGTGGCTCTTAGTCCCTGAATACTGGTGAAATTCGTCTTTTTTTCCCCATTCAAAAAAAGAGAAAAAAACCGTAAGTGGTGAGGATAAGCACAAGGCTTTTGAAGGGAACTTGATCAAGATCTGTTGGAGCAATCAGGGGGAATTCTTGCATCTGCATCCTGCCATTCCAGTGTGAGGGAAGTCACACAGACCCAGCAGTCTGGTTCCTTAGGTCACAGCAAGTGGGAAATGGGACATGCAGAAGAGAGCGAAAACAACAGCTAATGAAACACTGAGAGGAGGGACGCCGAACTGTTAGAATTATACCTAAGAGCTTAGGAAGCTGCCCCGTGGCGCCATTTAGAGAAGGGGCAGCTCACTCCACAAACCTCAGTGGCCTCCCAGGATACGGCTGTGTTTCGGGCCAGAACGGTGCCGTTGAGTCACTAAGAAGACAAACTATGATAGCTGAGATCATGACAAAGACGTTAGGCTGCTTGCAGCTGTCATCGTTGACCTTGACCTCTGTTCTTATCAGGCCTGCTTAGCCCAGTTATTATTATACAGTAATAATCCTGATAAGTCAGTGTAGACAGAGTCCCCTCACCCTTGAAATCTGATCCTTCAGCAGGAATCCTGGCGAGTCGGTTTAGTGAGTCTTCTTGCCCTGGAGGTCTCCTCTGAGTTAAGTTCCCATCCTCTGGCTGCCTCGCTTGCTTGTTGCCTGTGTATCCCCAGCTGTCTTGGTTGTGATTGGAGTTGAGTGCCATCTCCTTGTCCTATCCCAGTAGTCCTGATACCAACTGCAGTCGCCCTGATTAGCATCTTCCTTCCCAGGTTAACAACTATCAGAATCATTTCTCTTTAATGGTAATCAAGAAGACAAACTTGTTAGAGTAGCTTGAATGGAGATACTTCAGGTTTTGCTGTCCTAGTTCCAGGAAGTTTAGGTAGTAGCTCTTGTCCATTTTCCTCTGTGGAGCGTGAATCTGAGAGAGAAATTTAGATGGCTATTATTTTCCCAAAGACGGGGTGTGTATACAAGAAACCTTGGCCGATGGTGTGCTTAGGAAAAGTAGTCTGAACAGGGGTAGACAGATGGGATAAGTAAAACAGGACAAGGGGTTAAATTTGCCCAAGCACCTTCAGTATCAACTCTGCCATAATGAAAGAAGAACACTCTGCAGGTTGAGTCGCTTACATCTGGTAGCCAGTGGTGCTGTAATGTCAGTGTGCACCAGAACTGCCTGGGGGAGCAGATGCCAAGGTCACCCTGATCCATGGTTGCAATTCAGCAGCACTGGGCTGGGGTCCAGGGACTTGTGTTTCA
The DNA here is from genome assembly GCF_033115175.1 of Lepus europaeus. Taxonomy (NCBI): domain Eukaryota; kingdom Metazoa; phylum Chordata; class Mammalia; order Lagomorpha; family Leporidae; genus Lepus; species Lepus europaeus. The sequence goes on along the minus strand of NC_084828.1, from coordinate 13,063,817 downwards.
TTTTTTTAAATATTTATTTATTTTTATCTGAAAGGCACAATTACCAAGGATCAGAGAGAGGTTGTCCATCTGCTGGTTCACTCCCCAAATGGCCAAAATGGCCCCACGACTGGGCCAGGTAAAGTCATGAGCTGGGAACTCCATCCCGGGTCTCCAATGTGGGTGTCAGAGGCCCAAGCACTTGGGCCATCTTCTGCACTTTCCCACGTGCATTGGCAGGGAGGTGGATAATAAGTGTAATAGCCAGGACTTGAACTATATGGGAGTGGCAGGCAGTAGCTTAACCCTCTGTGCCACAATACCAGCCCTGCTGATTTTAAACCTTTAAAAATTATTTATTTGCTCATATGAAAGGCAGAGAGGCAGACAAAGATCTCTCATCCACTGGTTCATTTCCCAAAAGCCACCAACAGTTGGATCCGAGACAGTCTGAAGCTGGAAACGTAACTCCACCCAGGTCTCCCACATGGGTGACAGGGACCCAACACTGTCTCCCAGGCTGTGGATTGCAGGAGGTTGGAGTCAGGGGCAGAGCCAGGACTCAAATCCAGGCTCTCCAATACAGGATGCCAGTGTCCCAGCTGGCATCTTACCACTGCACCCAATGTCCACCCATTGAACATTCTTGTTGTGGTAAAATGTATGTAACATGAGTTGTTCATCTTAAAGTGGCATTCATTCGCAATGGTGTGCAAAAGTCATCACTCTCTGGCTCCATAACTTTTTCATAACTTCTAATGGAAATGTTTTTGCCCGTTAAGCAACCACTCTGCATTCTTCCCTCTCCTTCCCTAGAGACATCTTATCCACTTCTTGTCTCTATGGATTTTCCTAGTCACAGATAGCTGGACTTATATTTCTCTTAGTGTGTTTGTCTTGTTGCACTTAATGTTTTAAGGCTCAACTATTTTGTAGCATGCAGCAAGACTTCATTCTTTTTATGGCTCAGTAATATTCCATCGTATGGATAAATCCTATTTTGTTTGTCCATTCATCTGTTGATGGACATTTGGGTTGTTCCGACCTTTTGATTATTTCAGAAAATGCTGCCAAGTCTACTGGTACACAAATCTCTGTTTGAGTGCCTGTTTTCAGTTGTTTTTAGCATAAGAGTAAAATTGTTAGATCATGCGATAATTCTATCTTTAGCTTTTTGAGGAATCACTAAAATTTTCTCCACAAAAAGTGCACTGCTTTACATTCCTACCAGCACTTTATGAGGGTTCCAATTTCTCCACATCCTTACTAATACTTATGATAGTGTCTATTTTTCACAATAGTTCTGCTATTAAGTGTGGAGTGGTGTCTCTTTGTGGCTTTATTTTGCATGTCTATATAACACTGAACATCTTTTCATGTATTTATTGATTATTTAAATATCTTTTTTGGGAAATGTTTATTAAGTGCTTTCCCATGTTAAAATCAAATTGTGCTGGCGCCGCGGCTCACTAGGCTAATCCTCCACCTTGCGGCGTCAGCACACCGGGTTCTAGTCCCGGTCGGGGCACCGGATTCTGTCCCGGTTGCCCTTCTTCCAGGCCAGCTCTCTGCTGTGGCCAGGGAGTGCAGTGGAGGATGGCCCAAGTGCTTGGGCCATGCACCCCATGGGAGACCAGGAGAAGCACCTGGCTCCTGCCATCGGATCAGCGCGGTGTGCTGGCTGCAGCGCGCCAGCTGCGGCGGCCATTGGAGGGTGAACCAACGGCAAAAGGAAGACCTTTCTCTCTGTCTCTCTCTCTCTCACTGTCCACTCTGCCTGTCAAAAAGGAAAAAAAGAAAAAAAAATGAAATTGTTTGTCTTTTTGTGGTTGAGTTGAGGGCGTTCATTCTACACTCTGGATATTAAACCCTTATCCGATGTGTGATTTGCAAATATTTCCTCCAATTCTATAGGTTGTCACTTTACTTTTTTTTCTAAACGGTCTTTGGTGGACAAAGTATTCAATTTTGATCAAGTTCAGCATATCTATATTTTATTTTGTTGCCTTTGGTTTTGATGTCATATCTAAGAGTCCATCCTGAAATCCGAAGTAATGGAGATCTACTTTTTGTTCTATTGGAAAAGTTTTATGATTTTAGCTTTTGTGTTTAGGTCATTGACCCATTTTGAGCTATTATTTTTTATATGATATAAGGTAAGGGTCCAATTTCATTCTTTTGCATGTGGAAACCTGGTTATCTGGTTGTTTCAGTATGATCTGTTAGAGATTGCTCTTTTCCCATTGAATAGTGTTGGCACCTTTGTAAAAACTTATAAAAAATATCAATGGGCCAAAAATGAATGGATTCACTTCTAGACTCTCAGCTCTATCCTGTTGGTCCATGCATCTGTCCTTATGCCAATACCACGTTGTTTTGATTACTTTTGCTTTCTAGTGAGTTTTCAGATGGGGATGTGTGAGTTCTCTGACTTGAGCAAAGTCCTTTTTCAAGATTGGAATTCCATGTAAATGTGAAGGCTGGGTTTTCCATTTTTGCAAAAAAGACAGACTTCTGATAGGGAATGAATTGAATCTGTAGATGAGTTTGTGTCCAACCCTTGTGTTTTTCTCTAGACCATTAGGATGTCCAGAAGCCTTCCTACCTGATTCCACAGGCGCTAACCTTGAAATTCCTTAGCCAAGAGGCTTACCAACTGCTCAGCATTCTGTTCCCGGGGAGTCTGGAGCAGTGAAACCATCAGAATATTCAGTGCCTAACTCTTCTGCCAGAACCGGGTAGGCGCATCATTCAGAATGCCAAAACATCTCTCTTGCATTTATTCTGGCCTAGAGACTGCACTTCAGGACCTACTGTGTAAGTGGGTTGATGAATCATCACCCAAATGAGGAACCGAAATTGGACCAGCTGGGTATTTTGAGGCTCAATTGGAAAGCAGACATTGAACTAACTCTTAGCTTTTCAGTAACTCTTCTTCTTTTGTGAATACATTTTAGTACTTTTACAGCTAACTGCGTTTTGCAGTTCACACACATATTGGCTAGGAATGCATTCAGTTGCATGTAACAGAAACTTATTTTTCTCACGTAATAACAAGTCCAAAGGTAGGTGGCTCCTGGCGTTAGATCAGGAATGCAAGGATTCCAAGGCTGGCTTCCTTGCAGCTCTTTTTCTGTCTCTCACTCACGATCTTGAAATGGCTTCACCACTCCAATTATCACTTCTACATTTGTAACAGGAAAGGGTAATCAGGACCCCAGAGCTTACATCAGGAAAATGGAAGCTTTCCTTGAAGCCCCAGGAGATGTCCCATTCTAGTGTGTTTGTCAGACTTGTGTCCCATGGTTCTCTGTAGCTGAAAAAGATCTAGGACTTTAGGGAACAGGAGTGCCATGATTGATTTCAACTGATCCTGATCTACCAGTTGGAGCTGGACATGCTGTCTTCCTATATGCAATGCAGATTCTGTTGAAAGGAACAAGAAGGAAAAGAATATCAGTGTGCTGCCATAGACATATGCTCTTATATAGTTATTTTATTTTACATTTTCTTTTTTTAAAAGATTTATTTTATTTATTTAAAAGTCAGAGTTACACACAGAGAGAAGGAGAGGCAGAGAGAGAGAGAGAGAGAGAGAGAGAGAAAGAGAAAGAAAGAGAGAGGTCTTCCACCTGCTGTTTCACTCCCCAATTGGCTGCAATGGCTGGAGCTGCACCAATCCAAAGCCAAGAGCCAGGAGCTTCCTCTTGGTCTCCCACTGGGTGCAGAGGCCTAAGGACTTGGACCATCCTCTATTGCTTTCCCAGACCATAAGAGAGAGCTGGATTGGAAGAGGAGCAGCCGGGACTAGAACCAGCGCTCATATGGGATGCTGGCACTGCAGGCAGAGGCCTTACCAGCTATGCCATAGCGCCAACCTCTTTATTTTACATTTTCCTAAGAACTTTCTACCTCTTATGGGCCTGTTTTCATCACTGTTAGTCTAAGAATATCAGAAGTTGTCTCATCCTCTCCTTCCTTTATTGGGCCCGGATGGTGGTTTGACATGATAATGAGAACCCAAAACTATGGGATGATGTCACCAACACACGAGCTGGAAACTTGCCTTCTTCAGGAGAGCACGTGTGAGAGGGCTGGGAAAGCACTGCCTGTCTTCTGTCGGCCAAAGTCCGGTTAGGCGGTTATAGAGAAGGCGCGATGTGGCCACTCTGGCAAGGCTATAAGCAGTACTACAGGCTCTGTGTCTTTAAGGCCCTTGAGTTCACACTGTTTATGATATATTTCCTAAGCACATCCCTTAAAAGTTGAAAACACTTTCTCTTCTTGCCCTCTGGGGAAAAAAAACCATGTTTCCAAAAAGCATCTCATCAATGATTCAATCAAAGAAATGTCATTAATGAGAAGACAAATAGGAAAAGAAAATCCCCCATGTTATATTTGGGCAGATTTTCACAGTTAATTTATATTTTAAAATGTGAATGCAAATTAAAAGGCTAAATACTTGAAAGTCAAAAATATTCCTTATTTGACATTAAAGTCGGTGAATTGATCACATTTGCAGAACATAGCTAGGAAAATGTGCTAATTTATGGCTAAGAAATTAAACAGGGAGACAGATGGAGACCCAAATGAGTTTTCTTCACACCTAAATTTGCATATTGTTTCTGACAGTTCATGGTCTTACCCCTTTGTATGCTGCCCTCCTGTATTGGAAGAAATGGGGAGCTATCCGTGTCAGCTTTGCTCCAACATCCCCCTGGAAGGATCGGGGAACTGTGTGGAGTAGGAGACAGAGAGGAGGACAAGCCCAGCTGTCCTCTCCCACCCCTCACTCATTCATCCCTCTGCTCCCGTCTCCTAAGGACAGAATGTTAACTAGTGACTTCCCCTCGTCTCTGCTGAGTCATGGAGAACACACAATCTGGAAATCAGACCGTGGCGCGCCAGCTCTCTGAGGGCAGAGTTGACTCTGGGCAGTGCTCCTCTCTCGGGTCCTTGGGTGCCTCCTGGGACACTTCAGTGTGGTGCTCCCTGGGTTATCTCCAGGCAGTAAGCGGCAGAGGCGAAGGCAAGGGCTCTTCTTTTGATCTCGGCTCGGCCGCCCACTGACTGAGTCGTCTTGGACAAGCTGGCGCTGTAGTTTCTTATCAGCAGCGTAGACGTGTTGGGTGATCACCTCATCCAGAGCCCTTAGACTTTGTGTGTAGTAAGCATCCCTCACACGCTATAGTTTATTAACCATACGATTCCACCCTACACTGAGGTTCTTTGTGTGTTCAGAAAGACAACTACTAAATCACACCAAACCTAACCTGCTCCAGCCCTATGTTACGCTTGCGGTTTCCACAAATCACTCCTAGGGCTTCTTTAATTCTCAGCACTTTGTACTGATGCCACGGAGGGAGAGACTGCAATCCCCCCCCCCGGCCAGACCCATGCTCTCACCCACCAGGGCGGTACTGCCAGGACGAACCTTGTGCTAAGCTCAGAGTCGCGCGAGTGTGCCGAAGGAAGCCTTGACACTCTTCCCCATCTCCCATGGCTTCAGTCCCCAAGGCTCAAAGAGAGGACCTGGAAGTCTGTTTTTCTCTCTGTCCCTCTCTCTCTCTCTCTCTCTTTTTTTTTTATTTAAGGAATGCATTTTTACATAGAAACAACTTTAGGAATACAGTGGTTCTTTCCCCCATGCCCCCCACCCCACTCCCATCCCACCTCCCATTCCCTCTCCCATCTCCTTCTCCATTATGGATCATTTTTAGTATGACTTTATATACAGAGGACCAACTCTATGCTAATCAGATTTCAACAATTTGCCCCCACGGCCACACACAACATATAGAGTACAGTTTGAGGAGAGAATTTGTAGTCGATTCTCATATTGCGATTCAATAGGGGGGGCCGGCGCTGTGGCGCAGCGGGTTTGAGACCTGGCCTGAAGTGCCAGCATCCCATATGGGTGCCGGTTCGAGTCCTGGCTGCTCCTCTTCCAATCCAACTCTCTGCCTGGGAGTTGGCCTGGGAAAGCAGTAGAAGATGGCCCAAGTCCTTGGGCCCCTGCACCCACGTGGGAGACCCGGAAGAAGCTTCTGGCTCCTGGCTTAGGATTGGCGAAGCTCTGGCCATTGCGGCCATCTCGGGAGTGACCCATCGAGCGAAAGACCTCTCTCTCTGCCTCTCCTCTCTCTGTGTAACTCTGACTTTCAAATAAATAAATAAATCTTAAAAAAACACACACACACAATTCAATAGGGACAGAGGTCCTACCTGGGGAGCAAGTGCACAGTGGCTACTGTTGTTCCTTTGACAAATAACACTCTTTTTTATGATGTCAGTGATCATCTGAGGCTCTTGCCTTGGGATGCCAAGTCTATGGAAGCCTTTTGTGACCATAGACTCTGTCGATATTTGGACATCGCCATAAGCAAAGTGGATATTCTCTCCTCCCTTCAGAGAAGAGTGTCTCCTTCTTTGATGACTGTTTCTTTCCTCTGTGGTCTCACAGAGATCCTCCATGCAGGATTTTTTTTTTTTTTTTTTTGTCACAAAGTCTTGTCTTCTGGAAGTCTTTATCCCTGCGCTTGGGGCTGGCATTGTGATGCGGCTGGTTAAGCTGCCGCCTGTGACACCAGCATCCCATATAAGGACCAGGTTGAGCTCCAACTGTCTCACTTTCCACCCAGATCCTTGCTAATATACCTGGGAAAGCAGCAGAGGATGGTCCAAGGGCTTGGGGCCCTGGCACCCACATGGGAGATTTGGATGCGGTTCCTTGCCTCTGGCTTCAGCTGGCCCAGCCCCAGTTGTTGCAGACATTTGGGGAAAAAAAAATAGTGGATGGAAGATCTCTTTCTGTCTCCCTCTCTCTCTAACTCTGTCTTTCAAATAAATAAACAAAAAAATTTTTTTAAAAGATATACAACTCAGTGAACTAGACCTCCACACATGTGCATTTACATAGAGCTGTACCAAGGACAGAAAAAATTCCTTTGTCACTTTTCTTAAACATTTTAAAAAGTCTTTGGACTTTTTTTTAAAGATTTTATTTATTTAAGGCAGAGTTACAGACACAGAGAGGGAGAGCTAGAGAAAGAGGTCATCCATCCACTGGTTCACTCCCCAAATGGCCACAACAGCCAGGGCTGGGCCAATCTGAAGCCAGGAGCCAGGAGCTTCTTCTGGGTCTCCCATGTGTGTTCAGGGACCCAAGAACTTGGGCCATCCTCTGCTGCTTTCCCAGGCCATTGGCCGGGAGATGGATCAGAAATGGAGCAGCTGGGACTTGAACAGGTGCCCATATGGGGTGCCAGTGCTACAAGTGGAGGCTTAACATACTACACCACAGTGCAGGCCCCTTACTGGACTTTTTAATTTTTCATTGATAGGAAATACCCAGGGACCAGGTGCTAGTTGGTTTTGCAATCCATTTCCCTTTAAGTTGTGGCATAGACGGCTGTGCGGGATTACAACAGAGATCTTTACAATGAAGCTTCAAAAGATGTCCATGGTGGGGGCCGGTGCCGTGGCTCAACATGCTAATCCTCTGCCTTGCGGCGCCGGCATCCCAGATTCTAGTCCCAGTTGGGGCACCGGATTCTGTCCCGGTTGCCCCTCTTCCAGGCCAGCTCTCTGCTGTGACCAGGGAGTGCAGTGGAGGATGGCCCAAGTGCTTGGGCCCTGCACCCCATGGGAGACCAGGAGAAGCACCTGGCTCCTGCCGTTGGATCAGTGTGGTGCGCTGGCTGTGGCAGCCATTGGAGGGTGAACCAACGGCCAAAGGAAGACCTTTCTCTCTGTCTCTCTCTCTCTCTCACTGTCCACTCTGCCAGTCAAAAAAAAAAAAAAAAAAAAAAAAAAAGATGTCCATGGTGGATGCCACTGTATGGCAAGTGGGCTGCCTTGTTTTTGTAAAGTCCTTTAACGTATTTCTTTTTTTTTTTTTCTCTCTTTTTTTTTTTTTTTTCTTTTTCTTTTTTTTTTTTTTTTTTTTTGACAGGCAGAGTGGACAGTGAGAGAGAGAGATAGAGAGAAAGGTCTTCCTTTTGCCGTTGGTTCACCCTCCAATGGCCGCCGCGGTAGCGCGCTGCGGCCGGCGCACTGCGCTGATCCGATGGCAGGAGCCAGGTGCTTCTCCTGGTCTCCCATGGGGTGCAGGACCCAAGGACTTGGGCCATCCTCCACTGCACTCCCTGGCCACAGCAGAGAGCTGGCCTGGAAGAGGGGCAACCGGGACAGGATCGGTGCCCTGACCGGGACTAGAACCCGGTGTGCCGGCGCCGCAAGGCGGAGGATTAGCCTGTTGAGCCACGGCGCCGGCCAACTTTAACGTATTTCTTAATATGATAGCAAACCATGATCCTTTGCCCTTCCCTACCCAAGCAGTGAGAGAGCTTATGCATCTGTATGCTCCTCTGGCTTTGAGTCTCATGCAAGGGGACGTAAGAATGGGTGCTGAGCACTGTCCATTTGTCTCTCCTGTTAGACTCACTAGCCGTCTGCCTTGGTCGGGTTCCTGGGAGGTTCATCTTCATGGACTAGAGCAGTGGGCTTTCTTGACCACTGCCTTCTCTTTGGTTTTGGCCAGTAGAAGGCACTGGCTGAGACCAGGAGGTAGAGAAATGAACTTGAGGTGTCTGTTCACCCTCCCCTGCTCTGCTGGGCACTGTGGGTTAGCTCCTTCCCTCTACCAAAGCCTCAGCTCCGTCTGGCAGCCCTTACATGTTAACCGATCCTTTTCCAGTTAGTAGTAACACAGCGTGGCAGCTCTGGTTGTTACTCTTTGAAAATCAATATCATTGAGAGCTGAAAACTGTCTGGATGAAAAACCCTGGAAAATAACATTTTCAAAGCTCTGCAATTGTCTTTATTTTTAAAGCATTACAATTAATTTATAACCCCACCGTCTTCTTGGCAAACATTAACTGCATTTATCTAAAAATATTTTCTAATTTCCCTTGTGATTTCTTCCTTGGTTTATTGATTCTTCAGTAGTATGTAGTTAGATGTTCTCTTTTTTTGAATTACTCGAATTTCCTCCTGTAATGGATTTCTAATTTCATTGCATTGTGGTCAGAAAGCAGACTTCTAAGCTTTCGGTCCTTTAAACGTATCAAGGTTTGTTTTATGGCCCAACCCATGGTTTTTCCTGGAGAATTTCCCATGTCCTCTTTAGCAACACATGGAAAATGTTCATTCGTTCATATGTTTATATGAATAACATGAAATTGGTATAAATCTTCATTAAACATCTTGAAAGAGACAAGATCATAGCCATTCATATTTCGTGTTCATTCACATGTTCTCTTGTTGGCTGCAATGTTCATTAGAGGGTCATTGTGCTGTAGCTTTGTTCAGGTCTGCTATTTCCTATCTGTCTAGTTGTTTTATCCATGATTGAAAGTGTGGTTGAAGTCCCCAGTTATTATTGTTGAATGATCTATTTTTTCATTCATAGCTCTTATATATTTTGGGGCTCTGTTGTTGGGTGCCTATGTGTTTAAAATTGTTTTTAATAGATTGCTGTAAACTTTTTAAAGAAAGATTTATTCATTTATTTATTTGACAGTCAGAGTTACAGAGAGAGAGAGAGAGAGAGAGAGATCTTCTAACTGCTGCTTTACTCCCTAAATGGTCGCAATGGCCAGGACTTCTTCAGGGTCTCCCACGTGGGAGCAGGGGTTCAAGCACTTGAGCCATGTTTCACTGTTTTCCCAGGCGCATTAGCAGGGAGCTGGATGGGAAGTGCAGCAGCCAGGACTTGAACTGATGCCCATATGGGATGCCAGCATTGCAGACGGTGGCTTTACCTACTATGCCACAGCCATGGCCCCTGCTGTAAACTTTTGCCTGGTTTCTGGAGCTCCGAAAAAGTCGACTTTTTGATGACTTCTGAGTGTGTCTTGTTGCTTTTATGGAGAAGTGGCTTTCCGGAGATCCTTATTCTTCTATTCTTGCTGATGTCTCTCTGCAGTTTTTTCAGAAGAGAAAGTTACTGAGATTTTTTTTTTTTCAAGGAGTGATATAAGTGTATGTTGTGTTTTTGGAAATATCTTTTTTCTAGACATCACTTTTACAGAAAATCTGAAAAAATTAGCAATCAGTAGGCTAAAAATCTTGGACGTAATTAACAGCTACTAAACTGGCCATTTTGTATGAACATAGGAAGTGTGTTGGGGTCTGAAGAACAAATTCAATGTGCAAGCATCATTTTAATATCAGTAGAAGAGTCAATTTGAGGCATCTCTGATGCTGTTGGCCGCCTTGGCCATCTTTGCACGTTGGGTGCTGTTTCTCTTCAGTTCTTTGGACCCATCTCACAGAGTGTAGATGCTAAGAGTGAGAGAAGTCGAAATGTGATTATGATCTTGTCCTTTGGAAGATATTTGAAGATTTATATCTATTTTGGATTATTCATATAAACATTCTGTTTAAGTAGAAGTTCCCTGCAGGGTTACTTTGAGCCCCCTCCCCCCCAGGACCACTTATGTATGGTCAAGGGAGAATGAGCTTACAGAGACTAATTACCCACCAAAGTATTCAACAAACGAACCTGTTCAGGAAACAAGGAAGCACACACGGAATTCAAGGTGCTGCCAATGAAACTAAGGAAGGCTAGAAACTGTCGGTGCCTTTGCCAAAGAAATGTTCCTGTCTCCCCAAATACCCAGTAGGTGTTCAGATTTGCTTTTGAAGAGTTGGCTGAAAGGCCAAAAGCACCAGAATTTCCTTCGTACTTTTTGTCTTTCCCAGGAGGATCTTGCCACGTTTTTGTCGTATCATAAATGCCGTTGTGTGGGGACGCGTTCTGAGAAACAAGCAGTTTTGTCCTTCATGGTTCTCGCAGAGGGCACTCACACCAACCTAGGTGACATCGGCCAGTTGCTCAGCGCGGCCTCTTGATACAGCCAAGGTGAAGGCGCACTGAGGCTGCCGCAGTGCCTCATAGGGTCCTGGGTCACAGTAGGAGGATTACACTCCAAGATGTGGAATAGTCCACATAAAACCAGTAACACGGTCCTTCACCGTCGTTATCAGTTGTACGTGCTCAGTGGGTTTGATTACACCAGCAACACTGTACACCTGCGGAGAATGCAATGCATCTCGCCATCACGACGGCTACAGTGTCACAGGTGGTAGAAAGTTCTCAGCTCCACTAGAGCCTTACAGGACCACCCATGATAAGCATCCCCATAAATTGACCGTAATATTGTTAGGTGGCACCTGGGCTGGGTTGGAGTTGCCTGTTATTTTCTCTCTTGGGTTGTAGGAGTTTCACTAGTGTGGTCTGTGCCAGCCACCTGTCTTCCTCCAAGGACAGCAAGCACAACATCTTGCACCACATTAGTATCAAAAAATTGGTTTTTGCATTCAGGAAATGGATCACTAAAATCCTAAGGGCTTATGGGTAAAATAGGGTTAGGGGCAAACCGCTCAAGACCTTTGGGACTTGACACCAGTAATGAAAACCTGAGTGAAACAGACATGTTACATTCCTATAAGGAAAGAAATTCTATAGAGTTCTTGATATTTAAAAGGTGATGGTATGAACTTCCTTCTTTTCCTTTTTTTGTCTTTCAAGATTTATTTATTTATTTGAAAGAGTTACAGAGAGAGAGGGAGAGACACAGAGAGAAATCTTTCATCTACTGGTTCATTCCCCCAAATGGCCGCAACCGCAGGGAGCTGGGCCAGGCCAAAGCCAGGAGCTTCATCAGGTCTCCCATGGTGGGTGCAAGGACCCGAGCACTTGGACCACTTTCTGGTACTTTCCCAGGTACGTTAGCAGGGAGCTGGATTGGAAATGGAGCAGCCGGGACTTGAACTGGCACCCATATGGAACGCTGGCATTGCGGGAGGCAGCTTTACCCACAATGCCACACTGCCAGGCCAGCTTCCTTTCTCTTCTACTCACTGTGATAAATGAAATTTTCTTTTTCTTTCTTTCTTTTTTCTTTTTTCTTTTCTTTTTTTTTTTTTTTTGACAGGCAGAGTGGACAGTGAGAGAGAGAGACAGAGAGAAAGGTCTTCCTTTGCCGTTGGTTCACCCTCCAATGGCTGCTACGGCCGGCGCACCGCGCTGATCTGAAGCCAGGAGCCAGGTGCTTCTCTTGGTCTCCCATGCGGGTGCAGGGCCCAAGCACTTGGGCCATCCTCCACTGTACTCCCTGGCCATAGCAGAGAGCTGGCCTGGAAGAGGGGCAACCGGGACAGAATCCAGCGACCCGACCGGGACTAGAATCGGGGATGCCGGCGCAGCAGGCGGAGGATTAGCCTAGTGAGCCTCGGCGCCGGCCCAAAATTTTCTTTTATCCACACTGAATGTTTTTGTCTCCCTGCCCCCTCTGTTCGTATATTGAGATATAATCCCCAGTGTGATGGCGTTAGGAGGTGGGGTCATTGGGAGGTCATGAAGTCACTGGGGTGGAGCCCTCATGAGTGGGATTTGTGCCCCCTTATTAAGGGTCTCTGCTGAGCTCAGTTGCTGGCTCTGCTACGTGAGGACGCAACGTGGAAGAGAGCCCTTGCCGGAGCCCGATCCCACCAGAGCCCGATTCCACCGGCACCCCATCTCACATTTCCACCCTTCAGATCTGCGAGCAATACATTTGTGCTGTTCACAGCGTTTTGGCCTAGTGGCCAGTGCTGAGACTCCGCGCTTTTTTTGAGGTTGCTTCCCTTAGCCAATCAAGCTCCACACAGGGCTTTTAGTCCCTCCCTCTTCACGTTGCCCAAGGCCTCAGCAGCGGATCTCCACCTGGACACTGAATGCCCTAGCACCTTCAGTGTGAGCTCACGTGCCAGCCACTGGGGTTTCTTCTAGTGTTCACGCAACAATACGTTTTAAAAATTTTTTTAAAAACAACCCTGTGATTTCGCCAGCATATCAAGGAGTTTATGGAGGGAGATTTGGGATGTTTTCTCCTATCTAAAGCTGCCATTCTGCTGGGAGAGTCTCCCACCCCCACGGTTGTTTCTAAATTCTTTTAAAAGATGTTTTTATTTATTTATTGGAAAGGCAGAGAAAGAGAGAGAGACAGACAGACACACAGAAATCTTTCCTCTGCTGGTTCATTCTCCAAATGCTCACAACAGCCAGGGCTGGGCCGGACTGAAGCCAGGAGCTGGGAACTCAATTGGTGTCTCCCACGTGGGTGTCAAGGACCCAAGCGGCTGAGCCATCACCTGCTGCCTCCCGAGGTGTGCGTTAGCAGGAAGCTGGAATCCGAAGTGGAGCCAGGACTTGAACCAGCAACTCTGATATGGGAGGCGGGTGCCCCAAGATTTTTGTTAAGAGGTCACCATTATTAGAATAATATGAGGGGTCTTCTAAAAGTTCACAAAACATGCACATTATGAAACAGCTGCACATGGATTTTTAAAATAATTTTACACAAAAATAAAACTTATCTTTTTTGAAAAAAGATTGTTCATTTGAAAGGCTGAGATACAGAGAGAGAGAGAGGGAGAGATAGAAATATTCCATCCACTGGTTCACTCCCCAGATGGCTGCAATAGTCAGGGCTGGGCTAGGCCAAAGCCAGGAGCCAGGAGCTTCTTCCAGTTCTCCCACATGGGTGGCAGGGGCCCAAGCACTTGGGGCATCTTCCACTGCTTTCCCAGACCAATAGCAGAGAGCTGGATCTGAAGAGGAGCAGCTGAGACATGAACTGGCCATATTTGATGCTGGTGCTGCAGGAGGAAGCTTAACCTACTACGCCATGGTGCTGGCCTTAAACTTTTCTTTCAATTCCATTTTTCCAGTAATGTTTTGAAGCCATCTTGTATGAGCATTAGGTTCATGATTCTGAGCAGGTCACAGTTCCTGGAGGAGAGAAGGAGCGGGAGAGAGAGTCAGATTAGGAATTCTGTGACAATGGACGAAGAGCTAAGTGCCAGCTCTCTAGGGTCCATCAGCTTTCTGGCATCTTCTCTGACATACAGTACGGACAGCGGGAGTTGAATGATTGTTTTAGGACTAATTAGTCAACGTGGGAATTACTACATCCTTTGCCTTCATCCCCTCTTTATTTATTAGCATCTCTTCAGTTGGCTGGGGCACGGAAAAAGGTGTCACCGAGAACACTTAGCACAACGATTTAGGGACAATCATCGACATCTCCAACAGAACCAGGCTTGGACAGATGTGGGAACAAGTGGCTGAAGTAACAGCTGAGTCTTTATCTCCCCTGCCCTGGCCTCTTAGCCTACTCGCACGAACTTGACAACCACATCCAAAAGCTCCTGCAGGGACCGTCCTGTGGCTAAAGAGAATGTAAAAGTCTTGCCTGTTGAACCCTGGAGTTTTTCCGAGAGTTCTCAAAAAACATTCTTCGAGAAATAATAGATCTGTTTACTTATCCAAGAAATATTCACTCACTGTTGGCCAGATGTTTGGCACTGGGTTGGGGATGGTCTTTGGGGAGATGGAGCTGCCAAGTTTCTGGCCCTCACTCCTTTAATCAGAGAAGGGCTCCTTGTGTCTGCTTCCTGGTTGATGTTTTGGGTAAGGGGAGTTCTACCTCAGTCTTCTGTGGCATGGGGGAGGCCTTTGTACAAAAGAAAGTAAAGCTATTTTGGGGTCCTGACCTGTTGGTTGATGTGTAAATGAAGTCTGTATCTGCATAATGATGAGCACATATGGTTACACGTGTTGTTCAGGGTAGGCTATATTAAGTTACTGTAAAAAATGACCCCTGGATCTCAGGGACATAGAGTGTAAAAAGGTCACTTCTGTTGCCATTGCGACAATATAGGAGGCAGGGTTTTATAAGACATGATGAGGTTTCAGAGTCACGACTTCATGAACAGATCAGCATTGTTACGGCGGAAGTGGTTCAGCTGCAGTGAGTGTAGCTTGTTGTTAAGGCAAGTCTGGTCCCTCTTACTCTTCTCCTGTGCAGCTCACTTGCTCTTTCACCCATCCGCTCACAGGCCCTCATCAGCTGTGGCCCCTTCAGCCACTTGCTCCTTCAATCTTGGACTTTCTAGCCTCTAGCACCATGGGCCAGATGCATTTCTGGTCTTCTGAAATTAGCCAGGCTGTGATACTCTGTTAGACGAAGACACGCGTGTTAAACGCCCACTGTGCCTTTTCTGTGGCTCCACTTCATGTAATCTTCCTGCTCTGGGACTCGGGATGATAGAGCAGCCTCTACCTGGAACATGGTCAAGGAATGTGGTGAACTTGACATTGGCTCCAACAGTCTCTGCCTGGAAGTCACGCATGTCACCGCTGTTGACTTCTCATTGGCTAAACAAGTTCAGTGCTTTCACCGGATGTCTTTGGCCCAGGGAAATGTAATCTTTCCATAGAGAAGGCAGAAAATATTTGGGGACAATAATGCAAAGTGCTGTAATGCCCAATAAACACTTGTTGATTAAACAACGTTACGCAATGATTAATCATAGACTAACGTATTTTCAGAGCCCAACCACATGAACCAGTCTCTCTCTGAGCAGAAGTTTATGATTGCATGCTTTTTGTGTTCCAGGAGAGCTGAAGTGAGCTAAAGCAATCCCAAGATTTTCATTGCCACAAGTCACAACTCCCCATCAAGACACCCACTCCTCAAGACACCCACCGCTGGGGAAGAAAACCACAGCTTCATTCTCCAATCCCACATCCATTCTGCCCTTTTGACATGTTTTGTAAAATGTTCCAAGGAAAAAGGTCTGGAACTTCTAAGGATTAAGGAGAAATCTACATCAGCAAAAAGCTGGGCTGCAAACCCCCCAGGAGTTGAAGAGCTCAGTTGCAGAGCCAGATTGTATAAAACAGGGTTTAAGAAGTAATCTGTAGCCATTCTATGTTAAACAAATTGTCTGCCAACAGGAAGCCTGCGGGGTGGGGTGGGGGTGGTGGTGGTGCTGGTGGTGGTGATGCAGAGTTTGAAGGAATGAAATGGATTCCAGACTACCAGGAGGATTTTCTTGATTGAAACAAGACCAATTTATCAAATCAAGCTCCATGTGAGTGCACAGTTCCCACCTTTTCGGCAAAAACACGAAAGAAAGTGTATAGTATTTTTGAAGTAGTGGATTTCATAGAGGGAACATGCTTCTCTGTGCAAAAAAAGATGCACAGGGGGAAAGCTTTGGTTGGGCCCTGCAGAATAAGTGACAAAAACGCAACTCAAAGGAGCCTTAGAAGAGAAAGGAATAACATGGGTTCTCAAAGCTGAAAAGTCCAGAGGTAAATTTTGGCTTCAAGGATGGCTGGATCCAGGCGCTCACGTGCTATTACCTGGACTCTCTCTCTTTGTCTCTCTTGCTGCTTTTCTTGTTTTGTGTGTCTAGAGTCTGCTTCGCACCATCCAGCTTTTGCTCGTCAAGACCTTGCCCATGGCATAGCATACCTGCCTTGGCCAAGCATCTACCTATCTTGGGAGCTACCTGCAACAGAACGAAGTCTGTAGCCTGCTGCTGGCCTGGCAGTTCTTCCTTTGCAGCTGATAGGGTCTCTTCGTGAACACCCACCCAGGGCCACGCGCTGCTGGTTGTCAGCCGTCAGTCGGTCCCTCGTCTTTCTGCAGAGTGCCAGCCTCACTTGGCATCACTCAGCTAGCAGCTCTTTGCAGGCTTTGTCCCCCCACCTCCCGCCCTTGATTTTCCAAATGCCCCCGTCATGTCATGTGTGATAGCATTCCCTCCCAATGGACATTTCCCCAGGCTGCCGCTGGTGGACTCTTTAGCAACTGAACCATTTCCGGTGTCAGGGTGAGCCACGCCCTACCTCCCAACCTAGACACCATCCTCTTTGCCTGGCAGGCAGAAGCCGTGCAGTCTGTCTGACCTGCCTGGTTACCACCTAACACTTTTAGATGCTCTCGTTAGCATTGCTGGAATGGGAGTAAGCGTGTGAGGATTTCATTAAAGCTCCAGCTTGTGAGAAAATGGGGCGGGGACCATGAGACAGGAAGGGGAGGCTGAGGATGCTAAGCAGTTTCAAGAAGTTTGGGCAAGGGAGCCAGGTAGTCCTTGAGCCAGTGGTGGCTTTCATAAGGGTCCAGTCTCCAGGGGGGGGTGGGGGGACCACTGCATTCATTTGCGGGGTACAGTGTGAAATGAGCAGGCAGGGCTTATTCTCTGAAAAGTATTAAGAATCTCGACAGTGACCACAGAGTTTAAACCAAGCTCAGGGTCCTCCCGAGCGTGGGGCCCCATGTGACAGAACAGGCCTCACGGCCATGCCGCTGGGAGTGGGCTGCCTGAGGATGCGCACCGTGCTCCGTGCGGAGTGCTGCAGAGCCCAGCAGGCGGACTCTAGAACATTCCCAATCCCTGGAGTTGGAGGACTTGATGGCACATCCTTGCAGCCTGCACGGATGAACAAATTCATTATTATTTTTATTTTTGCATTTTTTGCTTTTTGTTTCTTAAGAAAGCCAAGGACAAATATATTAGCATCCATTTTGAGTCAATACTTTAAAAAATGACTGGGCACTTAGTCCTGCTGGGATTGATTGTTTTAGCAGTGGGAAGCAGGGGTGACCTGGATGTTTCCCCTCGGTTGATAACCACGTGTCCTGTCATCTTCTACTGCCTGCCTGGGCGTCTCCCTTCCCACCTAAATGCCGTCTGCGTCAAGTGCTAGATTCCCGTCCACACACGTGTGGCAGGAAGTGGTGGCGGGAAGACGCCAGGGCAGTGGGAGCCACGTCTCACATTCATGAAGAGTCAAAAAGGGGTGTCTCAGACTGTTTAGTGGCCGTTAACCCCTCCAAAATACAAGATGTCTAACAGAGCTAAGCTTGAAGGTAGAAGAGGACTTCCCTTACAGAGGGATGTTGGGTAAAAGGCGAGCCTCCCCACCCCACGAGGGTCTTTAGGATGCTCCTGAGGGCTCCTTGGAGAGCTCGCTGGGTGCACCTTGCAGATGAGGCCATTGGAGTGCTGCATTTGGCTTGTGCCAGAACACTCCTCAGCTCAAGGATCGTGGCTGGCTCATGCCCTGTGCAGCCAAGGAAGGTGCTGTGACCCCCCACCCCCCACCCCACAGCTCCTCCAAGTCCCTTCCTGGTGTGCCCCGGCATTTTGACCTGGGCCGCATGAAGACTGACTTGGTAAACGGCCACAGAGTGGCTCCTTGCCCTCTGAATCTCCCCTGGGCTTGGGCATTGGGAGACTCCAGCCAGAGCTGAGAGTGGACAAGGAGAGAGGTCGGAGCATCGACCCCCTGGCTCCTCTGGGTTGGGG
The DNA here is from genome assembly GCF_033115175.1 of Lepus europaeus. NCBI lineage: Eukaryota > Metazoa > Chordata > Mammalia > Lagomorpha > Leporidae > Lepus > Lepus europaeus. The sequence continues at coordinate 13,045,685 of NC_084828.1, read as the reverse complement.
CAGTTCAGCTGCAGCGTGCACTGGACTTGGACATCTTTCCCTCATTGGCTCCTCCAAGTCCAGGGGTATGAGCTGTTCCCTGCTTCTGCTTGATGGAACAGACATAAACCTCAGCCATTCGTGCTCATTGCCCAAAGGATAAATAAACACTAGAATTCATTCCATGCCCTTGATTCTCAACTGGGTCTCACACCCTGTTGCCTTCATACTCCAGCCCCCCAAGCCAGCTGAAAGACCACTTTCAGGAATTCCCCTCCGCCATGCTGCCCCCTACACCCACCCCCACCCCTAGCCTTCCTAAAATATAAAAAGCCTGGCCCTGGGGGTCGGGGCCTTCTGACACTTGTTCCATCCTGTGCACGCTGGCAGCTGGTCACCCACCTCTACGAATGTATTTTCTTTCTTTCTTTAAAGATTTATTTATTTATTTGAAAGAGTTACACAGAGAGAGGAGAGGCAGAGAGAGAGAGAGAGAGAGAGAGAGAGAGAGAGAGATCCTCCATCCACTGGTTCACTCCCCAGTTGGCCACAATTGTCAGAGCTGCACCGATCCAAAGCCAGGAGCCAGGAACTTCTGGGGCTCCCACACGGGTGCAGGGGCCCAAGGACTCGGGCCATCCTGTACTGCTTCCCTAGGCCATAGCAGAGAGCTGGATCAGAAGAGGAGCAGCTGGGACACAAACTGGCATCCATATGGGTTCAGGCCAGGGCGTTAACCCACTGTGCCACAGTGCCAGCCCCATCTATGAATGTATTTTCTCTGAATAAATTGAGTCTGGCTGTGAATTCGTACACTGCCTCCTCTATTCTGCACCTCTTTTCCTAACACCGCTGGCTTCAGGAGCCCGCCTCGCCTTGGTTTCCTCAGTCCTGCCCCTTCGTTTATCGAGTCCCCCGCCCTTCATTGGGTCATCTTCCTGGTTCTCTCTCAAGGGTGCCATCTTTTTCCAGTGGGAAGGAGCCTAGATGATATTGCCTCCTTCCTAATTCAAACAGCAGTGTATGATTAATACAAAAAGCAGGAACATTAGAGATACAGCACAGAGAAATTGGGGAGCCTGTGCTTGGGGTTCTACCCGGAGTGCCTAGGTAGTGCCATCCAGGCCTACAGCTTCAAATGCACCTATGCTGTAGACTCCCAAGCTGACGTCTTCAGCCAGTGTTCACTTATGACATCCAGGTTGGCAGCTCCAGAACCTATTTACTATGTCCAGCTGGCGTCTGATGGATCTTCTGGCCTCCTGCCACCTCTATATCCCCAACCCACCATCTGCTACAACTCTACTCCTCCATCAGACTGGCCTTAGCCATACTACCTCCTCCACTCAGCTACCCGAGCCCTAACTTGGGGTCAATGCTGGCCTAAGTGTTGGTATTCCTCTCAAATTCCTACATCGGCATCCTAACCCCCATCGTGATGGTATAGGGTGTGGGGTCTTTGGGGGTGATTAGACTCCTCATGAATGGGCTTAGGGGCTCCCAAAGAGCTCTCTCGTGCCACGTGAGCACTCAGAGGAGGAGCAATCTATGAGCCAGGAAGGCGGCCTGCACCAGCCGCTGAGTTTGCCAGCGTGCTGCTCTCTGACTTTCCAACCTTCAGAACTGGGGGATATAAATGTTCATTGTTTGTAAGTTGCCCCCTGCTGCTGGCACCTGTTTCACCCTTCTCTTTACCTCCCATGTTGAGTCAAGTCCAACTTCCGACACAAATGATGACTCCATTCTCCCCCAAACCCCGATGCTGAGCTGCTTGCCCAGTGCACCTGCTTCATTCACCTGTGCAGCCGTTTTCTAGGGTCTTTCCGCTTCTGTCCTTTTCCAATAAGTCAGAGCTGTGTTTTAAAAGTACAGACCAGATGCTGGCATTGTGGCACACAATGAGTTAAGCCACTGCCTGCAGTGCTGGCCTCCCATCTGAGCACTGGTTCGAATCCTGGCTGCTTCGCTTCTCAGCCAGTTCCCTGCTTATGTGTCTGGGAAAATGGCAGAAGATGCCTTGAATGCTTGGGTCTCTGCCACCCATGCTCCTGGCCTCGACTTGGCCCAGCTCCAGCCATTGCAGCCATCTGGGGGGTAAACCAGCTGATGGGAGATCTCTCTCTCTTTTTCTGCCTTTCAAATAAATAAATAAATAAATATTTTAAAGAATATGCAGATGAGTAGCCATTTCTCTCATTGGCCCTGGAATGAAACCCGAACTCCTGATGAGTTGTGAAAAGAACTCCTGGGTACAGTTGAGCAGTTTGCGTCCTGCTCAGGTGCATGGCCAAGGTGGCCAAGGGGCTGATAGCCAACCTGATCCTGGCCCTGTCTCCTGCCTTGGGGTGACCTCTGCTTCCAGGAAGGGGTTGTCTTTCTCTCATTTGTTGAAAGCGACCTGATAGCAAGGTTCTAGTGGCCCAGCTTCGTCTCCCTTGGATTTCAGCTCTCACTGTTCTGTCCCTGGTCCCTGGAGCTCCCACCAGGTAGGCCTCCTTCTTTGTGTGAACAGCATGTTGCCACTGCTGGGTTGCTGCAGCCATGGCCTCTTTATCTCGAGCACCTTTCTGCTAGCTTCTCACATAGCTTACTCATCCTTGGCTCAGCTCAGAGAGGTGATCCTTGACCACCCTAATAAAGAGACTTTTCTATTTGATTTGCACACTTCTCTAGCAACCAAATGCCTCCTGTCTACTGGGCATGAGTCTATGAGTTAGAGGAATGCATCAGATGAGAATCTCTGCCCTTGGGGAGGTGACTTTCTCCTGAGGATCAAACAATAGATAACGATGGCTAATTTTGTGTGTCAACATGGCCGGCTACGGTGCCCAGCTATTTGGTGAAATGTCAATCTAGACATTGCTAAGAGGATATTTTTTTAGATGTGATTAACACTTAAGGCTTGAAGGAAAGCAGATTACCTTCTGCAGTGTGGGTGGGCCTCATCCAGTCAGCCTTAAGGTTTCCTTCTCTTAAGGCAATTCAATTGCTCGATAACTTTGCTGTCACTTACCTTGTCTACAAGTGTTCCCTTCACTGTGACACGCTGTTCTGGTTATCCTAGCAAGGTGACAAAGCACCTCAAACTTAGCGGCAATAAATAGCAATCACTTTATTACGTTTGCACATCTGAGGGTGAGAAATTCAGAAAGAGTTAAGGGGTTGGGTGTTCTCTACTCTGTGATGTCTTGGCCTCCCTAGCTAGACTCAAGGCTGGGGGCTAACAGAGCTGGGGTGGCAGGAACCACTCCCTGGATAGCTGCTTCACTGACACACATGGTGTATGCTCTGGGCTAGCTGAGAGGAGGCTCAGCTGGGACTAAGGGTAGAAGCATCCACACGTGGTCTCCCTTGTGACTTGGGGTTCTTACTACATGGTGGCTGGGCATAGTGATCTTCCCAAGGGCAGATCTTTAGACCAGAGAGTGTGCCAAGACAGTCAGGTGGAAGTGGCTTGGCCATCCATGGCCAAATTTCAAAAGTCACTTTGTGTCACCTCTGCCTTACTCAATTGGTCGAAATAGTCAGAAGTCCAGAATCAAGAGAAGGGGACACAGATCAGTCACTTGGAAGAGTATCAAAAAATATTTCAGGCCATGGATTCAGACTGTTTCACTTGCTTAGCCCCTAATACAGTCAGCACGTAGCAGGTACTCATCAAATGCCCATTGGATATGTGAACATCCCTCAAGCCCAACAAAGTAAGCTGACACTTTTTTAACACCTAGGGATAATCACTATCAAAATTATTTATGCATGGAGTATATATTCATTTATTCTTTTTAGTCTGTGATCATTCTATAAATACTATTACCGTGATGGTATTTTCCACTTAGCATTATAACTTTCCCTTGTCAATAGACACATAAGTTCCTGAAGTAAAACGTGCTGGATGTATACTTGGACATCTTTGGAGGTGCTATATTTTATTTATTTGATATTAGATCTTTACAGTATTTTGCTATTATAAGTGAATTCTTACATAAACATACACCAGTCTCCCCGTATCTGTGGGGGGCTTGTTCCAAGATATTCAGTGGATACTTGAGATAGAAGATAGAGACTATGTTTTTTCCCTAGACATACATACCTACACTAAAGTTTAATTTATATATTAGGCACTGTAAGAGATTCACGATAATAAGCTAATAAAACAGGACAATTATAACAACATAGTACAGGTAGTCTTCCTTTCAAAGGGTCTGGTTGTGCTGTGCTCACCGTTCTCGTGATGGTGTGAGATAATACAGAGTGAGGAAATGAGGGGGACGCCACAGGCACTGTGATGCGGCTTTGGACTGCACTCATTTTCTAGTGATTTCTCAGAAGGAAGTTCATCTGCTGCAGGTAACCCTGGATCCCTTGCCATTGAATATTCTCGGGCTGTGGGTGATGATGGGTAACAGAAGCAACAGAAAATAAAAATGCAAATGAGAGAGATCTCCTGTATTTGTGTGCATGACTTCGTATAATTTTAAAAGAATTCCTTGAAAGATAAATTCCCAGAAGTAAATTTGCTGGGTTAAAAGATGTGCACATTTTCAAGATCTTTGAGATATAGTCATACAAAATGATTTTCTCATTTCTGAGGAACCAATGTTGAACTTTTACTTCTTTTTGGATGTCTGAAATTAGATTTATTTTCTTTAAAACAATAATGCATAAATGTATTCTTTTGTATCTTAAATATTTCCCTTCATGGATTTTTGCTTTGTTACCCTTCTATTTCCATAATATCAGCAGTGCTTCTGAGCAGAAATATCAGGAAGCTTTCTAAAAATATCACATCATTGCAGAAATGTTCAGACTTGAAAATGAAATGTGTCCGTAGTAATTGAATCCCACGGCAAACCAATTCATCTCAGTTTCAAGGAGCAAAGAAAATGGCACAGTGAAAGTCGTGACGGTAGCTCATTACCCATGACTTGCAAAGTTTCTTGAATGAAAGCCAAGAGCCAGAGGCCCACAAAGAGAAAACTCAAGTTTTGGTTTCAAGACCCTGATACCAGGCTTCCTCCCCTAGACTGTGAGATTACTCTATGAGCTTAGTCTTGCTAGGAACCATCCTGTCTCTTCCCTTTTTTGCAAAGCTTTTCTTATATTAATGCTGGGTGTTGGATTGATATATGATTTAATTTTATAGTCTAACCGAAGTTGGAGAGTGAAAAAACGTAGTACAATGTTATACTACTTCAAAAACTTTGTGGAAAATGGAATTAAAAGATAAATTTATTCTAAAGCAAAAATTTTTAAAAATCTTTGCATAGTTTCTTCATAAAACATATTTTTTGTTGAACTTTTTGAAGACTTCTTATATAGCTGCATTGACAATTTATGATCTTTGTATAATTGTCTCCATAAATTTGTATTTTAAAATCTACATGATTAAAAGTTATATATCCTGTTTGATTGCATGGTATCTAATATTTAGTCTAGCCAGTATCAGGATCTATAAAACATTATCTACCATCATCATCATCAATCATCATCTATCTTCCTTAGAGCAAATTATAGCAGTGGAATAAAACAGTATGGGCTCTGAGTTCTCAGATTGAAAATAAAATGGCTCATAGTCATTTTCTTTGGTGATGTTGTAACAGCAGTAGATTATACCCTGTAGCAGGGTTCATCGTCGGGGACACTGCCACTATCGCTCACACCAGCCTGTAATGAACACTTGGGAAATCTTTGTTCAGGAAATCTGGGGTTCCTGCTATGCCTTCCCTAGTATTTGTTCTTTTGATGTATTTTTTTCTGGGTTGATTCCGTGAGCTCTAGCATCATGAAGGATTCTCTGAAATAGTTTGAATCTTATTCCAACCACAGCTTTGCTTGCCTGCCTACGGTGATAATGGGCTCAAACCATGCTTCGTCCCCACCCGTGCCTTAGGGATTTGGGAAGAAGATGAAAATTTGCACATGAAGAGATTGTGTGTTGGGTTTTAAAAGTTTAAATAACGGAGTGCTGATACTATGACATATGTAGTGGCGGCATTCCATATGGGTGTCGGTTTGAGTCCCGGCTGCTCCACTCCCAATACAGCTCCCTGCTAATGTACCTGGGAAAGCAGTGGAGGATGGCACAAATACTTGGGCCTCTGAATCCACGTGGGGGACCCAGAGAAAGGTCCTGGATCCTAGCTTCGGATCAGGACAGTTCTGGCTGCTGCGGCCATTTGGGGAGCGAGCCAGTGGATGGAATATCTCAATTTCTCTGTCTCTCTCTTTCTCTGTAACTCTGCCTTTCAAATAAGTAGAAAAATCTTTAAAAAAAAGTTTAAATAACCAATGATTATGATCTTTTTATTTTTTAAATAAACTGTTCAGACATAAAATTAGTTTATATTCGTTCATTCAGCACAGGCAACTTTTTTTTTTGTCTTAGACCAAGAAAAATTCTGTTATACCATGGTGTTTGTAGTTGACATTGGCTAGGATGTTGAGGACCTAGACTATGCAGGGATTATGCATTAGGAACATGAGGGTGAGGTCAATAGAGTTTGTAGGACATTCTGGGCTCTGAAGGGCGACAGTGGACACTCAGAAGTGTCTGTTTTACTTCTTCTCATTTTTATGGGGCCCAGAGTCCCTGGGGAAAGCAGCTGAGCTGCCAATGCTGCGTTATATTTGTAACTCCTGATGCCACGAAATGCTGCATCTGGCTTTCTTCTACCACCCGGGAAGCATTCCAGATGTTTCCATTGTCCCCACACAAGGGCTCAGCTCCATATCAGAGTCGTTGGATCCTATTTAGAGTTCACAGAAGCTGTGAGAAATATTTCTGGGATATCAGAATTCTTCTTTAAAATTTCAGTAAGTCCAGCAGCTCATGAATAGCCCAAGTAAATTCAAGTAGAAATAGCCCACGATGTCAACTCACTAATAGCTCCTCCTCTCCAGTTTCCCTTTTCCTGGGGATTAAGTTGGGGAATGAAAAGAACGTCCAGTGGTTCCTTATAGCCTATTTCCATGGAGCTATTGTGTTAGTCTTGGTGCCTGGGTTTTTCTTCCTTGGGGCACTTCCTCATTCTCTTGGAGTTTGGCATACCATCAGTCAATCACCCAAGCTTTATTTTATGGCTGCTTTTTTCTTTACTGCATCATCAAAAAGCAATCACCAAAAAGATGTCACTGATACCTTGTGTTGTATCTTTGGTCCATCCAGGTCTGGGCTCTGAATGTTCTCTGATGTGTTATGATTTTTGTATCAGCTTAAACATGTACACTTTGGTTGACTCTCTTTTGAGATTAGTTGATTGGTTTGTATTTTGAATATTAAGTTTTGTATCTAAACAGAGCACTGGTTTCCCATGTTCATTTTACTTTTCATGTCCACTTTGACTTAGGAGGACTCACATGGCTTCACTATTGTGGTGTCGTTGTCCTGTGAAGGGAAGCCCCTTCCTTTTTTAAAAAAAAAAATATAGATAGGTATATTTCATTCTATTCTTTTTCTTTTTAAGATTTATTTATGGCCGGCGCCACAGCTCAATAGGCTAATCCTCTGCCTGTGGTGCCGGCACACCGGGTTCTAGTCCCGGTCAGGGTGCTGGATTCTGTCCTGGTTGCCCCTCTTCCGGTCCAGCTCTCTGCTGTGGCCTGGGAAGTGCAGTGGAGGATGGCCCAAGTGTTTGGGCCCTGCACCCCATGGGAGACCAGGAGAAGCACCTGGCTCCTGGCTTTGGATCAGCGCAGTGCGCCGGCTGCAGCGGCTATTGGAGGGTGAACCAATGGTAAAGGAAGACCTTTCTCTCTGTCTCTCTCTCTCTCACTGTCCACTCTGCCTGTCAAAAAAAAAAAAAAAGATTTATTTATTTATTTGAAAGTCAGAGTTACGCAGAGAAAGAGGTTTTCCATCCACTGGGTCACTCCCCGATTAGCTGCAACGGCTGGAGCTGCACCGATCCAAAGCCAGGACACAGGAGCTTCTTCCAGGTCTCCCACATGTGTGCAGGGGCCCAAGGACTTGGGCCATCTTCTACTGTTTTCCCAGGCCAGCAGAGAGCTGGATCAGAAGTGGAGCATCCGGGACTTGAACAACCGCCCACATGGGATGCTGGAGCAGCAGGCAGTGGCTTTACCCGCTATGCCACAAAGCCGGTCCCAGTAACCCCACCCTCTTGCTTGGAGATAACCGTGGTCCCAAGAGGCCAATAAGAGTTAAGGTACAGCATGACACAGCAGGGGAAGCAATGAGCAATGCAAGCAGACGCTGAAGGGGCTGCAGGATGGAGCCGGCATGTGGTGGAAGAATGGAGGGGACTGGATTCCCTCATGTTGGATGGAGCGGAGCGGAGAATGAAGTTAGATCCAGGAGAGCTTATCCATTTGAGAGCATCCCCTGGGGTCTCGGAGTTAACTACTGGCAAAAACTCTGAGAGAGAACACACTTCAAACCTGGACAAAGCAATGGGCCTTGTTAAGTGAAGCAGAAATGCCAGGAGTGCCACAGCAGGTAGAGGAACAAGGCCACAGAGAAGTGGCCACCCTGTGTGTGCACTGGGGATCCAGCTTCAACACGAGCGTGAGACAGACTACATTCAGACCATAGCACCAACTGATTGTATTCCACATGAGGGCCCAGAGGACTTCCACAGTCCCAAGCACAAAACAACGTGAAAAAGACGCCAGCATCAGTAAGAGGCTCACGGGTGGCTCTCCGAGGGCTGCAGTTCTGGGAGCCACTGCAGAATTGGGTGTGTTGATATCAATGGCTAATGCTAGGATCCTGAAAATGCAGAGGTTAGGTGGCCATGCTCAACTACCAGAAGCCAGGCAGGTACAGCTGTGAACAGCATCCGAGTTGAGCGGCAGCAAGACAGGGTTCCCAGTAGAGGGATCTAGAGGTGGTTACAGAGTGTGATGTGGGGCTGGCACTGCGGCATAGTGGGTAAAGCCTCTGCCTGCAGCGCTGGCATCCCATGTGGGTTCTGGTTTGGGTCCTGGGGATGTTTGGCTTCTGATCCAGCTCTCTGCTAATGCGCCTGAGAAGGCATAGGAGGATGGTCCAGGTTCTTGGGTCCCTGTAACCACATGTGAGACCAGGAGGAAGCTCCTGGCTCCTGGCATCTATCTTTCCTAGCCCTGGTCGTTGTGGACATTTAGGGAGTGAACCAACAGATGGAAGTTCTCTCTCTCATTCTGCCTCTACCTGTCTCTGTAATTCTGCCTCTCACATAAATAAAATAAATCTAAAAATAAAGAGTGTGATGTTCCTGGGGTGACAGAGATGGCCAGAAAACAAAGCTATTTTTTCATTTATGTAACTAGAAGAAATCAAGAGTGGATCCAGGGGCTCATGGCCACTCCCCAGTAAGCAAACCATGATCCTTCGCTCAATATCCACACTTGAGCCAATTTTCCAACGTGGGACCCATTGATTCAAGTAAGGCAAGTCCTCAGGAGGGCGGATGGACCTTATTCTGGCAAGTGTGAATGGTGCTGACTCAGCCAATTCTCCCCCAGTGGGACCATGGCCACTCACTTAGTTACCATGCACAAGAGAAGGGGGGTGTTGCTGGCCTCCCGGATGGGCCCAGGGATTCTCATCTCCTCGTCTTCATGCCTCAGTGTGGTCGTTCCCCCTGTTGAGCAGGGCTGACCAGCATACTAGGAGGTTATTGTGGAAGTGATGGAGTGTGACTTTCAAGGCTAAACCACAGATACATTGCGGTTTCTTCCTTCCCATCTCCAAAAGATCTCTGCCTTTGGGGAAAGCCAACAGCCACGTCTGGATGACACCCAAGCCACCGTTTGGAAAATCCAAGCGCAAGGAATTAAGGGATCAGCATGAACTTTCCACCTCGTGTTGTGGGATTTGCTCTGCCAGCCCTACTCAAAGCATTAGTTGACTGTAGTCCCAGCCCACATCTTGACTGCATTCTCGGGAGGGACCCTGAGCCAAACCCCCTGGGCAAATCATTCCCAAATTCCTGACCCACAGGAAATCTACTGTGCCTTAGGTCATTTGCTATATGGTCATACAGCTTCAATACTGGAAAGTGCTCAAACTGACTCCAGTGACTTGAAGTCTGAGTCGGTCAAGTCCTATCATAGACACCTGTTGAACTGGGGGAAGCAGGGTCAAGATAATCAATGGAGACTTGTTCAGGTCAAGGGCACTGCACCCACGGACTCCTGTGGTGCTTGTTTCACCGTTTCCAGATGTGCACCTGGAAGAGGCTCGTTTGGTATCTGTCACGATGACTAAATGGATTATTTGGTCTGTTACATAAGAGTCAATCTATCTGAAAGACATTGGGCGTTCCAAGGGGAATGCTCACGATTAGTGGCCACCTTGGAGAGTGCAGGAGGCAGGTGTGAGGGTCCCCAGCGAGTCTCCATTTAAATCACCAGCCCAACCCCTGCAGAAACCACTGGATCTGCACGACAGTGCCCTTCTGCCAACTGCAACAGAAGAACCCAACTCGCAGGGATTTTGGTTCACACAAATGGACGTGGCCTTTGGTCCTTGGTGTGTGGCCATTGATCTGGCCATTCTCCTCCGACACCATCAGAAAGGAGAAAAACAAAGTTTGCAGCCACTTAGATCAGATGATAATACCGTTGTCTCTCAGTGTCCTCCAGAAATGGGTTCTGAGAGCCCCTTGGGTCCCAAAACCTGTGGATGCTCATATTCCTTGTATAGCATGGCATAATATTTGCATGTAATTTATGCACATTCTCACATATAAATAATCTCTAAATCATATATGATACCTTACGCAATGTAAATAGTTATTGTACTGTTAGGTGGAAGTCTCTACCCATTGAGAACAAATGCATTTTTTCAATCTGCCATTGGTTGCATGTGAGGTTGTGGAACCCTTGCATATGGGGGAGGTGACTGAGTGCATTTATACTCTTCCCTTAGACTATGCTAACTCCTGCTGGCACACACTGGCTGAAGAGGGCTGGACTGGCTGGGCCTCCTGCAGAGCTTCCCCTGGCTCAATCTATCAATGCCTCCAGGCAATCAGATGGATGAGCAAGAAGATGGATAGGAGCAAATGGGTGAAGGCCTTGGTGGGTTACATGGGTCTGACATCCTGTGGTTCAGAGGCCCACCACACAAGTTGTAAAAGTCTGGTGGTCTGAGGCCCGCTGGGACATGGCCTCCAAAGCAAAGGATAAACAATTGCATCTTGCATCTCCCATCATGAAGAAAGGAGCACCATGCTGCCCCGTAGCTTCTGGAGGTGAAATATTCCATGTCCGGGATGCTCTGGTAACTACAGAGTGGGGAAAAGGTAGCTGTAAGTGGCTGAGTGTTCTGGAGTGGATCCAGGATGCAACGCAAATAGTCTGCTGTTTGGGCTGAACCACCAGCTGAGCTTAGGTTAATGTCAGTGGCGGGAAAAGACCTCCATGGGCAGTTTATAGTTAAGTCCCACTGGGAGCATCGTCAAGCAGATGCCTTAGGTTCTGGACCAAGGCCATGCCATCTGCAGTGGAAAATTTTGCAGTCTTCACAAGGGAGCTCTCGGTGTGCTGCTGCTGGGCCCGGGTGGAGACGGAGCATCTGCACATGGGACGTCAAGTCGCCCTTGGGGCAGAGCTGGGCAGCACAGTCTGGGCTCTGTCTGACCCGTCAGCTGGTGTGCTCCCAGCCTCCACGGTGAGAGAGGAGCACTGCACTCAGGATTGAACATGAGCAGGACCTGAGGGCCTAGGCTGGCAGAACAAGCAGCTCACCCCGACAGGCACAACCCCCTCCAGCACTGCCCCGGGGTTGTCTCCCTCCGCTCACCGCCGACCACACCGGAAGCAGCCACTGAGGATTCATTGATGGAGGTGGAAAAGGCGTGAGCTTGGCTCTTGAATAGTGGTGTGTGTGGGTGGGGGGGAGTAAGCCAAGACCAGACAATGACTTCATTGCAGCTGTACTTAGGATGGGACCTCGGGACAGCAGTGAGGGGCTGGTGGTTGGCACAGTGGTTAAGGCGTCACTTGGGACACTCCCATCCCATGTTGGAGTGCCTGTTTCAAGTCCTGGTACTCCACTTATGATCCAGCTTCCTGCTAATGTGCCCCCTGGGGGACAGCAGGTGCTGGTCCAAGTAGTTGGGTCCCTGCCACACGTGAGGGTGAGCCACGTAGAGTGCATTCCAGCCTTGGCTTTGTCTGGTACAGCCTTGGCTGTTCCAGGCATCTGGGGACTGAACAAACAAGTAGAAGATCTCTCTAGATCTGTTTTTTAATCTTTCTGCTTTTAAAATAAAGTAAAAATAAACAAATTAAAAAATTAGTGAGGGGGCTGGTGCTGTGGCGTAGTAGGCTAAGCCTCTGCCTGTGGTGCCGACATCCCATATGGGTGCAGGTTCATGTCCCGGCTCCTCCACTTCTGATCCAGCTCTCTTCTATGGCCTGGGAAAGCGGCAGAAGATGGCCCAAGGGTTTGGGCCTCTGCACCCACGTGGGAGACCTGGCAGAAGCTCCTGGCTTCGGGTCAACCCAGCTCCTGCAGCTGGCCATTTGGGGAGTGAACCAGTGGATGGAAGACCTTTCTCTCCATCTCTCCCTCTTTCTGTCTGTAACTCTGCCTCTCAAATAAATAAATAAATCTTAAAAAAAAAGTGAGGGGAACTCTAAGGGGTGGAGCTGCAGTGGTACACCAGGTCACTTACCTGGTGTAGATAATGTCTCCTTCCCTCCAGTCTTTCCTCACTTCCTCTTTTCATTTTTCTTCTCCTTATCCATCACCTATCTACTAATTAATCTATCACTTATCAATCTATTACTCTATTTTTCCTTTTTTAAAAAGTATTTGCTTACTTATTTTTAAAATCAGAGTTACAGAGAGAGAGGGAGAGGAAGAGAGAGAAAGAGAGAGAGCGCGGGCGCGCTTCCATCTGCTGATTCACTTCCCAGGTGGCCACAATGGTCAGCATTGGGCCAGGCTGCAGTCAAGACTTAGGAGTTTCATCCAGGTCTCCCAGGTGGGTGCAGGGGCCCAAGCACTTGGACCATCTCCCACTGCTTTTTTCACATCATTAGCAGGGAGCTGGATCTGCAGTGGAGCAGTTGGTACCGAAGCTGGCCACCTATAGCTTTACCTGCTGGCTTTACCTGCTACATCACAGTGTTGGCCCCTACTCCTTTTTGCCGTCTATCACTGTCTAGTGAGCTATCTCTTAATTACCTATCATCTGTTTATCTCTTTCTATTTATTATCTATTATCATTAGTCTATTTAATCTATCATTTCTCTCAACCAAGGCATCATCTATCAACCATCTGTGGCCTGCTTATGATCCATCACGTTATCAGTAATTTATTTATCTACCAGTTATCTATGTGTCTATCTATCTGATATTTCTATGTATCCACTCTATCTCTGTGTCTGTCTCTATCTCTCTATGTCTATGTCATTCTTTATCTGTCTATGTCTATGTCTGTGTCTGTCTCTATCTCTGTCTCTGTTTCTGTCTCTATGTCTATGTCTATGTCTATGCCTATCTATATGTCTATCTCTCCCTCTCCCTCTCCCTCTATCTCTCTATCTCTATCTCTATCTCTATCTCTATCTCTATCCCTATCTCTATTATCTCTATCTATCTGTATCTTCTTTCTACACAAAGACTCACAGACAGTAACAAATGGCTTGGCCAGTTATCAAGGATCTGGAAGGAGAAAAGCTAAACGATGCAGGATAAGGAGATCTGGGGCAGAGGGGTATGGTCATCTACAAGTACCTCCCATGTTAATGCATCCAGCAAGGAAGAAAGAGGCCTTGAACTATCGCATCGTTCAGCCATTCACTCCTGCTATTATTTCAGATTTATTGTCTTCTGATTTACGCCTTCGACACTGTCCACTTTAAGACTGCTGTGCTAAGAACAGTAACCCAGATAGTTTCTATTTTTGTAGCATGTCTGCCTCATTTTATCCTGGCAACAGCCCTGGGACTCGGGAATGACGGGGAGAATTCTTCCCTCTTGAGATAAAGAGCTGACTTTCAGAGATGCGAAGCGTCCTGTCCCAGGTCACTCGCTGAGCCAGCTGGCTGGGGGGAGGTTCTGGTTTTCAGTTCCAGGTTCTCCCTGTAGTTCCTTGGGCCTCTTGGCTGGGCTCTGCAGGGGCAGCAGAGCCAAATCCACCAGCAGAGGGCGCCTGCCTCTCAGCTGCATCTGTCCACTGACTGACGGGCAGGCTTCTTCCAACTTCAGCCCAAGGGCCCTGGCCCGGGTCCTCCACCCCCACTGCATCTCTACCCACTGACCACCCTAGAGAGTCACCTACTGTACTCGGATGGGATCACCCCAGACTCCTGGCTGCTGCCCAGTCCCCAGTAGGAAACCGACAGAAATGAGCACGCGGACGGGGCTGTAAATAAACTCAGGGTGAACAATAACCTTGCCCCTTCTGCCACAGTCTATGTGGGGCTTCTCCATTGTTTAGCTTTGTGGAATGAATACTCATTTTTTCCCCCAGTGTACCCTGATGGTGCACGCCTTCCCCAGGAGGACCCTGTTTTGTGTTGTTTCTTTCTCCTGCCTTCTCATTTATGATGGTCTCTCCCCTATGTGAATGACAGCTTCATCCAACAACCGCAGATTTGCACTGAATACATCCCAGGGGCCAGGCACCACACACAGCGTCCTCAACCCAAATCCCAGCCCTCATAGAGTGGGTCTTCTAGGGAGGGAGACAGATAAGCAGCAACGTGGATAAGGAAATGACATGATTTGTCACATGGCCGTGAGCGCCGCAAAGAAGAATAAAGCAGGGAACAGAACAGGCAGGGCACGGGGAGCAGTCTGGGGGAAGCCGGCATTGTGCAGAAAAGGTCAGAGAAAAGGCACACAGAGACGGTGACATTTGAGCAAAGACCAGAAGATGGTGAGGAGCCAGCGTCGCAGGTGTTTTGGGGGAAAGATATTGTAAGGCGCACAAAATATAGAGATCCCACTGAGGGAATGCTGCTCCCCTCCTGGCCCCAGTGCAGGCCAGCCGGGCTGGGGTGGAGTGAATGGGGAGGTTATCTCAGAGACTTGAAGGGATGCAGGAAGCAATGCGAGTCCTGGGGGTGGGGAGTAGGGTGGGACTCAGATTGTGCAGGGCCTTGGGGGTGACCTTGACATTGACATACCATGCAAAGCTATTTGCAAATGAGAAATGTCTGCAAGGGGGAAGCGATTCAGATGAGTATGTGTAGTAACACCTTTTCGTTTTTTAAAGATTTATTTATTTATTTGAAAGTTGGAGTTATAGAGAGGGAGACGGAAAGGGAGCGGGAAAGAGAGAGAGGGAGGAGGAGAGAACTTCTATCCACTGGTTCACTCCCCAAATGACTGCAATGGCTAGAGCTAAGTTGGTCCTAAGCCAGGAGCCAGGGGTCTCCTTCCTGGGGGCAGGGGCCCAAGCACTTAGGTCATCTTCTGCTTCTTTCCCAGGTACATTCACGGGGAGCTGGATTGCAAGTGGAGCAGCCAGGACTTGAACCAGCGCCCATATGGGATGCCGGTGCTGCAGGTGGCAGCTTTATCCACTATGCCACAGTGCC
This sequence comes from Lepus europaeus, assembly GCF_033115175.1. Taxonomy (NCBI): domain Eukaryota; kingdom Metazoa; phylum Chordata; class Mammalia; order Lagomorpha; family Leporidae; genus Lepus; species Lepus europaeus. Next base: position 13,030,202 of record NC_084828.1, on the reverse strand, counting down.
GGCCCCATGTAACAGTATCTTTCTATAGAACAGTTTGTGTTTCATTTATTCCCCAAAGGCCTCGATGTGGGATTTGGAGAAGGAGGCCAAACATCAAGACGTGGACTCCTAAAGTGCAGACAGAGCATCCATTCTTCTCCCTTCAGCTGTTGGGGAGTGATGGAGGTCTAGCTAGGTAAAAGTGCAGCTCCCCAGGGGCAGCCATCAGTGTCTTGTTTGGAGATGGCACCTTTTCCTCCTTGAACATCAGCTTAGTGCTTGTTAGAAGCAATCACAGGAGATGGGCTTGGTACTGCCATCCACACTCTACCCTGCCCAGCCTGGAAGCTCCTTCCCTGCCTACATGGCCAGCTCAGGTGGAGACAAAGCTCCACGTTGCTGGTGGAGCTGGTTATGCCCAAGGTGGGAGGCACCATGAGAGGCAGGAAAGAGGCAGACAAAACCAGTGCTGCACAAGATGAGTTTTCAGGAGGGCGTCCAGACAGATGCAAAGTCTTAGGTGGCTGCAAGGCAAAGGGTTTGTGCACGCAAAAGTGGTGCATGGCTAACTGGAATGCACGCTGACTTTCGCAAGGAATGTTAAGGTTCCAGGCATCAGGTAAGAGCTGCAGTTTATCTTAACGATTCTGTTTATCCCACAGGGCTGGGGATGACTGTGGATGGCAGGACCGTGTGAAGCTGGATTCCTGCAGATGGTGAAAACAGAAACAAACTGATGTGAATTCTTCTGTTAGCTAATGATGCTTGATGTGCAGAAAAGCTGGGGGGGGGCAGACAGTGGTGATTAGGGGACCTGGGATCGTCCCCCAGCTTCTGATCAAGAAAGCAGAGCACAGAATACAGTAAAGAATTTCTGAATGTTTATGTCCACCCAATTCGTATGTTAAAGCCCCAACTCCCAATGCAATGGAATCTGGCTGGAGGTGAGCACCGTGGGAGGTACTTGGGTTGGGTTGAAGTCATTAGGGAGGTTGTTGGGGTCCTTTAAAAGAAGGTAAAGAAAGGGGTCGGCACTGTGGCTTAGCAGTTTAAGCCACTGCCTGCGACGGGGGCATCACATATGGTTGCCGGTTTGTGTCCAGGTTGCTCTACTTCTGATCCAGCTCCCTGCTAGTGGCCCGGGAAAAGAAGTGGAATTTGGCCCAAGTGTTTGGGTCCCTGCTACCCAAGTGGGGGACCTATATGATGCTCCTGGCTTGGGCCTAGCCCAGCCCTGGCTGTTGTGGCCATTTGGGGAGTGAGCCAGCAGGTGGAAGATCTTTCTCTCTCTCTGTCTCTCCCTCTCTGACATTCTTTCAAAATAAATAAATCAATCTTTAAAAAAAGAGAGCAGAGAGTGCACACACACTTTCTTCTCTTTCCCTCCGTGTTGCGTGAGGACAGGGCTAGAAGCCAGAAAGAGAGCCCCTCCAGGAGCTGAATCCGTTGGCACCTTAATCTTGGACTTCTCAGCCTCCATAGCTGCCTGAGTTAATTCTTTGTGGTAAATCTCTATGCATGTGTATGTGGCAGCACCCGGACCTTGGCCTCCAGAACTGTGACAAATACGTGTGCGTAGCTGAACCGCCCAGCTTAGGCAGCCCGAGCAGACTGCAAGGCAGAGGACACAGTAGGGGCAAAGGCTTGGCGGCTCGCAGGGAGAGTAGGGTGAAGGTGGGGTTGGTGGGCTGTCAGGGGTGAGGCTCCAAAGACGGGAGTAGGGATATATTGGGGTGTCTTTTCTGTGGGGCTCTGTTGAGCAGCTTGGAGGGAGGGGAACAGAGAGCAATGTTGTGGTCTGATTCCCATTTGTGAGAGATGCTTTTGAATTTGGGACAGAGGCCAGGCGTAGTTACCAGGAGATGAGAGGGACTGGCGGCTTGAGGTGGATAACAGAGGTGGAAATGGTGCGAATGGGTCAGAGGTGGGCATCGTTTGGAGGCAGAACCCAAGGTGTGTGTGTGTGTTGGGGGGGGATCCAAGGTTAAGTCTGAGACACTATCAGACAGCAGGGTGGAGCTGAAGTGGATTGGCCACAAGACTCTGGCTTTGTGCAGACAGGAGAATCAACCCAGCGGTCACACTGGTTTCATCAGCAGCAGGGCCCGCTGTGTTTGTGGTTTTCTGGGGCATCCCTGAGTGCCCTCTCTCACTGTTGTGGGGACAGCAGCATTGACGGCAGGAGTAGAAGTGAAAAATCACCCCGGGGTTTACAATATGTCAGACTCTGAACTCAAGGTGCGTCATTTCACGTGATCCTCACAATTCCTTAATATCCCGTTTTTACAGTTGAAAGAAACTGAGGTACAGAGAGATGAGTCACATAGCACTTAACTGTGGGGAGCTGGGATCAGTCTTGATGAGCGGGGATCCTTTCTCCGACAGCCTCTGGGCTGTGCACACCCAACAGCTGGGTGTCACAAAGAGAGTAATGGTGGCCATGAACTCTGGAGACGTGGGTTCAGGTCCAGTCTCTGTTATTTATGAGATGCTTTGGTTAGGAAGAATGAATCTGCAGAGCTCACACACAGGAAGTCTTCCAGGCAAAGTTCATTCATGCCTGCTATCTTTGCTTTGCAACCCGTCCCTTCTTCAGTTCCCAGTCAGCTTCTGCCAGCCTAAACCCCTTCTAGCCAACTCGCATTTCCTGGCCGTGCCAGCCCGATTACTTTTAATTGTCTTTGACTGCTTCCAGCTGGGCCTTGGAGCTGGCATTCTGCGGGAGCACACAGACAGTCTCCCAGCCATATGGAGGGAGGAGACCGGGAGGAAGGAAGCAGCTGGTACAAGTCAACTCAGAAAGCTTTCCATGGTGGGGCACGTTCTTTAAGGGGTTAACTCACGCAACCGAGAGAAGGGCCCTTCCTGGACATGACGTTTATTTATTTACCCCAAGGGTAACCTCGGATGTAACTAACCACGCTTTTAGAATGCCATCAGGAATGTCTCCCCCAGGACGGATGGATGGGATCTTGCTGCCAGCTGGGAGTCACTGAATGACTGCTGTCACTCATTGATTTGACAACTATTTAGGGACCGATGATCCTGACCCAAGAGAAGACTGGGATGAACAATAGGAACAGCGGAGGGCTTGTGGACCCACAGAGGTGGGACAGTCAGAGCGCTGCAGGTGGGTGAGGCACAAACAGGGAGGGAGCCACAGGAAGGTAAGATATTAAATTCTTGAATTAGTAGAGAACCATCAGTGCTAACTTACTGTGATCCAGTTGGTCTTTTTTTTTGCACAACTACCACGGGGACAAGGCACCGTTTTGGGTATTAGTTGCTCTTCCAGAAGGGAATTTCTAGTGTTACTCCCTATTAAGCAAGGTCATAGAGAGAACAGGATCTGAGGTTTAAAAACCAGTTACTAAGCCCAGGAAGGGGTAGGATTCAGGCTTCTCTTGGCATCTGTCCCAACTGAAGGAATTAACAGTGAACTTTAATCCAACCCAGGCAGCAGGCAGGCTCGCGGCAGATTTAATGGGCTTGGATCTTCTCTCTTCCTCAGCCCTCTCCTGACCTCCACCCTGAGAGGAGAGTTAAAAGGAAAGAAAATCTCTATTTCATGGTGAAGGCCTTGTTATTTTTGTGGCGATTTTTTTTTTTAAGCCATAAAGATACTTGGATGAATGGTTTCTGAAATTTTCCTGAAGCCATAATCGATACATCTCAGAATTGTCATAACTAACTGAAGTCCTAGCGTATTTTTTAAAAGGTCACGCTGGATTAATACCACATCGGAGGAAGCTTCCAAATCTGTCCAGATAGGAGACTGGGGGTGGTAATGGCCCCTACAATGAGCCGCGTATTCCTCACCCGTGGGGACTCCCCCTCCCCCCAACGTCTACTCTGTGGGCATCGAGTCGGCCACCACCCCCGTCCCACGTGACTGTCCTCTTACAATCTGATTCCCGAGTTGGAGACACTAAAGCGATTGCATGAGTAGCGGTGACACTGGGGCCCAGCGAGAAACACAGGAGAAAGCGGACCTTGAAGATTGCAACATGTGCACGGGGGAGAGCCGCAGACACACAGCTGATCTCGGTCCGAGCGAGCAGCTGGCCACTCGCTCGTGCTCAGCCGCACACGGGAAGCGAGACCCCTTCGTGACAATAAGCGGTCCTCGGTTAGCGCGCGCCCAAGACCCTGGGTCCCTGCAGCCAGTAGCCCCCAACCCGCCATCTCAAAGCGTTGTCGTGGTCGATGCCACACCGTGTTCCGGGGGTTTAAACAACGAAGGAACTTGGTTGGGACCGAATCCTCCCTTGCAGCGCGTGACCAGGGCTTGAGTTGGCACGAAGCGCGCGCACCTCAACAGGTAGCATTCGGTAACGGCGTCCCCGCACCTGCCCTCCGGCTTCCCGCCCAGCCCGGGGTGCCTCATTTTCGGCTGGGGATCCTGGAGAGGGATCGGGGTCCTGCGAGCAGCCGCAATTGTTCAGCAAAAGCGAGCGCTCGCAGAACAAAAGCCGCGCGGAGCCGCGAGCGCGGGTCCAGCCCATCCCGCAATCCCGGGCAACCTCTCGGTGGCAGGCAAAGGTGTCCGCGTAGGCGCGCACGCAGCTAACGCCCCGGGGCCGTGCGCTGCTGCTGCTCGGGCTGTGTCCGTCGCGGCGGCTCCTCCTCCAGCCCGGCCACCCGGCCCGCCACCTCCCCAGCCCTCCTTCAGTCCACCCATTCCCGGGCCAGGGGACAACGCTACCGCGCGCCAGGCTCGGGTCTGGGCACCCAGCCCAACCCACAGGGCGCAGGGGTCCAAGGCGCCTCGCTGCCTCCCCCAGCCCCGAGTGGGTGCGGCTGGTGGGGGGGGGCGGGGATCACAGCACCGAAAGGTCCAGAAAGCCCCAGCCCGGAATCCGGAGGAGAGGCGCAGCCGGCCCGGGAGCGCGCTTGTGCGCGGCCCCGCAGGGTCCCCCGCGCCTGGCGCTCAGGTGGCGCCGCCGCTCGCTCGCTGCCCCCTCCCCTCCCGAGCGAGGGTCGAGCGTGGCTGTTGCGCGCGGCGAAGGAGGGGCTACGAGGATTTGAAAGTGCACAGGCTGCGGAGTGGAGCTCGCGGCGCTTCCCGCCGTCCGCGGCCGGATTGAATTTCTGCGAATTCAAACTGAATGGGGCTTTCTTCCGCCGCCTCCCAGAGGCCGCCTGCAGCCCGCCCGGCGCACGGCTAGCCGCGAGCGAGCCGGACCGCGGAGCCCGTGCGGGCCGGACAGCGGCTGCCGGGGCGCCCGGCCGCGCCCCTCCCGGGCCGGCCCCTGTCACCAGCCCGCCGGACGGGACCCGGGGCGGTCTTCCCAGGAAGAACTTCTGGGGGGCGGATCCCCAGCCCCCGGCCCCCTGGGCGCCTGCTATTGTCTGCGCGCCGCGCTGGGCCGCGCGGGGGGCGTGAGCGCGGCGGCTCCGGGCGCGGGGCGCGGGGCGCGGGGATCGGGGCCGGCGGCGGCGGGAGGAGCCGGAGGAGGAAGGAGGAGCGGCGAGCGCGGGAGGCGAGCCGGAGGCGCGCGATGCCGGCGGCGGCGGGGGACGGGCTCCTGGGAGAGCCGGCGGCGCCCGGGGGCGGCGGCGGCGGCGGCGGCGGCGCGGAGGACGCGGCCCGGCCGGCGGCGGCCTGCGAGGGAAGTTTCCTGCCGGCCTGGGTGAGCGGTGTGCCCCGCGAGCGGCTCCGCGACTTCCAGCACCACAAGCGCGTGGGCAACTACCTCATCGGCAGCAGGAAGCTGGGCGAGGGCTCCTTCGCCAAGGTGCGCGAGGGGCTGCACGTGCTGACCGGAGAGAAGGTGAGCGGCGGCCCGGGGGTCCCGGCGGGAGCCCGCGCTCCTCTCGGGGTGCGCGCCGGGGGCCTCGCCGCGGGGCCGTCTGGGCTCCGGGCTCCCCGGGGGGGTGGGGTGGGGGCGCGGGTGGGGGGCGGCAGGTTTGCCCTCGAAGCCGGCCCACTTGGCCTTTTCTGCTCCGGGAAGGGCGCCGCCTGGCGGGCCGCGGCGCGGGGGCCGGGGACTCGGCTCTCCCGGCCGGTAGGGGCGGCAGATCCGCGGCGAGGCAGGAAGCCGCGCTCCTTAGATCGGGATTGGGGGTGTGTGTGTGGGGGGACATTGGCGGATCAGCCAGCCTTTAGGGGAGCTTGGATCTGAATTCTAGAGGGAGGGGAGGCGGGGAAAGGCCGAGACCCTGCAGACCCTCCTCCATCCCCCCACCTGTGGGCTGGGGCAGCCCGGGAATTTCTCAGAAGGGTTTGCACCCCTCCCTCTCTCAGCACCTGTCCTGCAACTTGTCTTTCTCTGCACAGCACCCCTCCCCGGCAACTCTGTGTCCTGCTGTCACCCACCACTCTCACTCTTGCCCCTCCCCCATTCCCTCCAGCCCGTCTGTGTGTGGGAGGGCGGAGAGGACCCTACTTTGTACAAAACCGGGCAAATACCTCCCAGGTTTTGGAGGTTGGAATGTGCCCCCCACCTTTTCTCAAAGAGGAGAAGGCAAAGGGTCCTTTCCCGAGGACCTGGAGGGACCCCCCCTTCTCCCCCCCGCTGCAGCCTGTGGCCGTGACTGCTTGCATGCTGAGGCCCACGCCGGTGGTCTAAGGGCTCACTCAGACCGGTGAGAAGAAACCCAAGGGCTGGTGACCTTTTTCGAAGGCTGGGTCACCCCAGGCCGCGTGGCTGCCCCAGGCAGGGAGTGCTTCCCCTTTGGGGCTCAGGACTGCAGGCTGTGGCTGGCCCAGCTGCCGCTCACCCTCAAGGGCATACCTGGGCTGCAGTAGCCCCTGTGTGGGGCCCATTGAAGAGGGGGTGTCTGCAGGGAGGGGAGAGTAGAGAAGGGAGGGCTTCCTCCCTCTGTCCACTGGCCTGGGGGACCTGGGGCCCTCTGGCCACTGGGGGAACGGTCCCTGGCCGTGCTATTCCGTGAGGTCTCTGGTGACAAGACCAAAGTGTCCCCAGACTCATCATCACTTCAGTTTCCCATTCTCTGTGCCCCCATATTGTCCCCAAGCCCTTTTTGCATTCGAGTGCAAGTTTTCGTGTCCCTTGTAACTGGTGCTCTCTCCTACAGCTGTTCCAGGTGGGGTATGCCTTTCTTTTGGGGTTACGGTGAATGGTTGCAGAAGTATGTCGGGCCTGAATTTCTGGGTTGAGGGACTAACTCATCAGGGAAGAAGAAAAATAGCAGAGCTCTTGGTAGTGCAGAGGGGGCCGAGGACGGGAGCGAGCGGATTCACCCATCGCCACTCCATCCAGGGTGCGCGGATGCTGTGTTAGTTACTCTTCTCTCCCTGGGCAAACTGCTCCTGGCCCGGCTGCTGGGGGTTTATTTTCATTTGGAACATACAGGATTCTGCCTGGTCGTGCATATTTCCCCTCTAAACGTGGCAAAAAGAGGCAAGTCAGTCTGCTGACAACTCGGGCAGACATCGCCAAGTCCATTCCTCCTCCCCTGGCTTCTCTCCCCGCTCCCTTGCTGCACTGTGGCCCTGGCTCCTCACTGATGCATTTTTCCTCCATAGCATAAAGCTCTTGGCCTTGACTGAGCTGCCTGGGGAGGCATCCAGAGCTCAGCCCCTGCCCCCAGTACTTGAGTTCTGGAGCTCCATACTGGGCCCCTTGCATACGCTGGAATGCAGGCAATTGCTGTCCAAATGGGGTCCAAAGGAGGAGTCTGGCTGCACCCCGGCTGCTTCTGTTTCTTAAGGGCTGAATCTCACTTTGTCTACTTTGCCCTTATAATTTGCATTCATTGGATTTTCGGATTTCCCTGGATTAACTGGTTTGATCTAATTAATCAGCACAGTGGTTCTTTTTTTTCTAAAGATTTATTTACTTATTTGAAAGGCAGAGTGAGAGAGAGAGAATTTTCCATTTGCTGGTTCACTCCCCAGATGGCCATAACAGCCGGCCAGGGCTGGGCCAGGCTGAAGCCAGGAGCCCAGGAGCTTCTTCTGGGTCTCCTGTGTGGGTGGCAGGGGCCCAAGGACTTGGGCCCTCTCCTGCTGCTTTCCCAGGCCATTAGCAGGGAGCTGGATTGGTAGTGGAACAGCCAGGACTTGAACCTGTGTCCGTATGGGTTGCTGGCGTCACAGGCGGCAACTTTACATCGGCCCCAGCACCAGCGAAGGGAATGGGGAGGGCTGTGCGTGATGATAAACTTGGTTTTCCAATGTACTCTTCTGCAGCGTGAGAATCCGTCTCCTGGGACTACAAGCATCAGGAGAAATCTGGATTTTAGTTCACTTAGTTTCTGGCTCTAGAGAAACCATGGTGTCATTCACAGCATTTATCTCCCAACTCCAGCAGCTCCAATGCTTAACTAATGGGTTTGAGTTTTAGCAGATTATACAGATTATTTACAGCCCCCCCCCCTCTGTTTTTTTGTGCATGACTCAGCGTGGGAAGGGTTGAGAGTTAAGATTCCCCATCTCCACGCTTGATTTTCAGAGTTGCCTTCTAAGGCCAAACCAAAGGGGATGGCAACCCCAGGCAATTCGCAGCAACCTTCAGTTGTTTTTACAAGGTGAGCTGTTGAGAGTTTTGGCCTGGGGAATGGTTTGCTCAGGTGAGTGGAACTGGAACCGGCACCGGAACCAGCAGAGACCTTGGAGGAAGGTAGCCACAGACCAGGGAAGGCCCCTCCCCCTTGCACGGTCTCCTGTCTTGGGTGAAAGTAGTTCGCTGTTCTCATTTCCTGTCTTTTTAAAGCACTCAGTGAGCTCCAGGGTTGGAGGGGGAATGAAGTCATGCTCACTTTAGTGAGAATCAGCTGCGGCAGCCCACCCGAATGCAAGGGTTCCCTGTTGTTCCTTTTGGGGAATCATTCTTGAAGAAGCAGAAAGAAGGGGTGATGAGGAGCCGCCCCCAGTTTGGCCTGTTTCAGAGCTGTATTCCCGAACTGTGCATTTTGGTTTGGGTGCTGGAGACCAAAATCCAGAGTTTGGCTGGTTGAAGGTATTTAGCATGGGGGGTTATGTGCGTGTTGCGTTTCGCCCTGGGGCCCATTCGCAGGAAGCTCTGGGTGCCGCGGTGCATGGTTTACTGGGAATTACTGTGGGCCCTGAGACGGGATCCTGAATCATGGAGGCGCAAGGCAGTGTTTGGCCTGCTTTTCCTGGGAAGCTGTTAGTTTGGAAGTCATTTGACTCTGGATGGCCCTTTTAGGGCTTGCAAAGAGAGGAGGACTTTCGGCTGAGACCTAATTTTGTCTCTAGCTTTGAGCTCCTGCAGTCTCTTGTTAATCTGGATTTAAAAATAAGTGGTTCACCCGATCATGTGAAACTGGAAATTGGCACATTCTCAGGCCGGGCCCTGTGTCTTTGACTAAACGTACGTTGATGACTGGAGCAGGGAAAATGATCCCAAACTCAGATTCTGAGAGGTATCCTTCTCTGTGGCCTCGGCACAACGCACAGCCGTTGAGCGAAAATACCGAGTGATGACTTTGAAAGACTCAGAGAGGTTGTGCTTGCTGCCCTGATGCCAGGAAGTGCATCGTGCCTGGTGCATGGCGAGTCAGTTTTACATGGAAGAAAAAAAAAAATAAATGGATCCAAGACAGCTGGCAAAGCTTGATTGAGAAAAGTATAGGTGTGACTCGGGTCTAGAGCAGGTTTGGTTGGCCGGCAAAACTGGCAGCCAGGAGCCTCCTCCGGTGAGTAAGAGACAAATTTGGGAACATGAAATGATTGGCTAAGGTATTTAAATATCTTGTTCTAGCATTTGGTTAAGCAGGAAAAAGAAAAGCCTGTTTATCATTTTCATTGGAGCTATTTTGGGGCTAAAAAATAAGGGTTGCCTGCGTCGTAAGTTGTCAGTAATCACGCCCAGCGTATGACAGTGCTAGATACCTGGAGTGAAAGAGTTACTAAAAATACAATTTACTATGTTCTACAGGGCAGGAAATATGACTAATTTTAGAGGTGGCCTTTTTTGGCAGATCTGTTTTTAGCAAGGATTTCTAAAACAAACAGGTGCAGAACCCTGCGTTTCTTTTTAAGTGCTAGAAATTTAAGGGGCAATAGCTCCGAGGCAGAAGGAATGCTTAGAGAACTGGAAGCGGGGACTTGTTGTGGCAAGGAGGAGGTGTTCGCAGAAGCACCTGCTCTGCGTGTCCCGGGTGACAAGGCTGTGCCTGTAATTTCTGATATTACAGGCTGCAGTGGCGGGCTCATTCTTTTGAACTTCCTGCCTGCCTCATCTTTTTGAAGTACTCTGGAATGATGGAAATTGGCACGTAGGGCTGGGCTCCCGGTGTTCATTGATACAGGTCTCGTGGACTTCAAAGGGCGCTCTGAGTCAGCGCAGCAGTGCCCACGGAAGAGGGGTACAACCCCTCATTTTCTCTGCAGGTGTTGTCACAGCGACAGGTCTGCTTCCCCGGCGGGCATGCCAATCCCACTCATTCTGTCGATGCTGTTGGGTCTCTGCCACTGTTCTGGGACAGTCTGGCCACCGGCCGCCCCAGGGGATGTCTTCCAAGAGGAAAAGGGAGTGGCAGCTGCGATCACTCAGAGAGATGGGCAGGCTGGGTGCTCTCTTGGGCATCAAGTCGTTTGCCTTGGGTTCTGCAACTCCTTTTGATTATTCATGGTCGCTAAGAGACCTGCTCTCTTGGATGAGACCTGTGGGTAACCCCCAAGCCCTATGTTAGTTAACTGGTGAAGCCTCTACTCCACTCAGCTACTTGGAGGTGCTGACTTAGACTGAAACTTACCTGGGACAGGATGCTCCTGGCTGATAAGATGGCCGGGAAGGAGGCGGTAGAAGCAGAGAGTCTGAACAGTACCGAGAAGGTTGTTGCTACCCCTATGAACTTAGGAGAGCCGTGGCCATGCCCTTATCGAAAAGACCAGCCCTGGGGCCCTTATTGTGGCATACTTGGTTAAGCCGCTGCTTATGATACCAGCATCCCACATGGGTACTGGTTCGAGTCCAGCTGATCTACTTCCGATCCAGCTCCCTGCTAATGCGCCCGGGAAAGCAGTGATAGATGGCCCATGTCCTTGGGCCCCTGCTACTCACATGGGAGACCTGGAGGAAGCTCCTGGCTTTGGCCTTGGCCCCGTTCTGGCCATTGTGGCCATTTGGGGAGTGAACCAGCACATGAGGATCTCTTGCTCTCTCTCTTTCCCCTTCTCTCTGTGGCTCTGCCTTTCAAATAAATAGATAAATCTTAAAAAAAAAAAAAAAAAAAGACTAGCCTAGGATTCTGCATCTTAAGGTCTCTCTGAGGTCTTCCCAGCTTGTGGCTACCCCAGGCAGGCGAGAACCAGCTTGCTGGTCTGTTATGTGGAAGGAGCCCTGAGCAGATTTTCCCTCTGGCCCTGTTTATTTGCTGTGGCAACTCAGGAACACATTGCCACAAGCCGGGTGGCTTGGACGACAGAGATGTGTCCCCTCCCAGTTTTGGAAGCTGGAAGTTCAACATCAACGTGTCAGTGGGCCCGTGCTCCTTCTGCAGGTTCTGGGGGGATGGTGCTTCCTTGTCCCATCCAGTCTCTGGTGGTGGCCAGCAACCCTTGCTGTTTTCGGGCTTGTGGCCGCAGCCCCGCAGTCTGCCTCTGTGTGCATAGCCTTGCCCTTGTCCCCGAGTCTCCTCGTGGGTCTCCTTACGGGAACATCCAGCGTTGTGTTTAGTGCCCATCTGAATACAGTACTGCCACATCTTAATGTGGCTACATCTATAATCTTATAGACCCTGTTTGCAAATAAGATCACAGTCACAGGTACCAGGGGTTAGGACTTGACGATGTCTTTTAGGACCACAGTTGAACGACTACCACCTTCTCAGACTGTTGGTACTGGAGCAGCAGGCTAGGTGTTGGTGTAGGGGTTAAGGTGCTGCTTGGGACACATCCCATATCGGGGTGCCTGGTGTGAGTCCCAGCTCTGCTTCTGATCCAGCTTCCTGCAAGTGTGCACCCTGGGAGGCAGCAGGTGATGGCTCAAGTGTGTGGGTCCCTGGCACCCATGTGGGAGACCCAAAATGAGTTCCTGGCTCCTGGCTCCTGGCTCCTGGCTTCAACTTGGTTCAGCTCTGATTATTGTGGGTGTTTGGGAAGTAAATCAACAGATGGGAGATCTCTCTCTCTCTCTTCTTTCTGCCTTTCAACTAATAAGAATAGCAAAGCCCTTTCCCATGCCATGGGGAGCCCCAGAGCTCAGCTGGTCTTTCAGAGTTGCCCAGGCCGGGGTGAGAGGACTGGCCCATTAGGCCTCTGCATGGACACTCCCTGGGTGGGTGCTGCTCTGGGAAGGGACCATGGCCTTGGACAGAACCGTGGCTCAGGGCAGTTTCTGGGGTTAGCGCATAGCTGAGCGCCAGCAGCCCCGGGAGTCTGCTCTCAGCACTGAAGCAAGGTGGGGTGCTACATCCCGATGTCTACTGCTCACTGAGACAGGCCCAGGCCAGGGTCTTCACCTGACTCCAGGTGGGTTCCTTAAACAAAGTGGGTGGCCTCCCCATCCTGCCTCGCTAACCCCTCTGTGGTTGCTGGAGCGGGAGCGAGGGAGCAGCCCTGGCCTTCAGCGAGCGGGGGAGTGTTCTGGCCTCCCATCCTGGCTGCAGGCCCTGGAGCTCCGTTGTGTTTCTGACTCAGTACTTGTGGGGTGGCATGCTCATGTCACATGCTCTGTGTTGTCTTCCTTGACAAGTCTTTTGCAACAGAGAGCCTGGCTAATGTGCCGAGCAGCGGACCTAATTCAGACACAGCCTGCTGTCCTGGGAAGTCACCCTGCCACCTCCTCATTGCTGAGCCGTGGGGCAAGTTGTTGCAGGAGGTATGGGAACTTGGACTTTTGACAACTAGAACACTGATTCCAGAATATTCTAAAGGGTGAAAAGACGACTCAGGGTGGAGCCATCTTCCTAACATCTTGTCATGTCCACTGAGTGGGCTCATCTTAGCTAGGAAATTCCTAATTACCTTTTTTTTTGGGGGGGGGGGTGCATTTTAAGATGCATTTGGTGAAATTGTGGCACAGCTGATCCAGACACATGGTCTGAAATTCAAAGGTTTTGGAGACCATCTCTCATCTGAGCTCCTCAGCTCCTGCATCCCATCCCCAGAGGGAACCCCTGCTTCTAGCTTCTTGTGGGTCCTTCCAGATAACCCTGTATGCACACAAGCACACGTACATGTTTGCCGAGGTATAGGTATGGGCGGATGGGTTTTTACACTGTACATGCCGTTTGGTATCTTGCTTTTCTCAATTAGCAATGTGGCTTAAACTTCCTTCCCCATAACTGCTCTTGAGGGATGGGCATTGCGGCTCAGCGGGGTAAGCTGCTGCTTGGATGCCTGCATCATGACCTGAGAGCCAGTCTGAGTCCCAGCCACTCTGCTTCCAGGTCAGCTTCTTGCCGGTGCATCCTGGGAGACAGCGGATGATGGCTTAAGTGCGTGGGCCCCTGCCACTGATGTGGTAAACCCAGATGGAGGTCTGGGCTCCTGGCTCTGACCTGGCTGAGCTCCTGCTTTTGTGAGAATTTGGGGAGTGAACTAGTAGATGGAAGATCTCTCTCTCTCTCTCTGTTGCTATGCCTTTATAATAAATAAAAATTAAGACTAAAAAAAAAAAACTTACAGAATTATTTAGTGTATATGAAGATGCTTTTGAAATTAATTTATTTGAGCGGACAGGGAGAGGGAGACAGGCCTGTGACAGCTGGGGCTGAGCCGGGGCTGGAGTGGGGTCTTCCCCATAGGTGGCAGGAATTCGGTCACTTGAGTGTCTACGTTAGTGGGAAGCCTGGGTCAGGAGCAGAGGAGGGTGGGCAGCCAGGCTCTCTGATGGGGTATGTGGGCAGCCTAACCGCTAGGCCAAACACCCGCCTCCCTTGTTCTTTTCAATTACTGCATACTCTTGCTATCAGGTTAACCTAGCCATTCCTAGCTGATGGGTATTTAGATGGTTCACAATATTTTTTTTCCTATCCCCAAACCCGGATGCAATAAATGTCCTGCCCATTCATCCTTGTGTAAGTCTTTCCAGTATCCCTGAGGGGTGAATTCCTAGTCCCAGGCTGAAAGGTGTGTCTGTTGTTACTGTGGATGTAGAATGCCTGATTGCTTTCCAGCGAGGTTTCCCCAGGTTATACTTTGTTTTTCCACGTCTTTGCTAGTACTCTCCCACTTTGATCTTTCACAATCTGACAGGTTAGGCATAGTATCTTGCTTTATTCATAGTTCTTTCTTCACAAGGGAGTTGCGTGTGTTTTGAACCTCCACGACAATTTGTTTTTCATTGCTGTGAATTGTTCATGCCCATTCCCATTCCCATTTTTCTCTTGGGTTTCTGGGTCTTTTTCTTAGTGAGTTACGGGAGCGCTTTATATATGCAGGAAATCGGCTCTGATATATGGTGCAGCTTCCTCTGTCTTCCCATACGTCCCCCTTCCCCGGTTGGTCTTTGCTCTAGTTTCTTGTTGTTGCTGTTTTCAGAGGTTGTTTCCTTGGGTTCTGCTCACTAGAGAGGGACCCTAGGTGAGTTTTGGGGCTCTCTGAACCCCTGTAAGTTGCGTGTCTGTAGTCGTATTTCTGTGCAGAGGATCCATGGGTTTCATCGGATTCTAAATGGATCATTGGCCTACACAGTGTTCAGAGCTGCTGCCTTGTTGCCCGTTTGGTCCGTGTGCTGCTGAGATGAGGGTCTGGGCCACCTGCTTCTGCTGTGTCCCGGTCACAGGGGGGAAGGTGTGGCAGGGTCTAGACCTCTGCAGACCCCTGGCTTGTGCGGAGTCCATGTCCCTCATCTCTAAGTGGGAGAGGTGTAGAATGTACGGAGGCTGGTTGCTCTGCACAGAACGCTCATGTCCTCCTCAGATTCAGAGGTTGCCACAGCCGTGTGTGATGGGATTTGGGTGGAATTTGTCTAATGGGATGTCTCTCCCCAGTAGGATTAATGCGGTTATCCACGAGGTCTGAGGCAGCTGCCTGGCCCGTCCACGTGAGGGCGCGGGGTGGATGAGAAGGCGCCACTCCCATGGAGTGGCCTTGATCTTGCCCTTCCTGGCCCCCAGGACTGTGAGAAAGGAAGTTCTCTTGATCGGTGGTGTTCTGTTGCCGCAGGCCAGCAAGAAAGAGAAGGGAAGATTGAGGGAGGCGGAAACCTCGTAGGGAGCCAGAGCTGACATCATTTGGACGTCACATGCATGTATGCACGGGCGTAAGACCAGGCCTAGGAACCCAGACCTCTGTCCACCTGAGAGACACCCTGGAGAGCAGTGCTGCTGGACACAGGGCCTGGGCCTGCTGCCTGGGGACAGTGGCCGTGCGGCTTGGCTGGGGACCATTCCTGAAATGGCCCCACCCCTGCCATTCTCCACCCCAAAGTGCTCCTCACTCCCCTTGTTTGCTCAGGTGACTGTCACAAAGGGCCTGGGGCGGGGAGATTCATGGAGGCCAGAAGTCCAAGATCAGGGAGCTGGTGGGGTTGGTTGCTCTGCAGGCTTGGAGGGGATGGGGTAGGGTGTGTCCCAAACGTGGCTCCCTGGGGTATCGCTGGCCGCTGTCCTCTTCCTGTGTCCGTTCACATCGTCTTCCCTCCGTGGGTGTCTTTTCCCCCGCTGTGTAAGGACAGCTGTCTTATGGATTGGGGCCCTCCATGTTAACCTCATCTTCACTTAATCGTCTCCTTAAAGGCCCCCTGTCCAAATAAGCGTACCAGCTGAGTTACGGGGGGTTGTCACCAAATGAATTTTGGGGACATAACTGAACTCGCCCCACCACCTACCCTTGTGCCGGATGTTCACCTGCTGACATGTCTGTTGAGAATTTTCCCACCAGGCTGCTGGCCCCGGGAGGGAGGGGCCACTGCATTGTCCCCAGGGAGGACCATGTCCTAGAAGGGAGGAGGTGTCCCAGGTGGCAGGCTGGAGGTCCACACACTCCTGTTTCTCTCTGCATGCTGGGCGAGTAGAATGAGGTGTCTGCCTGGCCCTGGAGCAGCCGTGCCTTCGGAGAGATTTGCCAAGCCGGGCCCCTGGGTGTCGGAGTGACAGGTGAGCCGCCATGCGCGCATGGATGCTTTGCCCTGCTGTGAGGCTGCGAATGGACCTCAGCTCTTCCCCGGAGAAAATGTACCGACATTGCAGCAGATGGGAGAAGCAGCTATTTGCAAACATATATTTTTTTGGATGTTTCCCATGGAGATATATGTAGGGTTGGAGTCTGTCTCTTTGCCTGTAATGTTTTTTATACGTTTATTAGTCTCCTAAGTCAAATTCCCACCAACACATTTTGTAACTCTGATTTTTTTTTTCATTTGTTTTGTTTTCTTTTGCCCATTTTCTGAGCTATTCGACTTATTTGCTTTCTCTCCCTGGGTTTCCTCTGCCATTTTAACCACCTGCTTGAGCCCTTGTCTTTTTTTTTTTTTTTCTTCTAAGTATTTATTTTATTTATTTGAAAATCAGAGTTACAGAGAGAGAGAGAGATTTTCTATCTGCTGGTTCACACCCCGGATAGCCACAATGGCCAGGATTGGGCCAGGCCAAAGCCAGGAGCTAGGAGCTTCTTCCAGGTCTCCCACGTGGGTGGTAAGGACCCAAACACTTGGGCCGTCTTCCCCTGCTTTCCCAGGCCATTAGCAGGAGCCAGATCAGAAGCAAAGCATCCAGGACACGAACCAGTTCCTACATGGCATGCTGGTATTGTAGGTGGTGGCTTTACCGCCTATGCCACAATGCTGGCCCCTTGAGTCCTTGTCTCATACCCCACCCCACAGCTCTTTGGTACATAGCTGGGCCATCTCTCTGTCTCTCTTCTTACATTCTTGTCTGATGAAGCGTGTTTCTTGGTGCCCACCTGCTCTTGCCAGGGCTGTGTATACACCACCTTGCACCGGGGCAGCAGTAAGGGGGTCCACCGGGCACAGAGCCTGGCGCTGGGAGACGGAGGAGGGGAACTTGTGGTCGCTGCCCTGCAGGAATCTTGCTGTCACTGGGTATGCGTGATGGGATGAAGTCCAGATTCCCAGAGATTCCTGTGTCCACTGGGAGCAGAGCACGAGTCACTGGACACCCGTGGGAAAGAACTGAGTGCCTGCTGTTTGCTTCTACCCGGAGGCGGTCACCCTGATCCTGGATGATGATTAACATTTAGGGATCTCACCCCAGCTGCTTGGCAGGGGCCCTGGGTGCTTTGCTGTCTAAGACATCGTATTCCCCAGTGCAGACTTTGTCAGAGGGGCTGTGGTCCCCGGGTTACAGATGAGGGTGACCGGCATTCCTGCTTGCCCGGGACTCTTGGAGCTGAGCATGGGAAGTCTCACGGTCTGCAAGCCGCTCGGATCCCAGCGAAACCAGATTCACTCAAGACCACGTGTCATCAGTATTTGGAGTCCTCAGTGAGGGTTTCCAAGTGGAAGTGTGAGTGAGCGGCTAAGCGGGCAGTGAGCCAGAGCCCAGAGCCCTGGCTGTAAAAACTGGGTGCTTGTTGGGGGCAGTAACCTGCACATGGGGCTCCTGGGGGTGAAGAGCGCTTTTCCCACCTGTCTTCTATGAGTTCACTATGAGAGGAAGGGCTTGTGTGCGTGTATACTCAAGCAGAGATGTATAAACGCAGTTGCATATGCAGTTGTATATCAGTGGGAAAGATTTAAATTACATAGTACTATGCTAAGTGGAAACACTCAAGTGACTTTGTGGTCAGAGACTTGGAAGGAAGCAGGGGACCGGGAGCTGCCTGCAGTACCTCTGGTCAGCCGGCGTTCCGTGTCACTTCAGCACCTTCCTTTTGCATGGGGAGAAAATCCCTATGACGAGGGAGCTTTTTGAATCGAGTGGTGAAGCTGCCAGCGCTTGTCTTCTGAGCACAGCGAACAGTTCCTTCGCCTCTCTTGGTTAAACTGTCCTCCTATAGGAACGAGCACAGATCACTTATTAAAAACAAAACAACAATTCATTGTGCAGTTACCTGGAGCCAGGCCAGGGCTCCCAAGCCTTTGGGCTGGGAAGGGACCCGAGAGGCAAAGGGAATGAGGAAGTGCCCAGAATGAAAATAAAGTTTGGCTTGGAAGCCTGGGACAAGTTGGCTGTCAGTGTGGGATCTGACTATTTTAGCATCTCATAGGAGCCTTACTTTAGCGAAACCAAGTGGAGTTTAGTGAAACCAACCAAGTGATAAGTGTAATCGCTAATGTCAGCTGGGTTTTCGCTCTAATTACTGCCGCTCTGATGTGGAAGTCTCCTTTCTAAGCGCCTTCTGTATTCCAGGTTAACACGTTAATTAGAGGAGCGAGTCTGTGAGTCAGTTCTTGGTCAAACATTTACATTGAATAATATAGAGAATACTTGTTTTGGAAACACTGCTCTGGGTTTGTGCAGTGTCATTCCCATAGGATGACATTTTATTCTATTAAAAACCAACATCTGTGAGCAGTAGTCGTAGTTTCAAGGCCAATCTGATGTAATAAAGCTTGAGTGTCCCTCGGGACGGAGTGTGCTGTGTTGCCGTTGCACTCCCACCTAATTCATTACTCTGGGATGCTTTTCCTGGATCAAGAATGAGCTGGTTTTTTTTTTTTTTTTTTTTTTCCATCATTGAGAGCCATTAAAGCAACCAAGAAGGTACCTGAGTATGTAGGGGTAGAAATAATGCCCCCCCCCCACCATAATCACAGTTAGAAAAATATCTTCCAGATTTCTAAGGGGTTTGTTACTCAACAACATATTTACTTTAAAATATATATGCTTTCATATATTAATTGATGTTTTTCTGTGATCAAATATAATTTTTTTAAAGATTTATTTATTTATCTGAAAGAGTTACACACAGAGAGAAGGAGAGGCAGAGAAAGAGGTCTTCAATCCGCTGGTTCACTCCCCAGTTGGTGGCCAACAGCTGGAGCTGCACCAATCTGAAGCCAGGAGCCAGGAGCTTCGTCTGGGTCTCCCATGCAGGCGCAGGAGCCCAAGCACCTGGGCCATCCTCTACTGCTTTCCCAGGCCATAGTAGAGAGTGGGATCGGAAGTGGAGCAGCCAGGACTCGAACCGGCTCCCATATGGGATACCGGCACTGCAGGCAGTGGCTTTACCCACTATGCCGCAGTGCCAGCCCCTAAATATTCTTTTTTTTTTTTTTAATTTTAATTTTTTTACAGGCAGGCAGAGTGAACAGTGAGAGAGACAAAGAGAAAGGTCTTCCTTTGCCATTGGTTCACCCTCCAATGGCTGCCGGCCGGCGCACCGCGCTGATCCAAAGGCAGGAGCCAGGTGCTTCTCCTGGTCTCCCATGGGGTGCAGGGCCCAAGCACTTGGGCCATCCTCCACTGCACTCCCAGGCCACAGCAGAGAGCTGGCCTGGAAGAGGGGCAACCGGGACAGAATCCGGCGCCCCGACCGGGACTAGAACCTGGGGTGCCGGCGCCGCAGGCAGAGGATTAGCCTGTTGAGCCACAGCGCTGGCCGCTGTATAGTTTTCTTACACATACGTGTGTCTGTCAGCTCCTCTACTGGCTAGCATAGTTTATTAATCACGTTTCATTATTTCCCCTCTGTTTCAGATATCTTAAAAAAAATTAACTTTTTTTTCCTCCAGTCAATTAAACATGATTTCTCTTCGTGACTCCTTGTGGCAAAGAAATAGAAACACAATTGAGGAAATAGAAATCATTTGTAGTCAACAACCCGGCGAGAATCTCTGGGGCCATTTAGGTGGGCCAGGTGGCATGCGACGCATATACTTGCATTGTTGATTTTTCTCTTTATCTCTGCAAACACTTGGTGCAGAATTGGGATGGAAGGTTCATATTGTGTTGTCACTGTACTTTTTTTTTTCACCTAAAGTAGAAAGAACATTTTCCTCTTAAAATTCAGTTTTTGGTAGTACATAGCATTCCGATGTGGGATACTGAAGTTGCTTCCAAGTTTCCCCTGCGGAAGCAAAGCTGCTGTTACCTTCTGAATATGTGCCTCTCTGAGTAGTCCCTGGGCCAGGTACTTAGACACGTGTCACCCATTGCCGACTGGCTCTTCAGAGGGGCTGTGCCATTGGAGAGTGAGTTTTAGAAGAGGTTTGGTAATTAGGGCAGCTAATCATGGTTTGTGTAGCCCTTGGTTGAGAATCAGGTTTCTTTCTTCATTGTTCACAGCTTGTCCTCATTCTTCTCCCATTTCCTTGGTTTGTACAAACTTTAGATTTCAAGGAGATTCATTTTTTAAGAAAAATATTTGTAATGCTGTAAATATTTTTTATTTTTTTTTTATTTTATTTTATTTTTTTTTTATTTCAGTGGGGCAGAGTGAGGGCACCTTGATATTTTGCCTAGTCAGACCAGGTAGGTGTTTGTTGTGTTGTTTTTTAGTTTTCTCCCCCCCCCCCCTTTTTTTTTTTTTTTTTTTTTTTTTTTTTGCAGAAGTGAAGCACAGGGTATGCTGTTGGTTTTATCTTAAAATATCGGCGAGTCCTGCCAATGCTTCATTGTTGTCTGCAGAAAATCTTTGCCTTGGGGAGGGACTTTTAACCTTAAATGGAATTGAAAGATTCATTTATTTCGGGGCAAAACATTTTTGAAATCCCTGCATAGTTTTTTCCTATAAAGTCATTTCCCACGGACTTTCTTAAATCTCTCTCTCTCTCTCTATTGGTGACACAGTTAGCCTGGAAATAGACACATTTTTTGTTACATCAGGGAGTGAATGCCGGTTTGTCATTTTCTCTACTTAGACTTTGGGGCTCTGTTGAACCCTGAACTTAGATCGGTGTCGAATTGGGCCCTTTCAGATAACAAGGAGCAGACCCCTCCCAGGTGGTCACGGCTGAGGGGAGTTTAACGGTAAAGGGGAGGAGGGTGAAGGTGGGGACACAGCAGGGGACAGGGGCATGGAAGTCCCTTCCTTGATCTCCGTGATCCTGCTTCCCTCCTGGGGGCGCCTGCTCTGTGGTTCCTAGCTCCCTGTCTCTTCTGGGTAGTGCTGGGTCCTTCATGGCTGTGTGGTTGATAACATAGGGCAAGGCAGGTGGGTCGCTCCACTCCTTGCTGCCTCATCTCCCTGGTGCCTTGTTGGCATTGAGCGCCACTTACCGTTGGGAGGCGTGTTCACCCCCGGAAGAACAAATACCCTGACAGGTGACTCTCCGAGTTACCAGGTTGGTATTGACGTGGACCTAGGAGGAGCCTTAGTTTTGAATCCAGGACCTTGTTTTCCTCAGACATAAGAATTCCAAGCAGAGGCAAAGGATCCTGCACAAATGAGAATAGAATTTATTCATTTTTTAAAATTTTATTTATTTATTTTATTTTTTGACAGGCAGAGTGGACAGTGAGAGAGAGAGACAGAGAGAAAGGTCTTCCTTTTGCCGTTGGTTCACCCTCCAATGGCCGCCGCGGTAGGCGCGCTGCGGCTGGCGCACCGCGCTGATCTGATGGCAGGAGCCAGGTGCTTCTCCTGGTCTCCCATGGGGTGCAGGGCCCAAGCACTTGGGCCATCCTCCACTGCACTCCCTGGCCACAGCAGAGAGCTGGCCTGGAAGAGGGGCATCCGGGATAGAATCCGGCGCCCCGATCGGGACTAGAACCCGGTGTGCCGGCGCCGCAAGGCGGAGGATTAGCCTATTAAGCCACGGCGCCGGCCTCTTTTTCTTTTTAAAAAATATTTATTTACTTTATTTGAAAGGCAGTTATTGAAAGAGGATATATATATATATAGAGAGAGAGAGAGAGAATTTTCCATCTATTAGTTCATTCCCCAAATGGCCGTAACAGTCAGAGCTGGGCCAGGCTGAAGCCAGGAGCCAGGAGCTTCTTTGGGTCCCCAACCTGGGTGCAGGGGCCCAAGGGCGTGGGCCATCTTCTGCTGCTTTCTCAGGCCGTTAACAGGGAGCTGGATCAGAAGTGGAGCCACCGGGACTTGAACTGGCATCCATATGGGATGCTGGTGTTGCAGGCGGCCACTTAATCTGCTACGCCCCATGATTTCTTTTCCATTTGTGGTTTGGGGGTGTCTGGCTGCGTTGTTCGCTGACCCTTTGCCTTAAGTCTCTGTCGTTTCCAGTGGGACCTAAGCTCTCTGTAGAGTCCAGGTGTGGATTGGGAAGCAAGTGCTGTGTTTCTTGTACCTCTAGTGTCACATCTTCCCCACCCAGGCCCACTCCGCCCCACTCCAGCTGCTTGGCTGCCAGGTGTCCCACGATGTGTGAGTGGGATATTGATTGTTTCCTGTTAGCTGTGGGGTGGGAACCCTTCTTGAATTCGAGCTAATTTTGGAACTTGAAGTATTAAATGTCAAATCTCAAAGAAGGCGTGTCTAAGACCTCATTGTTGTGGACAGGCAGGGCACCGAGGCCTAGGGGAAGGCAAGGAGAGGGGGAGAAGGGGAAGAGGAAGTAGCTGATGCCTCCTCCCTCTTCCAAGGCGTTCCCTCAGCCCCCTGCAGGTGTCTCTTCGTGCTTGTCAAGTCCATTTTTAGATTTAATTCTTAGCCTAAACGCATTTGCTGGGTATCCGGTGAGGGACATTTGCTAGGGAAAATTCCTAGTCATAACTAGTTAAAAAAAAGCAAAACAAAATGAACAAAAAACAAACGCAAGGCTGGTGTTGTGGCACAGTGGGTTAAACTGTTGCCCACAACTCCGCATCCCGTTTCAGCGCTGGTTGGAGTCCCAGCTGCTCCACTTCTGATCCAGCTCCCTGGAAAGCAGCAGAAGGTGGCCCAAGTGCTTGGGCCCCTGACACCCACGTGGGACATGTGGATAGAGTTCCAGGTTCCTGGCTTCAGCCTGACCCAGCCCTGGCTGTTGCTGCCATTTGTGAAGTGAATGAGCAGATGGAAGATCTCTCTCTCTCTGCCTTTCCCTCTCTGTAACTTGGCCTTTCAAATAAATAAATAAATCTTTCAAAACAGCAACAACAGAAAGAAACGTGGGGTGGGTGTTGTGGTGCAGCAGGTTAAGCCAACTTGACGTGCCTACACCCCATATTGCAGTGCCAGATTTGAGTCCCAGCTACTCTGTGCTCCCCATCCAACTACCTGCTAACGTGCCTAGGAGGCCTGAGTACTTGAGTTCCTGCCACCCATGTAGGAGACCTGGCTGGACTGCCTGACTCCTAGCTTGAGCCTGGCCCAGCCCCAGCTATTGGGGGTTCACTTGGGGAGTGAACCAAATAAATGAATCTCTCATATAAATAAATAAACCTTAAAAGCAATCCTAACATTATCTTTAGGGCTACAGACATGACCATTTCTTTTTTTTTTTTAATCAAATATTTATTGATTGCCTTTTTTTTTTCAAATGCAGAACCTGTTTGAGTTTTTGTACAAATTAGAATATCTCCGCCTAGACAGACAATTAGCAAAATGTGCCCCTCTGGGCGGAGCAATTCGAAAAAAGCATCCGTTCTGAGCAGGCCAATTAGAAAAGTCACTTCTTTAAGTGGACCAGTTAAAGAAGGCTCCCCTCTGGGCAGAGCAGTTGGAAAAAGCGCGTTTTAGGAGGAAAACCATCCCCTGTCCCCCATGGCATAGAGGGCTGGCATGCCAGGTGGGGTTGGGATTTCTGCCCGAAGTGGCCTCCTCCAGGGGGTTGTCACCATAGGCACTGTGAACAGGTGCAAGAATCAGATGCGCTCGGAGGAGAAAGTGGAGCCAAGCTGTGAACCACAAACACAAAACGCATGCCATGTTTCCTACGGGAGTGACAGGGGAAGCAGTCCAGGGTTTTAGGGAATCTCAACTCAAAATCTGCACAGGCCCTCCATGGCAAAGTGCCGTCCATGTTGCTTACTCTGTCAGAACCGGAGAAGCAAGATGGAGAATCTGGGCGAGAAAGGCATTCGGGGCGTATGCGCCGCTCCCTTTGGAGACATGGACCTTGTCCTGCTTTGGTAACTGTTGGGGTCTTGGGGAGAGGCCCTGCCCGGGGCCCTCGGACCCCTGACCCTGCTGTCTCTCGCGTTGTCATTCAGCCTGGTGCAGGGGCCCAGCCTGGGACTTGCTGTGAGACAGGAGCCGAGGCTGTCCACCCAAGTTCGATAAGAAAACTTGCCCAGTGCTGATTGCTCATCAGCTCCCGCTGCACGGTTCCTTCCTTGCATGGGTGAATAGGGTGACGATTTCATAAGGGGCTGTGACAGTTCCAAGCAAGCGGCAAGGATGGAGAGCCAGAGCCTTCAACAGGTTGGTTTTTGCTTGTCTTCTGGGAGAGGACGGTGGCGGTTGGGGGTTTCTCCGCGTGTGATGCCAGAGGCTCATCCATCTCCGTGTGACAGAGGAAAACTTCCGCATTAGGAGAGTAACTTCTGATTTATCGCCAACAGCTGGGCGGGCCATGCCTCACTGGTGCCCAGGCATAAGCGGCCTTTTAAGCAAAGTTGCCCAGCACGGCTTCTGCCTGCGACGGGGCTTGGAAGCTGGAGCTTGGTGTTTCGTGGTGTGTGTGTGTGTGTGTGTGTTGGGGGGTGGGGTGGGGTTTGCATCCTACACGAGGGGTGAGGAGTGTCCAGCCCGTGGTCCATCTAAGGCCTGTGGAATCATCTGGTCTGGCTCTACCACGCCCATGGCAGGCAGGACTCAAAATTCAGTGAATCTACAGCAGGCTAATTCTGAACTTGATTGTGTTCTATGGCCTGTGAATGATGTCATCGATGCCCAGATGGGCCTGGGCGGGAAAAAGTTTCCCCGTGCCTGGCATCCACTTGCAGGGGCTCCTTGGGGAGGTGAGGGGGTCACCCTGCACCTAGCTGGGCCTGAAATCTGCTTGCTTTGGGCTGAGTAGTGCGCTCCCCATGGTCCTGTGTTGAAGCCGTAACCCCCAGCACTTCTGTGTGTTTGGAGGTGGGGGCCTCCCCAGAGGTAATTAAGGTGCATGTGGGCACCTGGGTGGGTCACGTGGCTGATCCGAAATGACTGGTGTCCCTAGAAGAGGAGGGTATTGGGCACAGGCACGTGCACACCCCAGGGACGTCCGAGTGGGGACACAGGGAGAAGACGCCCCTCCCAAGCTGAGAAGAGGGTTGACCCCTGCGCCCTGCAGTTCCAGCCTCCGCCGCTGTGAGACAATAACTTCCAGTTGTGTAAGCGCCCGTGCGTGTGGCTGTGTCGGGGCAGCAGTGACTGTATTCCCGGTTCACTGGGTGTTTGAAGCCCAAGGCAGTTGGCATCCCTCCGTGCACGTCTATTTCCTGTACACAGCTCTGGTTCTGTAAGGAGGCCATTGCAGAAGATCAGAGCCCGTCCTGATGACCTCATCTTCCCCGGATCTGCTGCAAGGACCTTGTTGCCAAATAAGGTCCCGTCCCAGGTGCTGGCGGTTAGGACCTCGGTGGCCTTTGGGCAGTCCGTGATTCAACCCGTAAGATCCTGTTGTGATTTTTTTTCCCCCTTTTTTGACAGGCAGAGTGGATAGTGAGAGAGAGAGAGAGACAGAGAGAGAGGTCTTCCTTTTTGCCATTGGTTCACCCTCCAATGGCCGCTGCGGCCGGCGCATCTCGCTGATCCGAAGCCAGGAGCCAGGTGCTTCCCCTGGTCTCCCATGCGGGTGCAGGGCCCAAGGACTTGGGCCATCCTCACTGCCTTCCCGGGCCATAGCAGAGAGCTGGCCTGGAAGAGGGGCAACCAGGATAGAATCCAGCGCCCCAACCAGGACTAGAACCTGGTGTGCTGGCGCCGCAAGGTGGAGGATTAGCCTGTTAAGCCACGGCGCCGGCCGATCGTGTTGTGATTGTTCTCATCTGGTTAGCCCTGAAACGGCCCTTGGAGCCTCAAAGTGGAGAGCAGCACACGGGCAGGGTCGAGGGGGCAGTGAAGGAGGGTCAGGTACACAGTCCCGCTAAAGTCCGTGTGGGGGTGGTTGCGGGGCCCCCCAGGGTGCCAAAGCCCACAGATGCTCAAGTCCCTTTTGTAAAACGGTGTAGTGTGTGTGTGTGTAACCTGTGCACGTCCTGGTGTGTTCTTTGCACCATATCTAGATGACTAACCACCCCCCTGACACAATGTAAACCCCACATTAATAGTCATTGGGCTGTGTTTAGGGCAGGGGTGGGGAGCTGTTTTTCTGGGTATTTACAGGATCATTCGGAGGCCATACAAAATGATCAACTTAAACATTAGCCTGCTGTAGATTTATCGAATTTTGAGTCCTGCCCGTGGTTGCCTTGGCAGGCAGGGCCAAGATGAAATGATTTTGTATGGCTTATACGGCCCGTGGGCCAGACCTTCCCCACCCCTGGTTTAGGGAATAGTGATAGGGAAAAAGTCTATGCATGTTCAATACAGATTTTTTTTTTTTTTGACAGAATTATAGACAGTGAGAGAGAGAGAGAGACAGAGAGAAAGGTCTTCCTTCCGTTGTTTCACTCCCCAAATGGCCGATCCGAAGCCAGGAGCCAGGTGCTTCCTCCTGGTCTCCCATGCGGGTGCAGGGGCCCAAGCACCTGGGCCATCCTCCACTGCCCTCCTGGGCCACAGCAGAGAGCTGGGCTAGAAGAGGAGCAACCGGGACTAGAACCCAGCTCCCATATGGGATGCGGGCACAGCAGGTGGAGGATTAACCAAGTGAGCCACGGTGCTGGCCCCCAGATTTTTTTTTTAAGCAATAGTTTCGACCTGCAGAACCCGCAGGTGCACGGGACCGGTTGTGCTGTCTGGGCGTTGTGTTCTTTGAGCTTTGTGGGGAGAGCGATGCTGGGGCCTTCCAGGTAGCCCCCTGGCTTCTGCTTCCCATGTTCTAGTTTTCTGAGCGAGGTACTCAGTCTGTCCCTCTGTCCCGGGATGCCGATCCCTGTTAAGGCCGCTCGGGGCTCCTGGTGCAGTGGTGGGGGTCACTTGGGGAGGGAAACGGGGAAACCACGTGCAGCAGAGACCTGTCCTAGATACGTAGGTGGTCCATGAAGGCCCCGAGGTTCTGGGTACAGACCTGAGCTCTGAACACCCCAGCTCGTATGGTGTGCAAGGGAAGGCTGACAGGTGGACACCCTGGGGCCCAGGATTTCCCAGTCACCTTCTCATTCTAAGATGTATGTATGTATTTGAAAGTCAAGTTACAGAGAGGGAGAGGGGGAGGGGGAGCCCGAGCAGTGGCCTGAGGAGCTCTGGCAGCACTGCTGGGGTCGGCTGGGCAGGGGGAGAGCTCCGTCCCTGAACATGCACTGTGGGGCCTGCTGGTGCCTCCGCCAGGTGCACCCTTCCAGCCCAGCTGAACGGCGTGTTCTGCCCAGCCTGCAGCAGGTGCCTCGCTCCGTGCTCTTTCTGGCTGTGTTGCCCCTCGTTCACCATGTGGCCTCCTGGGCTTCCCCGCCAGGTGGTGGGATTATTTAGGGTAGAACCAGGTCTCAGCGATTTTAAACAGGAACTGTCCTGTGCCTTTCACGATTGTTCACAGAGCGGGTCCCTGGCGAGCTCGCTGGGAGGCAGGTGTGCACGTGGAGCTCTGGCTGTACTTCCAGCGCTTTGTCCCGGTTCAAAGGTTTCCTCTGCCTGGGTCAATCAGTGTCTGGAAGGAGCCTTTATCCCGTCAGCCGTGGCATTGTTGTGGTTTGTTAACTTCCTGCGGGACTGGTGGTTAGGAATTCCCAGGAGGGTTCCAGGATGGCTCCGATGCTATGTAGCTTCCTGGGGTCTCCATGCAGAAGCCCCACAAAGTGTGTGGTTCCTTTGGCTCCAAGTCCAAGATCAAGATGTTGCCCGGGTCGTGCGCCCTGCAGGCGCTGGGGAAGAATCTGCTGCAGGCGTCACTCCCGGCTTCTGGAACTTTCTCAGACAGGGGAAGCCCAGCTGCAGGCTTCCTGAGGCAGTATCCCTGTGTGCAAATGTCCCCGTCTTGTGAGGACACTGGTTGGTCTGTGGAATTGGGGTCCGGCCCAGTAACCTCTGCAGAGTGAAGTACAGCTCACAGCCTGGTTTGCAGAGGCACCGAGGCTATGCCTTCCGCATGAGCTTTTGGGGGAACACAGTTCAACCCCATGGCTAGGGGGAGTATTCACTGTGTGACTTGGTTGGGTCAAAGGGATGCAGCCTCAGGGGTGAGGGGGATAGGAGCAGTGGCCACGTGCAGCCATGCCGTCCCTGTTGGTTGCCTTGGCTGTTGATGCATTGTCAGGGGTTCACAGGTGTGGAGGCTTCAGGTTGGTGGCCCAAAGTGGCCAGCTTGGGCTGTGGATGAAGGCCGGGGGAGGCGGCTCGGCCGGATGCCACCTGTCACAGCTGTGCTTAGCTAATGTTTAAACTCCCGTTCACCCTGCTGTTTACCCAGCACCACCCGTGCTCTCTCTTCCTGTGCAGACCCTGCTCTGACTCCTGGGCGTGATGGGACATCCTCCCCTGTGTAAGAGGCCAGTGGAGTTTGCTAGGATGTCGCTGGGCGATTATGCTTTGCAAGTGGCCCGTTTGGGTGGAAAGATTTGTTTCTTCTTGATCAACATTGAATCAGCAGCCAAGCTGTTCACAGTGATTGGTTAGCCCAGTGGGCAGTCCAGCTCAGGCCCCAACCCAGGCCCCTACCCAGGCCCCTCTCGGTGGCAAGAAGTGGCTTAGCTGTGGGTTGGTGCCCTAGGCTCAGCCAAGTCCCAGTTGGGCACATTCTTCATCTGGGTAAACCCAGCGTTTCCCTCTGGCAAGAGGGGGAAATGGGACCAGCGCTGTGGCATGGTAGGCTAGGCCTCTGCCTTTGGTGCCAGCATCCCACATGGGTGCCAGTTTGTGTCCTGGCTGCTTCTTTTCCAATCTAGCTCTCTGTTATGACCTGGATGGTAGTGGAAGCTGGCCCAAGTGCTTGGGCTTCTGCACCTACTGGAAGAAGCTCCTGGCTCCTGGCTTTGGATCAGCCCAGCTCCGGCCGTTGTAGCCATTTGGGGAGTGAACCAGAGGATGGAAGACCTTTTTCTCTGTCTTTCCCTTTCTCTGTCTGTAACTCTGCCTCTCAAATAAAAATCTTTTTCCAAAAAAAGAGGGGGAAATGAGAGTGCCTTCTCCATGGGATTGTGCAGGTTATGGGAGACCTGTGAAGCATCCTATGGGTCTTGCTTGTCAAGTGCTTAATAAATGAGACTCACCCCAACGTGAGATTTATGTGGCTTGCTGACTCTGATCCATAGATGGGCCTTTTCATTTTGTGTTCACACCATGTAGTTGACAAAGAAATGACAGTTGTCCCTATAGCTCATCAACGACAGCTAAGATAGACAGTATAGACCAGTACATGGATCTCCCAAATACAGCCATCCCTGGATATGTGTTGGGGATGGAGAAGGGTTGGTTTCAGAATCTCTTTGGATACCAAAGTCCTTGGATGTTCCAGTCTCTTCCATAAAACGGTGTAGTGTTTGCGTGTAACCTATGCATGCGTACCTGGCACCCTGCGAGTGCTGTGTAAACAGTTGTGATACTGTGTTATCTAGGGAATGATGACAAGGGAAGAAAGGCTGTCATGTTCAGTACAGGTGCAGGCACTGTGGCACACAAGCCCGTACAGCACCCGAGCGAGGTGGGAGGCAGGCAGCGCTCGCACAAGTGCGGGAAGGAGGCCGAGGGCTGTGGCAGCCCGGAGACTTCTGCAGGGTGTGCCTGCACCGAGTTCAAATTTTACTTCTTGGAACTTTCTAGATTTTTAAGAAAGAGTTTCGACCTGAGGATGGTTGGCTCCACATCTGTGGAGCCGTAGATATGCAGGGCTGACTCTAAAGCGTATGCTAATCAGATAGCTGCCTACGTTGATTGATTGGTCTGGACCGTAGAGACCCACTGAATGTGTGGTTGAATTACTGTCCCTCACATGGTTAGTCAAGATAGAAATATGTGAGATTCACACAGCTTTACAAAATAAAATAATCAGAGTGTCTGTCTCTATCTCTCTCTCCTTTTGATTTTTGGTGAAGGGGAAGGATAGGGTTTGCAACTAGCTACTCTTGCTTCCCGTGAGAGCCACTGTTAGCATCTTCTCAACCTGATTTTGACAAAACAAAGCTGCATTAATTTTGATGAAAGCAATGGATAACTGGTGCTTGACCCAAATTCACAGAAGGGGACCCAGTAGGATAGGAAATCACCGAGAATAATAACTCCAATCATAGCTTTCATTCCACCAAACATGAAAAAAGATATCTCAGAACTGGAGATTATTTCCGTAGTTAGTGATCACCTTCTTTTAAATGGGAAACATCCCTTTGAAGTCTATGATAATGTGCTCTCTTGAAGTGGTTATTTTATTGGACTTGACTATATAAATATTCATGTTTCTGTGTGTGTCTATTTCATATTGTTTCATTAGTTACTTTTCTGCCATTGGAGTGGTTTTTAAATAAGTTTACTAAACACTGAAAGTACTGTTGAGTTGAAAATAGTTTTAATTCTTGGTCACATGGGTTAACTTAGTTTTGCCCTTATGTTACCCTTCTGGCTAAACAAATGACCGGATGACAAATTAGAAGTCTGTATTTTAGAAGAGTTCTGAACATTGGTATCTTAGATGGAATTGGAATATTTGGGGTTCTGTTCGTGCTTGGGTGATGTTAGACAAGGTTTCCAAGAAATAAAATGCCTCCTTCCCATTAACGGGAACACAACTACCCTGCCCCCCCACCACCGGTGCTTTAAGTGGTCAGGCTTTCTGAGAGACTGCCGTTTCCATACATTCACAAGATGAGCCTCAAGAGCTTTTGGAGACAGCGAAGAGGGATGTTTCAAGGCAATCTTCTAAGACACGTTCTGATTCTTGCCGAGCGGAGGAACACGATTGGGGAAAAATGGATGGTTTCCTCTTCGTTGTTTTTTATGTGAGAGAGAGAGAGAGAGAGCTGCAACTCCAGGACTGGGCAGGTGGCCACAGCGGGGGGCCAGGAGCCCAATCCCAGTCTCCCGTGGTGTGGGTGGGTGGCAGGAACCCAAGCACTTGAGCTGTCACTGCTGCCTACAAGGCCTGCATTAGCAGGAAGGCGGAGTCCGGGGCAGAACCAGGACTCGAACCCAAGCACGCCAGTGTTGGGTGTGGGTGTCTTTTTTTTTTTTTTTAAACATTTTTTTTAACTTTTATTTAATGAATATAAATTTCCAGTGTACAGCTTATGGATTACAATGGCTTCCCCCTCCCATAACTTCCCTCCCACCCGCAACCCTCCCCTCTCCCGCTCCCTCTCCCCTTCCATTCACATCAAGATTCATTTTCAATTCTCTTTATATACAGAAGATCAATTTAGTATAAAGATTTCAACAGTTTGCACCCACATAGAAACACAAAGTGAAACATACTGTTTGAGTACTAGTTATAGCATTAAATCAAAATGTACAGTACATTAAGGACAGAGATCCCACATGAGGAGCAAGTGCACAGTGGCTCTTGTTGTTGACCCAACAAATTGACATTCTAGTTTATGGCGCCAGTAACCACCCTAGGCTGTCGTCATGAGTTGCCAAGGCTATGGAAGCCTTCCAAGTTTGCCGACTCTGATCATATTTAGACAAGGTCATAAAAGACAGAGTGAGGATAGTAACCAATGATCCTAAGAGTGGCATTAACCAGGTCTGAACAATTATACAGCATTAAGTGGGGAAGAGGACCATCAGTACACACAGGTTGGGAGTAGAGCCATTGGTGGTAGAGTAGAGGTTATGATTACAAAGGAATGAGGCCCAAGTGCACTAGACAGGGTCTAGCACAAAGGACAGAGTCATTATTAGATGTGCTAAGAAAGGTGCTGTCTAAGCTACAATTAAGTTTTCTGATTGAGAGGCAAATAGAACCTGATAGAAGGGGCTTGATAATAATCTGTTGGGCTTTAGGCCTTGTAAATTCAGAGGCCCAGACCTATCTATCTCTTCACATGGGGTATATCCTAAGGGAGGTGTGAACCTCCTAGGGGAAGGCACTCTGTTGACTTTCATTACTTGGCTGGCCTGGGAGGAGAGCTGGCCAGGTAAAGGCAGGTGGCATCTCTAACAAGCAATTTACAGTTCTGCCTGCAATGTTGCTGACCCTACTTGACCGTCCCCTCAGCTGCAGTGGTCACTTTGGAAGTTGGGCTGAGTGAAGGGCTTTTCAGATTGGAGCCAATAAGATCTGTGGCTCTGACCTGGGCATCCTTCGACTCCAGGGCAGGTCCATTTCCAGTGATCCAACTCTTGGCAGAGCTGCCAGGGCTCTTCACAAGCTGACTTCTGCTGAAGCCCAGGCTTACCACATTGAAAGCCACTGCAGTGGACTGGCCTGTTGGGTCTCCTTGAGGGCAGATCACTGTACAGATCAGCCATTAATAGGCCTGCCACCCATTGCTTCTGATGCCGAGCTTTCTTTTCCTCCTGGTTTGTGTTAAAGCAGACCAGACGATGCAAGTCAAGGGAGTGCCCGTGTCCCATCTCTAATCTTTGGTGGCCTGAACTACAAGTCTATAGTCACAGGCATGTTCTGTAGTAGTTTTTCTAAGGTAGACAGTGCCCATGAGGAAAATTATATTCTCACTTTAAAACTTTCTTTCCCTTTGGTCTGAAAGGGAGGTTTTTTCTACTTACTGTATACTTCGCTGATGGCGAAGTGACTCTAGCTATGAGATTATTATTTAAGTTCTTATTTTGGCTATGCTATTACAGAAAAATGTTAGCCATCTCTTTTATAAGGTCTAAAGATTAAATTGTGCATCCTACAGATTCCTTCATAATAGAATTAGTTTCCTACCTTGAAGAGAATAGAGAAATGAAAGAATAAGTTGGGCTTAGAATAGAGAAATGAGGGAGCAAGTCCTAGATCACTTGCCGACAATAGCAATATCACATGAATACTTAGCAAACCGTTTCAACCATTAGATAACAACTTAAGAAAACATTTACCATAAGGTCCAATGCCTTCTATAAATTTTAAGAATCATGTATTTGAAAACACCTCTTAAATATCTAACATGGTGTAGTTTGTTTAACCAGTAAACTTAAGCACAACCATATAAAATGTTTTTAGTTTCTTTCTACCAACAAGTTTAAAACATATGATACACAGATTCAGGTCACACAAATTAAAATGTATCTTTGATTGATTTTAGCAGCTTAAATTTATGGACAATCTTATCTATAAGCCATTTAAAATAAAACTCTTAATAAAATTTCCTATGTGGACATACAATATGTACACATATATAACATAGCATAATAGACCAATATAGCAATTTTAATAATAGCTTTTAAAATCTTTAACTCTTTTTGTAGATTGCCAATTGATTTGAATTGCTTTTTGTTTTTAGATTACTTTAACACATTGTTTTAACAGAGCATCAGAGTTTAATTCTATGTCAAAGAGAAATTGAGCTTCCTGTGATCTTTTGCTGTGAGGTTTCCTTCCTTTACCTTCTTTCATATTGGTGACCATGTTTCTGTGTTTCTGTGTGTAACACATCTTTAAGCATCTTTTGCAGGGCAGGATGAGTGGCAACAAATTCTTTCAGTTTCTGTTTGCTATGAAAAGTCTTAATTTCACTTTCATTCACAAATGAGAGCTTTGCAGGATATAATATTCTGGGCTGGCAGTTTTTCTCTCTTAGTACCTGGGCTATGTCTCGCCATTCCCTTCTAGCTTGTAGGGTTTCTGATGAGAAGTCTGCTGTGAGTCTAATTGGAGATCCTCTGAGAGTAATCTGACGTTTCTCTCTTGCACCTTTTAGAATCTTTTCTTTATGTTTCACTGTGGTGAGTTTGATTACAATGTGTCGTGGTGAGGATCTCTTTTGGTCATGTTTATTAGGGGTTCTATAAGCTTCCTGTACTAAGATGCCTCTGTCCTTCTCCAAACCTGGGAAATTTTCTGGTAGTATCTCACTGAAAATGCCTTCTAATCCTTTCTTCCTCTCCATGCCTTCAGGAACTCCTAGAACCCGAATATTAGGTTTTTAATAGTATCCTGTAGATTCCCGACAATATTTTTTAGATTTCTAATTTCTTCTTCTTTTCTTTGGTTTGCCTGTTTCCTTTCCTGTTCTCTGTCTTCTAAGTCTGATATTCTCTCTTCTGCTTCACCCATTCTGTTTTTAAGGCTCTCTAATGTGTTTGTCATTTGATCTATTGAGTTCTTCATTTCATTGTGGTTTTTTGTCACTATCACAGTTTCATGTTCTACTAGTTGTTTCATTTCATTTTGATTCCTCCTTAATATTTCATTTTCACGAGAGAGATTTTCTATCTTGTCCACTAAGGATTTCTGTAGTTCAAGAATTTGTTTTTGAGAACTTCTTAATGTTCTTATCAATTTTTTGAGATCCGCTTCTTGCATTTCTTCTATTTCATCATCTTCATAATCTTGAATTGGGTTGTCTTTTTCATTTGGGGGCGTCATAGTGTCTTCCTTGTTCTTGTTACCTCGGTTTTTGCGTTTGTTGTATGGCATGTTGGAGATATTTGGTTTCTTCACTGTGGTGTTTTTTCTTGTTACGCTATGGCTCTATATTAAGTGGACTGTCTGCTTTCGGTGGAGCCTTAGAGGCTTGGGATAAGTGTGGACTGAGAGCTGGGTTTG
This sequence comes from Lepus europaeus, assembly GCF_033115175.1. Classification (NCBI taxonomy): domain Eukaryota; kingdom Metazoa; phylum Chordata; class Mammalia; order Lagomorpha; family Leporidae; genus Lepus; species Lepus europaeus. The sequence goes on along the minus strand of NC_084828.1, from coordinate 12,995,826 downwards.
GTTCCTCAGGGTTGAGGGTGTGTCAAAGATGACACTCCCAGGTTAGGTGTGGTAAATCGCTCTCTCTTTTTTTGATTCAAAAGGGAAGTAATTCCGCACAGCTGAACGTAATTGGAGGTAGTTAGCAGGCGAATGATATACCCACAGGAGCCAGAGTTTGGAAGCTCTTTCCCAAGGACCACACAGGGAATCTCTGCTACCCTCAGTGTGGGCTCCAATTCTCCTGCAGTCTCCCACTGGGTTGCCAAGTTAGATGCTAATCTCCTGTTATTTCACCCCTCCCCCCAGAGTCAGGTTTTTCTGCTAGGCTCAGGGCCGGTGCAGACCTGAGGTCGCCCTGCTTATGACGTATGTCCAAAATGGCGCCTGCTCTTTGTCTTGCTCGCCTTGGAGGGGTGAGTGGAGGGAGAGAAACTCGTGTCCGTATCGGTCGCTTTTTTTCTTTTTTTTTTTCCTCTCTCTCTTCTAGTTAGCCTGGTGAACTTTTCCCCACGGAGTTTCAAGCCTCGTTCCCTCTAGCCTCCTCTTTCCGCTTGCCCGCTGGTGTCTCGGGCTATGGAGGTTCGGCTCACCTCGCGTTCCAGCGCTGGTGCGTTGAGTCTGCCGCTGGTGTCCCGAACTTGGGCTCCCACGCTCTCCACGCAGGTCCACTGTGAATCACTAGTTCCGGAAGAGTTTCCGCTGCTGTTTCATCCCCTACTCTTCCTTGACCCTGCAGTATCTCCACTTTTATTAACCTGTGTGTCTTGCTGAACTATCAATGTGCTCCCTTCCTATTCCACCATCTTGCCGCTCCCGGGTGTGGGTGTCTTAATTGCTAGACTAAATGCCCCCTTTTTTTGATAGCTGATTTGGATGATGTCATTCATAAGTCGGGATACAGTTTTTCATTTTTAAATTATTTATTTGAAAGAGTTACAGAGAGAGAGAGAGAGCGAGAGAGGGCGCTTCCATCTACTATTTCATTCCCCAAGTGGCTGAGACAGCCAGGGCTGGACCAGGCTAAAACCAGGAGCCAGGAGCTTTTCCTGGGTTTCCCATGTGGGTGCAGGGGCCCAAGCACTTAGGCCATCTTCTACTGCTTTCCCAGGCCATAGCAGAGAGCTGGATTGGATGTGGAGCAGCCGGGACTCAAACCGGCACCCATATGGGATGTAGGCACTGCAGGCGGTGGCTTTACCCATGCTGCAGTGCTGGGCGCCTGACGATACCATTTAAGGAAACTGAACAAAGTCAACTGAGAAGATGATAACCTCTTTCAGGGTGGCTGTGAATTTTCATCCTGTGGTTGCAGCTGCTGCTGGAGTTTGAAGGGCCTCGGAGGGAGCGCGGAGCCTGCAAACTGTTCTGTTTCTCCGTAGAATCGGTTTGAGTTGCCCTTTTCCCGTAAGCGAGGCAGGCAGTCCCAGCCCTCCGTGCAGTGGGCACATCGCAGCTCTTCTCCACTGAGCACTGCTTCCTCTGTTCACACGGCGCCATCTTGGAAGATTTCTCTGCGTAGATTTCCTTCAGCACATCTTTTGTCCTCTTTTGTCCCCTTTCTGTCTCTGTTTGCCTGTCGCTCAGTGTCCAGTGGTTGAATACATGGTGTTTCCTAAGCTTTGAGCATCACTATAAGCAACTGAAGAGAGGAAAACCCAAATGCAAATAAAAAGACCGCAGCCTCCTTTTTCTGAGAGGACAGCAGGTGCACTCCCAGGTGTCCAAGGCGAGAGGAGCAGGTGCACTCCCAGGTGCCCAAGGCTCACCGGCAGGCAGACTTCCTGCCAGCATATTGAAATCTGTAAGCTGGAACGCGAGACAGAGCGAAAAGAAACTTAGTGCGTTGCTCAGAGACATCTTGGGACTGACAGAGTTGAGCTTCCTGGGGTGGTGGTATCTGGGCCCGTCTCCCTCAGATCCACTGCTCCCTTTATTACTGCAAAGGCGCGTGCTGGGTTCTGCTGGCTGAGTTGCGGGTTCCCCTCTCTGGGTCCTCTGCCCCAAGTCCTAACCCCCAAGACCGCAGGTTGTGACTGTATCTGGAGAGAGTCCTTAAAGAGGTAATTCAGTTAAAGGAGGCCAGGAGGGTCGGCCCTAATCCGGTTTGGTATCTTTATAAAAAGGGAAGTATGGATCCAGACCTGCACACACACGCACACGCACACACAGAAGGGCACAGGGAGAGGGCGGCCACCTACAAGCCAGAGAGAGGCCTTGGAGGGCACCCACCCTGCTGGCACCCGGGTCTCCCACTTCCAGCCTCCAGAACCGTGAGACCGGGTCCAGTTCTGTTGGGGAGGCTGCCCACTCCGTGGGGCTTTGTGGTGGCTGTACCAGGAGATATGCACGAAAAATGACTGAGAGAACACCTGGTATTAAAAAAGGACAAGCAAAGAATGGAGGACCTGCCCATCTCAGCCAGGTGTTCTCTATAGGCAGCCCCCAGCCCCGCGCACATGTTCGGGCAGACCCAGGCCTTCTCCCCGGGCTGGGAATCCCTTGTCTTTCCTGAGAGCCGTTATCTGCTGTCAAGGGTGGCAGTGGAGCACGCACTTGCTTGCTCCCAGCCGGAGCAGCGGGAGGCCGGGAGGATTTATGGAGTCATTGCAAGAACACAAATTCTGCTTTGTACAAACTGACACCATAAATGCACGTGAATAAATCAGAGTGAGTTGGGGGAAAAAAGCCCCCGTGGTCCCTTTTTGATGAACACAGGCACTGGGGTCGCCCCGACGTCCAGCGTGTGATTTAGGGGGAGAGGAAGGAAGCCTTGTATTGCCTGGGCTCGGGGAGGCCGCCTGCAGATGTTTGTGCAAGGCGTCATGTGGATGGGTCCCCGGTGGCCCTGGGGGACGACAGACGCGAGTGATGGTTGGGATTCCAAAAGCATGCACAGCCATGACTTCCACCATCCTTTCCTGGAGCTCCCGCGTCTGCTGTGACCTCAGCGTGGCTGGCCGGCGTTCCTTTTCCTGTCGGCCTCACGTGCCTCTCTTGGTTACATCCCAGTCGCACTGTGTTGTCACTGCTGCTTGCTTGGTTTCATCTGCAGTTGGTCACTCGGGATGATTTTCCTGGGCCACCATTAGGAACCCTCGGTGGTGTGCTGAGGTTAGTACTGGAATTGCTCAGCACTGGGCCTCTGACCTTGGTGCATTCTGCCAGGCGTGGTTTATGTCGTGCTGCAGACGTGTGGGACTGCCAATGGCAGGTGCACCTGGCAGGTAGAAGAGGGAGCGTTTCTTCATTCCTTCATTTGGGTGTCAGACCGCGGGGCTGAGTGCTGGGCCTCAGGCGGACGGTGCGCTCGGTCTGGGTAAATGTGGTACCCAGAGCCTTGCAGCCAGAACCTCTCTGCCTGCCCCCATCACCTCTCACTGCACTGAAAGATGCCTGCTCTGCAGGGGGTGAGCTGTAGTGGAAAGTACACATGAGCTCTCCCAGACACGGGGTGAGAAAGAGAATATAACGTAGTTCGGTAAGAATTTAGAGCGATTGATCCCATGCTGAAATGATTTTGGCTTACAGAAAATGTATTATGGGACTGGCGTTGTGGTGCAGCCAGTTAAGCCTCTCTTCACGTGACACCCACAGGGCTTCTTGTGATCTCAGCATCCTATATCCGAGTGTTGGTTCGAGGCCTGGCTACTACTCCATTTCCAGTTTAGATCCCTGCTGACATGCCTGGGAAAGCAGCAGAAGATGGCCCAGATACTTGGTCCCCCTGTCACCCAGATGGAGTTCTGGGCTCCAGAATTTGGCTTGGCCCAGCCCTGGCTGTTGCAGCCATTTGGGGAGTAAACCAGCAGATGGAAGACTGATCTCTCTTCCTTCTCCACTCCCCCCATTTCTCTCTATGTCTCTCTGTTTTTCAAATAAACACCAACATGAGTACAGTAGTGCCCTGGTATATGCAGGGAATTAGTACCAAGACCCCCACTGATCCCAGATCCACAGATGCCCAAGTCCCTTATATAATAGTATTTGCCTGTAACCCATGCATACCCTCTTGTGTACTGTAGATCCTCTCTAAATTACTGATAATACCTAATAACTAGTTGTTATATTGTTTAGGGAATAATAGCAAGAAAAAGAATCTGTACATGTTCAGTACAAATATCTTAAAGATTTATCCATTTATTTACTTGAAAGGTAGAGTGTCACAGAGACAGAGAGAAAGACAGATCTTCCATCTGTAGGTTCCCTCCCAGATGGCTGCAACCAGCCAGGTCTGGGCAAGGCTGAAACCGGGAGCCAGGAACTCCATCTGGTTCTCCCATGTCGGTGACAGGGACTTGAGCAGTTGGGTCATCTTCCGCTGCCTTCCCAGGGGCATTAGTGGGAAGCTGGTTTGGGAGCAGAGTCCCTGGGACTCACACGGGTGCTCCAGTCTCGAATGCCAGTGTTGTCAGCGGTGCTGTAACTTGCTGCACCACAACACGGCCCCAACAAAATTCTTTAAAAGCACGGTTTGAACCTGTTGTTGGTTGAATTGGTGGCTGCAGAGGGCTGACTGCATACCTAGCACAACAGCACTGCAAACTTAAAAATGGTGGAGATAGTAAGTTTTACATGTTTTTTCTGCCACAATAAAAAAAAACACAAAAAAGAATGAACAACAACAACAAAAAAGAGTATGTGTCTCACTATAATTGTTATGCAAAAGCATTAGAGGAATGGAAACTTTACTTGACCACAAGCAATTGATAGACTAGAAGCCAGTCAAGGGGCTGGTGCTGTGGTGCAGTGGGTTAATGCCCTGGTCTGAAGCGCTGGCATCCCATATAGGCGCCAGTTTGAGACTTGGCTGCTCTACTTCCTGTCCAGCTCTCTGCTATGGCCCAGGAAAGCAGTGGAGGATGACCCAAGTCCTTGGGCCCCTGCACCCACGTGGGAGACCAGGAAGAAGCTCCTGGCTCCTGGCTTCGGATTGGCACAGCTGTGGTCGTTGCGGCCATCTGGGGAGTGAACCATTGGATGGAAGACCTCTCTCTCTCTCCCTCCCTTCCTCCCTCCCTCCCTCTCTCTCTCTCTCTCTGCCTCTCCTCTCTCTGTGTAATTCTGACTTTCAAATAAATAAATCAATCTTTTTTTTTTTTGACAGGCAGAATGGATAGTGAGAGAGAGAGACAGAGAGAAACATCTTCCTTATCCAGTCAAGATAAAACTTGTTCGGAGGAAAAAGAAGGGGAGGTCGGAGAGGTAGAGTTGCTGGCAGCACATCACGAAGGATTTTTAGTTTCTTATCAAGGAATCTAGACTCTATTTATTTTTTTAAAGATTATTTATTTGCGAAGCAGAGTTACAGACAAAGACAGGGAGCGAGAGAGGGAGGGAGGCCTTCACTGGTTCACTCCCCAAGTGGCTGCAACAGGTAGAGCTGGGCTGGTCTGAAGCCAGGAGCTTCTTCCAGGTCTCCTGCATGGGTGCAGGGGCCAAAGGACTTGGGTCATTTTCCACTGCTCCCCTAGGCCGTTAGCTGGAAGCTGGATCAGAAGAGAAATATCTGGGACTTGAACCAGCACCCGTATGAGATGTTGGCACCACCGGCAGAGGCTTAACCTACTGTGCTACAGTGCCGCCCCAATCTAGTTTATTATAAAGCTGAGCACAGACGATGATCCTCACATCCTTAGGACACCCTGGGCCTCTGAAGGAGAAAGGGCTGAGGGTTGTGGGGGGACTAGGGGAGTGCAGAAGCTGTGTAGGAGGCCACTCAGCCACAGTGGAAGAGACATCGTGACTGATTGGGGCATGGGAAAGAAGGGGCTTCAACCACTCGGTGCAGGGTGGGGCTGGGAAGGCCTGGGGGTCAGGAGTACTGGTTCACTGCCCAGATGGCTGCAACGGCCATGGCTGTGCCTGCAGCCCAGAGCTTCCTGTGAGTCTCGGGCCCAAGCATTTGGTCCCTCTTTCTCTGCTTTTCCTAGGCCATTAGCAGGGAGTGGGATCAGAAGTGGAGCAGCCAGGACATGAACTAGTGCCCGTATCGATGCTGGGGTTGCAGGTGGCCGCTCTACCCAGTATACCCAGTATACCCTGTTGGCTTTTGCTTTTAAATGATTTGGCTTGAAGCTTCCTGTCCATTGTCACCGAGTTCTGCACTCTGGGTAATTAAGCAGAGGACAAGCTGGCAGAGGTTGGAGTTGTGTGTGTGTGTGTGTGTGTGTGAGGGGTGCAGGGTGAAGTTAATGAGGACTTGAGACCATTGTGCCCAGTTTTGTAACCAGTATATTTATAACTTGGACTTCAGAAGTAGGACTGTGCAAGATGAGTTACATGTGGGGCTGGCGCCGTGGCTTAACAGGCTAATCCTCCACCTTGCGGCGCCAGCACACCGGGTTCTAGTCCTGGTTGGGGCGCCGGATTCTATCCCGGTTGCCCCTCTTTCAGGCCAGCTCTCTGCTATGGCCCGGAAAGGCAGTGGAGGATGGCCCAAGTGCTTGGGCCCTGCACCCACATGGGAGACGGGGAGAAGCACCTGGCTCCTGGCTTCAGATCAGCACGATGTGCTGGCCGCAGCGGCCATTGGAGGGTGAACCAACGGCAAAAAGGAAGACCTTTCTCTCTGTCTCTCTCTCTCACTATCCACTCTGCCTGTCAAAAAAAAAAAATAAATAAAAAAGATGAGTTACGTGTGATGTCCGAACACTTGCAGCCCGTTGCAAATGGGGCCTTTTCGTTGCTTCCAAAACCGAAGAGAAGAGATGTAGGCGTGGCCTGTTGTAATGAGTACTCTGTCCCGTAAGAATCCTGTTTGGCGACCTCTGGCTGCAGGGGAACTTGGGTTTGCTCCGGGTGATTTTATCCTTGTGGATAATGAGCGGAACTCGCCGAGGAGGAGGCAGGAGGCATGCGTCTTTTCCCTAACTAGGCAGGCTCTCACCAAGGGGTCAGCCAGTGCTCAACCCCTGACCTTGTGCAGTCAGCCGCTCCGTCCCGCCTGGCTAGCCCCGAATGCCCAGTGTTTGTGTGTTTTCCTCTCCTGCAGGAACCAGTGTCTGGTTCCAACGAGCAGATGGTGCTGCTAGGATGATTTGCTGGCTGCATCAGAGTCAGGGTGTCCCTCAGGGACAGTGGCTTCCGAACTCCACGGGGTGGGCGTGGAGGGCCCCCCAGCCTTGCCTCGGGAGCTGCCTTTCTCTGTTTTTTTTTTTTTTTTTTAAGATTTTATTTATTTGTTGGAGAGGTAGAGTTACAGACAGAGAGAGGGAGAGAGAGACAGAGAGAAAGGTCTTCCTTCCGTTGGTTCACCCCCCAAATGGCCGCAATGGCCAAGCTACGCCGATCTGAAGCCAGGAGCCAGGTGCTTCTTCCTGGTCTCCCACATGGGTGCAGGGGCCCAAGCACTTGGGCCATTTTTCTGCTGCTTTCCCAGGCCACAGCAGAGGGCTGGACTGGAAAAGGAGCAGCCGGGACTAGAACCAGGACCCATATGGGATGCGGGCACCGCAGGCAGAGGATTAACCTAGTGCGCACAGCACTGGCCCCTCTGCTTTTCTTATACCAGAGTTGAGCTTTCTACCTTTATCCTGTACCGGCCTGTGTTTGTGTGGCCAAGACCGGTGCAATGAGCTTGGCTGTTCCCCCAGGGAGGTTGGGGGGGGGGGGCGTTGACAAAACCAGAGAAGGACACTTCACAACCCCCTCCCCTCGCCCCCCATTTACAGGAAGATGTATTTTAGCTCACAGCAGCAGGAGGGTGGCCAGGGGTCAGAGCGGCTGAGCTCTTGCACAGAAATAGCAGGCCTCTAGAAAGGACCGTGATGCGTGCTCACCGTCTGTGAGTGGGAGCGGCGCGGACATCAATTATGCAGCTGGCAAAGGCTATTTTCTGCTTTCCGTGAACTTGGTAGCATCCACGTAGAAGCCGGTTCCACTGGCCGCGTTTCCCTACGTCGCTTCTCTGCAAGAAGGCGTGAAACAGATTTCTTTTCAAAACTTCCCCACTGGGTCCTGGTAATCCTCACGTTTTCAGGCCTTCTGCACGGGACGCAGGCTCGGGCTGGAGCCCCGGCGGCTTTCTTCCTGCGCCCACCTTATTTGATTCAGCCCATCCAGCGTTCCCGCCCCCAGCTCCAGCTGCGGATAATGAGGTTTGCCTAGCGTTCCTTTCTGCACCTCTGCTTCCGTGGGCCCTGGCCTCCGTACACAGTGGCTCTCACATTTATCTGCTCCCCGTTCTGAAGGCAGAAGCTCAAGGTCAGTCCGTGGGCAGGCGCGTTCTCTCCCGAGGCTCTGGCCTTGTCCTGCAGGTGGCTGGTCTGTGTGCTATGGCCTCTCCGGTGAGAGCAAGACGGGTGTTTCTTCTCATAGACACTGACACCTATGTGACCACCACACCACCCTCATAACCTCGCTTAATCTTGTGCCTTTCAAGGCCTTATCTACATCTTCGGTCACACTGGGAACTACAGCCACAGCATCCGAGCGTAGCAGTTCAGTCTGTAACAGGTGCCACTTAATCGAGTTGTCTTCTTCGAAGAGCCCTGTGGTTCATTCATTCGTTCAGGATGTACTCATTGAGGAGCTGGCCTTGTGGTGTGCTGGGTGAAGCTGTGCCACCTGCCATGCTGGCATCGCTTACAAGTCCCAGCTGCTCCACTTCTGATCCAGCTCTCTGTTCATGCACCTGGCCAGGCAGTGGAGGATGACCCAAGTGCCTAGGCCCCTGCCACCCACTTGGGAGACCAGGATGGATTCCAGTCTCCTGACTTTGGCCTGGCCCAGCCCTTGGCAGTCAGGGCATTCATTGAGAGTTGACATTTCTGCACCGTCTCGGAGGGGAGGGGGAGAGTGTGTGGCCCTCCCTACCCAGGACCAGCGAGAAGGCCGGCTAGATGGGGCTCGTGGAGTGGGTGGCTGTGGGGTGGAGGCGGTGCAGGTGTCCCCAGGACTTCGAGGAACGGGGAGTCTGGGGGTGTTTTCACAGTCCTCCCTTTCGGAGAGCGTCTCTCTTCCCCTGCGTTAGCCTCTCTGCAGAAGATGGTTCAGGCAGGTGTGCAAGGGAGTGAGGGTCCCTGGCAGGGACACGGGGGTTGGAGGGAATCTTGGGGCCCAGGGAATCAGCAGTGAAGATTTTTAGCAAGGGAGTCAGTGCCAGGATCCCCAGATGACCTGTATTCTCTCTGCCATTGCGGGTTCTCCCTGCTCCGTTTCTCCCTGGTCCTGTTACCCCCGCCCCCCCCCCCCCAACTCCTCGCCATGCTCTTAGGAAGCCAGATACCAGAGCGCTTCCTGCAGCAGGAGGGCTGGACCCTGCCAGTCTACACCACAGTCCACTGCTGCTCCCTTGGCCATGATCCTGAGCGTGTCTCTTGGCTCTGACTCCCCAGAGCCATTCAGCTTCCTCCTGCCCACTCTCTGGTGCCAGCACGGCTGTTGTCAGCCGGGGCGGAGCCTGGGCAGCTGGGGAGGGCTGGAGGCACCCGTGTCTCCCTTGCTCAGCTCACCCTGTATTGGTGCTGCCCAGTGCATGCTTGTTGAGCTCAGTCTCTGTCCCTGATAGTACTGGGCACCAGGCATGTGAGGTTGAGCCACCTTTTGACATGTCCAAGGGGTTTGGTGTCAGGAAGAAGGTTCCAGAAGGGTGGTCCCACAGAGCCTCGAGAAAGAGTGAGAAGGACTCCCTGGGCTGACCCCAGAGTCTGCAGGCAGGGGAATGGTGCTGCAGCCCAGTGGGTCATGGCAGGAGGATAGGGCAGGGCCAGGCGACCCAGGGTGGGGGGAGGGCACGTGGGGAGGCATAGTTGGGCTGCCCAGAGAAGCCTTCTGGGAAGATGACGTTTCTCATGGGGGGCCTGTGGGCTCTGCATCACAGGTATGCACAAAACCACGTTTATCATTTCAGTGGTGGGAGGAAAGGCTTTGGTTTACTGCTATGCTGTAGTTGAGGAAGTTGAGGGCTCAAGTGGTTAGACCTCACCAAGGCAGTGGTAGAGACCACCAAGGACTTACACAACCACCCCAGTGCTGGACTGGTGGGACCTTCCGTCCATCCCCTCCTCCACCCCCTTCCTGTTCTCTCCCTCTCCCTGCACCAGCCTTGGTGCTAGGTGCTAGGAGGCAGATTCCTGCCTTTCTGGAGAGTAAAGCAGAGAGTGTTGCAAACCATTAAGTGTGTGTGTGATGGATGTGACAGCTGGGAAGGTGCAGGGTGACCGGAGCCAGCCTGGTGGGGGAGCAATGTAATCTGAGGCCAGAGAGAGGAGTGGGAGTCTGGAGTTTGTGTGGGAAGGAATTCGAGGCCTGAGTGGGTGGGGGTGGGGGCTGAGCAGGGAGGCCTGACCCAGGCCTGCAGCTGCAGCAGTGGGGGAGGGGAGAGAAGGTGAGGAGGACACACAGTTGGGGCCCCCTGCGGGTGGAGGTGCTGTAGGCTGAGCTGGGGAGCCCCTGAGAGGAACAAGGGGAGGTGATGATGGGTTCGAGGGGCACAGCTGGATCAGGAGAGAGGGGGCAGGAGGGTGCTGGCACTCACAGCTTAGGGATGGTTCACGGAGTCACGGAGAGGGAGGAGGTGGCATGTACATCCCTGGTGGGAGCCCAGAGAGGCCTGGGGCAGATGGTCAGAGAGAAGAGCAGGAGGTAGGGCACCTGGGTGGGCAAGAAGTGGGAGTTAGAAGGGGGTGTAGGCTCCTGGGCTGGGCATCAGCAGGGCACTGGAGAGGCAGTTAAGGGGACAGGTGTCAGGGGCTTCCTGGCTACCAAGTCTGCCCACTCTTCCTGTACAAAACATGTCGGTCCTAACGCCTGCCTCTTACTGGGGGCTCCAGGAGGCGTTCCAGTGCCTTTAAATGCTCATCCTGGGGGCCCAGCAGTTTTCTCCAGCATCCCTGCGAGGTGGCCCCTGGAGCCCTGCTCTGTGTTTTAAACAAGGGAGGACACTGAGGCATGGAGAGGCCCCAGCTGCCACGTCATGGACGCAGGCTTTGAAGTCGGGGCTCCTGGCTTCAGATCCCGTGTGCCCAGCTGCTGTGCTAGGCTGCCCCAGGCTGCAGGGGTGTGGGCAGCAGGCGGAGGTCGGAAGAGGAACCATGAATCTGGCCCCAAGCCCTTGGTGAATGAAGGCTTTCATTGTTTTCTCAAGATTTATTTATTTATTTTCATTTTATTTGAAAGGCAGAGGGAGAGAGAGAGAAGGGACAGAGACATCTTTGATCCATGGGTTTGCTTTCCAAATGCCTGGCAACAGCCGGGGCTGGGCCAGGCTGAAGTCAGGAGCCAGGAACTCCATCCAGGTCTCCCACATAGGGGGCAGGGAGCCAAGTGTTTGAACCGTCACCTGCCGCCTCCCATGGTGCACACGAACAGGAAGCAGGAACCAGGTGCCGAGCCAGGAGTCGAACCCAGGCACTCTGGTACGGAATGCCTATGCCCTAAGCCGCGTCTTAGCCACAGCACCAAACTCCCAGCCCTGGCCCCCTTGTTCGTGCTCAGACTTTCACTGAGCTGCAGGGAATCCCGCACAATGGCAGCATGTTCAGATGCCTGCTGGTCTGCTCCGGCTGCCACACCCATTGCCACAGGCTAGGCGGCTTAAGCAGCAGACATTCATTTTTTTGAGACTTCTGGATGCTAGAAGTTCAAGGTGTTGGCAGGCTCGGTTTCTCCTGAGGCCTCTCTCCCTGGCTGGCAGGTGGCCGCCTTCATGCTGTGTCCTGACATGGCCTTTGTGGGTGGACACTCTGAGGGGTGGGGGAAAAAATGTGCATGCTGTGGTGTCACACGGACGCTGGTTCTATTAGACCAGGAGTCCTCACCTAACCTTGATAACCTCTTTGAAAGGCCTACCTCCAAATACAGCTACGTAGCGAGTTAGGGCTTCCACATGGGAATTTTGGGGGAGCGCCATTCAGTTCGTGACACCTGGGAATCTTGAACCACAAATGGCAATCTGAACTAATGGGCTGGGATTCTCCCCATCCCGTAGCATGCACTTGTCGCCTAGAACAGCAACAGGTGTTTTCGGGCATGATAATTGTGTGTTGATGGAGGAAAGGTTCGTGTGAGGTTAGCACAGAGTATTCGTTAAGAAACCCAAGTTGGGGCGGATGTGGTGGCGTAGTAGGCTAAGCCTCCTCCTGTAGTGCCGATATCCCATATGGGTGCGAGTTTGTGTCCCCGCTGTACCTCTTCCATCCCAGCTCTCCTGTGGCCTGGGATTGCAGTAGAAGATGGCCCAACTCCTTCGACCCCTGCACCCAGGAGGGAGACCTGGAAGAAGCTCCCCGGCTCTTGGCTTCAGATTGGCTCAGCTCTAGCTGTTGTAGCCATCTGGGGAGTGAACCAGCAGATGGAAGACCTCTCTCTCTCTGTCCCTCTTTGTAACTCTGCCTCTCAAATAAATAAATCTTAAAAAAAAAAAAAAAAAGAGAGAGAAAGAAAGAAGCCCAAGTGTTCTGGGAAGGAGGTTCTCTCTCTCTCTTTTTTTCTGCTTATTTCCATGTAAAGAGAAACTTCAGTGGATCAGGGCCTCCTTGTCTCTGTGCGTTTTGATTCTTTAAGACATGATGGAGGAAAACGGCTTTGATGGGGAAGGCTGTGAACTTTCTGAAATACAGCCGGCCTTGTATGGTGTGTAAAACGCATGTGTGTTTTTGTGCTAATGTGTAAAACACACATGTATGCCTTTGTCATGGTAAAGAGGAATCTCTTGGATCAACATTTTTTCCTTCCTCTCAGTCATCTGGAAGATCCATTTTGCATCTGATTTTTTTGCTTCGGAGGTTGGATACATCGACAATTCTAGAAGTGTTTCAGAGTAATGAATTTTAAAGGCAGTGGTGGGCGATCTCGGATGAAGGGATGAATTGAAAATCCTGTTAGCTCTGATCCTCTGTAGACAGTCTCAACTAAGTCAATATTTAAAGAAGATGAGAGACTGGGCTGATAGGAACCCACTGCGTTGGGACTCAAAAGCAACTCCATGGCGGAGTTTGCAACCGCAGGTCAGGGCAGTGCAGGCTGTTTTCCTTGGCTGAGTTGCAGCCTCTCCAGGCTGACTGATTGGACGTAAAGCGGTGCGCTAGAAGCAGCGTGAGTTTAAGGAACGCTCGCTGTGCGCCTGGTGTTGGCATTATCTCAGGGACCAGCTGGGTTCTGGCAGTGTGCACCATTGCTGGGCCCCGAGGGGTCCCTGCAGCCCTCATTCTGGGTGGAATTCAGCATGGACTCCAGCGTGAATCTCTTTATGCAGCTGCTTTGGTCCTGATGGGTTGGGATCCACACGGATCCTTTTCCTCTCCTGTGTTGTGTCCTCTCTTGTGTCTGCGTTGGACACAAGAACGTTCCCACCCCATGCTGGGCAAGCCCTCTGCTTCTTTCGTCCCTGGGGTTTCATGATCTGTCCTGTATCTTCTATTTCTCTACCCCTACAGCTGCTGCCTTGTGAATTTATTTCCTTTTAAAGAATATTTATTCCATTTATTTGAAAGGCAGGGAGAGAGAGAGAATATGAAGCAGTCTTCTGTCTACTTGTTCACTCTCCAGATGGCCACAATAGCCAGGGCTGGGCTAAGCAGAAAAGCCAGGAGCTGGGAACTCCACTCAGGTCTCCACTCAGGTGGATGGTAGGTACTCAAACACTTGAGCCGTCTCTGCTGCCTCACAGGCACATTGGCAGGAAGCTGGATTGGAAGCGGAGCAGCCAGGACTCGAGCCAGCACTCCAGGTGTGGGATGTGGACGTCCTAAGCGGCAGTTTAATCCACCGCCCCCACACTCCCTGCCCCTGCTGCCTAGTGAATTTGGATCTGCTCACTTCTTTGACCTGCAGGATTTGCAGTTCTTTCTCATGAACTTAGCTGTTTGTTAGAAAGTTGCTTTGCTGATTTTATGCATCCCTGGTAGGCTTTGTTAGTTTTGGACACAGAAGAGGGGCGAGAGTAGTGTTGGTATTTTGCGAGACAGGCCATTACTTCATGAATGCTGAATGATCTCTTCCAGCTGTCACATTGCCAGGCCTTGCTGTGAGTTTAGTTGGAAATCTCTGGAAATGGGTTCCTTTGTGAAATGTTGGGGGTCTTTGCAGCTTGGATGTGCTGACGAGCTGGAGTTTTGTTTTTTACCCCCAGAATACACATATATGCTTGTGTGTGCACATGCACACACATGCGCACACACACACACACCCCAGAGTGGGCTGGGAAGGCAGTGGCTGGGGTGTTGACCTCAACAGAATCAGTGAGGCCCAGTGGCAGCCACTGGGGTTTCCCTTCTGTTGCTTGGAGCACCCCCAGCTTACTTATTTCACTGCCATTTGATGGTGTATTCTCTTTTACTCTTTGTCTTTTTAAGATGTATTTATTTGCTTATTTATTTGAAAGGTAGAGTGACTGAGGGAGAGACAGAGATAGAGAGGGAGAAGGAAAGAATAGAGAGAGATCTTCCACCCACGGGTTCACTTCTCTGGCCGCAACTCCTCACCAGGGCTGGGTGAGGCCAAACAGAAGCTCAGGACTCCAGCTGGGTCTCCCACGTGGGTGAGGGGCCCAAGCACTTGGGCCGAGTATGGGTGGGAGGGTGGGCACGGTGGGAAGAATCACCATGTTCTTAAAGTTGTAACTATGAAGTGTATTAAGCTTATAACTGTAAAGCTGTATAGTTCTACATACATTTTTATGGACTTACTTCTAAGGGTACAGTTTGAAAACTTGTCATGGGACCCCAAATCCCCTTAAGCTGGGTGGTAAAAATACCATCTTAGGTGTTAAAGTGATCATATGAATAGGATTAAGTGTTAAAGTGATCATATGAATAGGATTAAGTGTCTGGCAGTAGTAATAGAATTATAAAGGAGTGAATGCTCCAACATGGGAAGCAGTCCACACAGCAGACTCATAGAATGACAATTGCTTTAAATAGCACTCTGACCTCAGAATCAGCCCTTAAAGCATTCTGATTTGGCTGAGCTCCCTCTGGGGGTCCAGCCATCCTTGCTTGCTTCTCTGTGGCTTTTGCTGGCTGCTGGCATCCCTTGGCTTGTGGCCCCTGCACTCGGGCCTCTGCTTCTCCTTCCCATGGCCTTCTCCTCTGTGTTGTGCAGAATCTCCCTCTGCCCCTATTTTGTAAGGGACACTGAGGAGCACATTTAGGGTGGGCACAGATAGTCCAGGTTAATCTCATCTCGCAATCCACTATGTTGCCTTTTCCCAAATAAAGTCATATTGACATGATCCTAGGTCAAGGGTTTAATATCTTTGGCCGGCCATTAGGCAATCCAGTAGAGGCAGTTAAGGAGCTAAATACATGATCCTGACAATAATTGTGTGCTCTGTTAAAAAAACAAGCTGATTGCCTGACTGCCAGGCTTTTTGACTGTTGTTTACTTATTGTACTTTTGAGAGCTGGTTGCCAAAGGGTGTAATTTTTAGAGTTGCAACACCGGGTAAGCAGAGACAGCACTTAGTTGTGCTTTTCAACACCCTGTTTCCCTGTACTCTCAAGAGGAGGGATATGCAGAGGGGGCGTCAAAGAAAGTTCATGGAAAATTGAACTAACAGATATGTTTATTTTTGCGCAAACACTTTGAATCGCATGCCTAGTTTTTATATCCTAATACGCATTTCCATAAACTCTTTGGCGACCCGTGTGTGTGTGTGTGTGTGTGTGTGTGGTGTGATTTTGGAGGGCTGTCAAGAACAAATGCAGTTTATAAAGCTGTTAGTCTAGCATACGATGAGCTCACTGGGGCCAAACCAGCGGCAGAGTGTGACTTTAAGTTCTGTGGCTGAGGGTATCGGCCCTAGCTGACCAATGATGCGTCTCAGCTGTGTGGCACATACGGCCCCTGAATGATTGTCCTTGGCCATTGAGTGGTGTTTGCATCTTTGGACTGGGGGCCAGCAGTTCCCTCTTACAAGACTCTGTTGAGAAGAGATGACAGATAAGCTGTTGACAGCTAGTTTTGCTTTGATGGTTCCATCTGTCCGTCACCTACGGGTCACTTACTGTTTATAAAATACTGTGTGTGGCACAGGGCAAGGGGTCCCTACGTTAAGCAGTGAGTGCCTTAAGTCTTAACGGCAGGTGCTGCTCATGTGTGGGGAGGGGCGGAGGCACCTCTGGGAGGGAGGTGGCACTTGGTGCAGGCACTGAAGGACTGGGGGACCTGGGTGGGGGAGGGAGGTGGCAGGAGATCCCAGAGAGGAGCTGGGAGTCTGGGCTGGGCCATGGTGTGTGTTTTGGGGGAGGCACTGGTGGAGAAGCCGAGGGAGGGCTCCTGGGGGCAGCAGTGAATCTGCAGGGAGAAGAGTTGGAGGGCATTGGTGCGATGGCCAAGCTGGAGGTGGCCAGGCCGTCTTCTTTCCCTCCCTCTCTTCCTTCCCTTCCTCCTTCTTTCTTCCTCTCTTTCTCTTTTCCTTCTTTGAAAATTTGCCTTCGCTTTCTACTTTTTGTCCTTTTTCATTTCCTTCAAAGTACTTATTTCAGCTTTATTGATTTTTACTTGACAGAGAAATTTACGTGATGTTTTGATACGTGTATCTGTGTTGGGGAGGGGCTCCCAGAAGCCAGCTGATTGACATCTGTCACCTCACACAGCTGTGATTTTGAGTGTGTGGTGAGAACATTTAAGATCTACTCCCTAGCAATTTTCAAGTATGCGGTGTGTTATTGTTGGCGTTAGGCACTGTGCTGCACATGTAAAGAATTGTGAGCAGTGTCCAAAAAATAACAGTTGAGCCTCTCCTTGCAAATATGCATCTACCTATATCAGTTGTTATTTTATTTATCTGTGTGTCGGTGCCTCTGCACTAATATGTAGACTGCACTGAGAAGCAGTTACAAAACCCAGTTACAAAAAGGGAAATACACAGAAGCGTCTTTTTCCTGCCCCAGTGACTTGGTAGATCGTTTATAAGGTGTCCCTGGGATGCTCTTGTCTCCCTTGCAGACCTCAGGGCTGGGTGCTGGACTGCCCCAGAATGCTTGTATGGGAACAAGGGAAGGAAATGTGGGGGGGAGGCGCTGACCGGCTGGCCTTGGCTGCTCACCTTAGCGAGGGAGCGAAGCTATAAGAAAGAACAGGTTAAACCAGTGGAATGTCTTAGAGCCCCTACAGGTGAGGGGTGCAGATCCGGGTAGATGAGACCCTCTTGCCTGCCCCTTGCTCCCTCCTCCTTCCCTTCTGTGCCCCGCCCCCACCCCCTGCTCCCCGCCTTCTAGGACCAGTGGATTTGGCTTTGGGGAGAGGACCCAGGGGGAGCTGCTCAGGGGCAGCTGAGATGCCACCCAGCAGCAGTGCAGGGTCTGGGTCCTGACAGGGCCCAGCGGTTGCCCAGGGGAAGAGGTCAACTCCGGACCAGGCCCCAGGGCCTGTGCCAGGCAGAGAAAGGGCGATGGCAAGGCCAGGGGAGTGTTTTTGGGTAGTGCCCTTCCCACTCCCTAGCCGTGACCTGGAACTGAAGGTGGGGGGTGGTTTGGGGGAGTGGAGGGGTCCAGACCTGGCGCTGGGCCCTGAGAGTGAGCAGGGAGAGCCCTTTGCTGGAGGAGACCAGCACCTCACCCCTGCCCGCTGCCCTGTAGGAGTTGAGATTGGCCTGGCCTCAGCCCTCCAGGCCTCCCAGGCTTAACCACCAATCTGAGTTGCTGAAGTCCGTCCCATCCTCACCTTTAATAATTGAGTCTTTTGACTTTCCCTGGCGTTCCAGTTTCCTCCCTCCCTTCCTCCCTTCCTCCCTCCCTTTCTTCCTCCTTTCCTCCCTCCCTCCCTCCCTTCCTTTCTTCCTCCCTCCCTCCCTTCCTTTCTTCCTCCCTCACTCCCTCCTTCCCATCCTTTCCTCCCTCCCCCTTCCCTCCCCCTTCTCCCTCCCTCCCTCCTCCCTCCCTCCCCCCTCCCTCCCTCCTCCCTCCCTCCCTCCTTCCTTCCATCCTCTCCTTGATGCTCTTTTCCATTTGGCCATTCTCCTGACTCAGAGAAGCAGCTCGGAATTTTCCCAGGGTCCCTGCGAGGAGGACTCGGGGAGTAGCCTTTGCCTGTAACACTGATAACAGCCGCGGCTCTGCTTTCTCCGTAGGTGGCCATAAAGGTCATCGACAAGAAGAGAGCCAAAAAGGACACCTACGTCACCAAGAACCTGCGGCGCGAGGGCCAGATCCAGCAGATGATCCGCCACCCCAACATCACGCAGCTGCTGGATATCTTAGAGACGGAGAACAGCTACTACCTGGTCATGGAGCTGTGTCCCGGCGGCAACCTGATGCATAAGATTTACGAGAAGAAGCGGCTGGAGGAGTCCGAGGCTCGCAGATACATCCGGCAGCTCATCTCTGCCGTGGAGCACCTGCACCGGGCTGGGGTGGTGCACAGGTGAGGGGCCCGCCACGTGGTCACAGGTGGCCGACCCAGTGCTGAGTGGATGGTGCCAGCAAGACTGGGTCGTTGCAGCCTGTGTTAGAATCCTTGCACACTGTTGCAGGGAATTGTGTTGTGTTGGGGCAGTGCCGGTGTGGCGGTTCAGTGGGGAGGCCCTGAAGCCAGGGTTCCTGGGCTGGAGTCCTGAGTGTGCCCTTTAACAGCTGTGTGACCTTGGTGGCTCCTCTGATCCCCAGTCTATTGATCTGTAAAATGGGAATAATAACCCTTCTGCAGGTGTCCCTAAGAGTCCAAGAGCTTGGAACAGCGTTTGTGTAATAAGTTCTGTGCAACTATTAAGTACTGTTTTTCCTTCTTGCTGTTTTGTGAGACCTGTTGCTTGGATGCCTAAGAGAAGTGTTGAGCGTTCAGGTGACGTGAGGCTGTTTTTCTGCTGGTACTGGGGGCAGGTCTTTCATTCTCTCTGCTTGCCATATGGTAGCAGCTCAATGGCTGTTTGCTCCAGGTGAATGGAATCACCATTGGTATTGTGATCTTGCCCTCAAAGCGCAGGCGTGTTCCCCAGAAGTCAAAGCAACTCTGAAAATAATTATGAAAGCCAACTTGTTTGTAGCAGCCTGTTGTTCCCTCAGAGGGCGAATGGAGGGCAGGTGTTGTGGCACAGTGGGCAGCGTCACAGACATCTGGTATCAGAGCCCTGTTTCAAGCCCCGGCTGCTCCACTTCCAGTCCAGCTTCCTGCTAATGGCCTGGGGAAGCAGCAGAAGGTGGCCCAAATGCTCGGGCCCCTGCACCCACATGGGAGACCTGCATAGAGTTCCTGGTTCCTGGACCAGCCTGGCCTTTGCAGACATTTGGAGAGTGACCCAGTGGGTGGAAGTGCTCCTTCTTGCTCTCTCCCTCTCTGTCACTCTGCCTTTCAAATAAGTAAGTAAATAAATAAATATTTTTTAAAAAAATGAGTGGAAATAACATTCTGAGTCATGTGGCCATGGGTCGCAGGCTCCCACTTTTAGCGCTGTATGGAAATAAATTTTTCTCCCACAAAAACTGGGCTTCACCCATGAATGTATGGTTTTTCCTTCATGGAACTATAGTCAGTGCTTGTTCTGGCTTGAAAAAAATTAGAATTCATTTTTAATAGGTTCTCTTGTTTAAAAAAAAGATTGATTTACTTATTTGAAAGAGTTAAGAGAGAGAGGTAGAGACATCTTCCATCTGCTGGTTCCCTCCCCAAATGGCCACAGTGGCCAGAGCTGGACCAGTCCAAAGCCAGGAGCTGGGAGCTTCTTCCCAGTCTCCCATGTGGGTGCAGGGACCCAAGCACTTGGGCCATCTTCCTCTGCTGTCCCAGGCACATTTCCAGGGAGCTGGATGGGAAGTGGAGCAGCAGGGACTCAAACTGGCACCCTAATGGGTGCTGGCACTGCAGGCAGCGGCTTTACCTGCTATGCCACAGTGCCGGCTCCATGTGTTCTCATTTAGAAAGGCAAGTCCAAGGCAGAAATACATGGTGTGTGTACATGTTGTGTATGTACGGGTATGTACACATACATGAAAGTTGAAACATGCTGAGATACAGTTCACCTACTATAACAGTCACCATTTAAAAGCGTACGATCCAGGGGTGACTTTTTGTGTATTCACAGTGTTGTACAACCATCTGCACCCTGTGACTTGACAGATTTTTATTGCCCAGTGGAGAAAGGCCCTGTCACCACTAGCAATCGCTCTCCCTCTCCCCCTCCCGCCTGCCTCCGGTGACTGCTTCCTGCCTTTCCTGCCTTCCGTCTCTGTGGGTTTGCTTACAGTGGACATTGTGTGCTCGGGGAATCCTACCAGAAGTGCCCGGTCCTTGGCCATGGGCTTCTTCCCCGCAGCACGATGTTCTTCCGGTTCATCCGTGCTGTAGCAAATGTCAGTGCCGACGGCCCGCCCCCGCTGATCTCCACTGACAGACCTTCGGGTTGATTGCATCCCTCGGCTCTCGTGCGCAAGGCTGCTCTCTGTGCGGGAGCTTTTGTACGAACGTGTGTTTTTACTTCTCTTGGGGACTTTCCACTCAGGAGTGGCATGTGACCTGCTGGGGAAACAGATTCCAAAGATTCGAGGTCCAGTGGTGCCTTTTCTTTGAAAGCTGCTCACATTCTGATTGGTGGAGAAAGCGGCTCCAGCCCCTTCTTTGATGCAATGCTGCCTCCCTGCTATGGGGCTGGCACCGTGGACTGCTCTGCCTGTCCTGCAGGGTGGACGTGGGCTCAGGGCTTCCCTGGTGCCAGCCCCAGCTGGGCTCCACTGAGACCCCACTTCACGTGTTGTCATGAGGTCGCGCCTCGCTGGCACAAAGGGTTTAGATCAACGGGGGAGGGTCCATTCAGAGATTCTAGGTGAGTTGCCCTGTGTGTGGCTCTGCCCCAGCCATACCCCTGTGTAGCCTGGGGTGTCACAGCTCTGCCAGTATTAAGAGGATGCCGGCTGTCGGGGGTGCCTGGCTCCATCTTTGTTTATTAAGAAGCCAAGACAAAGGCAGAGACCTCAGGGGTGAATTGGCTGGGAGTTCCAGCTCCCGCAGTGGGATCCAGAAAAGGGGAACTGTAGGGGGCCAGAGCTTTCTGTGGGACTTGTGTGTTCTCATCAGGGTTTTGTGCCGTCAGCCGCTCAGCATCCTGAGGACAACAGAGGGAAACCGAGGGAGAGCTACGCGTGGCACGCTGGTCTCTCCCTCAGGAAATTCTCAACAACCCTTTTAAAGCAATCTTCACAAAATCCAATCGCTCTCCATGCAATTACTGTCAGAATGTCAAAGGAATGAATTTAATAATGTTTTTATAGCAAAGACAGATGCTTTTTCTCTCAGATCCCCAGCTTTCTACTTTGTGCTCTCTTTCCTTAGAAATAGATTCATAATCCAATCGTGGTGAGGGCTTGCATCTTTCATAGAGAAGATTGGAAATGCAGATAAATATAGATTCAGGAGCATTTCTGTGCTTTTCTCTCTGAATCACCTGCTGCTGCACGCACACGGACATCGGAGGCTGAGAGGTTGAGCCGGTGACCTGTTGTCTGCTGAGCCATCCTCCACTGCTTTCCCAGGCGCATTAGCAGGGAGCTGGATTGGAAGTGGAGCAGCCAGGACTCCATCCGGTGCCCATAGGGGACGCCGGCATCGTAGGCAGCTGTTGCTTGACCTGCTTTGCCACAACGTTGATGCCAGGGCTGTACATTGTTGCAAAGGCAGAAGGTAGTCAGCTTTTTCCGTGCTCCCTTTTGGGATTGCCTGAGAAAGTCAACAGTTAGAGTCCCAGGAGTTAGGGTCCTCTCCCGAGATGTGCGCTCCAGCAGGATTTCAGGAGTCTGCTGATTTGCCTGGGGTGCAGGGACTGTGGACTGCTCACAGGAATCCCATGGATTGAGATTCATTTAGAGTGCCCAGCTGTGCAGATGAAACACAGCAGGGGGAGCACACCTAGGGAAGCCCCCCCACCCTGTGTGGGGGGAGGGGGCTTTGGGACTGGAGAATGAGATCAAAGGGAGCAGCAGCCGCTGCCCCAGGAGGCCTGGGAGTCCGGCTCTGGAGGAATTCGGTGGAGGGGAGGGGCCCTTCTTTGTTCTCTGGCTCCTGACAAGAAGCAGGCACCACCTGCGGGCCTGTGGGAGTCAGAAGTTCTTCCTGGAGAGGGGCAGAAGGGGAAAGAGGTATGGCTTCTGCTCACTGCTTGGAGCTATTTTGGGGCCCTATGGCCTCTGACAGCCAGCGCAGAACTAGAAGAGGTGCTGGCTGTATCGTAGGTTTTGTGTTTAACTGGGTTTTTTAAAAGAAGTGTATGATTGGGAATGTAGCCCAGTGGCTCCGTGGTTTGGAGGCACGGAGGTTAGCGGCTGTGACCCCAAAGGCACACACACACCTGCGGCTACATGCCGGCTCTGCTGGGCGAATTCCTCCAGCTTTCCTTCTTGCCTTTCCACGTCCACACCGTAGGAAGCAGGGATTACCCACTTCCCCTAGTTGTTGCGAGGGTTAGGTAAATCATTCCATGAAACGTGCTCAGACCCCAGACGCTGGGTAAGCACCAAGTTCATGTTCACCTGGTAATGACCAAGTCTGTGGAAGGATTGGAGTCCAGCTCGCTCATTTATTTCTGTTTCTAATGGACACGTCATCACTGTAGACACTCATGCAGTTCATCCAGGGGAAGTGGAAGTTCAGGGCCACGCAGGTGTCCCCTGCCTGTGCTGCCCTTGCTCTCTTTGCCAGGCTCAACCGTTAGTTTCCAGATCTTAGCTCCAAGCTCACCTTCTCCAGGGAGCCCTCTAGGCTGGGCCCTGTGGGCATCCAAGACTCCCAGAGCACTCTCTACTTTGTTTCGCAAACCCTTCTCGCAGGATCATGCACGGGCCACAGCTCAGCCCAGTGCTTGGCCCAGGGGGCTGCGCGGTAGGACTTGGCTGAATGAATGGATTCAGCTATGTCAGAGTTCGCACCGGGATGGAAGCTTTCCAGTAGCCAGTCCCAAGGTTCCTCTTGGACCACTTCAAGGGCGCCTCTTTGTGGACTTGGTGCCAGTTGGTTCATTTTTCAGGTCACAGTGCATCAAGCGGCGTCTTTTTATTGAGCACCCCTTTCATTTTTATAAGTTGAATTTGTTTCTGGGACATGATGGGAACTTCATAAAGATCGCATTTAAATAAGTCACTCAGACACGGGGTTAAGGACTTTTTTTTCTTGCGTCTTACCAACATGCCCGTACTCTAACTAAATCAAAGAAGAGCGGAGCGTTTGGTCTTGCACAGTGCTTTTGATGATGAGACCTAACCAAGAGAACGCCTCCTCGCCACTGAGTGCCCACGGCCACGGCGCGTCAGGACCTTCACTCTTGCCTTGTTGCTACAGCCTGGCCTGTGGCCACCAGCGAAGCTTTCTCCCCCAGACTTGTTCCTGAATTCCACCTTCCCTGGCTGGGCCCTTCTCCTTCTCCTGCCCTGGAGGGCCACCTCTCCCAGAATGATTGCTTATCTCCTGATTCCTCACCCGTTCCAGATCTTTCCTGCAGTTTTCCCCTTCATCTCGGGGATGCACACATTCACACAAGCGTGCACTCAGACACACAGCAGGTGGGGGGTGCATGTGCACACACTCAGTGCACACACATCTCCCCCACGTGCGTGCACACTCACACAAGGGGGGCTCCCATTGCAGTGTGCACACACAAACCCACGGGAGTCACACATCTCAGTACACACACACACACACACACACTCCAGCACAGCTCTGGGATCCCATCTACTCCTCCAGCCCTACCTGGGTTGTCCTGTTACAGCAGCAGGCTCCTCCCTCACGCCCTCCATCAGGGAGGGGCAGTGCCTGGACGTCACCATGGCCCAGCTCCCAGCCTACCTAATGAAAGGCCAGGAGAGCTTTGTTGTCAGCAGAGGCCTGTCTGCGCTTGTTCTCCTGGAAGAACCTGGAACAAAGGGCTTGTGCTCCAAGGATGCCTGTGGGGAGGAGTCTTCCCTGGAGTGGGCGCCATCTCCCTGTGGGCCTTGCTTCCTGTAGCCTCCCGGTTAGCAGAGATGGCTCCGGAAGGCCTCCGTGCCTGTGCGTGCCTCTTCTTGTGCTACAGAGCCTCAACAGTGGCTTCTCCTCCTTGGTGCCTTGGAGCTTCCCTTTGCTCCCAGACACCCCATTCCCTTCCTCAACCTCTTCCTCGAAAACCCCCCCTTCTCAGGCCACCTTGTCACCTTGCTAGTTTTCCCCATCCACCCAGGGCCCACTTGCCTCCCCTTCCCTTTTGTTCTCAGTTACGAGTTAGCACGGAGCATCCAGTGCACCTGCTACAGAGACCGAAAGATCAGGGAGCTCCTTCTGCTTCCTCTCCGCCCTGTGGGCGTGGCCAGTCATGTGCCCCTCCCCCCCTTGTCAGGTGCGCACCTGTCTGCCTCCTGTGGGGTGAGGCTGACACTGACCAGAACCATTTATTTGCTCATGGGACGGAGCTGGAGTCCACACCCGCTTTTCACATGGACCACAGGAGCTTTTCTCGATGGAGCCAGTTTTCTGGATGACAGAACACGGAGACGGAAACCTTCTGCATAAGCTCACTTTTCCTTTATTATCCAAGAGGCTGTCTCTCCATTTTGTGGCCTCTCTGGTCATGGATGAGTAGCAGGGCAGAGGGTCTGGACAGTCCACTGTGCATGGTGGACTCATGTCTTGGATTTCAGGTAGCTGAGGATGCTGGGAGCAGAGTGGACCACTTGGTTGTAGCTGTAACCTTGCAAGCATTGATATCCTTAGGAATGGGACAAGATACCCAAAGCTACTTTTAATACATTGGCACTTTGTTAGAGCAGCTTCAAATTTACAGAAAGATTGCACAAAAACTACAGTTGCCATATACCTTCGCCACCCCACACGCTGTTTGTTTGTTCCATTGTTTGTTTATTTGAAAAATATTTTCTGACACCTCCACTTCCCCAGCTGGAACCCCTATTAACACTATCTTGCATGAGTGTGATACATCTGTGACCCTGGATGAACCAATATGGATGCCTCATTATTATTATTTTTTAAAGATTTATTTATTTACTTGAAAGGCAGAGAGAGAGAGCGTGAACAAGCGAGCGAGAGAGATCTTCCATTCACTGCTTCACTCCCCAGGTGGTTGCAATGGCCAGGGCTGGGCCAAGCCGAAGCCGGGAGCCTGGAATTCCAGCTGGGTCTCCTACATTTGTGCAGGGATCCAAGTACTTGGGCCATCTTCTGCTGCTTTCCCTGGGCACATTAGCAGGGAGCTGGATCAGAAGTGGAGCAGCCAGGACTCAAACCGGTGCTCATAAGAGATGCTGGCATTGCAGTTAGTGTATTAACCTACTGCACCACAACACCTGCTCCAAATGGATGCCTTCTTATTCTTCATTGTTTTTTTAAAGACTTACTCATCCATTTCAAAGTCAGAATTACAGAAAGAAAGGGAGAGAGAGGGAGAGCGAGCTTTTATCTACTGGTCCACTCCTCAAATGGCCAAAATGGCCAGGGCTGAGCCAGGCCAAAGCCAGAAGCCAGAGCCTCATCTGGGTCTCTTAAGTGGGTGCAAGGGTCCGAGCGCTTGGGCCATCCTCCACTGCTTTCCCAAGCACATTAGCAGGGAGGTGGATCAGAAGTGGGGCAACTGGGACTCAAACCACTGCCCATATGGGATGCCAGCATTGCAGATGGCAGCCTGACCTGCTAGTTCCATAGAAGTCTTATTATTCACTAAGATTTGTTGTTCATGTTAGGGTTCACTCTTGTTATAGGATGTCATATATCTACTAGTACAATGTCGTAAGGAATACTTTTACCATCCTATAAAACCTCTCTGCTCCACCTCTTCACCCTTCCTCCCTGCACCCCTGCCTCTGGCAACCACTCCTCTTTTTTACTGTCTCCATACTTCCTCCTTTTCCTGAGCATCCTCTGGTAGGAACTAGACAGTGTGCAGCCTTCTCGGACTAGCTTCTTCCAGTTCAAAGCTTGCATTGAGGTTCCTGCATGTCTTTTCATCACTCAATATCTCATTTCTCCTCTTTGAATATTCCGTATCCGGAGGTGCACAGTTTGTTTATCCGTGCACCTGCTGAAAGACATCTTGGGCGCTTCCAGTTTGGGCAAAGTATGAATAAAGCTGCTGTAGGCACTCGTGTCCATAAATGTTCTGCTCATTTGGGTAAACACCTAGATAAAAGCTGTTTTTAAAAATAGGATTTTCAGGACAGGCATTTAGCACAGTAGTTAAGACACTGCTTGGGGTGCCTACAAAGCACATCGGGGTGCCTACAAACACATCAGGGTGCCTGAATTCAAGTCTGTCTCCATAGTTTCCGGGGGCTGCACCTGCTCATGCAGACCCTGGGAAGCTGCTCAAGGAGTTGGGTCTCTGCCACCCAGATGGAAGACCTGGATTAAGTTCCTGACTCCTGGCTTCAGCCTAGACCAACCTGAGCAGTTAGAGGCATTTGGGGAGGAACCAGCAGATGAGAGATCTCTCTTCACCTGTCTCTCTGCCTGTTGAGTCCAAAGGAGAAAAACAAAAGGAAAGAAAATGATGAAAGCTTTTGATTAAAAAAACTGAGATTTTGGTGTCTTTTTTTTTTTCTTGCAAGAATCCAAAGGAAAGTGTCCCCCCTCCCCCAGTGTGCTTCTTTTGGGCTCAGTTTCAAGTTTCAAAAGGCACAGCAGGGGGCCGGCACTGTGGCTTAGTGGGTAGCTCTCTACCCACAACTTGGGCATCCCTTGTGGGTGCCAGTTGGAGACTTGGCTGCTCCATTTCCAGTCCAGCTTCCTGCTCATGGTCTGGGAAAAGCAGCAGAAGATGGTGAACCAGGTGTTTGGGCCCCTGCCTCCCACATGGGAGACCAGATGAAGCTCTGGCTCCTGGCTTCAGCCTTGCCCAGCCCTGGCTGTTGCGGCCATCTGGGGAGTGAACCAGCAGATGAGCGATCTCTCTATGTATCTCTGCTTCTCTCTCTGTAATTCTGCCTTTCAGATGAATAAATCTTTTTCTAAAAAAGACACAGCAGGAACGTGGAAATATAGAAAAGCTGGGAGACACTGATGTCCCCCCTCCCCGGGGTTGGCTGGGCCCTAGGCTGTCCTGGGCAGGACCTAGCAGTTCAGCTTCCCATGAACTTCCTGTTAGGGAGCCTCCCGCTGTGAGAGGAGTTTTTCTGAGATCTCTCAGAAACTTGGACGCAAGGGAAGCAAAGGGGTGAATATCCTGAGTCCTTCATTTTCATTCTGCTGGGGGGACACAGTGGGTGGGAAGCTGGTGACCTAGCACTGATTTTGTTTTTCTTCTTTTGCCTAATCCTCCTGTCTTTCCATCTCCTCCCCTGGTTCTGATGATTGTTTTAATGGTCCTTCTGGTTGACCAGATGGCTGTTTTCTGGGCGCCTGTGGCCCCATGGCCAGCTAGGTGGAGTGCTCTGGGCAGTGCTTTCTATGCCTTGCCCTGCTAGACTGACCTCCTCATCAGAAGCATTTGTTCTGTTGCACCTTTTGTCTTCAAACCCCGCCCCTGCCCCCACCTCTGCAAAGAGGCTTAATTTTGTTTGAAACAAATGACGGCCTTCCTTTAGATTGGAATATTGCTGCTGTCTTTCTTTCTTTCTTTCTTTCTTTCTTTCTTTCTTTCTTTCTTTCTTTCTTTCTTTCTTTCTTTCTTTCTTTCTTTCTTTCTTTTTTTTTGACAGAGTGGATAGTGAGAGAGAGAGAGACAGACAGAGAGAAAGGTCTTCCTTTTTGCCATTGGTTCACCCTCCAATGGCCCGGCGTGCTGTGGCCGGTGCATTGTGCTGATCCGAAGCCAGGAGCCAGGTGCTTCTCCTGGTCTCCCATGCAGGTGCAGGACCCAAGGACTTGGGCCATCCTCCACTGCACTCCCGGGCCACAGCAGAGAGCCGGACTGGAAGAGGGGCAACCGGGACAGAATCTGGCGTCCCGACCGGGACTAGAACCTGGTGTGCCGGTGTTGCTATCTTTCTAATCGCTTTCCTCAGAACCATGGTTTGGGGTCTGGCTGGCTCACTATTTTGTGTGCGCCTGTGTTTTGGAATTACAGTATTTGCTTGAGTAAGCGATGTGTTTGCTGCTTTCGAAAGAGAGGAAGTGCCTTCGGGAGTCCTTGGAAATCTCCCAGTCATAGGGGCACAGTTTCAGTTATTCAGCCTTGAACAAGAGAGCCATCGTTGGAGAAGATACGTTAGCCTTGACTTGACCCATAGATGTCTTTGGGTGTCCCGCAAGTCACCCAGGGTCTGGGAGGAAGGGGGTAAAGACATTTGGTGGCGTGTCTCTCACGAGTCACAGTTGAGAGACCCTTCTGGAAACAGTTTGCTGAGTGGTTAATTTGTAGAGATTTTAAAGGGGGTGCCTGTGGTTTGAAATGAGAGTCCCAGCAAGGGCATCATACACAGATTCAAAACGTGCTTTGTCTCCAGCATCCAGTGAGCTGAGAAGGCCACAGCCTGTTGCACACGTCACCTGGTGGCTCAGAGCCTCCCGGTTCTGTAGAGAAATGTGAGGGTTGCAACAAGGTACCTATAATTGTATACAGTGTACCTACAATTATAGGTAACATTGTAGTGTGGGGTTTTCAATACCAAGGGGGCTTAAATACGCAGTTTCACAGGTAGTCTAAGGTGTCACTGAATAATTCCAGTGCATTCCTGAAAAGTAAATCTTTGTGTTTTCCTAAAGCTGTTTTCTGAGAGGCAAAGTCTTCCCGGTTGAAAAATGGGAGATCACGTTCTATCAGGGGTCATCCTGTATTTGGACATTTGAGGGGTCTTCAGACAGCTCACAGAGGTTCTGCTATTGTGGCGCGGTGGGTTAAACCCTCATCGCCTGCAATGCCAGCATCCTGTATAAGCCCTGGTTCCAGTCCTGGTTGCTCCATTTCCCATCCAGCTTCCTGTTAATGTGCCTGGGAAAGCAGTGGAAGATGGCCCAAGTGCATGGGCCCCTGCCAACCACTTGGGAGACCCTGATGGCGTTCCTGGCTCCTGGCTTCAGCCTGGCCCAGCCATGACTGGTGCCAGGATTTGGGGAGTGAACCAGAGGATGGAAGATCTCACTCTTTCTCTCTAGCTCTGTCAAATAAATAATAAATAAATAATTAAGTAAGTAAATAAATAAATGTTAAGAAAAGATGTGTAGTCTTAAAAATTTCACAGAAAATGCACATTATGCAAAATGCATTTACTTGCACTTGGCTCTCGTTTTCCTCGAACTTTGGAAGGCAGACGCGGGTGTGCGGGGCCCGAGACCGTGAGTATGCAGTCCTCCCTGGTCGCGGCCGTATCTGGACTGTGGGAGTATCTGCAGACCAGCCTGCAAGTCTGCCACAGCTCTTCCTTCTCCACCTGTCCAGCCCTGAGCTCCCCTCCCCCCAGCCTCCCTCTTCTGAGTCCTTTGGCTTTTCTTTCCAAATCTGACTCCTCAATCCGTCTTCCCGTCTTGAACACCTGCCCTTGGCCGTTTGTGCACAGCAGCCTGGCTGCCTTCCCTGCTGTCTCTCTGGATGTTGCTTCCCAGTCTGCTGTGAAGGCCGGCGGCATCCCCGCCAGCCTGCCGTCCTCCATCCCGCCTCCCTGCCACCCTGTCCCCTGTCCCCGGGCACTCTCGGGACCTTGCAGGGTTTCCACTTCTGCCTGTCGTGAGGCTGAAGCCTGGTGGTCCCCACGCCATGCCTTGCCCACAGGGTCGCCCCTTGTCGTGCAGTTACCATTTTTCGATGTAGGTTTGTGGCCAGCATTATTGAGATTGAAGCTGGATTTTCGATGCTCTTGTGAGGTGGGAGGAGCTGGCAGTACTGGGACGGAGCTGTGAGTGGCTCTCCCTGCTGCCTTCCGGACCACAGACGGGCGCTAGCTACTGTCCCCTTTTGTTTCTGGGCACTGATGAAGTGAGTCTGTCACCATCTTTGTTCCATCACGATGACACTATTCAGTTCCTTACAATAGAGATAAGAGGAAGAAGATGAAGCGACCAGAAATGCTGTGTTTCCAAACAATGGGAGAGAACATGTATGTGGAAGGGAAGCGAGAGATCTTCCATCCACTGGTTCACTTCCCAAATGGCTACAACAGCGGGGGCAGGGCCAGGTCAAAACCAGGAGCCAGGAGCTTCATTGGGGTCTCCCGTGTGGGTGGAGGGTCCCAAGCACTTGGGCCATCCTCCGCTGCTTTCCTAGATGCATTACCATGGCGTTGGATCAGAAGTGGAGCAGCCGGGACTCGGACTGGCACCCATAGAGGATGCCGGTGTCACAGGTAGCAGCTTCACCCACTGCACCACAACGCCAGCCCAGGGAAGAAGAATGTTCTTTGGTAGTTAATAGTCAAGCTGACAGCCTGCCACTTAAAATGCCAGAGCTTATTCTTAGAATCATCGGCCTACATGGCTTTCATGGCCACACTTGATGCTTTTTCCCTCGTGTAGACTTTTCCCAAATACATGCTTTTGCTTCTGATATCCAAAATGATCTCTTTGGTGATAGATTCATTGGTATTTACTGAGTACCTGGAATGTGTGTGCAAAGGTACTGGGGGTGCAGGGGTAGGGAAACCAGTCCTGTTCTCTGTCCTTAAGCAGCTCCTGGTGGGCTACAGGCTACTCCAGGTACCTCACACCCTGCATGACCCCAAGTGCATTTCTCCCGCCCATCGCTTCCTGTCACTTCAAGCAGCAGATGGCTTCACCCGTTATCTGTCAATCTTCATTCCCCCTGGAACTTAATTTCCTTTGGCCTTGTGAAGTTCACGTGTTCTCAGGTGTCACCCTAGGGACCAGGATGCTGGCCCCTCTGGAGCCCATTATTTGGCCCTCGATAATATCTGCTTGCTAAATAGATCAACATTTTATCACCTGCCAGTTTGCTGTGACAGCTTGTAGGGCTGATGAATTAAGTCAGCTTCCCATTGTTTCCTTCTTTTTAAAAACTGCTTCCCCAAATGTATTCCTTCCTCTGGCTGCTGCTGTCCACTGTGTCACCAACCAGGGCCCACCGGCGTTTCCCTGGGTGCTCAGGCAATCCCTCTGTTGATTGGCCTGTTCCTCTCCCCGCTGACCCTGGGTCCTGTGGAGGCTCCAGTTTAGGTTCCACTTCTAGAAACTTTTCAGGATCCTGTCTGTGCTCTGTGCTCCCTGCCCTCTCTGACATCGTTAGCATCTGTAGCCTACAGCAAAGCATCGGATCCTGGCTTGTAAATAGTGTTGAGTGCGTCTCTGTGCAGTGATTCTAAGAGTTCATTGCCCTTTCAGAAACAGGAGGTCTTTCCGCCGTTGCACATGCCTGTCTGAAGTGTTGTGTGATTTTGTTTTTTTCAGAGACTTGAAGATAGAAAATTTGCTGCTAGATGAAGACAATAACATCAAGCTGATTGGTATGACTTTTTTTTTAAGCAAAATTATAAATGTTTTGTGTTGTCAACTCTCAACTGTGAAAATTATCCGTGGTGTGTTTGTAATCCCCAGGTACCAATTCCAGGTCACATGCTTTTATTTCCAATGGTGAATCGTTGTTTGGAAAATGAAAATTAATTTTACTAGTAGTAGTAATTTAATTTAAATATGTTAAACGTAATTAAGAAGATAATGATATTGTAATGTGACCATGAAATGAATTTCACAGCCCTAAATAAACATGTTTCTTTGGATTGCTCACATCACAGCTACTCTGTAAATTCAGAGGGAGTTGAACTCTTTATTTGGATTAAGCAAAAAACTTATTTTTTTTTTGACAGGCAGAGTCATAGAGAGACAGAGAAAAGCAAAAAACTTATTAAAAATAGGTGGAAAATAGTTTGGGTTGGAAATGCTGTCTACAGCTTCACCATAGCTTAGTCTGCTTCTCTTTGAATACAGGGACATTAGGGGGAGTTGGGGGATTAAGCTTACCTTCCTTTTAAAACAGTCATCCCTCAATATCGATGGGAATTGGGTCCAGGATTTCCCTTGGAGACCAAAATCAGTGGACGCCCAGGTTAAATGGGGTAGTATCATTGTAGGTAACGTACGCACATCTTCCTGTACACTTTAAGTCATCTCTCGATGGCTTCCAACACCTCGTGCTGGGTAAATGCTGGGTAAATAGTTTTTGTGCTGTGTTGTTAAAGGATAATGACTGGGAAGAGAAGCTCTGTGTATGCTCAGGGCAGACAATATTTTTTTAGGGGGGTGGGTGGGGGGAAGAGGCTATTTTGATCCTTGGTTGGTTGAACCCACAGATGCACAACCCAAGGATAAGGAGAGCCGGCCGTGACCATGATCCAAACCCACAGAAGAACAGCTAGATGTCTGCTGCACGGGGAAGGAACTGTTCAGGGACAGTCACTGTTCAGGGTCCAGGAGCCACTGCGCTCTGTGACTCATCGTCTAGAAACATTTGAGTTGTTTTCTTTTTGCCTGTGTGGCCGGTCTTGGCAGCAGCTCAGGGCATTGTGTTTACCCTAGATAGTAGCACCATCTTTTCTTCCTCTCTTTCTTTCTTTTCCCACATCAAATGCAAGTAATGTCTTCTACCTCTGTGGTGTGAAAGAACTTCCTAGCAGAGGAAGAGAGAAGGTTCCTTGGTGAACTCAACTTCTGTGCCCAAGAAGAAGCTTTTGTCTGGCAAGCCGTGAATTCATCTCCGGATTCCACAGTAGGTCACCGCAGTGACTTGTTAGAGAGCCTGGAATGGCAGTTGCCTCCTGGCCCAGTACCAGGCAGGAGCCTGCTGGGACTCCAGCCCTCATGGCTGCTTGATTGAGGACCACTGAGAGGTGTGGATGGATCATCCATTATTGGAAAAGTAACAGTTAAGAGGAAAGCAACCTGCCCCCTCACCCTGCCAAAAACGTTTTAAGGAATATTAGAAGATTCCAAGATAATTCAGACTTTTCTTTTTTTTTAGAGGGAGAGCTACAGACACACAGAGAGAAAAACAGAGAGGTCTTCCATTTGCTTGTTCCCTCCCCAGATAGCCTCAATGGCTGGAGCTAGGCTGATCCAAAGCCAGGAGCCAGGAGCTTCTTTCAGGACCCCCATGTGGGTGCAGGAGCCCAAGCACTTGGGCAATCTTCCGCTGCTCTCCCAGCCATTAGCAGAGAGCTTGATTGGAACAGGAGCAGCCAGGACAAGAACCAGGGCCCATGTAAGATGCTGGCGCTGCAGGCAGAGGCTTAACCCACTACACCACAGCACTGGTCCCCAGACTTACTTTCTGTTAAATTATTTTATGCTTAGTTTTTACTTGTCCTGGCAGTAGAGCAAGGCAGTGTTGAAATGCCTGCAGCTCTTTTATGGGAGCTGTGGCCTTAAACAGAGGCGTGTCCTGGGGGGTCAGGAAGGGAGGGCCAGTTCCTTGTGATTTGTCTTTGGAAAACGTGGAGGTGACAGTGATGGAGTTGTCCTTACAGCAGCAGAGGTGGAGATTCTCAGGGGACAGCCTTTGAAGGTCAGATTTACATTCTAGTAAAAAGTAAAATAATTCTCTTCCACCGGGCATCGTGCGGAGGGAGGCAGGTGCGTGGAGCACAGGCAGTGCGCACACCCCAGGGACCATCGCCCAGAAGTTTGCTTTTGCATTGCCGGCCTCACTTTCTTTGGCCTCTGTGCTTGCGCTGTCTTCCCAAGTGAAGCCACCAGATGACCATTTATAAAGCTATCCTGTGGAATCAGGGTGTCGAAAAGCAAATACCTTTATATTTTATTTATTTGAAAGGCCGTTACATGTTGAGAAGGGGTGGGGGAGGGAGGGAGGGAGAGAAAGAGAGAGAATCTTCCATCCTCCACTGGTTCACTTCCTAAATGGCTGCAATGGCAGGGATTAGGTCAGGCTGAAGCCCTGAGCCTGGAACTCCATCCAGGTCTCCCACATGGGTGCAGGGGCCCAAAGATTTGGGTCAGCCTCTCCTGCTTTCCCAGGTGTGTTAGCAGGGAGCTGGATTGCAGGTGGAGCAGCCGGGACTTGAACCGGTGCCCCTATGGGATGCTGGCCTTGCAGGTGGCTTAACCTGCTGTGCACCACAAATAATCTTTTTATGAAGGAGAAACTTCCTCAGAAGATTCTGGAGGAACCAGTCCTCGTGAACACTGGCTGCACTTAGAGAAAGTAGCTCACAGCTGGGTTAATGGAAGCCCCTTAGAGGAGACCTGTGTAAGCTGAAAAAGTCGCCTCCCCCAGCGCCCACGGTGCCCCCTCGGCGAGTGTGACGGCTGCTTTTCGGATGTCAGCAATCATTTTGTTCCTCAGCTCAAAGCAGGCACTGCAGGTCCCTGGGATGAAGCCAGGATTTCAGGGAGGCGTCTGACACAGCTGTTGACATCCCATATCGGAATGCCTGGGATAGAGTCGTGGCTGTACTCCTGGTGCCGACTTCCAGCTGCTGTGCACCCTGGGAGGCAGCAGGGGATGGCTCAAGTGGTTGCATCCCTGCCGTAGGAGAGACCTGAGTTTTGTTCCCGACTCCCAGCTTTGGAAGTCCAGCTCCAGCTGTTGCTGGGAGTGAACCAGTGCATGGGGGACTCTCTAAGTAAACAAAAATTGAAAAAATAACGACAAGAGAGAAACCAGGAATCCAAACTTGCTGGCAAGTAGACACCGGTGGTTGTTAAGCGCTTTCAGCAGCCCTTGCTCACGACCTGAAATTGCAGGAGACGTTGTCCCGCCCAGGAGCAGGAGACGGTGTCCCTCCCAGGAGCCGCTGGTATCGCGTTCTGTTTAGCCCAGCCTGCGTATCCTCATTTTTTGAGGGAGAAACACCCGGTGCCTTGTGGGTTTTCTTGCCTTGGGCTTGGGTGGTTTCGGATCAAAGTCTCCGCTGCCTTCCTGCTCTAACGTAGAGCCCTTTGAACCTCCAAGGAGCCACCCGTCATTTTTCAGAGGTGATCATAGCTATTATCATTTCCCCTTAGTAGTTTCTCTTTCTTTGAAAGATTTTTGGTTAAATAAGTCCACTTAAGCCACGTTTCAAATGAACTGCAATTACCAGGGTAAGATTTGATTCCATCAGGAGCCCCCCTCCCCCGCCCTTCAGAAACAGCCTGTTGCTTGGTCAGAGTGCCTGAAGCTAAGGCCAAGGACCCGCAACCCAGAACAGCGTTGCACATGTTCCAAAGGCGCGCTTCCTGGGACTTTTTTTTTTTTTTTTTTTTTTTTATTCTCTGAGATTCCTCTTCTCAGAAAACTGGCTGAAGCATTCACCGAGATCTAATTGAGGCAGAGCTGTGTGGCGCTACCAGGAGGTAGGCTTCTCTCTCATTTCACAATCCTAATTACAGGCATATGTGTAAACTTTTAGTAATTACAACTTCGAATATGAACCATGCATGCTGTGGTTACTGCTCTGTATCTGAAATGAAACCCTCTTGGCTAGATCAACATAAGTCGGTTAAAATGCAGATCCTATCTCTTCCACTCCCCACATCTTTTGCTAATTTATCATCTTGAAACTGTGCTTAAGATAAGGCCGGACCCAAATTCTCCAACTTGCCTAGGACAGTGGAGGGGGGTCTGGCCTCCGCTCTGCCTCTCTCTGCCCTCTGCTCTGCCAAGCCCTCTGGGTGACCCCGGAAGTGAGCTCAAGGGATGCCCCTTTGCTGTTATTTATTAAAGATTTATTTATTTTTTTGAGAGAGAGAGAGAACCATCTGCTGGTTCACTTCCCCAGATGGCTGCCATGCCAGGGCTTGGCCAGACGGAAGCCAAGAGCCAATGAGCCAGAAGCCAGGAGCTTCTTCTGAGTCTCCATGTGGGTAGCAGGGGCCCAGGCACATGGGACATCTTCTGCTGCTTTTCCCAGGCCATTAGCGGGGAGCTGGATCAGAAGTGGAGCAGCCGGGACTCGAACCCACTGCAGGCAGTGGCTTTACCCATTATGCCACAATAGTGGCTCTGTGAAGTTTCTAAAATAGTGCCCCCAACAGACCATCATCTTTATTGTATGGTGCTGTCTTGCCATTTTTCCCTAGAAAAATAGGGTGCACTTACGCATTTGTTGGCTCATTAAAATTCCTGAGGGTTTTTTCAAACCACAAGTGGTGGAACAAGCCTCCAAGGTGAAGCACGATGCAGTTTTTCTCCCAACAGCATCTCTTTCTCCTCTCTTCCGGCTTCAGTGATACTCAGGGTGGGCTCTGAGCAGGGGCCCTGGGGTTCTCCATCTCTCCATCAGCGGGATCCAATGGGCTTTCTTGAGCAGGATGCGAGGTGTCTGCTGGTGTTGATTGGGCCATGGGTGGGGACGGGGTGGGCAGAGGAAGGGAACCACGTAGGGGACAGGACAGGGGTGAAATGAGAGAAGGAAGTCACCGAAACCCAGGGGAGCGTGCAGCAGCATTCTGCTTGGCTCTTTTGCCGGCCATGAGGTGGGTTTGGATTCTTCCCCATGGGAGAATTTGCGAGAACCTCAGAGGCTTGGGGGCACTTTCTGAGTTCTGCTCGGATGGGCTTCTCTCTAGAACAGCTGTTCATTCCTTAGCTTAGGGAACTCCGTGGCTGTGCCGTCCTGAAGCATAGTGTTGCCAGTCCCCGGGAGGACTCCCAGCCTGGGTTTCTGCCTCCCGAGCTTTCATAGTGCAGGTGGAGACACGTTAGAGCCGAGGAGAGAATGCAGTCATGAAACTATACGTCATCCTGCTGCGGGAGCAAGGGCGAGGGTTGGCTCAGGACCTGGAGCCGGTCTCTCCCAAGCCCTGTGTTCTGTCCTGGGGGGTGGGGGGGTGGGTGGAGGGGTGGGGGGTGGGGTGAGGGGGGAGCTGGGTGTTTACAGCCCAGTTCAAAGGAGAGCTGCTGCGTGATCTCGGTTGTGATGAGATCAGCTCTGATGGCAGACAGACATCAGATGAGGGCACAGCACCAGCAGCTCTCTAATTACCTGTCAGCTGCAGTATCTTTAGGATCAAAAGTAAACAGGCACAAAAGGCCCACCAGCCCCCGGTGGTGTCAGTGGTGTAGGTGCCCTGGGCTTGCTTTCCTCTCCCCAGGAACAAAGCAATGCCCTGGAGGGCCCTGGAGGAACTTTTTGAAGACTTCCTTGGAGTGAACACACCCCCCCTGCAAATGGCTGGGGCACATGTCCCTGAGGGGTTGACCATCCGGAGAAAACCAGTCTCCTCCAGCTTTTCCCCACTTGGAGGCCGGCGCCCTGCACCCCCAGCCCCTCTTGTTGTTCTCTCTTCCCTGTGTCTGTCCTTTTTCCGGGATGACATTGATTTGATGGGGATGCATTGCTGTGCGCTCTAGCTGGTCCCCGCCCCCCACCAGCTATGCAATGCTGCAGCCCCCACCCGCCTGACGCCCTCAAACCTTGAGCCGAACCTCAGAGCCTCAGAGCCAGGGGTCACGGTTTGCAGCTCTGGGTTAGCCTCAGAGAATGCTTTCTCTTCTTGCTGCCTCTTTTTGTTTCTTGGTTTTGGTTTTGGTTTTTCTCCTTCCTCCTCATTGTACAGATTCCTAATTCCGGGCCGCCTTTGTTTTCCCCTCTTTGCAGACTTTGGTTTGAGCAA
Source organism: Lepus europaeus (assembly GCF_033115175.1). NCBI lineage: Eukaryota > Metazoa > Chordata > Mammalia > Lagomorpha > Leporidae > Lepus > Lepus europaeus. The sequence continues at coordinate 12,958,503 of NC_084828.1, read as the reverse complement.
CTGTGCAGGGATCCTGGGTTACTCCGACCCGTTCAGCACGCAGTGTGGCAGCCCTGCCTACGCCGCACCCGAGCTCCTCGCCAGGAAGAAGTATGGCCCCAAAATCGACGTCTGGTCCATGTGAGTTACTGGGCCCACAGACGGGAGCGTGGCCTCCCTCCCTGCCCACTGGGCCTCCCTACCAAAGAGCCTGCCAGTGTTTGCTGAGGATGTGTGAGAGGGTGGGCGCGGGGCTTCCCAGGAGCTGGCCGCCCCTCCCTGTCCTACCCAGACTGTTGGGCCCTCACCCAAATGCGCTGAGGTGTGGGGGCGAGAAGGCAACGGCCTGTGCTCCTAGAGCTCCCATTCTGGGCTCCTGGGTGCCCCCTTTGCCCGCCCCAGTCCTGAGGACCTTTCTCTCGCCAGCTGCCAGCCTCATAAAACTGCTTCTGGGGGCTTGGCCGTGCTGCTTGTGGGACTTGGTTCTCCTGGTCTTCTGCCTTCTGCACATGGCCTTGGCTTCTGCACACAGCCCTGCCACCCACCCACTGCCCTGCCTTCTGCACACAGCCTTGGCTTCTGCACACGGCCCTGCCACCCGCCCACTGCCTTCTGCCCATGCCCTGCCTTTTGCCTTCTGCCTTCTACCTGCCGCTGGCCCGTGAGTCCTCACCCACACTGGCCTCCCTTCCTCCGTCTTTCCCACCTCTGTGCATGGCGCTGGCTGCTTCCCTGGCCTGGAATGCTGGTTCCCAGCTCTCCAAATGGCTGCTCTCGCCCACATTCCTATTTTCATCCAGGGAGCCACTGCAGAGACCCCCTCTATGTCCCCTGCTGGGGGTCCCCTGCCCTCCTCACCCCTTTAACTTCCCCTTTGGCACCTGCTACCGCCTGTCATTCCCCTGTTTGTAAATGGACTCCTTGTCTGTCCCCCAGTGGGAAAGGACACTTCTGGAACAGCTAGGGAGCTCGTGTATGCTATGCGGGACGCTGTGAAAGGGAGAATTTGTGCAGGGGACAAAGAAAGGAGGCATGGGAGGCATGGGAGATCCTGCCAGGGTGTCCTGTGACCATGGCGGCACGGGAGACAGGTGACACAGCCCCCAGGGGGAGAGCAGCGGCCGTCCACCCTCGAGTCCTGCTCTTGAGGGGACTAGATAGTACTGTGTTGTGCCTAGTTGTCGTAGCTCAGCCTGGGGATGGGGGCTCTTTCCAGACCTCCCAAGTCCAGAGTGACACATGAGTCGTCAGAGCAGTAGAGGGTGCCCAGGTGGAGGCCCGGGACGAGTGTGACCGCACTGCTTGTCATCAGCACGGTGTGCGTCCCCTCCAGCTGGCTGGCTGTGCCACGGGGAGCGGATCACCTCTCCTGTCTGGAGAGATGTGGGGGGACGTGGTTTGGGGGGCCGGCTGCAGAGCCGTCATTTTGCAGCCTGGGCCTTTGTTCTTGCCTCTCCTGCCATGTCTCTTGACTTGGGAAAATAATTCACTAAAAGTTAGTGAGCACCAAGGCTCCCTGGCTCAGCTCTGGGTCCCAGGATTCAAACAGAGGGACCTACTCCCCATGGAAGGGTCTCCCTAACCCCCTTGGCCTGTTGCCCCCTACTCTGTTCCTACCCATTAACCAGAACCAGTGACTCTACCCTTGTGGTGGAGACAGGTGGCATTGGGAGGGACGTGGAGGGATGGGGGTGGCCCCAGGCCAGGATGCCCCTGGCTCCAGGGGTAGCTGGGCCTTTCTCTGCTAACCTCCACTTGGTTGAATTTTTCCCCAAGAAGGTGATGGATGGCTGAAGGCACTCTGAAGAGCGCTAATGGGGCCCCGCTCTTAGTCCTGGTGAATTAAAGTCACTCCCATGGAAGCCCTCGGTCTTTCTCTTCCCTGCAGCCCAGCTCTGGTGCTACTGGGAAGGAGGAACGAAGGAAAAACAAAATATTCATTCCCGTGGTGGTGGAAGAGAGGGCAAGCCTTAGTGTACCCGGCTGTTCCAGGTTCCTGGAAGTCATGTTCGATGAGGGCTCAGTGGGCTGAGCCAGTTGTGTGGCGACACCCTGAGTGCAGAGGGCAGAGAGAGAGAGAGAGAGAGAGACTCATCTCTTGATGGGGTGAGTGGCTAGGAATTTGTGTCCTTGTGTTTTTAAATAATCCAATGCACTTGTCTACTGTTAGGGAGCGAAATGTGTCTCCCATGCCCCTTGAATATATCAAAACCCTAGCCCCAGTGATACTTGGAGATGGGGCCCTTGCGAGGGAATTATAGCTGCTGCTTGGTTTCCAGTGGGGCTGAAAGCATTGTAAGTTGAGAGTGCATTTGATACTCCTGTCCCACTGAGCGTCACAGCTCCGCAGCACGGCGCACGGCAGGGTGTTGGTTCTGTGCCCTCCCCATTGTGGGGCTGACATGGGGCATGGCCGCCACCACTGCCCAGCCTCGTGGGAGGAGCCTAGAGCATATCAGCTTATGGATTGCTCCCAGGCCATCATAAAGCTGAAAATGGGAAGTCACAGCCACTTAAACTGAGTGGCTGTTCTGTGGTTTCCAGAGGAGACTGAGGGTGGGCCTGATGAGAATTAGATGTCCTTGGGGATGCCACAGAGCTTGTGTGTGTGTCTCTCTTCTCTGTGCCATGTGAGGGCACAGCAAGCAGGTGTAGCCGTCTGTAAGCCAGGAGGAGAGTTCTCAGCAGAACCCAGCCATGACCCTGAACTTGGGCTGTCATCCAGAGCTACAAGGGCATACATGTCTGTGGTTTGAGCCCAGTCTGTGGTATCTGGTTATGGCAGCCCGAACAGACTGATACACCTCTGTGCCTACGGGTCTCACCTGCAAACAAACAGAGCGTCAGGTGAAGCAGAGGAGCAAACCAGGAAGGCAACCGGGGGAGAGCCGGACCTGCTGCCTGGGGTAGGCCAGCGCGGGACTCTGGGAAGAGTACACGCAAAGGCCCGGGTCCTGGTAGGCTGTTCATTTTGGAGAAAACATAACACTTCAGAGCCTTGTATAAGGGCTATTAATTTCCCGCTGCTTTGGGGTAGTGTGTGTGCGATAGAGGTCGGGTTGCTGTTTGGTGCCCAGGATTCTGTTGCCAGAATTAGAAATGGAAAAACCCAAAGAGAATTTCCTTTAACAAGCCTGCATAGAGTGCAAACAGAGCCAGTTCTCTCACTGGGTTAGATCCTGTTGTTACAAACTCTCCTTTCTGTTACTGTGAAACTTACAAAGGCCAGCTCCCCCGCCCTGGGTGGGTGGGTGGGTGGGTGGGGCAGGGACGTTGTTTCTCCAAGACTTCTGAGGTTGACTTAGGAAGAACCCACTGGTCATTCCAGGAGACCCTGGGAGAGAAAGCCCTTCCCCTACAAACAGAGCCTCCAAGCTCTCCCCCGGGAAAGCAGGAATGGGCAACATGAATGAGAAAGGTGCCCTCTTTCTGGGAGAGTTTCCCATTATTTTTACTGGTCATTTTCTGCGGGACTGCAAAAACAGCCTTAACATCATTCACTCCTTCCTTTTACTCCAGACAGCTGAGAGCTAGGTATTTGCCCGTGAGTTTTGCGATTTCAGACACAAAACCCAAAGAATCCATCCTGCTGCGTCAGATCTTTGTCACTGCCAGTTAACTTTTCCTCCGAGTGACATGTATGCTCGTTAACGAACACTGTCGTGGAAATTACTACTGAAGTCGAAAAGAAGAAAAATGAACTTTACTTGCAGCGTCATCAGATGCTCACCCGAGAACTTCTGTGAGTTCCCGAAAGCGGAAATGGAGAGAGCCGGTTCCAAAAGATGGAGACGCCGGCACTGTTTTCGATGTTCTCATGGAGTCCCTGGGGTGGGCGAGGCCCTCGTGTGAAGACCTGGTGCCTTGTGGGGAGTCACACACCACACACCCAGGCCACCTTCCCTGCTCAAGGAATCTGTGTTCACTTGGAGCTGGGGGTGGAATCTGTATCCCCGGTGCCCTTTGGGTTGGTGAGCTGCCTGAGAGGCACAGTCAGCCCTGATGTCTCCGCGTGAGAAGCTGAGTGAGACAATGCGATGTCAGTACCCCCAGATCTCAGCAGCTTCCGGCAAGGAGCAAGTGAACCAGGAGGGTGTTTTCTCTGCACCCCACACACCCTCCAAACGAGGGTGGCAGGAGAAGGAGGTGGGAACAGGAAACTCTGCTCCTTTTGAGGCATTTGGGGGGTTTCAGTTATTTTTTCAATTTTATTTTATTTATTTATTTGAGAGGTAGAGCTCCGGGCAGAGAGGGAGAGACAGAGAGAGGTCTTGCAGCTGCTGGTTCATTCCCTAATTGGCTGCAAAGACCAGCGCTGAGCCAATCAGGAGCCAGGAGCTTCTGGGTCGCCCACATGGGTGCAGGAGCCCAAGCACTTGGGCTGTCTGCCTCTGCTTTCCCAGGCCACAGCAGAGAGCTGGATTGGAAGTGGAGCAGCTGGGACGTGATGGGATGCTGGTGCCGCAGGCCAAGGCTTAGCCTGCTGTGCCGTAGCACCAGCCCCGGGGGTTTCACTTCTAAGAAAGAAGCTTCCTTTAGCTTCTGAGTTTTCTCGTTGATAAAATCCAAGGCTTGTTTCTCTGTAGCTAGCATGTACATTGAAAGTAAACGATGATAAGGAGAAAGGAAAAGGAAGC